>NC_092753.1:19581865-20181865 GCF_047496795.1 Chiloscyllium punctatum
CTGTTCCGCCTGAAGGAGAAAGCACTTGGACATGCGAGCAAGGGGACAAGCCGTTGGTGGTAAAACTGAAAAGACAGCGATAATGAACTCTACTTGGACTGTATTGGTGGGGATATTGATCAGTTTACTCCTGTATGTGGGGGAGGGCGAGGGGAGATGTAACAAATGTCGGACTACAGTAAGGCTCGGGATTCGAATCTACTCGGGATCATTTGTGTCTCACTCCCATGTGGACGATTGGTGTTACGATGTGAGTGCACGACACGAATGTTGGGAGGGTGGAAGACCCTATTATCAGGTGTATAATAAGGAAACGGTGGCAAAATCCGTGGATGCCCTATAGATGACCGCTGGGTGTGTGTTAGCAAAACTGGGAGGTGGGGCCTATCCTCCGTGTTGCTCAGGGAGCAGGTTGACAGAGTCAAGGAGGCCAAGATACAGAACACTGATCGGGGGTTGGGGAAAGAGCAAGACCGTCAAGGAACGGTCGTGGTCTCTAAAGTGCCATCTGTATACGAAGAGGTAGAAGAAAAGATTGAACTCCCTGATGTAACACAAAAGCTGTTTATTGATCTCACCTCTAGAATAGCCACTGTTTTAAATGTTAGCAATTGCTGGGTTTGTGGGGGGCCACATATGTCAGAACAATGGCCGTGGACTGGTCAAAGCTTAGACATATGGGAATTGCTGCAAACCACTTGGACTCATGTCAACGAAAGGAAAAGCCAGGGGTGGAGACTGAAAAACAGCCCTGAGGGCCAGTTCTGTGTTGAAGGCAAGGGCACCGTGGAGGTAGGGATTAGTCCCTGTCAGAATGTATTGGACGCGACCACGCGAGTATGGTGGCCTGAAGATATTACTTGGTACATTGCAAACCGAGGTCATGGAAATTGCGTTCCATTACGTACTGATTCCTCCTCTGACGAGCTGGGGGCTGATTACTGGAATTGCAGTGGTCCTGGTCCTTATGAGGGCATCCCCGGGGTGAAGGAACTGTGGGATGACGTTGTGAGGCAGGGAGGGCCTGCTCCAGATGGCCTATTTTGGATATGCGGTAATCAGGCATACTCCAAACTGCCCATGGGATGGGCTGGGGTATGCTTCCTGGGTCTAATACGACCTGCGTTCTTCCTATTACCCCGGAAGGAAGGCGACGATTTGGGAATTAAACTCTTTGACTCCCTCCGTAGGTCGCCAAGGGATATCCAAGTCGGTGAATGGGGGGATGAGTGGCCACCGGCCCGGATTATTGAATACTATGGGCCAGCTACATGGGCACAGGACGGATCATGGGGATACCGTACTCCTATCTATATGTTAAATCGAATTATCAGGCTCCAAGCAGTCGTAGAGGTTATTACTAACTGGACTGCCCTGGCCCTGGAGTTGCTGGCTAAGCAGCAGGATCAGATGAGGGCTGCTATATATCAAAACCGACTTGCCTTGGATTATCTGTTGGCCTCGGAGGGGGGCGTGTGCGGGAAATTTAACCTGACTAACTGCTGTCTAGAAATTGACGATAATGGTAAAGCGGTTTTGAAAATTTCCGATGAAATTCGGAAATTGGCCCATGTGCCAGTACAATCCTGGCGTCCTCTTAGTGGCATCGGATAGTGGGATGGTCTCCTGGGTGGCAGTTGGTGGCGCACGGCGTTGCTGGTGGTTGGGGGGGGGCATGATGCTTCTCCTCATATTACCCTGCCTAACCCCCTGTATTCAGTTTTTAATTCAGAAAAATATTTCCCAACTCCAGGCAGTGGCGGTTCCACAACATGGGACACAGGAACTTAAGGTGCTGTTGCTGCGAAAGACCAAGGATTTCCTGGGCCCTTGAGGAGGGGAGGCTTATCTTGGTCAGGCACATCTTAAAAAGAGAAAGGGTGGAATTGTGAGAGGCAATTTCGGTTCAAACAATTAAGATGTGCCTGACCCAACAGGCTGCTCTATAATAAAAGACAAGACTTTTGCTTCTTTTCTAAAACATTTTGTATACTCAAAAGTGGGATAATTCAAATTGTGCAAATGCTGACATTTTGTGAGCAGAGTAAAAACAAGTCCTTGATTGATGAAACCATTAACACAGACAGGGAAGAATGAGTCCTTCACTGATAAGACTGCAGGATAGAAAAACAACTCGAGAGACATCTGCTACAGATTGATACAGAGACATCTGCTTCAGATTGATAAGACCGCTAGCACAGACAGAGAAGAATAAGTCTTTGACTGATAAGACTACAGGGTAAAAAAAACAACAACTCTGGAGACATTTGTTGCAGACTTTGTGATAAGGGTGCAAAATGGAGAATAATGACGGTTTAAGAATGTGAACCTCGTGGCTCGTTAGAGCCAAGGAGGGGAGGGACTTTTGCTGTATATAATGAGAAACTTTGTAAGCCTCTGGGCGCCTTTTTCTCAGAAGGGTGCCCAACTCTGCAGACTTGTAAATAAACCTTTGTTTTCCTGAATTTGTCTAGAGTGATTATTAAGAAGCGATTTTCGTTTCTAACAACCAGGTTATAGTCCAAAAGGTTTAATTGGAAGCACGCTCCTTCCAATTAAAGCTGTTGGACTTTCACCTGGTGTTGTGTGATTTTTAACTGTGTGAGACAGGCTGTGTGCCAATTCTTGATTGCGCGTTTGTGCTTCTGTACATGTGAGTGAGTTTGTAAGCATGTGTGCTTTTTTGATTGTGCAACTCCATGCACGTGTTTAGATTAGATTCCCTACAGTGTGGAAACAGGCGATTTGGCCCAACAAGTCCACACTGACCCTCTGAAGAGTAACCCACCCTCCTCTGACAAACTCACCTAACACTATGGTCAATTCACCTGACCGACACATCTTTGGATTGTGGGAGAAAACCAGAGCAAACCCACACAGACACAGGGAGAATGCGCAAACACCACACAGACAGTTGCCCACGGCTGGGATCGAACCTGGTACACTGGTGCTGTGAGGCAGAAGTGTCAACCACTGAGCCACATGTGAGCACACGAGTGCGTCTGTATGTGTGAATGCAAGCTTGAATTTGTGTGTATACATGTGCGTTTGCTTGAGCATGAATGAGTACGTGTGAGCGTATTATTGTCTGTGAGTGTCTGAGTGTATGGGTGTGTGTGACAGAGTTTGGGTGTGAGTGACTCTGTGAGTGTGAGGGAGTTTGCATGTCTGTGTCGATTTACTTGTTTGTGTGTGGAGAAACGGAGTTAATAGTCGGATTTGTGAAGTATTTGTTGAAGGTTGGTTGGGTGGCATGGTGGCACAGTGGTTAGCACTGCTGCTTCTCAGTGCTAGAGACTCAGGTTCAATCCCTGTATCAGGAGACTTTGTGTGTGGCTTTTGCACATTCTCCCTGTGTCTGTGTGGGTTTATAGCAGTTTCCTCCCACTCCCTAAAAAAATGTGTAGGTCAGGTGAATTAGCTGTGCTAAATTGCCCATGGTGAACGGGTGAACGGGTGAACGGGTGAAGGGAGCGGGGTGGGTCGTGGGTCGTGGGTCGGTGTGGACTTCTTGGGCCGAAGGGCCTGTTTCCACGCTGCAAGTAATCTAGTTTTTCTACAAATCCGGACGACACAAGTTTCCATACAAAGGGAGATGCTTTATTATCAGACAGACAGTGAGAGATTCTCAGTGACACAAAAGAAGTCGTGTAGCTACTTGTGGTGGTACTTTGCAACGAATCTCTGCTCCACACACGGAGGCAGGATATTTTATAGGAATAATACAGAGGTCGACAAGTCACATGGTTGATTGCTGTTACATTGTTTAAGACAGGTAATTACAATTTTACAATGTCCAGTGATTGCCAATTTCCTGTGATAACTAGCGAATGGTTTACAGGGACTGGTTATTGTATTCTTCATCAGCATATGTTGATGGGTAGAGATTTAGACAGAAGGATTTTGCTTTGTTCTCATTGTTGGATTCACACACCTATGTTTATAGGTAGGGGACACATAATAATGGGAACAGGAGGCAGTTAATAAGGTTATGGCCAAGGCTATCAGTCTTATCCAGGGAAGACAAACACCTTTGCCTGAGGCTGGAAGTGAAATCCACATGTATGGCTCCAGAGGATTCGGTTCTCCGGGAGTCAGCCAGCAGTGGAATGCTTAACCCTTGAGTTCCCAGAATGTCAGAAAAAAGAAGTAAAAATGGAACTCCTTCTTTTCTGGCTTTCTAACTTCCTCACATTTGTGACATTTATCACATTCCTCTCACTCAAAAGATGTTGCCAGAAATGATGAGTTTCTGCAGAATATTGTGTATCCTGATTGGTTCTGGTCTCCAACAGGTTTTTTTTTTGTTTTTCATTCTGTAACAGACCAATTTGTTTACATTTAATTCCAGTATAGGTTTCAAAAGAAAATCAACAATCGACTTATCAATAAAATGGGCTGAAAGTTAATATGAATTAGGTCATGATTGTCATTCTGATGCAAAGTATGTGTTTGGTATCTCCCCATCTCCTGCAGCTCCACACAAAGGCTGCCTTGCTGATCTTTAAGGGACCCTATTCTCTCCCTAGTTACCCTTTTGTCCTTAATGTATTTGTAGAATCCCTTTTTGATTCTCCTTAACCCTATTTGCCAAAACTATCCCATGTCCCATTTTTGCCCTCCTGATTTCCCTCTTAAGTATACTCCTACTGCCTTTATACCCTTCTAGGGATTCATTGGATTTCACCTGTCATATGCTTCCTTCTTTTTCTGAACTAAAACCTCAGTCCAGTGTTCCTGACACCTGCCAACCTTGTCTTTCACTCTAATAGGTACATACTGTCTCTGGACTATCATTATCTCATTTTTGAAGGCTTCCCATTTTCCAGCCGTCCCTCTACCAACGAACATCCGCCCCCTAATCAACTTTTGAAAGTTCTTGCCTCATACCATCAAAATTGGCCTTCCCCCAATTTAGAATTTTAACTTTCAGATCTGTTCTATCCTTTTCTATCATGACTTTAAGACTGATGAGGAGGTGCCTGTGTTGGACTAGGGTAGACAATGTTTAAAAATCACATAACATCAGGTTATAGTCCAACAAGTTTATTTGGAGGCACTAGCTTTCGGAGCACCGCTCCATCATCAGGTAGATAGTGGGGCAGGATCATAAGACTTAGAATTTATTGCAAAAGATCATCGTATCATGCAACTGATACGACATATTGAGCAAACCTAGATTGCTGTTAAATTTTTCGTCTTGCAGATTTCGGTTCATTAATTTGCAAATCCCAGAACTTCATTTAAGTCACATTCTCGAGATGACAAAGGTTTTATTTTTAAAAAGGTGATATCTCAGCTCAGATAATGCATTAAAGGTGTGAGGTTAGAGTCTGTCTGTATCCCAATCTTGAGTCAGACTGGTTCTATTTTCAAAGTTGGAACTTATAAAATGTCAGAGGGATTGACTGCTGCAGACTGTGTGCTTTTTGAGCAAAAATAGAATGTATTTCCAAATAGAATTTTACAAATGCAAATTCACACCAGAGACTTATATGTGTGTGTGTGAGCAGATGAGGGAACGAGAGAGAAAGAGAGAGAGACAGAGAGAGAGTGAATGAGACAGAGTGTACGTATGTGAGAGGATCTGTGTGAGTCTGTGTATGTAAGTGTGTGTGTGTGCTTGTGTAAGAATTTATAGCGCACTGGGGTCACCTGCAGTGTGACATGAACCCCAGGTCCTAGTTGAGGTCATCCCCATGGGTACCCAACTGGGCTATCAGCCTCAGCTCGTCTGCTCTATGTTGTCGCAACAAACAGGGAGTCAGAATATTTGGTAAGTAATCAAACTGGAAGGTTGTGGCTAGTGATGTCCCAAAGAGATCTGTGGTGGGGCCCTCAATTATTCGCCATTTCATTAACACTTTGGTAATGTTACCAAAAATCAAATATCCAAGACACAAAATTGGGCAAAATTGGAGCAAGTCTAATCAAATTGCAGCATAGATGAGGTGAATGGGCAAAGCTGAGACTGATGGATTTCAATGCAAACAAATGAGAAATTACCCAATTGGTTCGAACAAGGATAGATTAGGATTATTTTTAGAAGGCAATTTGTTTAATACAGTGAACGTCCAACAAGATTTTGAGGTTCAGTTTCAGAAAATACTCAAGACAGCTAATGGAATGCTGGGCTTCAAATCTAAAAAGCTGGAGTAAGGGGATGCATATGGTATGGAAAATCCTAGTTAGATCCCACTTAGAGTACTGTGAGCAGAGCTGGGCATCATACATTAGGAAGACTGTTTTAGCTCTGATGGGAGTTCAACATAGGTTTACAAGGATGATACCTGGGATTCAGGGGTCAAGATATGCAATCAATTTAATCAAATTTGGCTTTTATTCTCCAGAATTTAGATGGTTCAGGAGTGAGTTAATTGAGCTCTTCAGCAAATTAACAGGGAAAGACAGAGTTGATAGAGATAACTTTTTCCACTGGTTAAAGATTCTAGAAACAGGGGCATCGTGTAAGAATTAGGGCCAGGCCATTCACGAGGGACGGTGGTAAGCACTTATTCACACAAGACTTCAAGAGAATTGAATTCTCTTCCTCAAATTGGTGGTTGTTCCTCATTCAATTGTGAAATTGAAATCTGAGATAAACATTTTTAAAAGCAAGGATTTCAAGGAATATAGGCCTAATGCTTATGCAGTAAGGCCATGGATCTGGCTTTTGAATGGTGGAATATGCTCCAGGGGCAAAACAGCCCGTCCTTGTTCCTCTGTTTCGAAACCAACTTTCCAATCATGCAAATATGAGTCCATCATTACCGTTCACGTTGGTGTCATTATCAATCTAACCTGTTACTTTACCTTGCTACCACACTGTTACATGGGGTCATGGAACTAGAGACAGTTTATAGCAAAGAAAGAAGCATTGTCATTGTGTCAGTAAAAACCAAATCAACTCTTGTCCAACACCAGGTCAGATCTTCAGGCTAACGTTCTCACAACTGAGCTATTTCAGCCAAAAATCCACTATTCCTGTGATCCGTTTGACTAACATCACAAATGCTATCTCAATTAATAATCTTGTTCCTTCAAAGATAATCAGTTCAGTTCATCAGTCACGATCTTCTCTTAACGAGTCCATGCTGCCTCTCCTGGATTAAAATTTCACACTCTATTTGATCATTTCTATTGTAGCTCAGAGATTTTCCAATCATTTTCTCACCACAGGAAATATAATAGCAGCTGGTCTCCACTCATTATTTCTAACTTGAACCGTCCGATACAAGGGGAACAAACCAGGGTGGGCTGTCCTAGAGGAGGCCGGAAGGTGTGTCAGGGTGGACTGAGAGCTGGAAGGGGCATGAGGTAGACCGAGAGCTGGAAGAGGTGTAGGGGCAGGCTGCTTAGAGTGGCCGGAAGGTGGGAGGGACTGGTGGGTTGCTTGTGGTCTATATTGTATACATTTTTTAAAACGTAATTGGACTGTCTTGTATGTACAAATATTATTGGTAGTGTTTTGTAATGATTGAAAGTGGGATTTGAGGTTTGTCCTCTTTTCCCTGAAAACTGGTTGAGCTGGGAGGGTTGGGGCCTGGCTTTGCCACTCCTTTCCCTCGTAAAATTGCTGTTTCTCTGTGTACAGCTGTTAATGTTAATTCTTTTGCAAACTGCGTATTGTTTAATAAGACAAAAACAAACATAGACTTTAGGGAAATAAATGGTGACATCTTGCAAAATGTTGAGATTACAGAGGAGGAAGTGCTGGATGTCTTGAAACGGTTAAAGGTGGATAAATCCCTAGGACCTGATCAGGTGTACACGAGAACTCTGTGGGAAGCTGGAGAAGTGATTGCTGGGCCTCTTGCTGAGATAGTTGTATCATCGATAGTCACAGGTAAGATGCCAGAAGACTGGAGATTGGCAAACGTGGTGTCACTGTTTAAGAAGGGTGGTAAAGACAAGCCAGGGAACTATAGACTGGTGAGCCTGACCTCAGTGGTGGGCAAGTTGTTGGAGGGAATCCTGAGGGACAGGATGTACATGTATTTGGAAGGGCAAGGACTGATTAGGGATAGTCAACATGGCTTTGTGTGAGAGAAATCATGTCAGGCAAACTTGATTGAGTTTTTTTGAAGCAGTAACAAAGAGGATTGACGAGGACAGAGTGGTAGATGTAATCTATATGGACTTCAGTAAGGCATTCGACAAGGTTCCCCATGGGAGACTGGTTAGCAAATTTAGATCACAAGGAATACAGGGAGAACGAGCCATTTGGATACAGAACTGGCTCAAGGGTAGAAGACAGAGGGTGGCGTTGGGTGGTTGTTTTTTAGACAGGAGGCCTGTGACCAGTGGAGTGCCTCAAGGATCGGTGCTGGGTGCACGACTTTTTGTCATTTACATAAATGATTTGGATGTGAGCATAAGAAGTACAATTAGTAAGTTTGCGGATGACACCAAAATTGGAGATGTAGTGGACAGCAAAGAGCGTTACCTCAGATTACAACAGGATCTGGACCAGATGGGCCAATGGACTGAGAAGTGGCAGATAGAGTTTAATTCAGAAAAATGTGAGGTGCGGCATTTTCGGAAAGCAAATCTTAGCAGGACTTATACACTTAATGGTAAGGTCCTAGAGAGTGTTGTTGAACAAAGAGACCTTGGAGTGCAGGTTCATAGCTCCTTAAAAGTGGAGTCGCAGGTAGACAGGATAGCAAAGGAGGCGTTTCGTACGCTTTCCTTTATTGGTCAGAGTATTGAGTACAGGAGTTGGGAGGTCATGTTGCGGCTGTTGGAATATTGCGTGCAATTCTGGTCTCCTTCCTATCAGAAAGATTTTGTGAAACTTGAAAGGGTTCAGAAAATATTTACAAGGATGTTGCCAGGGTTGGAAGATCGGAGCTACAGGGAGAGGCTGAACAAGCTGGGGCTGTTTTCCCTGGAGCGTCGGAGGCTGAGGGGTGACCTTATAGAGGTGTATAAAATTATGAGGGGCATGGATAGGATAAATAGACAAAGTCTGCTCCCTGGGGTCGAGGAGACCAGAAGTAGAAGGCATAGGTTTAGGGTGACAGGGGAAAGGTTTAAAAGTGACTGAAGGGGCAACATTTTATGCAGAGGGTGGTACGTGTATGGAATGAGCTGCCAGAGGATGTGGTGGACACTGGTACAATTGCAACATTTAAGAGGCATTTGGGTGGGTATATGAATAGGAAGGGTTCGGAGGGATATGGGCCGGGTGCTGGCAAGTGGGACGAGATTGGGTTTGGATATCTGGCCGGCATGGACGGGTTGGACCAAAGGGTCTGTTTCCATTCAGTGCATCTCTGTGACTCTATGACTCTAACTTAAACATCACACACCAGGTTATAGTCCAACAGATTTAATTGGAAGCTCTAGATTTTGGACAACCACCTGATGAAGGAGCAGCGCTCCGAAAGCTAGTGCTTCCAATTAAACCTGTTGGACTATAACCTGGTGTTGTGTGATTTTTAACTTTCTATGCCCCAGTCCAACACTGGCATCTCCAAATCATGCCCTCCTGTGAAAACCCCTTACTGCTGACTGACACCTCCCCCTCTTTTACAAAGTAAAAGAGAAAACTGCAAATCTATCATCAGGATCGAACTTCAAATTATATATTCCTCAAGAGGGTTTTGCGTTTGGAACTGTTACCCGGAATCCCCTCCTCTCCACAATTACTGCAGCGAGGTCTCATTCTGACAGATCCTTTTGTCTTCCAAAAACCCTTCCTAAGTTTTAACACCCGAAAGAACTACGGACGCTGTAAGTCAGAAACCAAACCCGAAGTTGGTGGTAAAGCTGTATGAAGAGAAATCAGAGTTCACGTTCCAGTCCGGTGAACCTTTCTGAGATCTTCGCAAGTTTTAATTGTGTGATCGTTCCAGGTTTGCCCTGGGATTTTTGTGCTATTTTTCTTATTGATTGATTTCAGATGATGAGAAATCCAAAATGCTGCTTTGTGTGTATTAAAAAGTGAGGCGGGGCATCAGGAGACCGATCCACTCAGTAAAACTCGGTCTTTGATGACTTCTCAATTCTAACATTTCACTGCAAAATTTCCAACAAAACAACAACGAAATTTAGAGTCAAGAACTATTATTGCACATCAGCTGATTTCTAGAGGGCCGCTGGCTGTAGCGATGGTGGTATAGTGGTGAGCATAGCTGCCTTCCAAGCAATTGACCCGGGTTAGATTCCTCGACATCGTATGCTGTGAAATTTAAACCACTCCACAACCAAAAGAGCCGATCGATTCAGTGGTAATGAAACACCTCCGTCTGCACATCACATTGAGTCTGCCAGATCTCTGGAGTGCAGACACAACTTTGAAGTTGAGGATGTCCCCCGGAGGATTAAGGAGTCAAGTCGAGCACGGTTCAAATAAACTAGAGTCATGGCAGAATTCCTTGGTTATCCATCTTATTTCGAAAGAAATGTTTCCGGATTTCAACATTACTCTCATTTTGATTTTTGTGAACGACAGCCTAATATCAAGTGAAATGTGGGTGGACAGTTCACAAATATCCAAACAACGTTATTTCTCATATCGAATCGGTAATGTTATTGTTTTAGGTGCAGGTCAGAAATAGGAGGAGTGGACACCAGCTGCTTTTATATTTCCAGTATGAGAAAATGATTCGTAAAAACTCTGAGAGATGATAGAAATGACCACACAGTGAGTGAAAGTTTAATCCAGGATAAAGTTAAAAATCACACAACACCAGATTACAGTCCAACAGCTTTATTTGGAAGCACTAGTTTTAGAAGAGCTCCGAAAGCTACTTGGACGATAACCTGGTATTGTGTGATTTTGAACTTTGTCCTTCCCAGTCCACCACAGGCTCCTCCACGTCATCATCCGAGATAGTCATCATGGATTTCTTAAGGGAAGGTCGTGTCTGATGAAGGTGACTGATTTTCTTTGAAGGATAAAGAATGGATGGAGTGTATCCGATGTAGATCAACCTGATGATAAGAAGGACCATAAGACGCAGTATTTATAGCAAAAGGATTACAGTTTAATGCAGCTGAAATGATATATTAAACACATTTAGTTTAAGCCTTTCATCTTGGATAATGGGTTTGCCAGTTTCCGTTCTTTAATATAAGAACCTCAGAACCTCTTTAAAGCTACGTTGTCGAGATCACTTCAGGTTGTCTAACAAGAGATGCCATCTCAGTTCCGACAATGCATTAATGGTGTGAGGTTAAAGTCTGTCTGTGTCCCAATATTCAGTCAGACTGGTTCTAGCCTCCCAGTCGGAGAGCACTTCAGCGCTCTGGGCCTTTTGGTCTCGGACCCCTGGGTGACAATCCTCCAAGGCAGACTATGGGACAGCCAACAATGCAAAGTGGCCAAGCAGAGGCTGATAGTCAAGTTCGGTACCCATGGGGATGATTTTAACTGGGCACTTTGGTTCATGTCACACGACACGTGACAACACTGCACTGTATACTATTTCACCGACACTCACAAGTACACGCACACACACACACACAAAAGCACATTCCTACCGACCCACACACACATGCATACCCTCTCTCAAACACAAGCTCTCTCTCATCAACTCACTCAAACACTTCCACATTCACAGCCACTCACGCACCTTCTCACAAACTGATACCCCAGTACACTCACACACATGCACCTACACACACTCTCACAGACCCGCATATCCCTACATGCACACACATACACAGACACACACACACAGCCACATACACCCACACATGCACCCACACACACAGACACCCACTCACACAGACACCAACACATGCAGCCACACACATAGACAGACACACACACACAGCCACACATACCCACACATGGACCCACACACAGACACACAGACAGGACACACACCCACACATGCACCCACACACACACATGCAGCGACACCCACACACAGACCCACACACACACACAGTGATTCCGGGTTCTCATGACTCTAAGCTGGAGACTATCATTGCCTGCAGACCCGACCTTTATCCCCCCACCACACCATGAAGGTTAACACTTGGTCATGCCCTTACACAGCCGTCCGTGCCCTCCCTTGACCCCGTTCTTTCCATCTTACCCACCGCCCCTCCATGCCCCTCAACCTCCTTCCTGCGCTGGGTTGCTCTGACATTGTCAATTTCACGTCCTTCGTCAATTTCACTTTCTACGTCAATTTCACCGCACTACGTTTTCTTTTTCCCCTCACGAACCGGGATCACCCTACTCTGTGCTTGCTGACCCCACCCCCTACGTGTGCCCTCCCGGATAGCGCTTTGTGTTTCGTTCGACCCGCGGGAGTAGCTGCGGACGTTCTGCTTAAACCTGAGCGGATAACACTGTTCTGCTCGGAGACAGGGAGGTCTGCAGATGCTGGAGCCCGAAACATCGATTTCCCTGCTGTGCGTTTCCAGCAGCACACTCTCAACACTGTTCTGCCAAGTTTCTGAGAATTTCAAAAGTTTTAATTGTGTGATGGTTTCACGGTTGCCCTTAGATTTTCTTGCTAATTTCGTTATTGATTGATTTCAGATGATGAGAAATCCGAAATGCTGTTTTGTGTGTAAGTGAGGCGGGGCATCATGAGACCAACCCTCACAGTAAATCTCAATTCTACCATTTCGCTGCAAAATTTCGAACCAAACTACAACAAAATTTAGAGTCAAGAACTATTATTGTACATCAGCTGATTTGTCGGGCGTTGTGGGCTGTTGTGATGGTGGTATAGTGGTGAACAGAGTTGCCTTCCAAGAAGTTGCCTTGGGTTCAATTGCCAGCCATCGCAAGCTGCCAACTTTAAACCACTCAACAATAAAACACAAAAAGAGCCGGTGCATTCAGTGGTAATTAAACACTTCCATCTGCCAGACCTTTGTAGTGAAACCACAATTTTGAAGTTGATGTTGCGCCCGAGCGGATTCAGGAGTCAGGTCAATAAATGGTTCAAATAGACTGGAGTCAGGGCAGCATTCCTTGGTTTTTCATTTTATTTCAAAAGAAATGTTTCCGGATTTCACTCCTTTCAACATAACTCTCAGGTTTTTTTTATGAAATACAGCTTAATATCAAGTGAAATGTGGGTGGGAAGTTCACAAATATCCAAAGAACATTATTTATTACATCGAATCGGTAATTTTATTTTTTAATTGAAATGTACACCAATCTGATTGTGTCGTGCACAGACAGAATCTGTTTTGCTCACTTCATTCACCCGGACAGACTCTTGAGTATTTCTGCGGGTTGGTTGCAATTCCCACTTGTGGCCAGTAGTGGTCACTAACTTGTGGAACAATGAAGTTCCCTGATCAGAGAGAATGAGAGAACAGACAATAATTGTTGCCCTTGTGTTGGATGGTGCAGGTCAGAAACAAAAGACTGCACCATGTTCTTCGCAGACTGCAACACATTGTCGCTGAGGATGCGCACCTCGCCAAGACCTTCCCTCTGCCTCCACTGCTCAGCTTTAGATCGCCACCAAACCTGAAACAGATCATTGTTCACAGCAAACTGCCTAGCCTTCAGGACCACATTGACCATGACACCATATAACCCTGTCAGGGCAGCCGCTGCAAGATGTGTCAGAGTGTCAACACAGATACCACCATTGCACGTGGGGACACACCCACCATGTACGCGGCAGGTACTTGGCCAAAATTGTCTATCTCAGAAGATGCAGGCAGCCTCAATGTCACGAAGAGATGGAAGTGCTTAATTACCACTGAATACACTGGCTCTTTTTGTGTTTTATTGTTGAGTGGTTCAAAGCTCAGAGCATGCGATAGCGGGGAATTGAACCCAAATCAACTGCTTGGAAAACAGCTATGCTCACCACTATACCACCATCGCGACAGCCAGCAGCGCCCAAGAAATCAGCTGATGTGCCATAATAGTTCTTGACTCTAAATTTCGTTGTTGTTTTGTTGGAAATTTTGCAGTGAAATATTAGAATTGAGAAGTCATCAAAGACCGAGTTTTACTGAGTGGATCGGTCTCCTGATGCCCCGCCTCACTTTTTAATACACACAAAGCAGCATTTCGGATTTCTCATCATCTGAAATCAATCAATAACAGAAATAGCACGAAAATCCCAGGGCAACCCTGGAACGATCACACAATTAAAACTTGTCAAGTTCTCAGAAAGGTTCACCGGACGGAAACGTGAACTCTGATTTCTCTTCATACAGCTTTACCACCGACTTCGGGTTTGGTTTCTGATTTACAGCGTAGACATAGTCATCGAGATAGAGATGTACAGCTCGGAAACAGACCCTTCGGTCCAACCTGCCCATGCCGACCAGATATCCCAACCCAATCTAGTCCCACCTGCCAGCACCCGGCCCATATCCTTCCAAACCCTTCCTATTCATATACTCATCCAAATGCCTCGAAAATGTTGCAATTGTACCAGCCTCCGCCACTTCCTCTGGCAGCTCATTCCACACACGTACCACCCTCTGGATGAAAGCGTTGACCCTTTGGTCGCTTTTATATCTTTCGCCTCTCACACTAAACCTATGCTCTCTAGTTCTGGACTCCCCGACCCCAGGGAAAAGACTTTGTCTATTTATCCTATCCATGCCCCACATAATTCTGCAGTTCTTTCAGTTTCTAAAACTTCTCAAGAGTTTTCTTAGAAAACAAAAACGGCAAAAACAGAGGAACCATTAGACTGAGGCCACGCTGCAGTAATTGTGGAGAGGAGGGAATTCCGGGTAACAGTTCGGGAAGCAGAACCCTCTCGAGGAATATGTATTAATTTGAAGTTCGATCCCGTTGATAGATTTGCAGGTTTCTCTTTTACTTTGTAGAAGAGGGGGAGGTGTCAGTCAGCAGTAAGGGGTTTTCACAGGAGGGCATGATTTGGAGATGCCAGTGTTGGACTGGGGTATAGAAAGTTAAAAATCACACAACACCAGGTTATAGACCAACAGGTTTAATTGGAAGCACTAGCTTTCGGAGCGCTGCTCCTTCATCAGGTGGTTGTCCGAAATCTAGAGCTTCCAATTAAATCTGTTGGACTATAACCTGGTGTTGTGTGATGTTTAACTTCACAGCAAGGGGTAGTCATGGGCAGCTGTTTAGTGAAGGTCGCTTCCACTGATGTGGGAAGGCAGTGCACGCAAAACCCTCCCTGCCCTAGATAGGTAACCTGAACCAAGATGGGCTTTCCAAGGTCAGGGGGTGCAGAGTGCTGAGGCCGCTGTCATCATTTAGTTCCCATGGGTCCCAAGTCCTTGGGATGCCGTGGCGCCTTAATGATGAATGGGATTGTGTGCAACCGAGACAGGGTCGTGGCAGAACAGTGTCGAGAGTGTGTTGCTGGAAACGCACAGCAGGGAAATCGATGTTTCGGGCTCCAGCATCTGCAGACCTCCCTGTCTCCGAGCAGAACAGTGTTATCCGCTCAGGTTTAAGCAGAACGTCCGCAGCTACTCCCGGGGGTCCAACGAAACACAAAGCGCTATCCGGGAGGGCAAACGTAGGGGGTGGGGTCAGCAAGCACAGCGTAGGGTGATCCCGGTTCGTGAGGGGAAAAAGAAAACGTATTGCGGTGAAATTGACATAGGAAGTGAAATTGACAAAGGAGGTGAAATTGACATTGTCAGAGCAACCCTGCGCAGCAAGGAGGTAGAGCGCCATGGAGTGGCGGTGGGCAAGATGGAAAGGACGGGGTCAAGGGAGGGCACAGACGGCTGTGTAAGGGCATGAACAAATGTTACCCTTCATGGTGTCGTGGGGGGATGAAGGTCGGGTCTGCAGGCAATGATAGTCTCCAGCTGAGAGTCGTGAGAACCCGGAATCAGTGTGTGTGTGTGGGGGGGGACTGTGTGTGTGTGTGTATGTCTGTGTGTGTCTGCGTGTGTGGGTGCATGCGTGTGTGTGTGGCTGCATGTGTGTGTGTGGGTGCATGTGTGGGTGTGTGTCCTGTGTGTGTGTGTGTCTGCGTGTGTGGGTGCATGCATGTGTGTGTTTGTGGGTGCATGTGTGGGTGTGTGTGGCTGTGTGTGTGTGTGTCTGTGTGCGTGTGTGCATGTAGGGATATGCGGGTCTGTGAGAGTGTGTGTAGGTGCATGTGTGTGAGTGTACTGGGGTATCAATTTGTGAGAATGTGCGTGAGTGGCTGTGAATGTGGAAGTGTTTGAGTGAGTTTATGAGAGAGAGCTTGTGTTTGAGAGAGGGTATGCAATAGTGTGTGGGTCAGTAGGAGTGTGCTTTTGTGTGTGTGCGTGTACTTGTGAGTGTCCGTGAAATAGTATACAGTGCAGTGTTGTCACGTGTCGTGTGACATTGACCAAAGTGTCCAGTTAAAGTCATCCGCATGGGTACCGAACTTGACTATCAGCCTCTGCTTGGCCACTTTGCATTGTTGGCTGTCCCATAGTCTGCCTTGGAGGATTGTCACCCAGGGGTCCGAGACCGAAAGGCACAGAGCGCTGAAGTGCTCTCCGACTGGGAGGCTAGAACCAGTCTGACTCAAGATTGGGACACAGACAGACTTTAACCTCACACCTTTAATGCATTGTCTGAGCTGAGATGGCATCTCTTGTTAGACAACCTGAAGTTATCTCGACAACGTAACTTTGAAAAGGTTCTGAGGTTCTTATATTAAAGAACGGAAACTAGTAAACCCATTATAAAAGATGAAAGGCTTAACCTAAATGTGTTTAATATATCATTTCAGCTGCATTAAACTGTAATCCTTTTGCTATAAATACTGCGTCTTATGGTCCTTCTTATCATCAGGTTGATCTACATCGGATACACTCCATCCATTCTTTATCCTTCAAAGAAAATCAGTCACCTTCATCAGACACTACCTTCCCTTAACAAATCCATGATGACTATATCGGATGATGACGTGGAGGAGCCTGTGGTGGACTGGGGAGGACAAAGTTCAAAATCACACAATACCAGGTTATCGTCCAAGTAGCTTTCGGAGCACTCCTAAAACTTGTGCTTCCAAGTAAAGCTGTTGGACTGTAATCTGGTGTTGTGTGATTTTTAACTTTATCCTGGATTAAACTTTCACTCACTGTGTGGTCACTTCTATCATTTCTCAGAGTTTTATCGAATCATTTTCTCATACTGGAAATATAAAAGCAGCTGGTGTCCACTCCTCCTATTTCTGACCTGCACCTAAAACAATAACATTACCGATTCGACATGAGAAATAACGTTGTTTGGATATTTGTGAACTGTCCACCCACATTTCACTTGATATTAGGCTGTAGTTCACAAAAAACAAAATGAGAGTAATGTTGAAATGAGTGAAATCCGGAAACATTTCTTTCGAAATAAGATGGAAAACCAAGGAATTCTGCCATGACTCGTGTTTCTTTGAACCGTGCTCGACTTGACTCCTTAATCCTCCTGGGGACATCCTCAACTTCAAAGTTGTGTCTGCACTCCAGAGGTCTGGCAGACTCAATGTGATGTGCAGACGGAGGTGTTTCATTCCCACTGAATCGATCGGCTCTTTTGGTTGTGGAGTGGTGTTAAAACGCACTGCTTGCGATGGCCGGGAATCGAACCCGGATCAACTGCTTGGAAGGTAGCTATGCTCACCACTATACCACCATCGCTACAGCCTGAAGCGCTCTAGAAATCAGCTGATGTGCCATAATAGTTCTTGACTCGAAATTTCGTTGTTGTTTTGATGGAAATTTTGCAGTGAAATATTAGAATTGAGAAGTCATCAAAGACCGAGTTTTACTGAGTGGATCGGTCTCCTGATGCCCCGCCTCACTTTTTAATACACACAAAGCAGCATTTCGGATTTCTCATCATCTGAAATCAATCAATAACAGAAATAGCACGAAAATCCCAGGGCAACCCTGGAACGATCACACAATTAAAACTTGTCAAGTTCTCAGAAAGGTTCACCGGACCGAAACGTGAACTCTGATTTCTCTTCATACAGCTTTACCACCGACTTCGGGTTTGGTTTCTGATTTACAGCGTAGACATAGTCATCGAGATAGAGATGTACAGCTCGGAAACAGACCCTTCGGTCCAACCTGCCCATGCCGACCAGATATCCCAACCCAATCTAGTCCCACCTGCCAGCACCCGGCCCATATCCTTCCAAACCCTTCCTATTCATATACCCATCCAAATGCCTGGAAAATGTTGCAATTGTACCAGCCTCCGCCACTTCCTCTGGCAGCTCATTCCACACACGTACCACCCTCTGGATGAAAGCGTTGACCCTTTGGTCGCTTTTATATCTTTCGCCTCTCACACTAAACCTATGCTCTCTAGTTCTGGACTCCCCGACCCCAGGGAAAAGACTTTGTCTATTTATCCTATCCATGCCCCACATAATTCTGCAGTTCTTTCAGTTTCTAAAACTTCTCAAGAGTTTTCTTAGAAAACAAAAACGGCAAAACCAGAGGAACCATTAGACTGAGGCCACGCTGCAGTAATTGTGGAGAGGAGGGAATTCCGGGTAACAGTTCGGGAAGCAGAACCCTCTCGAGGAATATGTATTAATTTGAAGTTCGATCCCGTTGATAGATTTGCAGGTTTCTCTTTTACTTTGTAGAAGAGGGGGAGGTGTCAGTCAGCAGTAAGGAGTTTTCACAGGAGGGCATGATTTGGAGATGCCAGTGTTGGACTGGGGTATAGAAAGTTAAAAATCACACAACACCAGGTTATAGACCAACAGGTTTAATTGGAAGCACTAGCTTTCGGAGCGCTGCTCCTTCATCAGGTGGTTGTCCGAAATCTAGAGCTTCCAATTAAATCTGTTGGACTATAACCTGGTGTTGTGTGATGTTTAACTTCACAGCAAGGGGTAGTCATGGGCAGCTGTTTAGTGAAGGTCGCTTCCACTGATGTGGGAAGGCAGTGCACGCAAAACCCTCCCTGCCCTAGATAGGTAACCTGAACCAAGATGGGCTTTCCAAGGTCAGGGGGTGCAGAGTGCTGAGGCCGCTGTCATCATTTAGTTCCCATGGGTCCCAAGTCCTTGGGATGCCGTGGCGCCTTAATGATGAATGGGATTGTGTGCAACCGAGACAGGGTCGTGGCAGAACAGTGTCGAGAGTGTGTTGCTGGAAACGCACAGCAGGGAAATCGATGTTTCGGGCTCCAGCATCTGCAGACCTCCCTGTCTCCGAGCAGAACAGTGTTATCCGCTCAGGTTTAAGCAGAACGTCCGCAGCTACTCCTGCGGGTCCAACGAAACACAAAGCGCTATCCGGGAGGGCAAACGTAGGGGGTGGGGTCAGCAAGCACAGCGTAGGGTGATCCCGGTTCGTGAGGGGAAAAAGAAAACGTATTGCGGTGAAATTGACATAGGAAGTGAAATTGACAAAGGAGGTGAAATTGACATTGTCAGAGCAACCCTGCGCAGGAAGGAGGTAGAGCGTCATGTAGGGGCGGTGGGCAAGATGGAAAGGACGGGGTGAAGGGAGGGCACAGACGGCTGTGTAAGGGCATGAACAAGTGTTACCCTTCATGGTGTCGTGGGGGGATGAAGGTCGGGTCTGCAGGCAATGATAGTCTCCAGCTGAGAGTCGTGAGAACCCGGAATCAGTGTGTGTGTGTGGGGGGGGGACCGTGTGTGTGTGTGTATGTCTGTGTGTGTGTGTGTGTGTGTGTGTGTGTCTGCGTGTGTGGGTGCATGCGTGTGTGTGTGGCTGCATGTGTGTGTGTGTGGGTGCATGTGTGGGTGTGTGTGGCTGTGTGTGTGTGTGTCTGTGTGTGTGTGTATGCATGTAGGGATATGCGGGTGTGTGAGAGTGTGTGTAGGTGCATGTGTGTGAGTGTACTGGGGTATCAATTTGTGAGAATGTGCGTGAGTGGCTGTGAATGTGGAAGTGTTTGAGTGAGTTTATGAGAGAGAGCTTGTGTTTGAGAGAGGGTATGCATGTGTGTGTGGGTCGGTAGGAGTGTGCTTTTGTGTGTGTGCGTGTACTTGTGTAGTGTCCGTGAAATAGTATACAGTGCAGTGTTGTCACGTGTCGTGTGACATGAACCAAAGTGCCCAGTTAAAGTCATCCCCATGGGTACCGAACTTGACTATCAGCCTCTGCTTGGCCACTTTGCATTGTTGTCTGTCCCATAGTCTGCCTTGGAGGATTGTCACCCAGGGGTCCGAGACCGAAAGGCACAGAGCGCTGAAGTGCTCTCCGACTGGGAGGCTAGAACCAGTCTGACTCAAGATTGGGACACAGACAGACTTTAACCTCACACCTTTAATGCATTGTCTGAGCTGAGATGGCATCTCTTGTTAGACAACCTGAAGTTATCTCGACAACGTAACTTTGAAAAGGTTCTGAGGTTCTTATATTAAAGAACGGAAACTAGTAAACCCATTATAAAAGATGAAAGGCTTAACCTAAATGTGTTTAATATATCATTTCAGCTGCATTAAACTGTAATCCTTTTGCTATAAATACTGCGTCTTATGGTCCTTCTTATCATCAGGTTGATCTACATCGGATACACTCCATCCATTCTTTATCCTTCAAAGAAAATCAGTCACCTTCATCAGACACTACCTTCCCTTAACAAATCCATGATGACTATATCGGATGATGACGTGGAGGAGCCTGTGGTGGACTGGGGAGGACAAAGTTCAAAATCACACAATACCAGGTTATCGTCCAAGTAGCTTTCGGAGCACTCCTAAAACTTGTGCTTCCAAGTAAAGCTGTTGGACTGTAATCTGGTGTTGTGTGATTTTTAACTTTATCCTGGATTAAACTTTCACTCACTGTGTGGTCACTTCTATCATCTCTCAGAGTTTTATCGAATCATTTTCTCATACTGGAAATATAAAAGCAGCTGGTGTCCACTCCTCCTATTTCTGACCTGCACCTAAAACAATAACATTACCGATTCGATATGAGAAATAACGTTGTTTGGATATTTGTGAACTGTCCACCCACATTTCACTTGATATTAGGCTGTAGTTCACAAAAAACAAAATGAGAGTAATGTTGAAATGAGTGAAATCCGGAAACATTTCTTTCGAAATAAGATGGAAAACCAAGGAATTCTGCCATGACTCGTGTTTCTTTGAACCGTGCTCGACTTGACTCCTTAATCCTCCTGGGGACATCCTCAACTTCAAAGTTGTGTCTGCACTCCAGAGGTCTGGCAGACTCAATGTGATGTGCAGACGGAGGTGTTTCATTCCCACTGAATCGATCGGCTCTTTTGGTTGTGGAGTGGTGTTAAAACGCACTGCTTGCGATGGCCGGGAATCGAACCCGGATCAACTGCTTGGAAGGTAGCTATGCTCACCACTATACCACCATCGCTACAGCCTGAAGCGCTCTAGAAATCAGCTGATGTGCCATAATAGTTCTTGACTCGAAATTTCGTTGTTGTTTTGATGGAAATTTTGCAGTGAAATATTAGAATTGAGAAGTCATCAAAGACCGAGTTTTACTGAGTGGATCGGTCTCCTGATGCCCCGCCTCACTTTTTAATACACACAAAGCAGCATTTCGGATTTCTCATCATCTGAAATCAATCAATAACAGAAATAGCACGAAAATCCCAGGGCAACCCTGGAACGATCACACAATTAAAACTTGTCAAGTTCTCAGAAAGGTTCACCGGACCGAAACGTGAACTCTGATTTCTCTTCATACAGCTTTACCACCGACTTCGGGTTTGGTTTCTGATTTACAGCGTAGACATAGTCATCGAGATAGAGATGTACAGCTCGGAAACAGACCCTTCGGTCCAACCTGCCCATGCCGACCAGATATCCCAACCCAATCTAGTCCCACCTGCCAGCACCCGGCCCATATCCTTCCAAACCCTTCCTATTCATATACCCATCCAAATGCCTGGAAAATGTTGCAATTGTACCAGCCTCCGCCACTTCCTCTGGCAGCTCATTCCACACACGTACCACCCTCTGGATGAAAGCGTTGACCCTTTGGTCGCTTTTATATCTTTCGCCTCTCACACTAAACCTATGCTCTCTAGTTCTGGACTCCCCGACCCCAGGGAAAAGACTTTGTCTATTTATCCTATCCATGCCCCACATAATTCTGCAGTTCTTTCAGTTTCTAAAACTTCTCAAGAGTTTTCTTAGAAAACAAAAACGGCAAAACCAGAGGAACCATTAGACTGAGGCCACGCTGCAGTAATTGTGGAGAGGAGGGAATTCCGGGTAACAGTTCGGGAAGCAGAACCCTCTCGAGGAATATGTATTAATTTGAAGTTCGATCCCGTTGATAGATTTGCAGGTTTCTCTTTTACTTTGTAGAAGAGGGGGAGGTGTCAGTCAGCAGTAAGGAGTTTTCACAGGAGGGCATGATTTGGAGATGCCAGTGTTGGACTGGGGTATAGAAAGTTAAAAATCACACAACACCAGGTTATAGACCAACAGGTTTAATTGGAAGCACTAGCTTTCGGAGCGCTGCTCCTTCATCAGGTGGTTGTCCGAAATCTAGAGCTTCCAATTAAATCTGTTGGACTATAACCTGGTGTTGTGTGATGTTTAACTTCACAGCAAGGGGTAGTCATGGGCAGCTGTTTAGTGAAGGTCGCTTCCACTGATGTGGGAAGGCAGTGCACGCAAAACCCTCCCTGCCCTAGATAGGTAACCTGAACCAAGATGGGCTTTCCAAGGTCAGGGGGTGCAGAGTGCTGAGGCCGCTGTCATCATTTAGTTCCCATGGGTCCCAAGTCCTTGGGATGCCGTGGCGCCTTAATGATGAATGGGATTGTGTGCAACCGAGACAGGGTCGTGGCAGAACAGTGTCGAGAGTGTGTTGCTGGAAACGCACAGCAGGGAAATCGATGTTTCGGGCTCCAGCATCTGCAGACCTCCCTGTCTCCGAGCAGAACAGTGTTATCCGCTCAGGTTTAAGCAGAACGTCCGCAGCTACTCCTGCGGGTCCAACGAAACACAAAGCGCTATCCGGGAGGGCAAACGTAGGGGGTGGGGTCAGCAAGCACAGCGTAGGGTGATCCCGGTTCGTGAGGGGAAAAAGAAAACGTATTGCGGTGAAATTGACATAGGAAGTGAAATTGACAAAGGAGGTGAAATTGACATTGTCAGAGCAACCCTGCGCAGGAAGGAGGTAGAGCGTCATGTAGGGGCGGTGGGCAAGATGGAAAGGACGGGGTGAAGGGAGGGCACAGACGGCTGTGTAAGGGCATGAACAAGTGTTACCCTTCATGGTGTCGTGGGGGGATGAAGGTCGGGTCTGCAGGCAATGATAGTCTCCAGCTGAGAGTCGTGAGAACCCGGAATCAGTGTGTGTGTGTGGGGGGGGGACCGTGTGTGTGTGTGTATGTCTGTGTGTGTGTGTGTGTGTGTGTGTGTGTCTGCGTGTGTGGGTGCATGCGTGTGTGTGTGGCTGCATGTGTGTGTGTGTGGGTGCATGTGTGGGTGTGTGTCCTGTGTGTGTGTGTGTCTGCGTGTGTGGGTGCATGCATGTGTGTGTTTGTGGGTGCATGTGTGGGTGTGTGTGGCTGTGTGTGTGTGTGTCTGTGTGTGTGTGTGCATGTAGGGATATGCGGGTCTGTGAGAGTGTGTGTAGGTGCATGTGTGTGAGTGTACTGGGGTATCAATTTGTGAGAATGTGCGTGAGTGGCTGTGAATGTGGAAGTGTTTGAGTGAGTTTATGAGAGAGAGCTTGTGTTTGAGAGAGGGTATGCAATAGTGTGTGGGTCGGTAGGAGTGTGCTTTTGTGTGTGTGCGTGTACTTGTGAGTGTCCGTGAAATAGTATACAGTGCAGTGTTGTCACGTGTCGTGTGACATGAACCAAAGTGCCCTGTTAAAGTCATCCCCATGGGTACCGAACTTGACTATCAGCCTCTGCTTGGCCACTTTGCATTGTTGGCTGTCCCATAGTCTCCCTTGGAGGATTGTCACCCAGGGGTCCGAGACCGAAAGGCACAGAGCGCTGAAGTGCTCTCCGACTGGGAGGCTAGAACCAGTCTGACTCAAGATTGGGACACAGACAGACTTTAACCTCACACCTTTAATGCATTGTCTGAGCTGAGATGGCATCTCTTGTTAGACAACCTGAAGTTATCTCGACAACGTAAATTTGAAAAGGTTCTGAGGTTCTTATATTAATGAACGGAAACTAGTAAACCCATTATAAAAGATGAAAGGCTTAACCTAAATGTGTTTAATATATCATTTCAGCTGCATTAAACTGTAATCCTTTTGCTATAAATACTGCGTCTTATGGTCCTTCTTATCATCAGGTTGATCTACATCGGATACACTCTATCCATTCTTTATCCTTCAAAGAAAATCAGTCACCTTCATCAGACACTACCTTCCCTTAACAAATCCATGATGACTATATCGGATGATGACGTGGAGGAGCCTATGGTGGACTGGGGAGGACAAAGTTCAAAATCACACAATACCAGGTTATCGTCCAAGTAGCTTTCGGAGCACTCCTAAAACTAGTGCTTCCAAGTAAAGCTGTTGGACTGTAATCTGGTGTTGTGTGATTTTTAACTTTATCCTGGATTAAACTTTCACTCACTCTGTGGTCACTTCTATCATCTCTCAGAGTTTTATCGAATCATTTTCTCATACTGGAAATATAAAAGCAGCTGGTGTTCACTCCTCCTATTTCTGACCTGCACCTAAAACAATAACATTACCGATTCGATATGAGAAATAACGTTGTTTGGATATTTGTGAACTGTCCACCCACATTTCACTTGATATTAGGCTGTAGTTCACAAAAAACAAAATGAGAGTAATGTTGAAATGAGTGAAATCCGGAAACATTTCTTTCGAAATAAGATGGAAAACCAAGGAATTCTGCCATGACTCGTGTTTCTTTGAACCGTGCTCGACTTGACTCCTTAATCCTCCTGGGGACATCCTCAACTTCAAAGTTGTGTCTGCACTCCAGAGGTCTGGCAGACTCAATGTGATGTGCAGACGGAGGTGTTTCATTCCCACTGAATCGATCGGCTCTTTTGGTTGTGGAGTGGTGTTAAAATGCACTGCTTGCGATGGCCGGGAATCGAACCCGGGTCAACTGCTTGGAAGGCAGCTATGCTCACCACTATACCACCATCGCTACAGGCTGACGCGCTCTAGAAATCAGCTGATGTGCCATAATAGTTCTTGACTCGAAATTTCGTTGTTGTCTTGTTGGAAACTTTGCAGTGAAATATTAGAATTGAGAAGTCATCAAAGACCGAGTTTTACTGAGTGGATCGGTCTCCTGATGCCCCGCCTCACTTTTTAATACACACAAAGCAGCATTTCGGATTTCTCATCATCTGAAATCAATCAATAACAGAAATAGCACGAAAATCCCAGGGCAACCCTGGAACGATCACACAATTAAAACTTGTCAAGTTCTCAGAAAGGTTCACCGGACCGAAACGTGAACTCTGATTTCTCTTCATACAGCTTTACCACCGACTTCGGGTTTGGTTTCTGATTTACAGCGTAGACATAGTCATCGAGATAGAGATGTACAGCTCGGAAACAGACCCTTCGGTCCAACCTGCCCATGCCGACCAGATATCCCAACCCAATCTAGTCCCACCTGCTAGCACCCGGCCCATATCCTTCCAAACCCTTCCTATTCATATACCCATCCAAATGCCTGGAAAATGTTGCAATTGTACCAGCCTCCGCCACTTCCTCTGGCAGCTCATTCCACACACGTACCACCCTCTGGATGAAAGCGTTGACCCTTTGGTCGCTTTTATATCTTTCGCCTCTCACACTAAACCTATGCCCTCTAGTTCTGGACTCCCCGACCCCAGGGAAAAGACTTTGTCTATTTATCCTATCCATGCCCCACATAATTCTGCAGTTCTTTCAGTTTCTAAAACTTCTCAAGAGTTTTCTTAGAAAACAAAAACGGCAAAAACAGAGGAACCATTAGACTGAGGCCACGCTGCAGTAATTGTGGAGAGGAGGGAATTCCGGCTAACAGTTCGGGAAGCAGAACCCTCTCGAGGAATATGTATTAATTTGAAGTTCGATCCCGTTGATAGATTTGCAGGTTTCTCTTTTACTTTGTAGAAGAGGGGGAGGTGTCAGTCAGCAGTAAGGGGTTTTCACAGGAGGGCATGATTTGGAGATGCCAGTGTTGGACTGGGGTATAGAAAGTTAAAAATCACACAACACCAGGTTATAGACCAACAGGTTTAATTGGAAGCACTAGCTTTCGGAACGCTGCTCCTTCATCAGGTGGTTGTCCGAAATCTAGAGCTTCCAATTAAATCTGTTGGACTATAACCTGGTGTTGTGTGATGTTTAACTTCACAGCAAGGGGTAGTCATGGGCAGCTGTTTAGTGAAGGTCGCTTCCACTGATGTGGGAAGGCAGTGCACGCAAAACCCTCCCTGCCCTAGATAGGTAACCTGAACCAAGATGGGCTTTCCAAGGTCAGGGGGTGCAGAGTGCTGAGGCCGCTGTCATCATTTAGTTCCCATGGGTCCCAAGTCCTTGGGATGCCGTGGCGCCTTAATGATGAATGGGATTGTGTGCAACCGAGACAGGGTCGTGGCAGAACAGTGTCGAGAGTGTGTTGCTGGAAACGCACAGCAGGGAAATCGATGTTTCGGGCTCCAGCATCTACAGACCTCCCTGTCTCCGAGCAGAACAGTGTTATCCGCTCAGGTTTAAGCAGAACGTCCGCAGCTACTCCTGCGGGTCCAACGAAACACAAAGCGCTATCCGGGAAGGCAAACGTAGGGGGTGGGGTCAGCAAGCACAGCGTAGGGTGATCCCGGTTCGTGAGGGGAAAAAGAAAACGTAGTGCGGTGAAATTGACACAGGAAGTGAAATTGACAAAGGAGGTGAAATTGACATTGTCAGAGCAACCCTGCGCAGGAAGGAGGTAGAGCGTCATGTAGGGGCGGTGGGCAAGATGGAAAGGACGGGGTCAAGGGAGGGCACAGACGGCTGTGTAAGGGCATGAACAAGTGTTACCCTTCATGGTGTCGTGGGGGGATGAAGGTCGGGTCTGCAGGCAATGATAGTCTCCAGCTGAGAGTCGTGAGAACCCGGAATCAGTGTGTGTGTGTGGGGGGGGACCGTGTGTGTGTGTGTGTATGTCTGTGTGTGTGTGTGTGTGTGTGTGTGTCTGCGTGTGTGGGTGCATGCGTGTGTGTGTGGCTGCATGTGTGTGTGTGGGTGCATGTGTGGGTGTGTGTCCTGTGTGTGTGTGTGTGTCTGCGTGTGTGGGTGCATGCATGTGTGTGTGTGTGGGTGCATGTGTGGGTGTGTGTGGCTGTGTGTGTGTGTGTGTCTGTGTCTGTGTGTATGCATGTAGGGATATGCGGGTGTGTGAGAGTGTGTGTAGGTGCATGTGTGTGAGTGTACTGGGGTATCAATTTGTGAGAATGTGCGTGAATGTGGAAGTGTTTGAGTGAGTTTATGAGAGAGAGCTTGTGTTTGAGAGATGGTATGCATGTGTGTGTGGGTCGGTAGGAGTGTGCTTTTGTGTGTGTGCGTGTACTTGTGTAGTGTCCGTGAAATAGTATACAGTGCAGTGTTGTCACGTGTCGTGTGACATGAACCAAAGTGCCCAGTTAAAGTCATCCCCATGGGTACCGAACTTGACTATCAGCCTCTGCTTGGCCACTTTGCATTGTTGGCTGTCCCATAGTCTGCCTTGGTGGATTGTCACCCAGGGGTCCGAGACCGAAAGGCACAGAGCGCTGAAGTGCTCTCCGACTGGGAGGCTAGAACAAGTCTGACTCAAGATTGGGACACAGACAGACTTTAACCTCACACCTTTAATGCATTGTCTGAGCTGAGATGGCATCTCTTGTTAGACAACCTGAAGTTATCTCGACAACGTAACTTTGAAAAGGTTCTGAGGTTCTTATATTAAAGAACGGAAACTAGTAAACCCATTATAAAAGATGAAAGGCTTAACCTAAATGTGTTTAATATATCATTTCAGCTGTATTAAACTGGAATCCTTTTGCTATAAATACTGCGTCTTATGGTCCTTCTTATCATCAGGTTGATCTACATCGGATACACTCTATCCATTCTTTATCCTTCAAAGAAAATCAGTCACCTTCATCAGACACTACCTTCCCTTAACAAATCCATGATGACTATATC
The DNA here is from genome assembly GCF_047496795.1 of Chiloscyllium punctatum. Classification (NCBI taxonomy): domain Eukaryota; kingdom Metazoa; phylum Chordata; class Chondrichthyes; order Orectolobiformes; family Hemiscylliidae; genus Chiloscyllium; species Chiloscyllium punctatum. The sequence continues at coordinate 19,609,892 of NC_092753.1, forward strand.
GGATGATGACGTGGAGGAGCCTATGGTGGACTGGGGAGGACAAAGTTCAAAATCACACAATACCAGGTTATCGTCCAAGTAGCTTTCGGAGCACTCCTAAAACTAGTGCTTCCAAGTAAAGCTGTTGGACTGTAATCTGGTGTTGTGTGATTTTTAACTTTATCCTGGATTAAACTTTCACTCACTCTGTGGTCACTTCTATCATCTCTCAGAGTTTTATCGAATCATTTTCTCATACTGGAAATATAAAAGCAGCTGGTGTCCACTCCTCCTATTTCTGACCTGCACCTAAAACAATAACATTACCGATTCGATATGAGAAATAACGTTGTTTGGATATTTGTGAACTGTCCACCCACATTTCACTTGATATTAGGCTGTAGTTCACAAAAAACAAAATGAGAGTAATGTTGAAATGAGTGAAATCCGGAAACATTTCTTTCGAAATAAGATGGAAAACCAAGGAATTCTGCCATGACTCGTGTTTCTTTGAACCGTGCTCGACTTGACTCCTTAATCCTCCTGGGGACATCCTCAACTTCAAAGTTGTGTCTGCACTCCAGAGGTCTGGCAGACTCAATGTGATGTGCAGACGGAGGTGTTTCATTCCCACTGAATCGATCGGCTCTTTTGGTTGTGGAGTGGTGTTAAAATGCACTGCTTGCGATGGCCGGGAATCGAACCCGGGTCAACTGCTGGGAAGGCAGCTAAGCTCACCACTATACCACCATCGCTATAGGTTGAGGCGCTCTAGAAACCAGCTGATGTGCCATAATAGTTCTTGACTCGAAATTTCGTTGTTGTTTTGTTGGAAATTTTGCAGTGAAATATTAGAATTGAGAAGTCATCAAAGACCGAGTTTTACTGAGTGGATCGGTCTCCTGATGCCCCGCCTCACTTTTTAATACACACAAAGCAGCATTTCGGATTTCTCATCATCTGAAATCAATCAATAACAGAAATAGCACGAAAATCCCAGGGCAACCCTGGAACGATCACACAATTAAAACTTGTCAAGTTCTCAGAAAGGTTCACCGGACCGAAACGTGAACTCTGATTTCTCTTCATACAGCTTTACCACCGACTTCGGGTTTGGTTTCTGATTTACAGCGTAGACATAGTCATCGAGATAGAGATGTACAGCTCGGAAACAGACCCTTCGGTCCAACCTGCCCATGCCGACCAGATATCCCAACCCAATCTAGTCCCACCTGCCAGCACCCGGCCCATATCCTTCCAAACCCTTCCTATTCATATACCCATCCAAATGCCTGGAAAATGTTGCAATTGTACCAGCCTCCGCCACTTCCTCTGGCAGCTCATTCCACACACGTACCACCCTCTGGATGAAAGCGTTGACCCTTTGGTCGCTTTTATATCTTTCGCCTCTCACACTAAACCTATGCCCTCTAGTTCTGGACTCCCCGACCCCAGGGAAAAGACTTTGTCTATTTATCCTATCCATGCCCCACATAATTCTGCAGTTCTTTCAGTTTCTAAAACTTCTCAAGAGTTTTCTTAGAAAACAAAAACGGCAAAAACAGAGGAACCATTAGACTGAGGCCACGCTGCAGTAATTGTGGAGAGGAGGGAATTCCGGGTAACAGTTCGGGAAGCAGAACCCTCTCGAGGAATATGTATTAATTTGAAGTTCGATCCCGTTGATAGATTTGCAGGTTTCTCTTTTACTTTGTAGAAGAGGGGGAGGTGTCAGTCAGCAGTAAGGGGTTTTCACAGGAGGACATGATTTGGAGATGCCAGTGTTGGACTGGGGTATAGAAAGTTAAAAATCACACAACACCAGGTTATAGACCAACAGGTTTAATTGGAAGCACTAGCTTTCGGAGCGCTGCTCCTTCATCAGGTGGTTGTCCGAAATCTAGAGCTTCCAATTAAATCTGTTGGACTCTAACCTGGTGTTGTGTGATGTTTAACTTCACAGCAAGGGGTAGTCATGGGCAGCTGTTTAGTGAAGGTCGCTTCCACTGATGTGGGAAGGCAGTGCACGCAAAACCCTCCCTGCCCTAGATAGGTAACCTGAACCAAGATGGGCTTTCCAAGGTCAGGGGGTGCAGAGTGCTGAGGCCGCTGTCATCATTTAGTTCCCATGGGTCCCAAGTCCTTGGGATGCCGTGGCGCCTTAATGATGAATGGGATTGTGTGCAACCGAGACAGGGTCGTGGCAGAACAGTGTCGAGAGTGTGTTGCTGGAAACGCACAGCAGGGAAATCGATGTTTCGGGCTCCAGCATCTGCAGACCTCCCTGTCTCCGAGCAGAACAGTGTTATCCGCTCAGGTTTAAGCAGAACGTCCGCAGCGACTCCCGGGAGTCCAACGAAACACAAAGCGCTATCCGGGAGGGCAAACGTAGGGGGTGGGGTCAGCAAGCACAGCGTAGGGTGATCCCGGTTCGTGAGGGGAAAAAGAAAACGTATTGCGGTGAAATTGACATAGGAAGTGAAATTGACAAAGGAGGTGAAATTGACATTGTCCGAGCAACCCTGCGCAGGAAGGAGGTAGAGCGTCATGGAGGGGCGGTGGGCAAGATGGAAAGGACGGGGTCAAGGGAGGGCACAGACGGCTGTGTAAGGGCGTGAACAAGTGTTACCCTTCATGGTGTCGTGGGGGGATGAAGGTCGGGTCTGCAGGCAATGATAGTCTCCAGCTGAGAGTCGTGAGAACCCGGAATCAGTGTGTGTGTGTGGGGGGGGGACGGTGTGTGTGTGTATGTCTGTGTGTGTGTGTGTGTGTGTCTGCGTGTGTGGGTGCATGCGTGTGTGTGTGGCTGCATGTGTGTGTGTGGGTGCATGTGTGGGTGTGTGTCCTGTGTGTGTGTGTGTCTGCGTGTGTGGGTGCATGCATGTGTGTGTTTGTGGGTGCATGTGTGGGTGTGTGTGGCTGTGTGTGTGTGTGTGTCTGTGTGTGTGTGTGCATGTAGGGATATGCGGGTCTGTGAGAGTGTGTGTAGGTGCACGTGTGTGAGTGTACTGGGGTATCAATTTGTGAGAATGTGCGTGAGTGGCTGTGAATGTGGAAGTGTTTGAGTGAGTTTATGAGAGAGAGCTTGTGTTTGAGAGAGGGTATGCAATAGTGTGTGGGTCGGTAGGAGTGTGCTTTTGTGTGTGTGCGTGTACTTGTGAGTGTCCGTGAAATAGTATACAGTGCAGTGTTGTCACGTGTCGTGTGACATGAACCAAAGTGCCCTGTTAAAGTCATCCCCATGGGTACCGAACTTGACTATCAGCCTCTGCTTGGCCACTTTGCATTGTTGGCGGTCCCATAGTCTGCCTTGGAGGATTGTCACCCAGGGGTCCGAGACCGAAAGGCACAGAGCGCTGAAGTGCTCTCCGACTGGGAGGCTAGAACCAGTCTGACTCAAGATTGGGACACAGACAGACTTTAACCTCACACCTTTAATGCATTGTCTGAGCTGAGATGGCATCTCTTGTTAGACAACCTGAAGTTATCTCGACAACGTAACTTTGAAAAGGTTCTGAGGTTCTTATATTAAAGAACGGAAACTAGTAAACCCATTATAAAAGATGAAAGGCTTAACCTAAATGTGTTTAATATATCATTTCAGCTGCATTAAACTGTAATCCTTTTGCTATAAATACTGCGTCTTATGGTCCTTCTTATCATCAGGTTGATCTACATCGGATACACTCCATCCATTCTTTATCCTTCAAAGAAAATCAGTCACCTTCATCAGACACTACCTTCCCTTAACAAATCCATGATGACTATATCGGATGATGACGTGGAGGAGCCTGTGGTGGACTGGGGAGGACAAAGTTCAAAATCACACAATACCAGGTTATCGTCCAAGTAGCTTTCGGAGCACTCCTAAAACTAGTGCTTCCAAGTAAAGCTGTTGGACTGTAATCTGGTGTTGTGTGATTTTTAACTTTATCCTGGATTAAACTTTCACTCACTGTGTGGTCACTTCTATCATCTCTCAGAGTTTTATCGAATCATTTTCTCATACTGGAAATATAAAAGCAGCTGGTGTCCACTCCTCCTATTTCTGACCTGCACCTAAAACAATAACATTACCGATTCGATATGAGAAATAACGTTGTTTGGATATTTGTGAACTGTCCACCCACATTTCACTTGATATTAGGCTGTAGTTCACAAAAAACAAAATGAGAGTAATGTTGAAATGAGTGAAATCCGGAAACATTTCTTTCGAAATAAGATGGAAAACCAAGGAATTCTGCCATGACTCGTGTTTCTTTGAACCGTGCTCGACTTGACTCCTTAATCCTCCTGGGGACATCCTCAACTTCAAAGTTGTGTCTGCACTCCAGAGGTCTGGCAGACTCAATGTGATGTGCAGACGGAGGTGTTTCATTCCCACTGAATCGATCGGCTCTTTTGGTTGTGGAGTGGTGTTAAAATGCACTGCTTGCGATGGCCGGGAATCGAACCCGGGCCAACTGCTGGGAAGGCAGCTATGCTCACCACTATACCACCATCGCTACAGGCTGAGGCGCTCTAGAAATCAGCTGATGTGCCATAATAGTTCTTGACTCGAAATTTCGTTGTTGTTTTGTTGGAAATTTTGCAGTGAAATATTAGAATTGAGAAGTCATCAAAGACCGAGTTTTACTGAGTGGATCGGTCTCCTGATGCCCCGCCTCACTTTTTAATACACACAAAGCAGCATTTCGGATTTCTCATCATCTGAAATCAATCAATAACAGAAATAGCACGAAAATCCCAGGGCAACCCTGGAACGATCACACAATTAAAACTTGTCAAGTTCTCAGAAAGGTTCACCGGACCGAAACGTGAACTCTGATTTCTCTTCATACAGCTTTACCACCGACTTCGGGTTTGGTTTCTGATTTACAGCGTAGACATAGTCATCGAGATAGAGATGTACAGCTCGGAAACAGACCCTTCGGTCCAACCTGCCCATGCCGACCAGATATCCCAACCCAATCTAGTCCCACCTGCCAGCACCCGGCCCATATCCTTCCAAACCCTTCCTATTCATATACCCATCCAAATGCCTGGAAAATGTTGCAATTGTACCAGCCTCCGCCACTTCCTCTGGCAGCTCATTCCACACACGTACCACCCTCTGGATGAAAGCGTTGACCCTTTGGTCGCTTTTATATCTTTCGCCTCTCACACTAAACCTATGCCCTCTAGTTCTGGACTCCCCGACCCCAGGGAAAAGACTTTGTCTATTTATCCTATCCATGCCCCACATAATTCTGCAGTTCTTTCAGTTTCTAAAACTTCTCAAGAGTTTTCTTAGAAAACAAAAACGGCAAAAACAGAGGAACCATTAGACTGAGGCCACGCTGCAGTAATTGTGGAGAGGAGGGAATTCCGGGTAACAGTTCGGGAAGCAGAACCCTCTCGAGGAATATGTATTAATTTGAAGTTCGATCCCGTTGATAGATTTGCAGGTTTCTCTTTTACTTTGTAGAAGAGGGGGAGGTGTCAGTCAGCAGTAAGGGGTTTTCACAGGAGGGCATGATTTGGAGATGCCAGTGTTGGACTGGGGTATAGAAAGTTAAAAATCACACAACACCAGGTTATAGACCAACAGGTTTAATTGGAAGCACTAGCTTTCGGAGCGCTGCTCCTTCATCAGGTGGTTGTCCGAAATCTAGAGCTTCCAATTAAATCTGTTGGACTATAACCTGGTGTTGTGTGATGTTTAACTTCACAGCAAGGGGTAGTCATGGGCAGCTGTTTAGTGAAGGTCGCTTCCACTGATGTGGGAAGGCAGTGCACGCAAAACCCTCCCTGCCCTAGATAGGTAACCTGAACCAAGATGGGCTTTCCAAGGTCAGGGGGTGCAGAGTGCTGAGGCCGCTGTCATCATTTAGTTCCCATGGGTCCCAAGTCCTTGGGATGCCGTGGCGCCTTAATGATGAATGGGATTGTGTGCAACCGAGACAGGGTCGTGGCAGAACAGTGTCGAGAGTGTGTTGCTGGAAACGCACAGCAGGGAAATCGATGTTTCGGGCTCCAGCATCTGCAGACCTCCCTGTCTCCGAGCAGAACAGTGTTATCCGCTCAGGGTTAAGCAGAACGTCCGCAGCTACTCCCGGGGGTCCAACGAAACACAAAGCGCTATCCGGGAAGGCAAACGTAGGGGGTGGGGTCAGCAAGCACAGCGTAGGGTGATCCCGGTTCGTGAGGGGAAAAAGAAAACGTATTGCGGTGAAATTGACATAGGAAGTGAAATTGACAAAGGAGGTGAAATTGACATTGTCAGAGCAACCCTGCGCAGGAAGGAGGTAGAGCGTCATGTAGGGGCGGTGGGCAAGATGGAAAGGACGGGGTCAAGGGAGGGGACAGACGGCTGTGTAAGGGCATGTACAAGTGTTACCCTTCATGGTGTCGTGGGGGGATGAAGGTCGGGTCTGCAGGCAATGATAGTCTCCAGCTGAGAGTCGTGAGAACCCGGAATCTTTGTGTGTGTGGGGAGGGATCGTGTGTGTGTGCGTGTGTGTGTGTGTGTGTGTGTCTGCGTGTGTGGGTGCATGCGTGTGTGTGTGGCTGCATGTGTGTGTGTGGGTGCATGTGTGGGTGTGTGTCCTGTGTGTGTGTGTGTCTGCGTGTGTGGGTGCATGCATGTGTGTGTTTGTGGGTGCATGTGTGGGTGTGTGTGGCTGTGTGTGTGTGTGTCTGTGTGTGTGTGTGCATGTAGGGATATGCGGGTCTGTGAGAGTGTGTGTAGGTGCATGTGTGTGAGTGTACTGGGGTATCAATTTGTGAGAATGTGCGTGAGTGGCTGTGAATGTGGAAGTGTTTGAGTGAGTTTATGAGAGAGAGCTTGTGTTTGAGAGAGGGTATGCAATAGTGTGTGGGTCGGTAGGAGTGTGCTTTTGTGTGTGTGCGTGTACTTGTGAGTGTCCGTGAAATAGTATACAGTGCAGTGTTGTCACGTGTCGTGTGACATGAACCAAAGTGCCCTGTTAAAGTCATCCCCATGGGTACCGAACTTGACTATCAGCCTCTGCTTGGCCACTTTGCATTGTTGGCTGTCCCATAGTCTCCCTTGGAGGATTGTCACCCAGGGGTCCGAGACCGAAAGGCACAGAGCGCTGAAGTGCTCTCCGACTGGGAGGCTAGAACCAGTCTGACTCAAGATTGGGACACAGACAGACTTTAACCTCACACCTTTAATGCATTGTCTGAGCTGAGATGGCATCTCTTGTTAGACAACCTGAAGTTATCTCGACAACGTAAATTTGAAAAGGTTCTGAGGTTCTTATATTAATGAACGGAAACTAGTAAACCCATTATAAAAGATGAAAGGCTTAACCTAAATGTGTTTAATATATCATTTCAGCTGCATTAAACTGTAATCCTTTTGCTATAAATACTGCGTCTTATGGTCCTTCTTATCATCAGGTTGATCTACATCGGATACACTCTATCCATTCTTTATCCTTCAAAGAAAATCAGTCACCTTCATCAGACACTACCTTCCCTTAACAAATCCATGATGACTATATCGGATGATGACGTGGAGGAGCCTATGGTGGACTGGGGAGGACAAAGTTCAAAATCACACAATACCAGGTTATCGTCCAAGTAGCTTTCGGAGCACTCCTAAAACTAGTGCTTCCAAGTAAAGCTGTTGGACTGTAATCTGGTGTTGTGTGATTTTTAACTTTATCCTGGATTAAACTTTCACTCACTCTGTGGTCACTTCTATCATCTCTCAGAGTTTTATCGAATCATTTTCTCATACTGGAAATATAAAAGCAGCTGGTGTTCACTCCTCCTATTTCTGACCTGCACCTAAAACAATAACATTACCGATTCGATATGAGAAATAACGTTGTTTGGATATTTGTGAACTGTCCACCCACATTTCACTTGATATTAGGCTGTAGTTCACAAAAAACAAAATGAGAGTAATGTTGAAATGAGTGAAATCCGGAAACATTTCTTTCGAAATAAGATGGAAAACCAAGGAATTCTGCCATGACTCGTGTTTCTTTGAACCGTGCTCGACTTGACTCCTTAATCCTCCTGGGGACATCCTCAACTTCAAAGTTGTGTCTGCACTCCAGAGGTCTGGCAGACTCAATGTGATGTGCAGACGGAGGTGTTTCATTCCCACTGAATCGATCGGCTCTTTTGGTTGTGGAGTGGTGTTAAAATGCACTGCTTGCGATGGCCGGGAATCGAACCCGGGGCAACTGCTGGGAAGGCAGCTATGCTCACCACTATACCACCATCGCTACAGGCTGAGGCGCTCTAGAAATCAGCTGATGTGCCATAATAGTTCTTGACTCGAAATTTCGTTGTTGTTTTGTTGGAAATTTTGCAGTGAAATATTAGAATTGAGAAGTCATCAAAGACCGAGTTTTACTGAGTGGATCGGTCTCCTGATGCCCCGCCTCACTTTTTAATACACACAAAGCAGCATTTCGGATTTCTCATCATCTGAAATCAATCAATAACAGAAATAGCACGAAAATCCCAGGGCAACCCTGGAACGATCACACAATTAAAACTTGTCAAGTTCTCAGAAAGGTTCACCGGACCGAAACGTGAACTCTGATTTCTCTTCATACAGCTTTACCACCGACTTCGGGTTTGGTTTCTGATTTACAGCGTAGACATAGTCATCGAGATAGAGATGTACAGCTCGGAAACAGACCCTTCGGTCCAACCTGCCCATGCCGACCAGATATCCCAACCCAATCTAGTCCCACCTGCCAGCACCCGGCCCATATCCTTCCAAACCCTTCCTATTCATATACCCATCCAAATGCCTGGAAAATGTTGCAATTGTACCAGCCTCCGCCACTTCCTCTGGCAGCTCATTCCACACACGTACCACCCTCTGGATGAAAGCGTTGACCCTTTGGTCGCTTTTATATCTTTCGCCTCTCACACTAAACCTATGCCCTCTAGTTCTGGACTCCCCGACCCCAGGGAAAAGACTTTGTCTATTTATCCTATCCATGCCCCACATAATTCTGCAGTTCTTTCAGTTTCTAAAACTTCTCAAGAGTTTTCTTAGAAAACAAAAACGGCAAAAACAGAGGAACCATTAGACTGAGGCCACGCTGCAGTAATTGTGGAGAGGAGGGAATTCCGGGTAACAGTTCGGGAAGCAGAACCCTCTCGAGGAATATGTATTAATTTGAAGTTCGATCCCGTTGATAGATTTGCAGGTTTCTCTTTTACTTTGTAGAAGAGGGGGAGGTGTCAGTCAGCAGTAAGGGGTTTTCACAGGAGGGCATGATTTGGAGATGCCAGTGTTGGACTGGGGTATAGAAAGTTAAAAATCACACAACACCAGGTTATAGACCAACAGGTTTAATTGGAAGCACTAGCTTTCGGAGCGCTGCTCCTTCATCAGGTGGTTGTCCGAAATCTAGAGCTTCCAATTAAATCTGTTGGACTATAACCTGGTGTTGTGTGATGTTTAACTTCACAGCAAGGGGTAGTCATGGGCAGCTGTTTAGTGAAGGTCGCTTCCACTGATGTGGGAAGGCAGTGCACGCAAAACCCTCCCTGCCCTAGATAGGTAACCTGAACCAAGATGGGCTTTCCAAGGTCAGGAGGTGCAGAGTGCTGAGGCCGCTGTCATCATTTAGTTCCCATGGGTCCCAAGTCCTTGGGATGCCGTGGCGCCTTAATGATGAATGGGATTGTGTGCAACCGAGACAGGGTCGTGGCAGAACAGTGTCGAGAGTGTGTTGCTGGAAACGCACAGCAGGGAAATCGATGTTTCGGGCTCCAGCATCTGCAGACCTCCCTGTCTCCGAGCAGAACAGTGTTATCCGCTCAGGGTTAAGCAGAACGTCCGCAGCTACTCCCGGGGGTCCAACGAAACACAAAGCGCTATCCGGGAAGGCAAACGTAGGGGGTGGGGTCAGCAAGCACAGCGTAGGGTGATCCCGGTTCGTGAGGGGAAAAAGAAAACGTATTGCGGTGAAATTGACATAGGAAGTGAAATTGACAAAGGAGGTGAAATTGACATTGTCAGAGCAACCCTGCGCAGGAAGGAGGTAGAGCGTCATGTAGGGGCGGTGGGCAAGATGGAAAGGACGGGGTCAAGGGAGGGGACAGACGGCTGTGTAAGGGCATGAACAAGTGTTACCCTTCATGGTGTCGTGGGGGGATGAAGGTCGGGTCTGCAGGCAATGATAGTCTCCAGCTGAGAGTCGTGAGAACCCGGAATCTTTGTGTGTGTGGGGAGGGATCGTGTGTGTGTGCGTGTGTGTGTGTGTGTGTGTGTCTGCGTGTGTGGGTGCATGCGTGTGTGTGTGGCTGCATGTGTGTGTGTGGGTGCATGTGTGGGTGTGTGTCCTGTGTGTGTGTGTGTCTGCGTGTGTGGGTGCATGCATGTGTGTGTTTGTGGGTGCATGTGTGGGTGTGTGTGGCTGTGTGTGTGTGTGTCTGTGTGTGTGTGTGCATGTAGGGATATGCGGGTCTGTGAGAGTGTGTGTAGGTGCATGTGTGTGAGTGTACTGGGGTATCAATTTGTGAGAATGTGCGTGAGTGGCTGTGAATGTGGAAGTGTTTGAGTGAGTTTATGAGAGAGAGCTTGTGTTTGAGAGAGGGTATGCAATAGTGTGTGGGTCGGTAGGAGTGTGCTTTTGTGTGTGTGCGTGTACTTGTGAGTGTCCGTGAAATAGTATACAGTGCAGTGTTGTCACGTGTCGTGTGACATGAACCAAAGTGCCCTGTTAAAGTCATCCCCATGGGTACCGAACTTGACTATCAGCCTCTGCTTGGCCACTTTGCATTGTTGGCTGTCCCATAGTCTCCCTTGGAGGATTGTCACCCAGGGGTCCGAGACCGAAAGGCACAGAGCGCTGAAGTGCTCTCCGACTGGGAGGCTAGAACCAGTCTGACTCAAGATTGGGACACAGACAGACTTTAACCTCACACCTTTAATGCATTGTCTGAGCTGAGATGGCATCTCTTGTTAGACAACCTGAAGTTATCTCGACAACGTAAATTTGAAAAGGTTCTGAGGTTCTTATATTAAAGAACGGAAACTAGTAAACCCATTATAAAAGATGAAAGGCTTAACCTAAATGTGTTTAATATATCATTTCAGCTGCATTAAACTGTAATCCTTTTGCTATAAATACTGCGTCTTATGGTCCTTCTTATCATCAGGTTGATCTACATCGGATACACTCTATCCATTCTTTATCCTTCAAAGAAAATCAGTCACCTTCATCAGACACTACCTTCCCTTAACAAATCCATGATGACTATATCGGATGATGACGTGGAGGAGCCTATGGTGGACTGGGGAGGACAAAGTTCAAAATCACACAATACCAGGTTATCGTCCAAGTAGCTTTCGGAGCACTCCTAAAACTAGTGCTTCCAAGTAAAGCTGTTGGACTGTAATCTGGTGTTGTGTGATTTTTAACTTTATCCTGGATTAAACTTTCACTCACTCTGTGGTCACTTCTATCATCTCTCAGAGTTTTATCGAATCATTTTCTCATACTGGAAATATAAAAGCAGCTGGTGTTCACTCCTCCTATTTCTGACCTGCACCTAAAACAATAACATTACCGATTCGATATGAGAAATAACGTTGTTTGGATATTTGTGAACTGTCCACCCACATTTCACTTGATATTAGGCTGTAGTTCACAAAAAACAAAATGAGAGTAATGTTGAAATGAGTGAAATCCGGAAACATTTCTTTCGAAATAAGATGGAAAACCAAGGAATTCTGCCATGACTCGTGTTTCTTTGAACCGTGCTCGACTTGACTCCTTAATCCTCCTGGGGACATCCTCAACTTCAAAGTTGTGTCTGCACTCCAGAGGTCTGGCAGACTCAATGTGATGTGCAGACGGAGGTGTTTCATTCCCACTGAATCGATCGGCTCTTTTGGTTGTGGAGTGGTGTTAAAATGCACTGCTTGCGATGGCCGGGAATCGAACCCGGGTCAACTGCTTGGAAGGCAGCTATGCTCACCACTATACCACCATCGCTACAGCCTGACGCGCTCTAGAAATCAGCTGATGTGCCATAATAGTTCTTGACTCGAAATTTCGTTGTTGTCTTGTTGGAAATTTTGCAGTGAAATATTAGAATTGAGAAGTCATCAAAGACCGAGTTTTACTGAGTGGATCGGTCTCCTGATGCCCCGCCTCACTTTTTAATACACACAAAGCAGCATTTCGGATTTCTCATCATCTGAAATCAATCAATAACAGAAATAGCACGAAAATCCCAGGGCAACCCTGGAACGATCACACAATTAAAACTTGTCAAGTTCTCAGAAAGGTTCACCGGACCGAAACGTGAACTCTGATTTCTCTTCATACAGCTTTACCACCGACTTCGGGTTTGGTTTCTGATTTACAGCGTAGACATAGTCATCGAGATAGAGATGTACAGCTCGGAAACAGACCCTTCGGTCCAACCTGCCCATGCCGACCAGATATCCCAACCCAATCTAGTCCCACCTGCCAGCACCCGGCCCATATCCTTCCAAACCCTTCCTATTCATATACCCATCCAAATGCCTGGAAAATGTTGCAATTGTACCAGCCTCCGCCACTTCCTCTGGCAGCTCATTCCACACACGTACCACCCTCTGGATGAAAGCGTTGACCCTTTGGTCGCTTTTATATCTTTCGCCTCTCACACTAAACCTATGCCCTCTAGTTCTGGACTCCCCGACCCCAGGGAAAAGACTTTGTCTATTTATCCTATCCATGCCCCACATAATTCTGCAGTTCTTTCAGTTTCTAAAACTTCTCAAGAGTTTTCTTAGAAAACAAAAACGGCAAAAACAGAGGAACCATTAGACTGAGGCCACGCTGCAGTAATTGTGGAGAGGAGGGAATTCCGGGTAACAGTTCGGGAAGCAGAACCCTCTCGAGGAATATGTATTAATTTGAAGTTCGATCCCGTTGATAGATTTGCAGGTTTCTCTTTTACTTTGTAGAAGAGGGGGAGGTGTCAGTCAGCAGTAAGGGGTTTTCACAGGAGGGCATGATTTGGAGATGCCAGTGTTGGACTGGGGTATAGAAAGTTAAAAATCACACAACACCAGGTTATAGACCAACAGGTTTAATTGGAAGCACTAGCTTTCGGAGCGCTGCTCCTTCATCAGGTGGTTGTCCGAAATCTAGAGCTTCCAATTAAATCTGTTGGACTATAACCTGGTGTTGTGTGATGTTTAACTTCACAGCAAGGGGTAGTCATGGGCAGCTGTTTAGTGAAGGTCGCTTCCACTGATGTGGGAAGGCAGTGCACGCAAAACCCTCCCTGCCCTAGATAGGTAACCTGAACCAAGATGGGCTTTCCAAGGTCAGGGGGTGCAGAGTGCTGAGGCCGCTGTCATCATTTAGTTCCCATGGGTCCCAAGTCCTTGGGATGCCGTGGCGCCTTAATGATGAATGGGATTGTGTGCAACCGAGACAGGGTCGTGGCAGAACAGTGTCGAGAGTGTGTTGCTGGAAACGCACAGCAGGGAAATCGATGTTTCGGGCTCCAGCATCTACAGACCTCCCTGTCTCCGAGCAGAACAGTGTTATCCGCTCAGGTTTAAGCAGAACGTCCGCAGCTACTCCTGCGGGTCCAACGAAACACAAAGCGCTATCCGGGAAGGCAAACGTAGGGGGTGGGGTCAGCAAGCACAGCGTAGGGTGATCCCGGTTCGTGAGGGGAAAAAGAAAACGTAGTGCGGTGAAATTGACACAGGAAGTGAAATTGACAAAGGAGGTGAAATTGACATTGTCAGAGCAACCCTGCGCAGGAAGGAGGTAGAGCGTCATGTAGGGGCGGTGGGCAAGATGGAAAGGACGGGGTCAAGGGAGGGCACAGACGGCTGTGTAAGGGCATGAACAAGTGTTACCCTTCATGGTGTCGTGGGGGGATGAAGGTCGGGTCTGCAGGCAATGATAGTCTCCAGCTGAGAGTCGTGAGAACCCGGAATCAGTGTGTGTGTGTGGGGGGGGACCGTGTGTGTGTGTGTGTATGTCTGTGTGTGTGTGTGTGTGTGTGTGTGTCTGCGTGTGTGGGTGCATGCGTGTGTGTGTGGCTGCATGTGTGTGTGTGGGTGCATGTGTGGGTGTGTGTCCTGTGTGTGTGTGTGTGTCTGCGTGTGTGGGTGCATGCATGTGTGTGTGTGTGGGTGCATGTGTGGGTGTGTGTGGCTGTGTGTGTGTGTGTCTGTGTGTGTGTGTATGCATGTAGGGATATGCGGGTGTGTGAGAGTGTGTGTAGGTGCATGTGTGTGAGTGTACTGGGGTATCAATTTGTGAGAATGTGCGTGAATGTGGAAGTGTTTGAGTGAGTTTATGAGAGAGAGCTTGTGTTTGAGAGATGGTATGCATGTGTGTGTGGGTCGGTAGGAGTGTGCTTTTGTGTGTGTGCGTGTACTTGTGTAGTGTCCGTGAAATAGTATACAGTGCAGTGTTGTCACGTGTCGTGTGACATGAACCAAAGTGCCCAGTTAAAGTCATCCCCATGGGTACCGAACTTGACTATCAGCCTCTGCTTGGCCACTTTGCATTGTTGGCTGTCCCATAGTCTGCCTTGGTGGATTGTCACCCAGGGGTCCGAGACCGAAAGGCACAGAGCGCTGAAGTGCTCTCCGACTGGGAGGCTAGAACAAGTCTGACTCAAGATTGGGACACAGACAGACTTTAACCTCACACCTTTAATGCATTGTCTGAGCTGAGATGGCATCTCTTGTTAGACAACCTGAAGTTATCTCGACAACGTAACTTTGAAAAGGTTCTGAGGTTCTTATATTAAAGAACGGAAACTAGTAAACCCATTATAAAAGATGAAAGGCTTAACCTAAATGTGTTTAATATATCATTTCAGCTGTATTAAACTGGAATCCTTTTGCTATAAATACTGCGTCTTATGGTCCTTCTTATCATCAGGTTGATCTACATCGGATACACTCTATCCATTCTTTATCCTTCAAAGAAAATCAGTCACCTTCATCAGACACTACCTTCCCTTAACAAATCCATGATGACTATATCGGATGATGACGTGGAGGAGCCTATGGTGGACTGGGGAGGACAAAGTTCAAAATCACACAATACCAGGTTATCGTCCAAGTAGCTTTCGGAGCACTCCTAAAACTAGTGCTTCCAAGTAAAGCTGTTGGACTGTAATCTGGTGTTGTGTGATTTTTAACTTTATCCTGGATTAAACTTTCACTCACTCTGTGGTCACTTCTATCATCTCTCAGAGTTTTATCGAATCATTTTCTCATACTGGAAATATAAAAGCAGCTGGTGTCCACTCCTCCTATTTCTGACCTGCACCTAAAACAATAACATTACCGATTCGATATGAGAAATAACGTTGTTTGGATATTTGTGAACTGTCCACCCACATTTCACTTGATATTAGGCTGTAGTTCACAAAAAACAAAATGAGAGTAATGTTGAAATGAGTGAAATCCGGAAACATTTCTTTCGAAATAAGATGGAAAACCAAGGAATTCTGCCATGACTCGTGTTTCTTTGAACCGTGCTCGACTTGACTCCTTAATCCTCCTGGGGACATCCTCAACTTCAAAGTTGTGTCTGCACTCCAGAGGTCTGGCAGACTCAATGTGATGTGCAGACGGAGGTGTTTCATTCCCACTGAATCGATCGGCTCTTTTGGTTGTGGAGTGGTGTTAAAATGCACTGCTTGCGATGGCCGGGAATCGAACCCGGGTCAACTGCTTGGAAGGCAGCTAAGCTCACCACTATACCACCATCGCTATAGGCTGAGGCGCTCTAGAAACCAGCTGATGTGCCATAATAGTTCTTGACTCGAAATTTCGTTGTTGTTTTGTTGGAAATTTTGCAGTGAAATATTAGAATTGAGAAGTCATCAAAGACCGAGTTTTACTGAGTGGATCGGTCTCCTGATGCCCCGCCTCACTTTTTAATACACACAAAGCAGCATTTCGGATTTCTCATCATCTGAAATCAATCAATAACAGAAATAGCACGAAAATCCCAGGGCAACCCTGGAACGATCACACAATTAAAACTTGTCAAGTTCTCAGAAAGGTTCACCGGACCGAAACGTGAACTCTGATTTCTCTTCATACAGCTTTACCACCGACTTCGGGTTTGGTTTCTGATTTACAGCGTAGACATAGTCATCGAGATAGAGATGTACAGCTCGGAAACAGACCCTTCGGTCCAACCTGCCCATGCCGACCAGATATCCCAACCCAATCTAGTCCCACCTGCCAGCACCCGGCCCATATCCTTCCAAACCCTTCCTATTCATATACCCATCCAAATGCCTGGAAAATGTTGCAATTGTACCAGCCTCCGCCACTTCCTCTGGCAGCTCATTCCACACACGTACCACCCTCTGGATGAAAGCGTTGACCCTTTGGTCGCTTTTATATCTTTCGCCTCTCACACTAAACCTATGCCCTCTAGTTCTGGACTCCCCGACCCCAGGGAAAAGACTTTGTCTATTTATCCTATCCATGCCCCACATAATTCTGCAGTTCTTTCAGTTTCTAAAACTTCTCAAGAGTTTTCTTAGAAAACAAAAACGGCAAAAACAGAGGAACCATTAGACTGAGGCCACGCTGCAGTAATTGTGGAGAGGAGGGAATTCCGGGTAACAGTTCGGGAAGCAGAACCCTCTCGAGGAATATGTATTAATTTGAAGTTCGATCCCGTTGATAGATTTGCAGGTTTCTCTTTTACTTTGTAGAAGAGGGGGAGGTGTCAGTCAGCAGTAAGGGGTTTTCACAGGAGGACATGATTTGGAGATGCCAGTGTTGGACTGGGGTATAGAAAGTTAAAAATCACACAACACCAGGTTATAGACCAACAGGTTTAATTGGAAGCACTAGCTTTCGGAGCGCTGCTCCTTCATCAGGTGGTTGTCCGAAATCTAGAGCTTCCAATTAAATCTGTTGGACTATAACCTGGTGTTGTGTGATGTTTAACTTCACAGCAAGGGGTAGTCATGGGCAGCTGTTTAGTGAAGGTCGCTTCCACTGATGTGGGAAGGCAGTGCACGCAAAACCCTCCCTGCCCTAGATAGGTAACCTGAACCAAGATGGGCTTTCCAAGGTCAGGGGGTGCAGAGTGCTGAGGCCGCTGTCATCATTTAGTTCCCATGGGTCCCAAGTCCTTGGGATGCCGTGGCGCCTTAATGATGAATGGGATTGTGTGCAACCGAGACAGGGTCGTGGCAGAACAGTGTCGAGAGTGTGTTGCTGGAAACGCACAGCAGGTAAATCGATGTTTCGGGCTCCAGCATCTGCAGACCTCCCTGTCTCCGAGCAGAACAGTGTTATCCGCTCAGGTTTAAGCAGAACGTCCGCAGCGACTCCCGGGAGTCCAACGAAACACAAAGCGCTATCCGGGAGGGCAAACGTAGGGGGTGGGGTCAGCAAGCACAGCGTAGGGTGATCCCGGTTCGTGAGGGGAAAAAGAAAACGTATTGCGGTGAAATTGACATAGGAAGTGAAATTGACAAAGGAGGTGAAATTGACATTGTCCGAGCAACCCTGCGCAGGAAGGAGGTAGAGCGTCATGGAGGGGCGGTGGGCAAGATGGAAAGGACGGGGTCAAGGGAGGGCACAGACGGCTGTGTAAGGGCGTGAACAAGTGTTACCCTTCATGGTGTCGTGGGGGGATGAAGGTCGGGTCTGCAGGCAATGATAGTCTCCAGCTGAGAGTCGTGAGAACCCGGAATCAGTGTGTGTGTGTGGGGGGGGGACCGTGTGTGTGTGTATGTCTGTGTGTGTGTGTGTGTGTGTCTGCGTGTGTGGGTGCATGCGTGTGTGTGTGGCTGCATGTGTGTGTGTGGGTGCATGTGTGGGTGTGTGTCCTGTGTGTGTGTGTGTCTGCGTGTGTGGGTGCATGCATGTGTGTGTTTGTGGGTGCATGTGTGGGTGTGTGTGGCTGTGTGTGTGTGTGTGTCTGTGTGTGTGTGTGCATGTAGGGATATGCGGGTCTGTGAGAGTGTGTGTAGGTGCATGTGTGTGAGTGTACTGGGGTATCAATTTGTGAGAATGTGCGTGAGTGGCTGTGAATGTGGAAGTGTTTGAGTGAGTTTATGAGAGAGAGCTTGTGTTTGAGAGAGGGTATGCAATAGTGTGTGGGTCGGTAGGAGTGTGCTTTTGTGTGTGTGCGTGTACTTGTGAGTGTCCGTGAAATAGTATACAGTGCAGTGTTGTCACGTGTCGTGTGACATGAACCAAAGTGCCCTGTTAAAGTCATCCCCATGGGTACCGAACTTGACTATCAGCCTCTGCTTGGCCACTTTGCATTGTTGGCGGTCCCATAGTCTGCCTTGGTGGATTGTCACCCAGGGGTCCGAGACCGAAAGGCACAGAGCGCTGAAGTGCTCTCCGACTGGGAGGCTAGAACCAGTCTGACTCAAGATTGGGACACAGACAGACTTTAACCTCACACCTTTAATGCATTGTCTGAGCTGAGATGGCATCTCTTGTTAGACAACCTGAAGTTATCTCGACAACGTAACTTTGAAAAGGTTCTGAGGTTCTTATATTAATGAACGGAAACTAGTAAACCCATTATAAAAGATGAAAGGCTTAACCTAAATGTGTTTAATATATCATTTCAGCTGCATTAAACTGTAATCCTTTTGCTATAAATACTGCGTCTTATGGTCCTTCTTATCATCAGGTTGATCTACATCGGATACACTCTATCCATTCTTTATCCTTCAAAGAAAATCAGTCACCTTCATCAGACACTACCTTCCCTTAACAAATCCATGATGACTATATCGGATGATGACGTGGAGGAGCCTATGGTGGACTGGGGAGGACAAAGTTCAAAATCACACAATACCAGGTTATCGTCCAAGTAGCTTTCGGAGCACTCCTAAAACTAGTGCTTCCAAGTAAAGCTGTTGGACTGTAATCTGGTGTTGTGTGATTTTTAACTTTATCCTGGATTAAACTTTCACTCACTGTGTGGTCACTTCTATCATCTCTCAGAGTTTTATCGAATCATTTTCTCATACTGGAAATATAAAAGCAGCTGGTGTCCACTCCTCCTATTTCTGACCTGCACCTAAAACAATAACATTACCGATTCGATATGAGAAATAACGTTGTTTGGATATTTGTGAACTGTCCACCCACATTTCACTTGATATTAGGCTGTAGTTCACAAAAAACAAAATGAGAGTAATGTTGAAATGAGTGAAATCCGGAAACATTTCTTTCGAAATAAGATGGAAAACCAAGGAATTCTGCCATGACTCGTGTTTCTTTGAACCGTGCTCGACTTGACTCCTTAATCCTCCTGGGGACATCCTCAACTTCAAAGTTGTGTCTGCACTCCAGAGGTCTGGCAGACTCAATGTGATGTGCAGACGGAGGTGTTTCATTCCCACTGAATCGATCGGCTCTTTTGGTTGTGGAGTGGTGTTAAAATGCACTGCTTGCGATGGCCGGGAATCGAACCCGGGTCAACCGCTTGGAAGGCAGCTATGCTCACCACTACACCACCATCGCTACAGGTTGAAGCGCTCTAGAAATCAGCTGATGTGCCATAATAGTTCTTGACTCGAAATTTCGTTGTTGTTTTGTTGGAAATTTTGCAGTGAAATATTAGAATTGAGAAGTCATCAAAGACCGAGTTTTACTGAGTGGATCGGTCTCCTGATGCCCCGCCTCACTTTTTAATACACACAAAGCAGCATTTCGGATTTCTCATCATCTGAAATCAATCAATAACAGAAATAGCACGAAAATCCCAGGGCAACCCTGGAACGATCACACAATTAAAACTTGTCAAGTTCTCAGAAAGGTTCACCGGACCGAAACGTGAACTCTGATTTCTCTTCATACAGCTTTACCACCGACTTCGGGTTTGGTTTCTGATTTACAGCGTAGACATAGTCATCGAGATAGAGATGTACAGCTCGGAAACAGACCCTTCGGTCCAACCTGCCCATGCCGACCAGATATCCCAACCCAATCTAGTCCCACCTGCCAGCACCCGGCCCATATCCTTCCAAACCCTTCCTATTCATATACCCATCCAAATGCCTGGAAAATGTTGCAATTGTATCAGCCTCCGCCACTTCCTCTGGCAGCTCATTCCACACACGTACCACCCTCTGGATGAAAGCGTTGACCCTTTGGTCGCTTTTATATCTTTCGCCTCTCACACTAAACCTATGCCCTCTAGTTCTGGACTCCCCGACCCCAGGGAAAAGACTTTGTCTATTTATCCTATCCATGCCCCACATAATTCTGCAGTTCTTTCAGTTTCTAAAACTTCTCAAGAGTTTTCTTAGAAAACAAAAACGGCAAAAACAGAGGAACCATTAGACTGAGGCCACGCTGCAGTAATTGTGGAGAGGAGGGAATTCCGGGTAACAGTTCGGGAAGCAGAACCCTCTCGAGGAATATGTATTAATTTGAAGTTCGATCCCGTTGATAGATTTGCAGGTTTCTCTTTTACTTTGTAGAAGAGGGGGAGGTGTCAGTCAGCAGTAAGGGGTTTTCACAGGAGGGCATGATTTGGAGATGCCAGTGTTGGACTGGGGTATAGAAAGTTAAAAATCACACAACACCAGGTTATAGACCAACAGGTTTAATTGGAAGCACTAGCTTTCGGAGCGCTGCTCCTTCATCAGGTGGTTGTCCGAAATCTAGAGCTTCCAATTAAATCTGTTGGACTATAACCTGGTGTTGTGTGATGTTTAACTTCACAGCAAGGGGTAGTCATGGGCAGCTGTTTAGTGAAGGTCGCTTCCACTGATGTGGGAAGGCAGTGCACGCAAAACCCTCCCTGCCCTAGATAGGTAACCTGAACCAAGATGGGCTTTCCAAGGTCAGGGGGTGCAGAGTGCTGAGGCCGCTGTCATCATTTAGTTCCCATGGGTCCCAAGTCCTTGGGATGCCGTGGCGCCTTAATGATGAATGGGATTGTGTGCAACCGAGACAGGGTCGTGGCAGAACAGTGTCGAGAGTGTGTTGCTGGAAACGCACAGCAGGGAAATCGATGTTTCGGGCTCCAGCATCTACAGACCTCCCTGTCTCCGAGCAGAACAGTGTTATCCGCTCAGGTTTAAGCAGAACGTCCGCAGCTACTCCTGCGGGTCCAACGAAACACAAAGCGCTATCCGGGAAGGCAAACGTAGGGGGTGGGGTCAGCAAGCACAGCGTAGGGTGATCCCGGTTCGTGAGGGGAAAAAGAAAACGTAGTGCGTTGAAATTGACACAGGAAGTGAAATTGACAAAGGAGGTGAAATTGACATTGTCAGAGCAACCCTGCGCAGGAAGGAGGTAGAGCGTCATGTAGGGGCGGTGGGCAAGATGGAAAGGACGGGGTCAAGGGAGGGCACAGACGGCTGTGTAAGGGCATGAACAAGTGTTACCCTTCATGGTGACGTGGGGGGATGAAGGTCGGGTCTGCAGGCAATGATAGTCTCCAGCTGAGAGTCGTGAGAACCCGGAATCAGTGTGTGTGTGTGGGGGGGGACCGTGTGTGTGTGTGTATGTCTGTGTGTGTGTGTGTGTGTGTGTGTGTGTCTGCGTGTGTGGGTGCATGCGTGTGTGTGTGGCTGCATGTGTGTGTGTGGGTGCATGTGTGGGTGTGTGTCCTGTGTGTGTGTGTGTGTCTGCGTGTGTGGGTGCATGCATGTGTGTGTGTGTGGGTGCATGTGTGGGTGTGTGTGGCTGTGTGTGTGTGTGTCTGTGTGTGTGTGTATGCATGTAGGGATATGCGGGTGTGTGAGAGTGTGTGTAGGTGCATGTGTGTGAGTGTACTGGGGTATCAATTTGTGAGAATGTGCGTGAATGTGGAAGAGTTTGAGTGAGTTTATGAGAGAGAGCTTGTGTTTGAGAGATGGTATGCATGTGTGTGTGGGTCGGTAGGAGTGTGCTTTTGTGTGTGTGCGTGTACTTGTGTAGTGTCCGTGAAATAGTATACAGTGCAGTGTTGTCACGTGTCGTGTGACATGAACCAAAGTGCCCAGTTAAAGTCATCCCCATGGGTACCGAACTTGACTATCAGCCTCTGCTTGGCCACTTTGCATTGTTGGCTGTCCCATAGTCTGCCTTGGTGGATTGTCACCCAGGGGTCCGAGACCGAAATGCACAGAGCGCTGAAGTGCTCTCCGACTGGGAGGCTAGAACAAGTCTGACTCAAGATTGGGACACAGACAGACTTTAACCTCACACCTTTAATGCATTGTCTGAGCTGAGATGGCATCTCTTGTTAGACAACCTGAAGTTATCTCGACAACGTAACTTTGAAAAGGTTCTGAGGTTCTTATATTAAAGAACGGAAACTAGTAAACCCATTATAAAAGATGAAAGGCTTAACCTAAATGTGTTTAATATATCATTTCAGCTGTATTAAACTGGAATCCTTTTGCTATAAATACTGCGTCATATGGTCCTTCTTATCATCAGGTTGATCTACATCGGATACACTCTATCCATTCTTTATCCTTCAAAGAAAATCAGTCACCTTCATCAGACACTACCTTCCCTTAACAAATCCATGATGACTATATCGGATGATGACGTGGAGGAGCCTGTGGTGGACTGGGGAGGACAAAGTTCAAAATCACACAATACCAGGTTATCGTCCAAGTAGCTTTCGGAGCACTCCTAAAACTAGTGCTTCCAAGTAAAGCTGTTGGACTGTAATCTGGTGTTGTGTGATTTTTAACTTTATCCTGGATTAAACTTTCACTCACTCTGTGGTCACTTCTATCATCTCTCAGAGTTTTATCGAATCATTTTCTCATACTGGAAATATAAAAGCAGCTGGTGTCCACTCCTCCTATTTCTGACCTGCACCTAAAACAATAACATTACCGATTCGATATGAGAAATAACGTTGTTTGGATATTTGTGAACTGTCCACCCACATTTCACTTGATATTAGGCTGTAGTTCACAAAAAACAAAATGAGAGTAATGTTGAAATGAGTGAAATCCGGAAACATTTCTTTCGAAATAAGATGGAAAACCAAGGAATTCTGCCATGACTCGTGTTTCTTTGAACCGTGCTCGACTTGACTCCTTAATCCTCCTGGGGACATCCTCAACTTCAAAGTTGTGTCTGCACTCCAGAGGTCTGGCAGACTCAATGTGATGTGCAGACGGAGGTGTTTCATTCCCACTGAATCGATCGGCTCTTTTGGTTGTGGAGTGGTGTTAAAATGTACTGCTTGCGATGGCCGGGAATCGAACCCGGGTCAACTGCTTGGAAGGCAGCTATGCTCACCACTACACCACCATCGCTACAGGTTGAAGCGCTCTAGAAATCAGCTGATGTGCCATAATAGTTCTTGACTCGAAATTTCGTTGTTGTTTTGTTGGAAATTTTGCAGTGAAATATTAGAATTGAGAAGTCATCAAAGACCGAGTTTTACTGAGTGGATTGGTCTCCTGATGCCCCGCCTCACTTTTTAATACACACAAAGCAGCATTTCGGATTTCTCATCATCTGAAATCAATCAATAACAGAAATAGCACGAAAATCCCAGGGCAACCCTGGAACGATCACGCAATTAAAACTTGTCAAGTTCTCAGAAAGGTTCACCGGACCGAAACGTGAACTCTGATTTCTCTTCATACAGCTTTACCACCGACTTCGGGTTTGGTTTCTGATTTACAGCGTAGACATAGTCATCGAGATAGAGATGTACAGCTCGGAAACAGACCCTTCGGTCCAACCTGCCCATGCCGACCAGATATCCCAACCCAATCTAGTCCCACCTGCCAGCACCCGGCCCATATCCTTCCAAACCCTTCCTATTCATATACCCATCCAAATGCCTGGAAAATGTTGCAATTGTACCAGCCTCCGCCACTTCCTCTGGCAGCTCATTCCACACACGTACCACCCTCTGGATGAAAGCGTTGACCCTTTGGTCGCTTTTATATCTTTCGCCTCTCACACTAAACCTATGCCCTCTAGTTCTGGACTCCCCGACCCCAGGGAAAAGACTTTGTCTATTTATCCTATCCATGCCCCACATAATTCTGCAGTTCTTTCAGTTTCTAAAACTTCTCAAGAGTTTTCTTAGAAAACAAAAACGGCAAAAACAGAGGAACCATTAGACTGAGGCCACGCTGCAGTAATTGTGGAGAGGAGGGAATTCCGGGTAACAGTTCGGGAAGCAGAACCCTCTCGAGGAATATGTATTAATTTGAAGTTCGATCCCGTTGATAGATTTGCAGGTTTCTCTTTTACTTTGTAGAAGAGGGGGAGGTGTCAGTCAGCAGTAAGGGATTTTCACAGGAGGGCATGATTTGGAGATGCCAGTGTTGGACTGGGGTATAGAAAGTTAAAAATCACACAACACCAGGTTATAGACCAACAGGTTTAATTGGAAGCACTAGCTTTCGGAGCGCTGCTCCTTCATCAGGTGGTTGTCCGAAATCTAGAGCTTCCAATTAAATCTGTTGGACTATAACCTGGTGTTGTGTGATGTTTAACTTCACAGCAAGGGGTAGTCATGGGCAGCTGTTTAGTGAAGGTCGCTTCCACTGATGTGGGAAGGCAGTGCACGCAAAACCCTCCCTGCCCTAGATAGGTAACCTGAACCAAGATGGGCTTTCCAAGGTCAGGGGGTGCAGAGTGCTGAGGCCGCTGTCATCATTTAGCTCCCATGGGTCCCAAGTCCTTGGGATGCCGTGGCGCCTTAATGATGAATGGGATTGTGTGCAACCGAGACAGGGTCGTGGCAGAACAGTGTCGAGAGTGTGTTGCTGGAAACGCACAGCAGGGAAATCGATGTTTCGGGCTCCAGCATCTACAGACCTCCCTGTCTCCGAGCAGAACAGTGTTATCCGCTCAGGTTTAAGCAGAACGTCCGCAGCTACTCCTGCGGGTCCAACGAAACACAAAGCGCTATCCGGGAAGGCAAACGTAGGGGGTGGGGTCAGCAAGCACAGCGTAGGGTGATCCCGGTTCGTGAGGGGAAAAAGAAAACGTAGTGCGGTGAAATTGACATAGGAAGTGAAATTGACAAAGGAGGTGAAATTGACATTGTCAGAGCAAACCTGCGCAGGAAGGAGGGAGAGCGTCATGGAGGGGCGGTGGGCAAGATGGAAAGGACGGGGTCAAGGGAGGGCACAGACGGCAGTGTAAGGGCATGAACAAGTGTTACCCTTCATGGTGTCGTGGGGGGATGAAGGTCGGGTCTGCAGGCAATGATAGTCTCCAGCTGAGAGTCGTGAGAACCCGGAATCAGTGTGTGTGGGGGGGGCGGGGGGGACTGTGTGTGTGTGTGTGTGTATATGTGTGTGTGTGTGTGTGTGTGTCTGCGTGTGTGGGTGCATGCGTGTGTGTGTGGCTGCATGTGTGTGTGTGTGGGTGCATGTGTGGGTGTGTGTGGCTGTGTGTGTGTGTGTCTGTGTGTGTGTGTATGCATGTAGGGATATGCGGGTGTGTGAGAGTGTGTGTAGGTGCATGTGTGTGAGTGTACTGGGGTATCAATTTGTGAGAATGTGCGTGAGTGGCTGTGAATGTGGAAGTGTTTGAGTGAGTTTATGAGAGAGAGCTTGTGTTTGAGAGAGGGTATGCATGTGTGTGTGGGTCGGTAGGAGTGTGCTTTTGTGTGTGTGCGTGTACTTGTGTAGTGTCCGTGAAATAGTATACAGTGCAGTGTTGTCACGTGTCGTGTGACATGAACCAAAGTGCCCAGTTAAAGTCATCCCCATGGGTACCGAACTTGACTATCAGCCTCTGCTTGGCCACTTTGCATTGTTGGCTGTCCCATAGTCTGCCTTGCAGGATTGTCACCCAGGGGTCCGAGACCGAAAGGCACAGAGCGCTGAAGTGCTCTCCGACTGGGAGGCTGGAACCAGTCTGACTCAAGATTGGGACACAGACAGACTTTAACCTCACACCTTTAATGCATTGTCTGAGCTGAGATGGCATCTCTTGTTAGACAACCTGAAGTTATCTCGACAACGTAACTTTGAAAAGGTTCTGAGGTTCTTATATTAAAGAACGGAAACTAGTAAACCCATTATAAAAGATGAAAGGCTTAACCTAAATGTGTTTAATATATCATTTCAGCTGCATTAAACTGTAATCCTTTTGCTATAAATACTGCGTCTTATGGTCCTTCTTATCATCAGGTTGATCTACATCGGATACACTCCATCCATTCTTTATCCTTCAAAGAAAATCAGTCACCTTCATCAGACACTACCTTCCCTTAACAAATCCATGATGACTATATCGGATGATGACGTGGAGGAGCCTGTGGTGGACTGGGGAGGACAAAGTTCAAAATCACACAATACCAGGTTATCGTCCAAGTAGCTTTCGGAGCACTCCTAAAACTAGTGCTTCCAAGTAAAGCTGTTGGACTGTAATCTGGTGTTGTGTGATTTTTAACTTTATCCTGGATTAAACTTTCACTCACTGTGTGGTCACTTCTATCATCTCTCAGAGTTTTATCGAATCATTTTCTCATACTGGAAATATAAAAGCAGCTGGTGTCCACTCCTCCTATTTCTGACCTGCACCTAAAACAATAACATGACCGATTCGATATGAGAAATAACGTTGTTTGGATATTTGTGAACTGTCCACCCACATTTCACTTGATATTAGGCTGTAGTTCACAAAAAACAAAATGAGAGTAATGTTGAAATGAGTGAAATCCGGAAACATTTCATTCGAAAAAAGATGGAAAACCAAGGAATTCTGCCATGACTCGTGTTTCTTTGAACCGTGCTCGACTTGACTCCTTAATCCTCCTGGGGACATCCTCAACTTCAAAGTTGTGTCTGCACTCCAGAGGTCTGGCAGACTCAATGTGATGTGCAGACGGAGGTGTTTCATTCCCACTGAATCGATCGGCTCTTTTGGTTGTGGAGTGGTGTTAAAATGCACTGCTTGCGATGGCCGGGAATCGAACCCGGGTCAACTGCTTGGAAGGCAGCTATGCTCACCACTATACCACCATCGCTACAGGCTGAAGCGTTCTAGAAATCAGCTGATGTGCCATAATAGTTCTTGACTCGAAATTTCGTTGTTGTTTTGTTGGAAATTTTGCAGTGAAATATTAGAATTGAGAAGTCATCAAAGACCGAGTTTTACTGAGTGGATCGGTCTCCTGATGCCCCGCCTCACTTTTTAATACACACAAAGCAGCATTTCGGATTTCTCATCATCTGAAATCAATCAATAACAGAAATAGCACGAAAATCCCAGGGCAACCCTGGAACGATCACACAATTAAAACTTGTCAAGTTCTCAGAAAGGTTCACCGGACCGAAACGTGAACTCTGATTTCTCTTCATACAGCTTTACCACCGACTTCGGGTTTGGTTTCTGATTTACAGCGTAGACATAGTCATCGAGATAGAGATGTACAGCTCGGAAACAGACCCTTCGGTCCAACCTGCCCATGCCGACCAGATATCCCAACCCAATCTAGTCCCACCTGCCAGCACCCGGCCCATATCCTTCCAAACCCTTCCTATTCATATACCCATCCAAATGCCTGGAAAATGTTGCAATTGTACCAGCCTCCGCCACTTCCTCTGGCAGCTCATTCCACACACGTACCACCCTCTGGATGAAAGCGTTGACCCTTTGGTCGCTTTTATATCTTTCGCCTCTCACACTAAACCTATGCCCTCTAGTTCTGGACTCCCCGACCCCAGGGAAAAGACTTTGTCTATTTATCCTATCCATGCCCCACATAATTCTGCAGTTCTTTCAGTTTCTAAAACTTCTCAAGAGTTTTCTTAGAAAACAAAAACGGCAAAAACAGAGGAACCATTAGACTGAGGCCACGCTGCAGTAATTGTGGAGAGGAGGGAATTCCGGCTAACAGTTCGGGAAGCAGAACCCTCTCGAGGAATATGTATTAATTTGAAGTTCGATCCCGTTGATAGATTTGCAGGTTTCTCTTTTACTTTGTAGAAGAGGGGGAGGTGTCAGTCAGCAGTAAGGGGTTTTCACAGGAGGGCATGATTTGGAGATGCCAGTGTTGGACTGGGGTATAGAAAGTTAAAAATCACACAACACCAGGTTATAGACCAACAGGTTTAATTGGAAGCACTAGCTTTCGGAGCGCTGCTCCTTCATCAGGTGGTTGTCCGAAATCTAGAGCTTCCAATTAAATCTGTTGGACTATAACCTGGTGTTGTGTGATGTTTAACTTCACAGCAAGGGGTAGTCATGGGCAGCTGTTTAGTGAAGGTCGCTTCCACTGATGTGGGAAGGCAGTGCACGCAAAACCCTCCCTGCCCTAGATAGGTAACCTGAACCAAGATGGGCTTTCCAAGGTCAGGGGGTGCAGAGTGCTGAGGCCGCTGTCATCATTTAGTTCCCATGGGTCCCAAGTCCTTGGGATGCCGTGGCGCCTTAATGATGAATGGGATTGTGTGCAACCGAGACAGGGTCGTGGCAGAACAGTGTCGAGAGTGTGTTGCTGGAAACGCACAGCAGGGAAATCGATGTTTCGGGCTCCAGCATCTACAGACCTCCCTGTCTCCGAGCAGAACAGTGTTATCCGCTCAGGTTTAAGCAGAACGTCCGCAGCTACTCCTGCGGGTCCAACGAAACACAAAGCGCTATCCGGGAAGGCAAACGTAGGGGGTGGGGTCAGCAAGCACAGCGTAGGGTGATCCCGGTTCGTGAGGGGAAAAAGAAAACGTAGTGCGGTGAAATTGACATAGGAAGTGAAATTGACAAAGGACGTGAAATTGACATTGTCAGAGCAAACCTGCGCAGGAAGGAGGGAGAGCGTCATGGAGGGGCGGTGGGCAAGATGGAAAGGACGGGGTCAAGGGAGGGCACAGACGGCAGTGTAAGGGCATGAGCAAGTGTTACCCTTCATGGTGTCGTGGGGGGATGAAGGTCGGGTCTGCAGGCAATGATAGTCTCCAGCTGAGAGTCGTGAGAACCCGGAATCAGTGTGTGTGGGGGGGGCGGGGGGGACTGTGTGTGTGTGTGTGTGTATATGTGTGTGTGTGTGTGTGTGTGTGTCTGCGTGTGTGGGTGCATGCGTGTGTGTGTGGCTGCATGTGTGTGTGTGTGGGTGCATGTGTGGGTGTGTGTGGCTGTGTGTGTGTGTGTCTGTGTGTGTGTGTATGCATGTAGGGATATGCGGGTGTGTGAGAGTGTGTGTAGGTGCATGTGTGTGAGTGTACTGGGGTATCAATTTGTGAGAATGTGCGTGAGTGGCTGTGAATGTGGAAGTGTTTGAGTGAGTTTATGAGAGAGAGCTTGTGTTTGAGAGAGGGTATGCATGTGTGTGTGGGTCGGTAGGAGTGTGCTTTTGTGTGTGTGCGTGTACTTGTGTAGTGTCCGTGAAATAGTATACAGTGCAGTGTTGTCACGTGTCGTGTGACATGAACCAAAGTGCCCAGTTAAAGTCATCCCCATGGGTACCGAACTTGACTATCAGCCTCTGCTTGGCCACTTTGCATTGTTGGCTGTCCCATAGTCTGCCTTGCAGGATTGTCACCCAGGGGTCCGAGACCGAAAGGCACAGAGCGCTGAAGTGCTCTCCGACTGGGAGGCTGGAACCAGTCTGACTCAAGATTGGGACACAGACAGACTTTAACCTCACACCTTTTATGCATTGTCTGAGCTGAGATGGCATCTCTTGTTAGACAACCTGAAGTTATCTCGACAACGTAACTTTGAAAAGGTTCTGAGGTTCTTATATTAAAGAACGGAAACTAGTAAACCCATTATAAAAGATGAAAGGCTTAACCTAAATGTGTTTAATATATCATTTCAGCTGCATTAAACTGTAATCCTTTTGCTGTAAATACTGCGTCTTATGGTCCTTCTTATCATCAGGTTGATCTACATCGGATACACTCCATCCATTCTTTATCCTTCAAAGAAAATCAGTCACCTTCATCAGACACTACCTTCCCTTAACAAATCCATGATGACTATATCGGATGATGACGTGGAGGAGCCTGTGGTGGACTGGGGAGGACAAAGTTCAAAATCACACAATACCAGGTTATCGTCCAAGTAGCTTTCGGAGCACTCCTAAAACTAGTGCTTCCAAGTAAAGCTGTTGGACTGTAATCTGGTGTTGTGTGATTTTTAACTTTATCCTGGATTAAACTTTCACTCACTGTGTGGTCACTTCTATCATCTCTCAGAGTTTTATCGAATCATTTTCTCATACTGGAAATATAAAAGCAGCTGGTGTCCACTCCTCCTATTTCTGACCTGCACCTAAAACAATAACATTACCGATTCGATATGAGAAATAACGTTGTTTGGATATTTGTGAACTGTCCACCCACATTTCACTTGATATTAGGCTGTAGTTCACAAAAAACAAAATGAGAGTAATGTTGAAATGAGTGAAATCCGGAAACATTTCTTTCGAAATAAGATGGAAAACCAAGGAATTCTGCCATGACTCGTGTTTCTTTGAACCGTGCTCGACTTGACTCCTTAATCCTCCTGGGGACATCCTCAACTTCAAAGTTGTGTCTGCACTCCAGAGGTCTGGCAGACTCAATGTGATGTGCAGATGGAGGTGTTTCATTCCCACTGAATCGATCGGCTCTTTTGGTTGTGGAGTGGTGTTAAAATGCACTGCTTGCGATGGCCGGGAATCGAACCCGGGTCAACTGCTTGGAAGGCAACTATGCTCACCACTATACCACCATCGCTACAGGCTGAAGCGCTCTAGAAATCAGCTGATGTGCCATAATAGTTCTTGACTCGAAATTTCGTTGTTGTTTTGTTGGAAATTTTGCAGTGAAATATTAGAATTGAGAAGTCATCAAAGACCGAGTTTTACTGAGTGGATCGGTCTCCTGATGCCCCGCCTCACTTTTTAATACACACAAAGCAGCATTTCGGATTTCTCATCATCTGAAATCAATCAATAACAGAAATAGCACGAAAATCCCAGGGCAACCCTGGAACGATCACACAATTAAAACTTGTCAAGTTCTCAGAAAGGTTCACCGGACCGAAACGT
Organism: Chiloscyllium punctatum; assembly: GCF_047496795.1. Lineage (NCBI taxonomy): Eukaryota > Metazoa > Chordata > Chondrichthyes > Orectolobiformes > Hemiscylliidae > Chiloscyllium > Chiloscyllium punctatum. The sequence continues at coordinate 19,640,806 of NC_092753.1, forward strand.
GAACTCTGATTTCTCTTCATACAGCTTTACCACCGACTTCGGGTTTGGTTTCTGATTTACAGCGTAGACATAGTCATCGAGATAGAGATGTACAGCTCGGAAACAGACCCTTCGGTCCAACCTGCCCATGCCGACCAGATATCCCAACCCAATCTAGTCCCACCTGCCAGCACCCGGCCCATATCCTTCCAAACCCTTCCTATTCATATACCCATCCAAATGCCTGGAAAATGTTGCAATTGTACCAGCCTCCGCCACTTCCTCTGGCAGCTCATTCCACACACGTACCACCCTCTGGATGAAAGCGTTGACCCTTTGGTCGCTTTTATATCTTTCGCCTCTCACACTAAACCTATGCCCTCTAGTTCTGGACTCCCCGACCCCAGGGAAAAGACTTTGTCTATTTATCCTATCCATGCCCCACATAATTCTGCAGTTCTTTCAGTTTCTAAAACTTCTCAAGAGTTTTCTTAGAAAACAAAAACGGCAAAAACAGAGGAACCATTAGACTGAGGCCACGCTGCAGTAATTGTGGAGAGGAGGGAATTCCGGCTAACAGTTCGGGAAGCAGAACCCTCTCGAGGAATATGTATTAATTTGAAGTTCGATCCCGTTGATAGATTTGCAGGTTTCTCTTTTACTTTGTAGAAGAGGGGGAGGTGTCAGTCAGCAGTAAGGGGTTTTCACAGGAGGGCATGATTTGGAGATGCCAGTGTTGGACTGGGGTATAGAAAGTTAAAAATCACACAACACCAGGTTATAGACCAACAGGTTTAATTGGAAGCACTAGCTTTCGGAGCGCTGCTCCTTCATCAGGTGGTTGTCCGAAATCTAGAGCTTCCAATTAAATCTGTTGGACTATAACCTGGTGTTGTGTGATGTTTAACTTCACAGCAAGGGGTAGTCATGGGCAGCTGTTTAGTGAAGGTCGCTTCCACTGATGTGGGAAGGCAGTGCACGCAAAACCCTCCCTGCCCTAGATAGGTAACCTGAACCAAGATGGGCTTTCCAAGGTCAGGGGGTGCAGAGTGCTGAGGCCGCTGTCATCATTTAGTTCCCATGGGTCCCAAGTCCTTGGGATGCCGTGGCGCCTTAATGATGAATGGGATTGTGTGCAACCGAGACAGGGTCGTGGCAGAACAGTGTCGAGAGTGTGTTGCTGGAAACGCACAGCAGGGAAATCGATGTTTCGAGCTCCAGCATCTGCAGACCTCCGTGTCTCCGAGCAGAACAGTGTTATCCGCTCAGGTTTAAGCAGAACGTCCGCAGCTACTCCCGGGGGTCCAACGAAACACAAAGCGCTATCCGGGAGGGCAAACGTAGGGGGTGGGGTCAGCAAGCACAGCGTAGGGTGATCCCGGTTCGTGAAGGGAAAAAGAAAACGTATTGCGGTGAAATTGACATAGGAAGTGAAATTGACAAAGGAGGTGAAATTGACATTGTCAGAGCAACCCTGCGCAGGAAGGAGGTAGAGCGTCATGGAGGGGCGGTGGGCAAGATGGAAAGGACGGGGTCAAGGGAGGGCACAGACGGCAGTGTAAGGGCATGAGCAAGTGTTACCCTTCATGGTGTCGTGGGGGGATGAAGGTCGGGTCTGCAGGCAATGATAGTCTCCAGCTGAGAGTCGTGAGAACCCGGAATCTTTGTGTGTGTGGGGGGGACCGTGTGTGTGTGTGTGTGTGTGTGTGTGTGTGTGTGTCTGCGTGTGTGGGTGCATACGTGTGTGTGTGGCTGCATGTGTGTGTGTGGGTGCATGTGTGGGTGTGTGTCCTGTGTGTGTGTGTGTCTGCGTGTGTGGGTGCATGCATGTGTGTGTTTGTGGGTGCATGTGTGGGTGTGTGTGGCTGTGTGTGCGTGTGTCTGTGTGTGTGTGTGCATGTAGGGATATGCGGGTCTGTGAGAGTGTGTGTAGGTGCATGTGTGTGAGTGTACTGGGGTATCAATTTGTGAGAATGTGCGTGAGTGGCTGTGAATGTGGAAGTGTTTGAGTGAGTTTATGAGAGAGAGCTTGTGTTTGAGAGAGGGTATGCAATAGTGTGTGGGTCGGTAGGAGTGTGCTTTTGTGTGTGTGCGTGTACTTGTGAGTGTCCGTGAAATAGTATACAGTGCAGTGTTGTCACGTGTCGTGTGACATGAACCAAAGTGCCCTGTTAAAGTCATCCCCATGGGTACCGAACTTGACTATCAGCCTCTGCTTGGCCACTTTGCATTGTTGGCTGTCCCATAGTCTGCCTTGGAGGATTGTCACCCAGGGGTCCGAGACCGAAAGGCACAGAGCGCTGAAGTGCTCTCCGACTGGGAGGCTAGAACCAGTCTGACTCAAGATTGGGACACAGACAGACTTTAACCTCACACCTTTAATGCATTGTCTGAGCTGAGATGGCATCTCTTGTTAGACAACCTGAAGTTATCTCGACAACGTAACTTTGAAAAGGTTCTGAGGTTCTTATATTAAAGAACGGAAACTAGTAAACCCATTATAAAAGATGAAAGGCTTAACCTAAATGTGTTTAATATATCATTTCAGCTGCATTAAACTGTAATCCTTTTGCTATAAATACTGCGTCTTATGGTCCTTCTTATCATCAGGTTGATCTACATCGGATACACTCTATCCATTCTTTATCCTTCAAAGAAAATCAGTCACCTTCATCAGACACTACCTTCCCTTAACAAATCCATGATGACTATATCGGATGATGACGTGGAGGAGCCTATGGTGGACTGGGGAGGACAAAGTTCAAAATCACACAATACCAGGTTATCGTCCAAGTAGCTTTCGGAGCACTCCTAAAACTAGTGCTTCCAAGTAAAGCTGTTGGACTGTAATCTGGTGTTGTGTGATTTTTAACTTTATCCTGGATTAAACTTTCACTCACTCTGTGGTCACTTCTATCATCTCTCAGAGTTTTATCGAATCATTTTCTCATACTGGAAATATAAAAGCAGCTGGTGTCCACTCCTCCTATTTCTGACCTGCACCTAAAACAATAACATTACCGATTCGATATGAGAAATAACGTTGTTTGGATATTTGTGAACTGTCCACCCACATTTCACTTGATATTAGGCTGTAGTTCACAAAAAACAAAATGAGAGTAATGTTGAAATGAGTGAAATCCGGAAACATTTCTTTCGAAATAAGATGGAAAACCAAGGAATTCTGCCATGACTCGTGTTTCTTTGAACCGTGCTCGACTTGACTCCTTAATCCTCCTGGGGACATCCTCAACTTCAAAGTTGTGTCTGCACTCCAGAGATCTGGCAGACTCAATGTGATGTGCAGACGGAGGTGTTTCATTCCCACTGAATCGATCGGCTCTTTTGGTTGTGGAGTGGTGTTAAAATGCACTGCTTGCGATGGCCGGGAATCGAACCCGGGTCAACTGTTTGGAAGGCAGCTATGCTCACCACTATACCACCATCGCTACAGGCTGACGCGCTCTAGAAATCAGCTGATGCGCCATAATAGTTCTTGACTCGAAATTTCGTTGTTGTTTTGTTGGAAATTTTGCAGTGAAATATTAGAATTGAGAAGTCATCAAAGACCGAGTTTTACTGAGTGGATCGGTCTCCTGATGCCCCGCCTCACTTTTTAATACACACAAAGCAGCATTTCGGATTTCTCATCATCTGAAATCAATCAATAACAGAAATAGCACGAAAATCCCAGGGCAACCCTGGAACGATCACACAATTAAAACTTGTCAAGTTCTCAGAAAGGTTCACCGGACCGAAACGTGAACTCTGATTTCTCTTCATACAGCTTTACCACCGACTTCGGGTTTGGTTTCTGATTTACAGCGTAGACATAGTCATCGAGATAGAGATGTACAGCTCGGAAACAGACCCTTCGGTCCAACCTGCCCATGCCGACCAGATATCCCAACCCAATCTAGTCCCACCTGCCAGCACCCGGCCCATATCCTTCCAAACCCTTCCTATTCATATACCCATCCAAATGCCTGGAAAATGTTGCAATTGTACCAGCCTCCGCCACTTCCTCTGGCAGCTCATTCCACACACGTACCACCCTCTGGATGAAAGCGTTGACCCTTTGGTCGCTTTTATATCTTTCGCCTCTCACACTAAACCTATGCCCTCTAGTTCTGGACTCCCCGACCCCAGGGAAAAGACTTTGTCTATTTATCCTATCCATGCCCCACATAATTCTGCAGTTCTTTCAGTTTCTAAAACTTCTCAAGAGTTTTCTTAGAAAACAAAAACGGCAAAAACAGAGGAACCATTAGACTGAGGCCACGCTGCAGTAATTGTGGAGAGGAGGGAATTCCGGGTAACAGTTCGGGAAGCAGAACCCTCTCGAGGAATATGTATTAATTTGAAGTTCGATCCCGTTGATAGATTTGCAGGTTTCTCTTTTACTTTGTAGAAGAGGGGGAGGTGTCAGTCAGCAGTAAGGGGTTTTCACAGGAGGGCATGATTTGGAGATGCCAGTGTTGGACTGGGGTATAGAAAGTTAAAAATCACACAACACCAGGTTATAGACCAACAGGTTTAATTGGAAGCACTAGCTTTCGGAGCGCTGCTCCTTCATCAGGTGGTTGTCCGAAATCTAGAGCTTCCAATTAAATCTGTTGGACTATAACCTGGTGTTGTGTGATGTTTAACTTCACAGCAAGGGGTAGTCATGGGCAGCTGTTTAGTGAAGGTCGCTTCCACTGATGTGGGAAGGCAGTGCACGCAAAACCCTCCCTGCCCTAGATAGGTAACCTGAACCAAGATGGGCTTTCCAAGGTCAGGGGGTGCAGAGTGCTGAGGCCGCTGTCATCATTTAGTTCCCATGGGTCCCAAGTCCTTGGGATGCCGTGGCGCCTTAATGATGAATGGGATTGTGTGCAACCGAGACAGGGTCGTGGCAGAACAGTGTCGAGAGTGTGTTGCTGGAAACGCACAGCAGGGAAATCGATGTTTCGGGCTCCAGCATCTGCAGACCTCCCTGTCTCCGAGCAGAACAGTGTTATCCGCTCAGGGTTAAGCAGAACGTCCGCAGCTACTCCCGGGGGTCCAACGAAACACAAAGCGCTATCCGGGAGGGCAAACGTAGGGGGTGGGGTCAGCAAGCACAGCGTAGGGTGATCCCGGTTCGTGAGGGGAAAAAGAAAACGTAGTGCGGTGAAATTGACACAGGAAGTGAAATTGACAAAGGAGGTGAAATTGACATTGTCAGAGCAACCCTGCGCAGGAAGGAGGTAGAGCGTCATGGAGGGGCGGTGGGCAAGATGGAAAGGACGGGGTCAAGGGAGGGCACAGACGGCTGTGTAAGGGCATGAACAAGTGTTACCCTTCATGGTGTCGTGGGGGGATGAAGGTCGGGTCTGCAGGCAATGATAGTCTCCAGCTGAGAGTCGTGAGAACCCGGAATCTTTGTGTGTGTGGGGAGGGATCGTGTGTGTGTGTGTGTGTGTGTGTGTGTGTGTCTGCGTGTGTGGGTGCATGCGTGTGTGTGTGGCTGCATGTGTGTGTGTGGGTGCATGTGTGGGTGTGTGTCCTGTGTGTGTGTGTGTCTGCGTGTGTGGGTGCATGCATGTGTGTGTTTGTGGGTGCATGTGTGGGTGTGTGTGGCTGTGTGTGTGTGTGTGTCTGTGTGTGTGTGTGCGTGTAGGGATATGCGGGTCTGTGAGAGTGTGTGTAGGTGCATGTGTGTGAGTGTACTGGGGTATCAATTTGTGAGAATGTGCGTGAGTGGCTGTGAATGTGGAAGTGTTTGAGTGAGTTTATGAGAGAGAGCTTGTGTTTGAGAGAGGGTATGCAATAGTGTGTGGGTCGGTAGGAGTGTGCTTTTGTGTGTGTGCGTGTACTTGTGAGTGTCCGTGAAATAGTATACAGTGCAGTGTTGTCACGTGTCGTGTGACATGAACCAAAGTGCCCTGTTAAAGTCATCCCCATGGGTACCGAACTTGACTATCAGCCTCTGCTTGGCCACTTTGCATTGTTGGCTGTCCCATAGTCTGCCTTGGAGGATTGTCACCCTGGGGTCTGAGACCGAAAGGCACAGAGCGCTGAAGTGCTCTCCGACTGGGAGGCTAGAACCAGTCTGACTCAAGATTGGGACACAGACAGACTTTAACCTCACACCTTTAATGCATTGTCTGAGCTGAGATGGCATCTCTTGTTAGACAACCTGAAGTTATCTCGACAACGTAACTTTGAAAAGGTTCTGAGGTTCTTATATTAATGAACGGAAACTAGTAAACCCATTATAAAAGATGAAAGGCTTAACCTAAATGTGTTTAATATATCATTTCAGCTGCATTAAACTGTAATCCTTTTGCTATAAATACTGCGTCTTATGGTCCTTCTTATCATCAGGTTGATCTACATCGGATACACTCTATCCATTCTTTATCCTTCAAAGAAAATCAGTCACCTTCATCAGACACTACCTTCCCTTAACAAATCCATGATGACTATATCGGATGATGACGTGGAGGAGCCTATGGTGGACTGGGGAGGACAAAGTTCAAAATCACACAATACCAGGTTATCGTCCAAGTAGCTTTCGGAGCACTCCTAAAACTAGTGCTTCCAAGTAAAGCTGTTGGACTGTAATCTGGTGTTGTGTGATTTTTAACTTTATCCTGGATTAAACTTTCACTCACTCTGTGGTCACTTCTATCATCTCTCAGAGTTTTATCGAATCATTTTCTCATACTGGAAATATAAAAGCAGCTGGTGTCCACTCCTCCTATTTCTGACCTGCACCTAAAACAATAACATTACCGATTCGATATGAGAAATAACGTTGTTTGGATATTTGTGAACTGTCCACCCACATTTCACTTGATATTAGGCTGTAGTTCACAAAAAACAAAATGAGAGTAATGTTGAAATGAGTGAAATCCGGAAACATTTCTTTCGAAATAAGATGGAAAACCAAGGAATTCTGCCATGACTCGTGTTTCTTTGAACCGTGCTCGACTTGACTCCTTAATCCTCCTGGGGACATCCTCAACTTCAAAGTTGTGTCTGCACTCCAGAGATCTGGCAGACTCAATGTGATGTGCAGACGGAGGTGTTTCATTCCCACTGAATCGATCGGCTCTTTTGGTTGTGGAGTGGTGTTAAAATGCACTGCTTGCGATGGCCGGGAATCGAACCCGAGTCAACTGCTTGGAAGGCAGCTATGCTCACCACTATACCACCATCGCTACAGGCTGACGCACTCTAGAAATCAGCTGATGCGCCATAATAGTTCTTGACTCGAAATTTCGTTGTTGTTTTGTTGGAAATTTTGCAGTGAAATATTAGAATTGAGAAGTCATCAAAGACCGAGTTTTACTGAGTGGATCGGTCTCCTGATGCCCCGCCTCACTTTTTAATACACACAAAGCAGCATTTCGGATTTCTCATCATCTGAAATCAATCAATAACAGAAATAGCACGAAAATCCCAGGGCAACCCTGGAACGATCACACAATTAAAACTTGTCAAGTTCTCAGAAAGGTTCACCGGACGGAAACGTGAACTCTGATTTCTCTTCATACAGCTTTACCACCGACTTCGGGTTTGGTTTCTGATTTACAGCGTAGACATAGTCATCGAGATAGAGATGTACAGCTCGGAAACAGACCCTTCGGTCCAACCTGCCCATGCCGACCAGATATCCCAACCCAATCTAGTCCCACCTGCCAGCACCCGGCCCATATCCTTCCAAACCCTTCCTATTCATATACCCATCCAAATGCCTGGAAAATGTTGCAATTGTACCAGCCTCCGCCACTTCCTCTGGCAGCTCATTCCACACACGTACCACCCTCTGGATGAAAGCGTTGACCCTTTGGTCGCTTTTATATCTTTCGCCTCTCACACTAAACCTATGCCCTCTAGTTCTGGACTCCCCGACCCCAGGGAAAAGACTTTGTCTATTTATCCTATCCATGCCCCACATAATTCTGCAGTTCTTTCAGTTTCTAAAACTTCTCAAGAGTTTTCTTAGAAAACAAAAACGGCAAAAACAGAGGAACCATTAGACTGAGGCCACGCTGCAGTAATTGTGGAGAGGAGGGAATTCCGGCTAACAGTTCGGGAAGCAGAACCCTCTCGAGGAATATGTATTAATTTGAAGTTCGATCCCGTTGATAGATTTGCAGGTTTCTCTTTTACTTTGTAGAAGAGGGGGAGGTGTCAGTCAGCAGTAAGGGGTTTTCACAGGAGGGCATGATTTGGAGATGCCAGTGTTGGACTGGGGTATAGAAAGTTAAAAATCACACAACACCAGGTTATAGACCAACAGGTTTAATTGGAAGCACTAGCTTTCGGAGCGCTGCTCCTTCATCAGGTGGTTGTCCGAAATCTAGAGCTTCCAATTAAATCTGTTGGACTATAACCTGGTGTTGTGTGATGTTTAACTTCACAGCAAGGGGTAGTCATGGGCAGCTGTTTAGTGAAGGTCGCTTCCACTGATGTGGGAAGGCAGTGCACGCAAAACCCTCCCTGCCCTAGATAGGTAACCTGAACCAAGATGGGCTTTCCAAGGTCAGGGGGTGCAGAGTGCTGAGGCCGCTGTCATCATTTAGTTCCCATGGGTCCCAAGTCCTTGGGATGCCGTGGCGCCTTAATGATGAATGGGATTGTGTGCAACCGAGACAGGGTCGTGGCAGAACAGTGTCGAGAGTGTGTTGCTGGAAAGGCACAGCAGGTAAATCGATGTTTCGGGCTCCAGCATCTGCAGACCTCCCTGTCTCCGAGCAGAACAGTGTTATCCGCTCAGGTTTAAGCAGAACGTCCGCAGCTACTCCCGGGGGTCCAACGAAACACAAAGCGCTATCCGGGAGGGCAAACGTAGGGGGTGGGGTCAGCAAGCACAGCGTAGGGTGATCCCGGTTCGTGAGGGGAAAAAGAAAACGTATTGCGGTGAAATTGACACAGGAAGTGAAATTGACAAAGGAGGTGAAATTGACATTGTCCGAGCAACCCTGCGCAGGAAGGAGGTAGAGCGTCATGTAGGGGCGGTGGGCAAGATGGAAAGGACGGGGTCAAGGGAGGGCACAGACGGCTGTGTAAGGGCATGAACAAGTGTTACCCTTCATGGTGTCGTGGGGGGATGAAGGTCGGGTCTGCAGGCAATGATAGTCTCCAGCTGAGAGTCGTGAGAACCCGGAATCAGTGTGTGTGTGTGGGGGGGGACCGTGTGTGTGTGTGTATGTCTGTGTGTGTGTGTGTGTGTGTGTGTGTGTGTCTGCGTGTGTGGGTGCATGCGTGTGTGTGTGGCTGCATGTGTGTGTGTGGGTGCATGTGTGGGTGTGTGTCCCGTGTGTGTGTCTGCGTGTGTGGGTGCATGCATGTGTGTGTGTGTGGGTGCATGTGTGGGTGTGTGTGGCTGTGTGTGTGTGTGTCTGTGTGTGTGTGTATGCATGTAGGGATATGCGGGTGTGTGAGAGTGTGTGTAGGTGCATGTGTGTGAGTGTACTGGGGTATCAATTTGTGAGAATGTGCGTGAGTGGCTGTGAATGTGGAAGTGTTTGAGTGAGTTTATGAGAGAGAGCTTGTGTTTGAGAGAGGGTATGCATGTGTGTGTGGGTCGGTAGGAGTGTGCTTTTGTGTGTGTGCGTGTACTTGTGTAGTGTCTGTGAAATAGTATACAGTGCAGTGTTGTCACGTGTCGTGTGACATGAACCAAAGTGCCCAGTTAAAGTCATCCCCATGGGTACCGAACTTGACTATCAGCCTCTGCTTGGCCACTTTGCATTGTTGGCTGTCCCATAGTCTGCCTTGGAGGATTGTCACCCAGGGGTCCGAGACCGAAAGGCACAGAGCGCTGAAGTGCTCTCCGACTGGGAGGCTAGAACAAGTCTGACTCAAGATTGGGACACAGACAGACTTTAACCTCACACCTTTAATGCATTGTCTGAGCTGAGATGGCATCTCTTGTTAGACAACCTGAAGTTATCTCGACAACGTAACTTTGAAAAGGTTCTGAGGTTCTTATATTAAAGAACGGAAACTAGTAAACCCATTATAAAAGATGAAAGGCTTAACCTAAATGTGTTTAATATATCATTTCAGCTGCATTAAACTGTAATCCTTTTGCTATAAATACTGCGTCTTATGGTCCTTCTTATCATCAGGTTGATCTACATCGGATACACTCCATCCATTCTTTATCCTTCAAAGAAAATCAGTCACCTTCATCAGACACTACCTTCCCTTAACAAATCCATGATGACTATATCGGATGATGACGTGGAGGAGCCTGTGGTGGACTGGGGAGGACAAAGTTCAAAATCACACAATACCAGGTTATCGTCCAAGTAGCTTTCGGAGCACTCCTAAAACTAGTGCTTCCAAGTAAAGCTGTTGGACTGTAATCTGGTGTTGTGTGATTTTTAACTTTATCCTGGATTAAACTTTCACTCACTCTGTGGTCACTTCTATCAGCTCTCAGAGTTTTATCGAATCATTTTCTCATACTGGAAATATAAAAGCAGCTGGTGTCCACTCCTCCTATTTCTGACCTGCACCTAAAACAATAACATTACCGATTCGATATGAGAAATAACGTTGTTTGGATATTTGTGAACTGTCCACCCACATTTCACTTGATATTATGCTGTAGTTCACAAAAAACAAAATGAGAGTAATGTTGAAATGAGTGAAATCCGGAAACATTTCTTTCGAAATAAGATGGAAAACCAAGGAATTCTGCCATGACTCGTGTCTCTTTGAACCGTGCTCGACTTGACTCCTTAATCCTCCTGGGGACATCCTCAACTTCAAAGTTGTGTCTGCACTCCAGAGGTCTGGCAGACTCAATGTGATGTGCAGACGGAGGTGTTTCATTCCCACTGAATCGATCGGCTCTTTTGGTTGTGGAGTGGTGTTAAAATGCACTGCTTGCGATGGCCGGGAATCGAACCCGGGTCAGCTGCGTGGAAGGCAGCTATGCTCACCACTATACCACCATCGCTACAGGCTGACGCGCTCTAGAAATCAGCTGATGTGCCATAATAGTTCTTGACTCGAAATTTCGTTGTTGTTTTGTTGGAAATTTTGCAGTGAAATATTAGAATTGAGAAGTCATCAAAGACCGAGTTTTACTGAGTGGATCGGTCTCCTGATGCCCCGCCTCACTTTTTAATACACACAAAGCAGCATTTCGGATTTCTCATCATCTGAAATCAATCAATAACAGAAATAGCACGAAAATCCCAGGGCAACCCTGGAACGATCACACAATTAAAACTTGTCAAGTTCTCAGAAAGGTTCACCGGACTGAAACGTGAACTCTGATTTCTCTTCATACAGCTTTACCACCGACTTCGGGTTTGGTTTCTGATTTACAGCGTAGACATAGTCATCGAGATAGAGATGTACAGCTCGGAAACAGACCCTTCGGTCCAACCTGCCCATGCCGACCAGATATCCCAACCCAATCTAGTCCCACCTGCCAGCACCCGGCCCATATCCTTCCAAACCCTTCCTATTCATATACCCATCCAAATGCCTGGAAAATGTTGCAACTGTACCAGCCTCCGCCACTTCCTCTGGCAGCTCATTCCACACACGTACCACCCTCTGGATGAAAGCGTTGACCCTTTGGTCGCTTTTATATCTTTCGCCTCTCACACTAAACCTATGCCCTCTAGTTCTGGACTCCCCGACCCCAGGGAAAAGACTTTGTCTATTTATCCTATCCATGCCCCACATAATTCTGCAGTTCTTTCAGTTTCTAAAACTTCTCAAGAGTTTTCTTAGAAAACAAAAACGGCAAAAACAGAGGAACCATTAGACTGAGGCCACGCTGCAGTAATTGTGGAGAGGAGGGAATTCCGGGTAACAGTTCGGGAAGCAGAACCCTCTCGAGGAATATGTATTAATTTGAAGTTCGATCCCGTTGATAGATTTGCAGGTTTCTCTTTTACTTTGTAGAAGAGGGGGAGGTGTCAGTCAGCAGTAAGGGGTTTTCACAGGAGGGCATGATTTGGAGATGCCAGTGTTGGACTGGGGTATAGAAAGTTAAAAATCACACAACACCAGGTTATAGACCAACAGGTTTAATTGGAAGCACTAGCTTTCGGAGCGCTGCTCCTTCATCAGGTGGTTGTCCGAAATCTAGAGCTTCCAATTAAATCTGTTGGACTATAACCTGGTGTTGTGTGATGTTTAACTTCACAGCAAGGGGTAGTCATGGGCAGCTGTTTAGTGAAGGTCGCTTCCACTGATGTGGGAAGGCAGTGCACGCAAAACCCTCCCTGCCCTAGATAGGTAACCTGAACCAAGATGGGCTTTCCAAGGTCAGGGGGTGCAGAGTGCTGAGGCCGCTGTCATCATTTAGTTCCCATGGGTCCCAAGTCCTTGGGATGCCGTGGCGCCTTAATGATGAATGGGATTGTGTGCAACCGAGACAGGGTCGTGGCAGAACAGTGTCGAGAGTGTGTTGCTGGAAACGCACAGCAGGGAAATCGATGTTTCGGGCTCCAGCATCTGCAGACCTCCCTGTCTCCGAGCAGAACAGTGTTATCCGCTTAGGGTTAAGCAGAACGTCCGCAGCTACTCCCGGGGGTCCAACGAAACACAAAGCGCTATCCGGGAAGGCAAACGTAGGGGGTGGGGTCAGCAAGCACAGCGTAGGGTGATCCCGGTTCGTGAGGGGAAAAAGAAAACGTATTGCGGTGAAATTGACATAGGAAGTGAAATTGACAAAGGAGGTGAAATTGACATTGTCAGAGCAACCCTGCGCAGGAAGGAGGTAGAGCGTCATGGAGGGGCGGTGGGCAAGATGGAAAGGACGGGGTCAAGGGAGGGCACAGACGGCTGTGTAAGGGCATGAACAAGTGTTACCCTTCATGGTGTCGTGGGGGGATGAAGGTCGGGTCTGCAGGCAATGATAGTCTCCAGCTGAGAGTCGTGAGAACCCGGAATCAGTGTGTGTGGGGGGGGCGGGGGGGACTGTGTGTGTGTGTGTGTGTATATGTGTGTGTGTGTGTGTGTGTGTCTGCGTGTGTGGGTGCATGCGTGTGTGTGTGGCTGCATGTGTGTGTGTGTGGGTGCATGTGTGGGTGTGTGTGGCTGTGTGTGTGTGTGTGTCTGTGTGTGTGTGTATGCATGTAGGGATATGCGGGTGTGTGAGAGTGTGTGTAGGTGAATGTGTGTGAGTGTACTGGGGTATCAATTTGTGAGAATGTGCGTGAGTGGCTGTGAATGTGGAAGTGTTTGAGTGAGTTTATGAGAGAGAGCTTGTGTTTGAGAGAGGATATGCATGTGTGTGTGGGTCGGTAGGAGTGTGCTTTTGTGTGTGTGCGTGTACTTGTGTAGTGTCCGTGAAATAGTATACAGTGCAGTGTTGTCACGTGTCGTGTGACATGAACCACAGTGCCCAGTTAAAGTCATCCCCATGGGTACCGAACTTGACTATCAGCCTCTGCTTGGCCACTTTGCATTGTTGGCTGTCCCATAGTCTGCCTTGCAGGATTGTCACCCAGGGGTCCGAGACCGAAAGGCACAGAGCGCTGAAGTGCTCTCCGACTGGGAGGCTAGAACCAGTCTGACTCAAGATTGGGACACAGACAGACTTTAACCTCACACCTTTAATGCATTGTCTGAGCTGAGATGGCATCTCTTGTTAGACAACCTGAAGTTATCTCGACAACGTAACTTTGAAAAGGTTCTGAGGTTCTTATATTAAAGAACGGAAACTTGTAAACCCATTATAAAAGATGAAAGGCTTAACCTAAATGTGTTTAATATATCATTTCAGCTGCATTAAACTGTAATCCTTTTGCTATAAATACTGCGTCTTATGGTCCTTCTTATCATCAGGTTGATCTACATCGGATACACTCCATCCATTCTTTATCCTTCAAAGAAAATCAGTCACCTTCATCAGACACTACCTTCCCTTAACAAATCCATGATGACTATATCGGATGATGACGTGGAGGAGCCTGTGGTGGACTGGGGAGGACAAAGTTCAAAATCACACAATACCAGGTTATCATCCAAGTAGCTTTCGGAGCACTCCTAAAACTAGTGCTTCCAAGTAAAGCTGTTGGACTGTAATCTGGTGTTGTGTGATTTTTAACTTTATCCTGGATTAAACTTTCACTCACTGTGTGGTCACTTCTATCATCTCTCAGAGTTTTATCGAATCATTTTCTCATACTGGAAATATAAAAGCAGCTGGTGTCCACTCCTCCTATTTCTGACCTGCACCTAAAACAATAACATTACCGATTCGATATGAGAAATAACGTTGTTTCGATATTTGTGAACTGTCCACCCACATTTCACTTGATATTAGGCTGTAGTTCACAAAAAACAAAATGAGAGTAATGTTGAAATGAGTGAAATCCGGAAACATTTCTTTCGAAATAAGATGGAAAACCAAGGAATTCTGCCATGACTCGTGTTTCTTTGAACCGTGCTCGACTTGACTCCTTAATCCTCCTGGGGACATCCTCAACTTCAAAGTTGTGTCTACACTCCAGAGGTCTGGCAGACTCAATGTGATGTGCAGACGGAGGTGTTTCATTCCCACTGAATCGATCGGCTCTTTTGGTTGTGGAGTGGTGTTAAAATGCACTGCTTGCGATGGCTGGGAATCGAACCCGGGTAAGCTGCGTGGAAGGCAGCTATGCTCACCACTATACCACCATCGCTACAGGCTGACGCGCTTTAGAAATCAGCTGATGTGCCATAATAGTTCTTGACTCGAAATTTCGTTGTTGTTTTGTTGGAAATTTTGCAGTGAAATATTAGAATTGAGAAGTCATCAAAGACCGAGTTTTACTGAGTGGATCGGTCTCCTGATGCCCCGCCTCACTTTTTAATACACACAAAGCAGCATTTCGGATTTCTCATCATCTGAAATCAATCAATAACAGAAATAGCACGAAAATCCCAGGGCAACCCTGGAACGATCACACAATTAAAACTTGTCAAGTTCTCAGAAAGGTTCACCGGACCGAAACGTGAACTCTGATTTCTCTTCATACAGCTTTACCACCGACTTCGGGTTTGGTTTCTGATTTACAGCGTAGACATAGTCATCGAGATAGAGATGTACAGCTCGGAAACAGACCCTTCGGTCCAACCTGCCCATGCCGACCAGATATCCCAACCCAATCTAGTCCCACCTGCCAGCACCCGGCCCATATCCTTCCAAACCCTTCCTATTCATATACCCATCCTAATGCCTGGAAAATGTTGCAATTGTACCAGCCTCCGCCACTTCCTCTGGCAGCTCATTCCACACACGTACCACCCTCTGGATGAAAGCGTTGACCCTTTGGTCGCTTTTATATCTTTCGCCTCTCACACTAAACCTATGCCCTCTAGTTCTGGACTCCCCGACCCCAGGGAAAAGACTTTGTCTATTTATCCTATCCATGCCCCACATAATTCTGCAGTTCTTTCAGTTTCTAAAACTTCTCAAGAGTTTTCTTAGAAAACAAAAACGGCAAAAACAGAGGAACCATTAGACTGAGGCCACGCTGCAGTAATTGTGGAGAGGAGGGAATTCCGGGTAACAGTTCGGGAAGCAGAACCCTCTCGAGGAATATGTATTAATTTGAAGTTCGATCCCGTTGATAGATTTGCAGGTTTCTCTTTTACTTTGTAGAAGAGGGGGAGGTGTCAGTCAGCAGTAAGGGGTTTTCACAGGAGGGCATGATTTGGAGATGCCAGTGTTGGACTGGGGTATAGAAAGTTAAAAATCACACAACACCAGGTTATAGACCAACAGGTTTAATTGGAAGCACTAGCTTTCGGAGCGCTGCTCCTTCATCAGGTGGTTGTCCGAAATCTAGAGCTTCCAATTAAATCTGTTGGACTATAACCTGGTGTTGTGTGATGTTTAACTTCACAGCAAGGGGTAGTCATGGGCAGCTGTTTAGTGAAGGTCGCTTCCATTGATGTGGGAAGGCAGTGCACGCAAAACCCTCCCTACCCTAGATAGGTAACCTGAACCAAGATGGGCTTTCCAAGGTCAGGGAGTGCAGAGTGCTGAGGCCGCTGTCATCATTTAGTTCCCATGGGTCCCAAGTCCTTGGGATGCCGTGGCGCCTTAATGATGAATGGGATTGTGTGCAACCGAGACAGGGTCGTGGCAGAACAGTGTCGAGAGTGTGTTGCTGGAAACGCACAGCAGGGAAATCGATGTTTCGGGCTCCAGCATCTACAGACCTCCCTGTCTCCGAGCAGAACAGTGTTATCCGCTCAGGTTTAAGCAGAACGTCCGCAGCTACTCCTGCGGGTCCAACGAAACACAAAGCGCTATCCGGGAAGGCAAACGTAGGGGGTGGGGTCAGCAAGCACAGCGTAGGGTGATCCCGGTTCGTGAGGGGAAAAAGAAAACGTAGTGCGGTGAAATTGACATAGGAAGTGAAATTGACAAAGGACGTGAAATTGACATTGTCAGAGCAAACCTGCGCAGGAAGGAGGTAGAGCGTCATGGAGGGGCGGTGGGCAAGATGGAAAGGACGGGGTCAAGGGAGGGCGCAGACGGCAGTGTAAGGGCATGAGCAAGTGTTACCCTTCATGGTGTCGTGAGGGAATGAAGGTCGGGTCTGCAGGCAATGATAGTCTCCAGCTGAGAGTCTTGAGAACCCGGAATCAGTGTGTGTGGGGGGGGGGGCGGGGGGGACTGTGTGTGTGTGTGTGTGTATATGTGTGTGTGTGTGTGTCTGCGTGTGTGGGTGCATGCGTATGTGTGTGGGTGCATGTGTGGGTGTGTGTCCTGTGTGTGTGTGTGTGTCTGCGTGTGTGGGTGCATGCATGTGTGTGTGTGTGGGTGCATGTGTGGGTGTGTGTGGCTGTGTGTGTGTGTGTCTGTGTGTGCGTGTATGCATGTAGGGATATGCGGGTGTGTGAGAGTGTGTGTAGGTGCATGTGTGTGAGTGTACTGGGGTATCAATTTGTGAGAATGTGCGTGAGTGGCTGTGAATGTGGAAGTGTTTGAGTGAGTTGATGAGAGAGAGCTTGTGTTTGAGAGAGGGTATGCATGTGTGTGTGGGTCGGTAGGAGTGTGCTTTTGTGTGTGTGCGTGTACTTGTGTAGTGTCCGTGAAATAGTATACAGTGCAGTGTTGTCACGTGTCGTGTGACATGAACCAAAGTGCCCAGTTAAAGTCATCCCCATGGGTACCGAACTTGACTATCAGCCTCTGCTTGGCCACTTTGCATTGTTGGCTGTCCCATAGTCTGCCTTGCAGGATTGTCACCCAGGGGTCCGAGACCGAAAGGCACAGAGCGCTGAAGTGCTCTCCGACTGGGAGGCTAGAACCAGTCTGACTCAAGATTGGGACACAGACAGACTTTAACCTCACACCTTTAATGCATTGTCTGAGCTGAGATGGCATCTCTTGTTAGACAACCTGAAGTTATCTCGACAACGTAACTTTGAAAAGGTTCTGAGGTTCTTATATTAAAGAATGGAAACTAGTAAACCCATTATAAAAGATGAAAGGCTTAACCTAAATGTTTTTAATATATCATTTCAGCTGCATTAAACTGTAATCCTTTTGCTATAAATACTGCGTCTTATGGTCCTTCTTATCATCAGGTTGATCTACATCGGATACACTCCATCCATTCTTTATCCTTCAAAGAAAATCAGTCACCTTCATCAGACACTACCTTCCCTTAACAAATCCATGATGACTATATCGGATGATGACGTGGAGGAGCCTGTGGTGGACTGGGGAGGACAAAGTTCAAAATCACACAATACCAGGTTATCGTCCAAGTAGCTTTCGGAGCACTCCTAAAACTAGTGCTTCCAAGTAAAGCTGTTGGACTGTAATCTGGTGTTGTGTGATTTTTAACTTTATCCTGGATTAAACTTTCACTCACTCTGTGGTCACTTCTATCATCTCTCAGAGTTTTATCGAATCATTTTCTCATACTGGAAATATAAAAGCAGCTGGTGTCCACTCCTCCTATTTCTGACCTGCACCTAAAACAATAACATTACCGATTCGATATGAGAAATAACGTTGTTTGGATATTTGTGAACTGTCCACCCACATTTCACTTGATATTAGGCTGTAGTTCACAAAAAACAAAATGAGAGTAATGTTGAAATGAGTGAAATCCGGAAACATTTCTTTCGAAATAAGATGGAAAACCAAGGAATTCTGACATGACTCGTGTTTCTTTGAACCGTGCTCGACTTGACTCCTTAATCCTCCTGGGGACATCCTCAACTTCAAAGTTGTGTCTGCACTCCAGAGGTCTGGCAGACTCAATGTGATGTGCAGACGGAGGTGTTTCATTCCCACTGAATCGATCGGCTCTTTTGGTTGTGGAGTGGTGTTAAAATGCACTGCTTGCGATGGCCGGGAATCGAACCCGGGTCAGCTGCATGGAAGGCAGCTATGCTCACCACTATACCACCATCGCTACAGCCTGACGCGCTCTAGAAATGAGCTGATGTGCCATAATAGTTCTTGACTCGAAATTTCGTTGTTGTTTTGTTGGAAATTTTGCAGTGAAATATTAGAATTGAGAAGTCATCAAAGACCGAGTTTTACTGAGTTGATCGGTCTCCTGATGCCCCGCCTCACTTTTTAATACACACAAAGCAGCATTTCGGATTTCTCATCATCTGAAATCAATCAATAACAGAAATAGCACGAAAATCCCAGGGCAACCCTGGAACGATCACACAATTAAAACTTGTCAAGTTCTCAGAAAGGTTCACCGGACGGAAACGTGAACTCTGATTTCTCTTCATACAGCTTTACCACCGACTTCGGGTTTGGTTTCTGATTTACAGCGTAGACATAGTCATCGAGATAGAGATGTACAGCTCGGAAACAGACCCTTCGGTCCAACCTGCCCATGCCGACCAGATATCCCAACCCAATCTAGTCCCACCTGCCAGCACCCGGCCCATATCCTTCCAAACCCTTCCTATTCATATACCCATCCAAATGCCTGGAAAATGTTGCAATTGTACCAGCCTCCGCCACTTCCTCTGGCAGCTCATTCCACACACGTACCACCCTCTGGATGAAAGCGTTGACCCTTTGGTCGCTTTTATATCTTTCGCCTCTCACACTAAACCTATGCCCTCTAGTTCTGGACTCCCCGACCCCAGGGAAAAGACTTTGTCTATTTATCCTATCCATGCCCCACATAATTCTGCAGTTCTTTCAGTTTCTAAAACTTCTCAAGAGTTTTCTTAGAAAACAAAAACGGCAAAAACAGAGGAACCATTAGACTGAGGCCACGCTGCAGTAATTGTGGAGAGGAGGGAATTCCGGGTAACAGTTCGGGAAGCAGAACCCTCTCGAGGAATATGTATTAATTTGAAGTTCGATCCCGTTGATAGATTTGCAGGTTTCTCTTTTACTTTGTAGAAGAGGGGGAGGTGTCAGTCAGCAGTAAGGGGTTTTCACAGGAGGACATGATTTGGAGATGCCAGTGTTGGACTGGGGTATAGAAAGTTAAAAATCACACAACACCAGGTTATAGACCAACAGGTTTAATTGGAAGCACTAGCTTTCGGAGCGCTGCTCCTTCATCAGGTGGTTGTCCGAAATCTAGAGCTTCCAATTAAATCTGTTGGACTATAACCTGGTGTTGTGTGATGTTTAACTTCACAGCAAGGGGTAGTCATGGGCAGCTGTTTAGTGAAGGTCGCTTCCACTGATGTGGGAAGGCAGTGCACGCAAAACCCTCCCTGCCCAAGATAGGTAACCTGAACCAAGATGGGCTTTCCAAGGTCAGGGGGTGCAGAGTGCAGAGGCCGCTGTCATCATTTAGTTCCCATGGGTCCCAAGTCCTTGGGATGCCGTGGCGCCTTAATGATGAATGGGATTGTGTGCAACCGAGACAGGGTCGTGGCAGAACAGTGTCGAGAGTGTGTTGCTGGAAACGCACAGCAGGGAAATCGATGTTTCGGGCTCCAGCATCTACAGACCTCCCTGTCTCCGAGCAGAACAGTGTTATCCGCTCAGGTTTAAGCAGAACGTCCGCAGCTACTCCTGCGGGTCCAACGAAACACAAAGCGCTATCCGGGAAGGCAAACGTAGGGGGTGGGGTCAGCAAGCACAGCGTAGGGTGATCCCGGTTCGTGAGGGGAAAAAGAAAACGTAGTGCGGTGAAATTGACATAGGAAGTGAAATTGACAAAGGACGTGAAATTGACATTGTCAGAGCAAACCTGCGCAGGAAGGAGGTAGAGGGGCATGGAGGGGCGGTGGGCAAGATGGAAAGGACGGTGTCAAGGGAGGGCACAGACGGCTGTGTAAGGGCATGAACAAGTGTTACCCTTCATGGTGTCGTGGGGGGATGAAGGTCGGGTCTGCAGGCAATAATAGTCTCCAGCTGAGAGTCGTGAGAACCCGGAATCAGTGTGTGTGGGGGGGGCGGGGGGGACTGTGTGTGTGTGTGTGTGTGTATATGTGTGTGTGTGTGTGTGTGTGTCTGCGTGTGTGGGTGCATGCGTGTGTGTGGCTGCATGTGTGTGTGCGTGGGTGCATGTGTGGGTGTGTGTCCTGTGTGTGTGTGTGTCTGCGTGTGTGGGTGCATGCATGTGTGTGTGTGTGGGTGCATGTGTGGGTGTGTGTGGCTGTGTGTGTGTGTCTGTGTGTGTGTGTGCATGTAGGGATATGCGGGTCTGTGAGAGTGTGTTTAGATGCATGTGTGTGAGTGTACTGGGGTATCAATTTGTGAGAATGTGCGTGAGTTGCTGTGAATGGGGAAGTGTTTGAGTGAGTTTATGAGAGAGAGCTTGTGTTTGAGAGAGGGTATGCATGTGTGTGTGGGTCGGTAGGAGTGTGCTTTTGTGTGTGTGCGTGTACTTGTGAGTGTCCGTGAAATAGTATACAGTGCAGTGTTGTCACGTGTCGTGTGACATTGACCAAAGTGTCCAGTTAAAGTCATCCGCATGGGTACCGAACTTGACTATCAGCCTCTGCTTGGCCACTTTGCATTGTTGGCTGTCCCATAGTCTGCCTTGGAGGATTGTCACCCAGGGGTCCGAGACCGAAAGGCACAGAGCGCTCTAGTGCTCTCCGACTGGGAGGCTAGAACCAGTCTGACTCAAGATTGGGACACAGACAGACTTTAACCTCACACCTTTAATGCATTGTCTGAGCTGAGATGGCATCTCTTGTTAGACAACCTGAAGTTATCTCGACAACGTAACTTTGAAAAGGTTCTGAGGTTCTTATATTAAAGAACGGAAACTAGTAAACCCATTATAAAAGATGAAAGGCTTAACCTAAATGTGTTTAATATATCATTTCAGCTGCATTAAACTGTAATCCTTTTGCTATAAATACTGCGTCTTATGGTCCTTCTTATCATCAGGTTGATCTACATCGGATACACTCCATCCATTCTTTATCCTTCAAAGAAAATCAGTCACCTTCATCAGACACTACCTTCCATTAACAAATCCATGATGACTATATCGGATGATGACGTGGAGGAGCCTGTGGTGGACTGGGGAGGACAAAGTTCAAAATCACACAATACCAGGTTATCGTCCAAGTAGCTTTCGGAGCACTCCTAAAACTAGTGCTTCCAAATTAAGCTGTTGGACTGTAATCTGGTGTTGTGTGATTTTTAACTTTATCCTGGATTAAACTTTCACTCACTGTGTGGTCACTTCTATCATCTCTCAGAGTTTTATCGAATCATTTTCTCATACTGGAAATATAAAAGCAGCTGGTGTCCACTCCTCCTATTTCTGACCTGCACCTAAAACAATAACATGACCGATTCGATATGAGAAATAACGTTGTTTGGATATTTGTGAACTGTCCACCCAGATTTCACTTGATATTAGGCTGTAGTTCACAAAAAACAAAATGAGAGTAATGTTGAAATGAGTGAAATCCGGAAACATTTCTTTCGAAATAAGATGGAAAACCAAGGAATTCTGCCATGACTCTACTTTCTTTGAACCGTGCTCGACTTGACTCCTTAATCCTCCTGGGGACATCCTCAACTTCAAAGTTGTGTCTGCACTCCAGAGGTCTGGCAGACTCAATGTGATGTGCAGACGGAGGTGTTTCATTCCCACTGAATCGATCGGCTCTTTTGGTTGTGGAGTGGTGTTAAAATGCACTGCTTGCGACGGCCGGGAATCGAACCCGGGTCAACTGCTGGGAAGGCAGCTATGCTCACCACTATACCACCATCGCTATAGGCGGAGGCGCTCTAGAAACCAGCTGATGTGCCATAATAGTTCTTGACTCGAAATTTCGTTGTTGTTTTGTTGGAAAATTTGCAGTGAAATATTAGAATTGAGAAGTCATCAAAGACCGAGTTTTACTGAGTGGATCGGTCTCCTGATGCCCCGCCTCACTTTTTAATACACACAAAGCAGCATTTCGGATTTCTCATCATCTGAAATCAATCAATAACAGAAATAGCACGAAAATCCCAGGGCAACCCTGGAACGATCACACAATTAAAACTTGTCAAGTTCTCAGAAAGGTTCACCGGACCGAAACGTGAACTCTGATTTCTCTTCATACAGCTTTACCACCGACTTCGGGTTTGGTTTCTGATTTACAGCGTAGACATAGTCATCGAGATAGAGATGTACAGCTCGGAAACAGACCCTTCGGTCCAACCTGCCCATGCCGACCAGATATCCCAACCCAATCTAGTCCCACCTGCCAGCACCCGGCCCATATCCTTCCAAACCCTTCCTATTCATATACCCATCCAAATGCCTGGAAAATGTTGCAATTGTACCAGCCTCCGCCACTTCCTCTGGCAGCTCATTCCACACACGTACCACCCTCTGGATGAAAGCGTTGACCCTTTGGTCGCTTTTATATCTTTCGCCTCTCACACTAAACCTATGCCCTCTAGTTCTGGACTCCCCGACCCCAGGGAAAAGACTTTGTCTATTTATCCTATCCATGCCCCACATAATTCTGCAGTTCTTTCAGTTTCTAAAACTTCTCAAGAGTTTTCTTAGAAAACAAAAACGGCAAAAACAGAGGAACCATTAGACTGAGGCCACGCTGCAGTAATTGTGGAGAGGAGGGAATTCCGGGTAACAGTTCGGGAAGCAGAACCCTCTCGAGGAATATGTATTAATTTGAAGTTCGATCCCGTTGATAGATTTGCAGGTTTCTCTTTTACTTTGTAGAAGAGGGGGAGGTGTCAGTCAGCAGTAAGGGGTTTTCACAGGAGGGCATGATTTGGAGATGCCAGTGTTGGACTGGGGTATAGAAAGTTAAAAATCACACAACACCAGGTTATAGACCAACAGGTTTAATTGGAAGCACTAGCTTTCGGAGCGCTGCTCCTTCATCAGGTGGTTGTCCGAAATCTAGAGCTTCCAATTAAATCTGTTGGACTATAACCTGGTGTTGTGTGATGTTTAACTTCACAGCAAGGGGTAGTCATGGGCAGCTGTTTAGTGAAGGTCGCTTCCACTGATGTGGGAAGGCAGTGCACGCAAAACCCTCCCTGCCCTAGATAGGTAACCTGAACCAAGATGGGCTTTCCAAGGTCAGGGGGTGCAGAGTGCTGAGGCCGCTGTCATCATTTAGTTCCCATGGGTCCCAAGTCCTTGGGATGCCGTGGCGCCTTAATGATGAATGGGATTGTGTGCAACCGAGACAGGGTCGTGGCAGAACAGTGTCGAGAGTGTGTTGCTGGAAACGCACAGCAGGTAAATCGATGTTTCGGGCTCCAGCATCTGCAGACCTCCCTGTCTCCGAGCAGAACAGTGTTATCCGCTCAGGGTTAAGCAGAACGTCCGCAGCTACTCCCGGGGTTCCAACGAAACACAAAGCGCTATCCGGGAAGGCAAACGTAGGGGGTGGGGTCAGCAAGCACAGCGTAGGGTGATCCCGGTTCGTGAGGGGAAAAAGAAAACGTATTGCGGTGAAATTGACATAGGAAGTGAAATTGACAAAGGAGGTGAAATTGACATTGTCAGACCAACCCTGCGCTGGAAGGAGGTAGAGCGTCATGGAGGGGCGGTGGGCAAGATGGAAAGGACGGGGTCAAGGGAGGGCACAGACGGCTGTGTAAGGGCATGAACAAGGGTTACCCTTCATGGTGTCGTGGGGGGATGAAGGTCGGGTCTGCAGGCAATGATAGTCTCCAGCTGAGAGTCGTGAGAACCCGGAATCTTTGTGTGTGTGGGGAGGGATCGTGTGTGTGTGTGTGTGTGTGTGTGTGTGTGTGTCTGCGTGTGTGGGTGCATGCGTGTGTGTGTGGCTGCATGTGTGTGTGTGGGTGCATGTGTGGGTGTGTGTCCTGTGTGTGTGTGTGTCTGCGTGTGTGGGTGCATGCATGTGTGTGTTTGTGGGTGCATGTGTGGGTGTGTGTGGCTGTGTGTGTGTGTGTCTGTGTGTGTGTGTGCATGTAGGGATATGCGGGTGTGTGAGAGTGTGTGTAGGTGCATGTGTGTGAGTGTACTGGGGTATCAATTTGTGAGAATGTGCGTGAGTGGCTGTGAATGTGGAAGTGTTTGAGTGAGTTTATGAGAGAGAGCTTGTGTTTGAGAGAGGGTATGCAATAGTGTGTGGGTCGGTAGGAGTGTGCTTTTGTGTGTGTGCGTGTACTTGTGAGTGTCCGTGAAATAGTATACAGTGCAGTGTTGTCACGTGTCGTGTGACATGAACCAAAGTGCCCAGTTAAAGTCATCCCCATGGGTACCGAACTTGACTATCAGCCTCTGCTTGGCCACTTTGCATTGTTGGCTGTCCCATAGTCTGCCTTGGAGGATTGTCACCCAGGGGTCCGAAACCGAAAGGCACAGAGCGCTGAAGTGCTCTCCGACTGGGAGGCTAGAACCAGTCTGACTCAAGATTGGGACACAGACAGACTTTAACCTCACACCTTTAATGCATTGTCTGAGCTGAGATGGCATCTCTTGTTAGACAACCTGAAGTTATCTCGACAACGTAACTTTGAAAAGGTTCTGAGGTTCTTATATTAATGAACGGAAACTAGTAAACCCATTATAAAAGATGAAAGGCTTAACCTAAATGTGTTTAATATATCATTTCAGCTGCATTAAACTGTAATCCTTTTGCTATAAATACTGCGTCTTATGGTCCTTCTTATCATCAGGTTGATCTACATCGGATACACTCTATCCATTCTTTATCCTTCAAAGAAAATCAGTCACCTTCATCAGACACTACCTTCCCTTAACAAATCCATGATGACTATATCGGATGATGACGTGGAGGAGCCTATGGTGGACTGGGGAAGACAAAGTTCAAAATCACACAATACCAGGTTATCGTCCAAGTAGCTTTCGGAGCACTCCTAAAACTAGTGCTTCCAAGTAAAGCTGTTGGACTGTAATCTGGTGTTGTGTGATTTTTAACTTTATCCTGGATTAAACTTTCACTCACTGTGTGGTCACTTCTATCATCTCTCAGAGTTTTATCGAATCATTTTCTCATACTGGAAATATAAAAGCAGCTGGTGTCCACTCCTCCTATTTCTGACCTGCACCTAAAACAATAACATTACCGATTCGATATGAGAAATAACGTTGTTTGGATATTTGTGAACTGTCCACCCACATTTCACTTGATATTAGGCTGTAGTTCACAAAAAACAAAATGAGAGTAATGTTGAAATGAGTGAAATCCGGAAACATTTCTTTCGAAATAAGATGGAAAACCAAGGAATTCTGCCATGACTCGTGTTTCTTTGAACCGTGCTCGACTTGACTCCTTAATCCTCCTGGGGACATCCTCAACTTCAAAGTTGTGTCTGCACTCCAGAGGTCTGGCAGACTCAATGTGATGTGCAGACGGAGGTGTTTCATTCCCACTGAATCGATCGGCTCTTTTGGTTGTGGAGTGGTGTTAAAATGCACTGCTTGCGATGGCCGGGAATCGAACCCGGGGAAACTGCTTGGAAGGCAGCTATGCTCACCACTATACCACCATCGCTACAGCCAGAAGCGCTCTAGAAATCAGCTGATGTGCCATAATAGTTCTTGACTCGAAATTTCGTTGTTGTTTTGTTGGAAATTTTGCAGTGAAATATTAGAATTGAGAAGTCATCAAAGACCGAGTTTTACTGAGTGGATCGGTCTCCTGATGCCCCGCCTCACTTTTTAATACACACAAAGCAGCATTTCGGATTTCTCATCATCTGAAATCAATCAATAACAGAAATAGCACGAAAATCCCAGGGCAACCCTGGAACGATCACACAATTAAAACTTGTCAAGTTCTCAGAAAGGTTCACCGGACCGAAACGTGAACTCTGATTTCTCTTCATACAGCTTTACCACCGACTTCGGGTTTGGTTTCTGATTTACAGCGTAGACATAGTCATCGAGATAGAGATGTACAGCTCGGAAACAGACCCTTCGGTCCAACCTGCCCATGCCGACCAGATATCCCAACCCAATCTAGTCCCACCTGCCAGCACCCGGCCCATATCCTTCCAAACCCTTCCTATTCATATACCCATCCCAATGCCTCGAAAATGTTGCAATTGTACCAGCCTCCGCCACTTCCTCTGGCAGCTCATTCCACACACGTACCACCCTCTGGATGAAAGCGTTGACCCTTTGGTCGCTTTTATATCTTTCGCCTCTCACACAAAACCTATGCCCTCTAGTTCTGGACTCCCCGACCCCAGGGAAAAGACTTTGTCTATTTATCCTATCCATGCCCCACATAATTCTGCAGTTCTTTCAGTTTCTAAAACTTCTCAAGAGTTTTCTTAGAAAACAAAAACGGCAAAAACAGAGGAACCATTAGACTGAGGCCACGCTGCAGTAATTGTGGAGAGGAGGGAATTCCGGCTAACAGTTCGGGAAGCAGAACCCTCTCGAGAAATATGTATTAATTTGAAGTTCGATCCCGTTGATAGATTTGCAGGTTTCTCTTTTACTTTGTAGAAGAGGGGGAGGTGTCAGTCAGCAGTAAGGGGTTTTCACAGGAGGGCATGATTTGGAGATGCCAGTGTTGGACTGGGGTATAGAAAGTTAAAAATCACACAACACCAGGTTATAGACCAACAGGTTTAATTGGAAGCACTAGCTTTCGGAGCGCTGCTCCTTCATCAGGTGGTTGTCCGAAATCTAGAGCTTCCAATTAAATCTGTTGGACTATAACCTGGTGTTGTGTGATGTTTAACTTCACAGCAAGGGGTAGTCATGGGCAGCTGTTTAGTGAAGGTCGCTTCCACTGATATGGGAAGGCAGTGCACGCAAAACCCTCCCTGCCCTAGATAGGTAACCTGAACCAAGATGGGCTTTCCAAGGTCAGGGGGTGCAGAGTGCTGAGGCCGCTGTCATCATTTAGTTCCCATGGGTCCCAAGTCCTTGGGATGCCGTGGCGCCTTAATGATGAATGGGATTGTGTGCAACCGAGACAGGGTCGTGGCAGAACAGTGTCGAGAGTGTGTTGCTGGAAACGCACAGCAGGGAAATGGATGTTTCGGGCTCCAGCATCTACAGACCTCCCTGTCTCCGAGCAGAACAGTGTTATCCGCTCAGGTTTAAGCAGAACGTCCGCAGCTACTCCTGCGTGTCCAACGAAACACAAAGCGCTATCCGGGAAGGCAAACGTAGGGGGTGGGGTCAGCAAGCACAGCGTAGGGTGATCCCGGTTCGTGAGGGGAAAAAGAAAACGTAGTGCGGTGAAATTGACACAGGAAGTGAAATTGACAAAGGAGGTGAAATTGACATTGTCAGAGCAACCCTGCGCAGGAAGGAGGTAGAGCGTCATGTAGGGGCGGTGGGCAAGATGGAAAGGACGGGGTCAAGGGAGGGCACAGACGGCTGTGTAAGGGCATGAACAAGTGTTACCCTTCATGGTGTCGTGGGGGGATGAAGGTCGGGTCTGCAGGCAATGATAGTCTCCAGCTGAGAGTCGTGAGAACCCGGAATCAGTGTGTGTGTGGGGGGGGGGGGGGGACCGTGTGTGTGTGTGTATGTCTGTGTGTGTGTGTGTGTGTGTCTGCGTGTGTGGGTGCATGCGTGTGTGTGTGGCTGCATGTGTGTGTGTGGGTGCATGTGTGGGTGTGTGTCCTGTGTGTGTGTGTGTGTCTGCGTGTGTGGGTGCATGCATGTGTGTGTGTGTGGGTGCATGTGTGGGTGTGTGTGGCTGTGTGTGTGTGTGTCTGTGTGTGTGTATGCATGTAGGGATATGCGGGTGTGTGAGAGTGTGTGTAGGTGCATGTGTGTGAGTGTACTGGGGTATCAATTTGTGAGAATGTGCGTGAGTGGCTGTGAATGTGGAAGTGTTTGAGTGAGTTTATGAGAGAGAGCTTGTGTTTGAGAGAGGGTATGCATGTGTGTGTGGGTCGGTAGGAGTGTGCTTTTGTGTGTGTGCGTGTACTTGTGTAGTGTCCGTGAAATAGTATACAGTGCAGTGTTGTCACGTGTCGTGTGACATGAACCAAAGTGCCCAGTTAAAGTCATCCCCATGGGTACCGAACTTGACTATCAGCCTCTGCTTGGCCACTTTGCATTGCTGGCTGTCCCATAGTCTGCCTTGGAGGATTGTCACCCAGGGGTCCGAGACCGAAAGGCACAGAGCGCTGAAGTGCTCTCCGACTGGGAGGCTAGAACAAGTCTGACTCAAGATTGGGACACAGACAGACTTTAACCTCACACCTTTAATGCATTGTCTGAGCTGAGATGGCATCTCTTGTTAGACAACCTGAAGTTATCTCGACAACGTAACTTTGAAAAGGTTCTGAGGTTCTTATATTAAAGAACGGAAACTAGTAAACCCATTATAAAAGATGAAAGGCTTAACCTAAATGTGTTTAATATATCATTTCAGCTGCATTAAACTGTAATCCTTTTGCTATAAATACTGCGTCTTATGGTCCTTCTTATCATCAGGTTGATCTACATCGGATACACTCCATCCATTCTTTATCCTTCAAAGAAAATCAGTCACCTTCATCAGACACTACCTTCCCTTAACAAATCCATGATGACTATATCGGATGATGACGTGGAGGAGCCTGTGGTGGACTGGGGAGGACAAAGTTCAAAATCACACAATACCAGGTTATCGTCCAAGTAGCTTTCGGAGCACTCCTAAAACTAGTGCTTCCAAATTAAGCTGTTGGACTGTAATCTGGTGTTGTGTGATTTTTAACTTTATCCTGGATTAAACTTTCACTCACTGTGTGGTCACTTCTATCATCTCTCAGAGTTTTATCGAATCATTTTCTCATACTGGAAATATAAAAGCAGCTGGTGTCCACTCCTCCTATTTCTGACCTGCACCTAAAACAATAACATTACCGATTCGATATGAGAAATAACGTTGTTTGGATATTTGTGAACTGTCCACCCACATTTCACTTGATATTAGGCTGTAGTTCACAAAAAACAAAATGAGAGTAATGTTGAAATGAGTGAAATCCGGAAACATTTCTTTCGAAATAAGATGGAAAACCAAGGAATTCTGCCATGACTCGTGTTTCTTTGAACCGTGCTCGACTTGACTCCTTAATCCTCCTGGGGACATCCTCAACTTCAAAGTTGTGTCTGCACTCCAGAGGTCTGGCAGACTCAATGTGATGTGCAGACGGAGGTGTTTTATTCCCACTGAATCGATCGGCTCTTTTGGTTGTGGAGTGGTGTTAAAATGCACTGCTTGCGATGGCCGGGAATCGAACCCGGGTCAACTGCTTGGAAGGCAGCTATGCTCACCACTATACCACCATCGCTACAGCCAGAAGCGCTCTAGAAATCAGCTGATGTGCCATAATAGTTCTTGACTCGAAATTTCGTTGTTGTTTTGTTGGAAATTTTGCAGTGAAATATTAGAATTGAGAAGTCATCAAAGACCGAGTTTTACTGAGTGGATCGGTCTCCTGAT
The DNA here is from genome assembly GCF_047496795.1 of Chiloscyllium punctatum. NCBI lineage: Eukaryota > Metazoa > Chordata > Chondrichthyes > Orectolobiformes > Hemiscylliidae > Chiloscyllium > Chiloscyllium punctatum. The sequence goes on from NC_092753.1 coordinate 19,670,572, forward strand.
GCCCCGCCTCACTTTTTAATACATACAAAGCAGCATTTCGGATTTCTCATCATCTGAAATCAATCAATAACAGAAATAGCACGAAAATCACAGAGCAACCCTGGAACGATCACACAATTAAAACTTGTCAAGTTCTCAGAAAGGTTCACCGGACCGAAACGTGAACTCTGATTTCTCTTCATACAGCTTTACCACCGACTTCGGGTTTGGTTTCTGATTTACAGCGTAGACATAGTCATCGAGATAGAGATGTACAGCTCGGAAACAGACCCTTCGGTCCAACCTGCCCATGCCGACCAGATATCCCAACCCAATCTAGTCCCACCTGCCAGCACCCGGCCCATATCCTTCCAAACCCTTCCTATTCATATACCCATCCAAATGCCTGGAAAATGTTGCAATTGTACCAGCCTCCGCCACTTCCTCTGGCAGCTCATTCCACACACGTACCACCCTCTGGATGAAAGCGTTGACCCTTTGGTCGCTTTTATATCTTTCGCCTCTCACACTAAACCTATGCCCTCTAGTTCTGGACTCCCCGACCCCAGGGAAAAGACTTTGTCTATTTATCCTATCCATGCCCCACATAATTCTGCAGTTCTTTCAGTTTCTAAAACTTCTCAAGAGTTTTCTTAGAAAACAAAAACGGCAAAAACAGAGGAACCATTAGACTGAGGCCACGCTGCAGTAAATGTGGAGAGGAGGGAATTCCGGGTAACAGTTCGGGAAGCAGAACCCTCTCGAGGAATATGTATTAATTTGAAGTTCGATCCCGTTGATAGATTTGCTGGTTTCTCTTTTACTTTGTAGAAGAGGGGGAGGTGTCAGTCAGCAGTAAGGGGTTTTCACAGGAGGGCATGATTTGGAGATGCCAGTGTTGGACTGGGGTATAGAAAGTTAAAAATCACACAACACCAGGTTATAGACCAACAGGTTTAATTGGAAGCACTAGCTTTCGGAGCGCTGCTCCTTCATCAGGTGGTTGTCCGAAATCTAGAGCTTCCAATTAAATCTGTTGGACTATAACCTGGTGTTGTGTGATGTTTAACTTCACAGCAAGGGGTAGTCATGGGCAGCTGTTTAGTGAAGGTCGCTTCCACTGATGTGGGAAGGCAGTGCACGCAAAACCCTCCCTGCCCTAGATAGGTAACCTGAACCAAGATGGGCTTTCCAAGGTCAGGGGGTGCAGAGTGCTGAGGCCGCTGTCATCATTTAGTTCCCATGGGTCCCAAGTCCTTGGGATGCCGTGGCGCCTTAATGATGAATGGGATTGTGTGCAACCGAGACAGGGTCGTGGCAGAACAGTGTCGAGAGTGTGTTGCTGGAAACGCACAGCAGGGAAATCGATGTTTCGGGCTCCAGCATCTACAGACCTCCCTGTCTCCGAGCAGAACAGTGTTATCCGCTCAGGTTTAAGCAGAACGTCCGCAGCTACTCCTGCGGGTCCAACGAAACACAAAGCGCTATCCGGGAAGGCAAACGTAGGGGGTGGGGTCAGCAAGCACAGCGTAGGGTGATCCCGGTTCGTGAGGGGAAAAAGAAAACGTAGTGCGGTGAAATTGACATAGGAAGTGAAATTGACAAAGGACGTGAAATTGACATTGTCAGAGCAACCCTGCGCAGGAAGGAGGGAGAGCGTCATGGAGGGGCGGTGGGCAAGATGGAAAGGACGGGGTCAAGGGAGGGCACAGACGGCAGTGTCAGGGCATGAGCAAGTGTTACCCTTCATGGTGTCGTGGGGGGATGAAGGTCGGGTCTGCAGGCAATGATAGTCTCCAGCTGAGAGTCGTGAGAACCCGGAATCAGTGTGTGTGGGGGGGGGCGGGGGGGGACTGTGTGTGTGTGTGTGTGTATATGTGTGTGTGTGTGTGTGTGTGTGTGTCTGCGTGTGTGGGTGCATGCGTGTGTGTGTGGCTGCATGTGTGTGTGTGTGGGTGCATGTGTGGGTGTGTGTGGCTGTGTGTGTGTGTGTCTGTGTGTGTGTGTATGCATGTAGGGATATGCGGGTGTGTGAGAGTGTGTGTAGGTGCATGTGTGTGAGTGTACTGGGGTATCAATTTGTGAGAATGTGCGTGAGTGGCTGTGAATGTGGAAGTGTTTGAGTGAGTTTATGAGAGAGAGCTTGTGTTTGAGAGAGGGTATGCATGTGTGTGTGGGTCGGTAGGAGTGTGCTTTTGTGTGTGTGCGTGTACTTGTGTAGTGTCCGTGAAATAGTATACAGTGCAGTGTTGTCACGTGTCGTGTGACATGAACCAAAGTGCCCAGTTAAAGTCATCCCCATGGGTACCGAACTTGACTATCAGCCTCTGCTTGGCCACTTTGCATTGTTGGCTGTCCCATAGTCTGCCTTGCAGGATTGTCACCCAGGGGTCCGAGACCGAAAGGCACAGAGCGCTGAAGTGCTCTCCGACTGGGAGGCTAGAACCAGTCTGACTCAAGATTGGGACACAGACAGACTTTAACCTCACACCTTTAATGCATTGTCTGAGCTGAGATGGCATCTCTTGTTAGACAACCTGAAGTTATCTCGACAACGTAACTTTGAAAAGGTTCTGAGGTTCTTATATTAAAGAACGGAAACTAGTAAACCCATTATAAAAGATGAAAGGCTTAACCTAAATGTGTTTAATATATCATTTCAGCTGCATTAAACTGTAATCCTTTTGCTGTAAATACTGCGTCTTATGGTCCTTCTTATCATCAGGTTGATCTACATCGGATACACTCCATCCATTCTTTATCCTTCAAAGAAAATCAGTCACCTTCATCAGACACTACCTTCCCTTAACAAATCCATGATGACTATATCGGATGATGACGTGGAGGAGCCTGTGGTGGACTGGGGAGGACAAAGTTCAAAATCACACAATACCAGGTTATCGTCCAAGTAGCTTTCGGAGCACTCCTAAAACTAGTGCTTCCAAGTAAAGCTGTTGGACTGTAATCTGGTGTTGTGTGATTTTTAACTTTATCCTGGATTAAACTTTCACTCACTGTGTGGTCACTTCTATCATCTCTCAGAGTTTTATCGAATCATTTTCTCATACTGGAAATATAAAAGCAGCTGGTGTCCACTCCTCCTATTTCTGACCTGCACCTAAAACAATAACATTACCGATTCGATATGAGAAATAACGTTGTTTGGATATTTGTGAACTGTCCACCCACATTTCACTTGATATTAGGCTGTAGTTCACAAAAAACAAAATGAGAGTAATGTTGAAATGAGTGAAATCCGGAAACATTTCTTTCGAAATAAGATGGAAAACCAAGGAATTCTGCCATGACTCGTGTTTCTTTGAACCGTGCTCGACTTGACTCCTTAATCCTCCTGGGGACATCCTCAACTTCAAAGTTGTGTCTGCACTCCAGAGGTCTGGCAGACTCAATGTGATGTGCAGACGGAGGTGTTTCATTCCCACTGAATCGATCGGCTCTTTTGGTTGTGGAGTGGTGTTAAAATGCACTGCTTGCGATGGCCGGGAATCGAATCCGGGTCAGCTGCTTGGAAGGCAGCTATGCTCACCACTATACCACCATCGCTACAGGCTGAAGCGCTTTAGAAATCAGCTGATGTGCCATAATAGTTCTTGACTCGAAATTTCGTTGTTGTTTTGTTGGAAATTTTGCAGTGAAATATTAGAATTGAGAAGTCATCAAAGACCGAGTTTTACTGAGTGGATCGGTCTCCTGATGCCCCGCCTCACTTTTTAATACACACAAAGCAGCATTTCGGATTTCTCATCATCTGAAATCAATCAATAACAGAAATAGCACGAAAATCCCAGGGCAACCCTGGAACGATCACACAATTAAAACTTGTCAAGTTCTCAGAAAGGTTCACCGGACCGAAACGTGAACTCTGATTTCTCTTCATACAGCTTTACCACCGACTTCGGGTTTGGTTTCTGATTTACAGCGTAGACATAGTCATCGAGATAGAGATGTACAGCTCGGAAACAGACCCTTCGGTCCAACCTGCCCATGCCGACCAGATATCCCAACCCAATCTAGTCCCACCTGCCAGCACCCGGCCCATATCCTTCCAAACCCTTCCTATTCATATACCCATCCCAATGCCTCGAAAATGTTGCAATTGTACCAGCCTCCGCCACTTCCTCTGGCAGCTCATTCCACACACGTACCACCCTCTGGATGAAAGCGTTGACCCTTTGGTCGCTTTTATATCTTTCGCCTCTCACACTAAACCTATGCCCTCTAGTTCTGGACTCCCCGACCCCAGGGAAAAGACTTTGTCTATTTATCCTATCCATGCCCCACATAATTCTGCAGTTCTTTCAGTTTCTAAAACTTCTCAAGAGTTTTCTTAGAAAACAAAAACGGCAAAAACAGAGGAACCATTAGACTGAGGCCACGCTGCAGTAATTGTGGAGAGGAGGGAATTCCGGGTAACAGTTCGGGAAGCAGAACCCTCTCGAGGAATATGTATTAATTTGAAGTTCGATCCCGTTGATAGATTTGCAGGTTTCTCTTTTACTTTGTAGAAGAGGGGGAGGTGTCAGTCAGCAGTAAGGGGTTTTCACAGGAGGGCATGATTTGGAGATGCCAGTGTTGGACTGGGGTATAGAAAGTTAAAAATCACACAACACCAGGTTATAGACCAACAGGTTTAATTGGAAGCACTAGCTTTCGGAGCGCTGCTCCTTCATCAGGTGGTTGTCCGAAATCTAGAGCTTCCAATTAAATCTGTTGGACTATAACCTGGTGTTGTGTGATGTTTAACTTCACAGCAAGGGGTAGTCATGGGCAGCTGTTTAGTGAAGGTCGCTTCCACTGATATGGGAAGGCAGTGCACGCAAAACCCTCCCTGCCCTAGATAGGTAACCTGAACCAAGATGGGCTTTCCAAGGTCAGGGGGTGCAGAGTGCTGAGGCCGCTGTCATCATTTAGTTCCCATGGGTCCCAAGTCCTTGGGATGCCGTGGCGCCTTAATGATGAATGGGATTGTGTGCAACCGAGACAGGGTCGTGGCAGAACAGTGTCGAGAGTGTGTTGCTGGAAACGCACAGCAGGGAAATCGATGTTTCGGGCTCCAGCATCTACAGACCTCCCTGTCTCCGAGCAGAACAGTGTTATCCGCTCAGGTTTAAGCAGAACGTCCGCAGCTACTCCTGCGGGTCCAACGAAACACAAAGCGCTATCCGGGAAGGCAAACGTAGGGGGTGGGGTCAGCAAGCACAGCGTAGGGTGATCCCGGTTCGTGAGGGGAAAAAGAAAACGTAGTGCGGTGAAATTGACACAGGAAGTGAAATTGACAAAGGAGGTGAAATTGACATTGTCAGAGCAACCCTGCGCAGGAAGGAGGTAGAGCGTCATGTAGGGGCGGTGGGCAAGATGGAAAGGACGGGGTCAAGGGAGGGCACAGACGGCTGTGTAAGGGCATGAACAAGTGTTACCCTTCATGGTGTCGTGGGGGGATGAAGGTCGGGTCTGCAGGCAATGATAGTCTCCAGCTGAGAGTCGTGAGAACCCGGAATCAGTGTGTGTGTGTGGGGGGGGGGGACCGTGTGTGTGTGTGTATGTCTGTGTGTGTGTGTGTGTGTGTCTGCGTGTGTGGGTGCATGCGTGTGTGTGTGGCTGCATGTGTGTGTGTGGGTGCATGTGTGGGTGTGTGTCCTGTGTGTGTGTGTGTGTCTGCGTGTGTGGGTGCATGCATGTATGTGTGTGTGGGTGCATGTGTGGGTGTGTGTGGCTGTGTGTGTGTGTGTCTGTGTGTGTGTGTATGCATGTAGGGATATGCGGGTGTGTGAGAGTGTGTGTAGGTGCATGTGTGTGAGTGTACTGGGGTATCAATTTGTGAGAATGTGCGTGAGTGGCTGTGAATGTGGAAGTGTTTGAGTGAGTTTATGAGAGAGAGCTTGTGTTTGAGAGAGGGTATGCATGTGTGTGTGGGTCGGTAGGAGTGTGCTTTTGTGTGTGTGCGTGTACTTGTGTAGTGTCCGTGAAATAGTATACAGTGCAGTGTTGTCACGTGTCGTGTGACATGAACCAAAGTGCCCAGTTAAAGTCATCCCCATGGGTACCGAACTTGACTATCAGCCTCTGCTTGGCCACTTTGCATTGTTGGCTGTCCCATAGTCTGCCTTGGAGGATTGTCACCCAGGGGTCCGAGACCGAAAGGCACAGAGCGCTGAAGTGCTCTCCGACTGGGAGGCTAGAACAAGTCTGACTCAAGATTGGGACACAGACAGACTTTAACCTCACACCTTTAATGCATTGTCTGAGCTGAGATGGCATCTCTTGTTAGACAACCTGAAGTTATCTCGACAACGTAACTTTGAAAAGGTTCTGAGGTTCTTATATTAAAGAACGGAAACTAGTAAACCCATTATAAAAGATGAAAGGCTTAACCTAAATGTGTTTAATATATCATTTCAGCTGCATTAAACTGTAATCCTTTTGCTATAAATACTGCGTCTTATGGTCCTTCTTATCATCAGGTTGATCTACATCGGATACACTCCATCCATTCTTTATCCTTCAAAGAAAATCAGTCACCTTCATCAGACACTACCTTCCCTTAACAAATCCATGATGACTATATCGGATGATGACGTGGAGGAGCCTGTGGTGGACTGGGGAGGACAAAGTTCAAAATCACACAATACCAGGTTATCGTCCAAGTAGCTTTCGGAGCACTCCTAAAACTAGTGCTTCCAAGTAAAGCTGTTGGACTGTAATCTGGTGTTGTGTGATTTTTAACTTTATCCTGGATTAAACTTTCACTCACTGTGTGGTCACTTCTATCATCTCTCAGAGTTTTATCGAATCATTTTCTCATACTGGAAATATAAAAGCAGCTGGTGTCCACTCCTCCTATTTCTGACCTGCACCTAAAACAATAACATTACCGATTCGATATGAGAAATAACGTTGTTTGGATATTTGTGAACTGTCCACCCAGATTTCACTTGATATTAGGCTGTAGTTCACAAAAAACAAAATGAGAGTAATGTTGAAATGAGTGAAATCCGGAAACATTTCTTTCGAAATAAGATGGAAAACCAAGGAATTCTGCCATGACTCGTGTTTCTTTGAACCGTGCTCGACTTGACTCCTTAATCCTCCTGGGGACATCCTCAACTTCAAAGTTGTGTCTGCACTCCAGAGGTCTGGCAGACTCAATGTGATGTGCAGACGGAGGTGTTTCATTCCCACTGAATCGATCGGCTCTTTTGGTTGTGGAGTGGTGTTAAAATGCACTGCTTGCGATGGCCGGGAATCGAACCCGGGTCAACTGCTTGGAAGGCAGCTATGCTCACCACACCACCACCACCGCTACAGGCTGAAGCGCTCTAGAAATCAGCTGATGTGCCATAATAGTTCTTGACTCGAAATTTCGTTGTTGTTTTGTTGGAAATTTTGCAGTGAAATATTAGAATTGAGAAGTCATCAAAGACCGAGTTTTACTGAGTGGATCGGTCTCCTGATGCCCCGCCTCACTTTTTAATACACACAAAGCAGCATTTCGGATTTCTCATCATCTGAAATCAATCAATAACAGAAATAGCACGAAAATCCCAGGGCAACCCTGGAACGATCACACAATTAAAACTTGTCAAGTTCTCAGAAAGGTTCACCGGACCGAAACGTGAACTCTGATTTCTCTTCATACAGCTTTACCACCGACTTCGGGTTTGGTTTCTGATTTACAGCGTAGACATAGTCATCGAGATAGAGATGTACAGCTCGGAAACAGACCCTTCGGTCCAACCTGCCCATGCCGACCAGATATCCCAACCCAATCTAGTCCCACCTGCCAGCACCCGGCCCATATCCTTCCAAACCCTTCCTATTCATATACCCATCCAAATGCCTGGAAAATGTTGCAATTGTACCAGCCTCCGCCACTTCCTCTGGCAGCTCATTCCACACACGTACCACCCTCTGGATGAAAGCGTTGACCCTTTGGTCGCTTTTATATCTTTCGCCTCTCACACTAAACCTATGCCCTCTAGTTCTGGACTCCCCGACCCCAGGGAAAAGACTTTGTCTATTTATCCTATCCATGCCCCACATAATTCTGCAGTTCTTTCAGTTTCTAAAACTTCTCAAGAGTTTTCTTAGAAAACAAAAACGGCAAAAACAGAGGAACCATTAGACTGAGGCCACGCTGCAGTAAATGTGGAGAGGAGGGAATTCCGGGTAACAGTTCGGGAAGCAGAACCCTCTCGAGGAATATGTATTAATTTGAAGTTCGATCCCGTTGATAGATTTGCTGGTTTCTCTTTTACTTTGTAGAAGAGGGGGAGGTGTCAGTCAGCAGTAAGGGGTTTTCACAGGAGGGCATGATTTGGAGATGCCAGTGTTGGACTGGGGTATAGAAAGTTAAAAATCACACAACACCAGGTTATAGACCAACAGGTTTAATTGGAAGCACTAGCTTTCGGAGCGCTGCTCCTTCATCAGGTGGTTGTCCGAAATCTAGAGCTTCCAATTAAATCTGTTGGACTATAACCTGGTGTTGTGTGATGTTTAACTTCACAGCAAGGGGTAGTCATGGGCAGCTGTTTAGTGAAGGTCGCTTCCACTGATGTGGGAAGGCAGTGCACGCAAAACCCTCCCTGCCCTAGATAGGTAACCTGAACCAAGATGGGCTTTCCAAGGTCAGGGGGTGCAGAGTGCTGAGGCCGCTGTCATCATTTAGTTCCCATGGGTCCCAAGTCCTTGGGATGCCGTGGCGCCTTAATGATGAATGGGATTGTGTGCAACCGAGACAGGGTCGTGGCAGAACAGTGTCGAGAGTGTGTTGCTGGAAACGCACAGCAGGGAAATCGATGTTTCGGGCTCCAGCATCTACAGACCTCCCTGTCTCCGAGCAGAACAGTGTTATCCGCTCAGGTTTAAGCAGAACGTCCGCAGCTACTCCTGCGGGTCCAACGAAACACAAAGCGCTATCCGGGAAGGCAAACGTAGGGGGTGGGGTCAGCAAGCACAGCGTAGGGTGATCCCGGTTCGTGAGGGGAAAAAGAAAACGTAGTGCGGTGAAATTGACATAGGAAGTGAAATTGACAAAGGACGTGAAATTGACATTGTCAGAGCAAACCTGCGCAGGAAGGAGGGAGAGCGTCATGGAGGGGCGGTGGGCAAGATGGAAAGGACGGGGTCAAGGGAGGGCACAGACGGCAGTGTAAGGGCATGAGCAAGTGTTACCCTTCATGGTGTCGTGGGGGGATGAAGGTCGGGTCTGCAGGCAATGATAGTCTCCAGCTGAGAGTCGTGAGAACCCGGAATCAGTGTGTGTGGGGGGGGGGGCGGGGGGGACTGTGTGTGTGTGTGTGTATATGTGTGTGTGTGTGTGTGTGTGTGTCTGCGTGTGTGGGTGCATGCGTGTGTGTGTGGCTGCATGTGTGTGTGTGTGGGTGCATGTGTGGGTGTGTGTGGCTGTGTGTGTGTGTGTCTGTGTGTGTGTGTATGCATGTAGGGATATGCGGGTGTGTGAGAGTGTGTGTAGGTGCATGTGTGTGAGTGTACTGGGGTATCAATTTGTGAGAATGTGCGTGAGTGGCTGTGAATGTGGAAGTGTTTGAGTGAGTTTATGAGAGAGAGCTTGTGTTTGAGAGAGGGTATGCATGTGTGTGTGGGTCGGTAGGAGTGTGCTTTTGTGTGTGTGCGTGTACTTGTGTAGTGTCCGTGAAATAGTATACAGTGCAGTGTTGTCACGTGTCGTGTGACATGAACCAAAGTGCCCAGTTAAAGTCATCCCCATGGGTACCGAACTTGACTATCAGCCTCTGCTTGGCCACTTTGCATTGTTGGCTGTCCCATAGTCTGCCTTGCAGGATTGTCACCCAGGGGTCCGAGACCGAAAGGCACAGAGCGCTGAAGTGCTCTCCGACTGGGAGGCTAGAACCAGTCTGACTCAAGATTGGGACACAGACAGACTTTAACCTCACACCTTTAATGCATTGTCTGAGCTGAGATGGCATCTCTTGTTAGACAACCTGAAGTTATCTCGACAACGTAACTTTGAAAAGGTTCTGAGGTTCTTATATTAAAGAACGGAAACTAGTAAACCCATTATAAAAGATGAAAGGCTTAACCTAAATGTGTTTAATATATCATTTCAGCTGCATTAAACTGTAATCCTTTTGCTGTAAATACTGCGTCTTATGGTCCTTCTTATCATCAGGTTGATCTACATCGGATACACTCCATCCATTCTTTATCCTTCAAAGAAAATCAGTCACCTTCATCAGACACTACCTTCCCTTAACAAATCCATGATGACTATATCGGATGATGACGTGGAGGAGCCTGTGGTGGACTGGGGAGGACAAAGTTCAAAATCACACAATACCAGGTTATCGTCCAAGTAGCTTTCGGAGCACTCCTAAAACTAGTGCTTCCAAGTAAAGCTGTTGGACTGTAATCTGGTGTTGTGTGATTTTTAACTTTATCCTGGATTAAACTTTCACTCACTGTGTGGTCACTTCTATCATCTCTCAGAGTTTTATCGAATCATTTTCTCATACTGGAAATATAAAAGCAGCTGGTGTCCACTCCTCCTATTTCTGACCTGCACCTAAAACAATAACATTACCGATTCGATATGAGAAATAACGTTGTTTGGATATTTGTGAACTGTCCACCCACATTTCACTTGATATTAGGCTGTAGTTCACAAAAAACAAAATGAGAGTAATGTTGAAATGAGTGAAATCCGGAAACATTTCTTTCGAAATAAGATGGAAAACCAAGGAATTCTGCCATGACTCGTGTTTCTTTGAACCGTGCTCGACTTGACTCCTTAATCCTCCTGGGGACATCCTCAACTTCAAAGTTGTGTCTGCACTCCAGAGGTCTGGCAGACTCAATGTGATGTGCAGACGGAGGTGTTTCATTCCCACTGAATCGATCGGCTCTTTTGGTTGTGGAGTGGTGTTAAAATGCACTGCTTGCAATGGCCGGGAATCGAACCCGGGTCAACTGCTTGGAAGGCAGCTATGCTCACCACACCACCACCACCGCTACAGGCTGAAGCGCTCTAGAAATCAGCTGATGTGCCATAATAGTTCTTGACTCGAAATTTCGTTGTTGTTTTGTTGGAAATTTTGCAGTGAAATATTAGAATTGAGAAGTCATCAAAGACCGAGTTTTACTGAGTGGATCGGTCTCCTGATGCCCCGCCTCACTTTTTAATACACACAAAGCAGCATTTCGGATTTCTCATCATCTGAAATCAATCAATAACAGAAATAGCACGAAAATCCCAGGGCAACCCTGGAACGATCACACAATTAAAACTTGTCAAGTTCTCAGAAAGGTTCACCGGACCGAAACGTGAACTCTGATTTCTCTTCATACAGCTTTACCACCGACTTCGGGTTTGGTTTCTGATTTACAGCGTAGACATAGTCATCGAGATAGAGATGTACAGCTCGGAAACAGACCCTTCGGTCCAACCTGCCCATGCCGACCAGATATCCCAACCCAATCTAGTCCCACCTGCCAGCACCCGGCCCATATCCTTCCAAACCCTTCCTATTCATATACCCATCCCAATGCCTCGAAAATGTTGCAATTGTACCAGCCTCCGCCACTTCCTCTGGCAGCTCATTCCACACACGTACCACCCTCTGGATGAAAGCGTTGACCCTTTGGTCGCTTTTATATCTTTCGCCTCTCACACTAAACCTATGCCCTCTAGTTCTGGACTCCCCGACCCCAGGGAAAAGACTTTGTCTATTTATCCTATCCATGCCCCACATAATTCTGCAGTTCTTTCAGTTTCTAAAACTTCTCAAGAGTTTTCTTAGAAAACAAAAACGGCAAAAACAGAGGAACCATTAGACTGAGGCCACGCTGCAGTAATTGTGGAGAGGAGGGAATTCCGGGTAACAGTTCGGGAAGCAGAACCCTCTCGAGGAATATGTATTAATTTGAAGTTCGATCCCGTTGATAGATTTGCAGGTTTCTCTTTTACTTTGTAGAAGAGGGGGAGGTGTCAGTCAGCAGTAAGGGGTTTTCACAGGAGGGCATGATTTGGAGATGCCAGTGTTGGACTGGGGTATAGAAAGTTAAAAATCACACAACACCAGGTTATAGACCAACAGGTTTAATTGGAAGCACTAGCTTTCGGAGCGCTGCTCCTTCATCAGGTGGTTGTCCGAAATCTAGAGCTTCCAATTAAATCTGTTGGACTATAACCTGGTGTTGTGTGATGTTTAACTTCACAGCAAGGGGTAGTCATGGGCAGCTGTTTAGTGAAGGTCGCTTCCACTGATGTGGGAAGGCAGTGCACGCAAAACCCTCCCTGCCCTAGATAGGTAACCTGAACCAAGATGGGCTTTCCAAGGTCAGGGGGTGCAGAGTGCTGAGGCCGCTGTCATCATTTAGTTCCCATGGGTCCCAAGTCCTTGGGATGCCGTGGCGCCTTAATGATGAATGGGATTGTGTGCAACCGAGACAGGGTCGTGGCAGAACAGTGTCGAGAGTGTGTTGCTGGAAACGCACAGCAGGGAAATCGATGTTTCGGGCTCCAGCATCTACAGACCTCCCTGTCTCCGAGCAGAACAGTGTTATCCGCTCAGGTTTAAGCAGAACGTCCGCAGCTACTCCTGCGGGTCCAACGAAACACAAAGCGCTATCCGGGAAGGCAAACGTAGGGGGTGGGGTCAGCAAGCACAGCGTAGGGTGATCCCGGTTCGTGAGGGGAAAAAGAAAACGTAGTGCGGTGAAATTGACATAGGAAGTGAAATTGACAAAGGACGTGAAATTGACATTGTCAGAGCAAACCTGCGCAGGAAGGAGGGAGAGCGTCATGGAGGGGCGGTGGGCAAGATGGAAAGGACGGGGTCAAGGGAGGGCACAGACGGCAGTGTAAGGGCATGAGCAAGTGTTACCCTTCATGGTGTCGTGGGGGGATGAAGGTCGGGTCTGCAGGCAATGATAGTCTCCAGCTGAGAGTCGTGAGAACCCGGAATCAGTGTGTGTGGGGGGGGGGCGGGGGGGACTGTGTGTGTGTGTGTGTGTATATGTGTGTGTGTGTGTGTGTGTGTGTCTGCGTGTGTGGGTGCATGCGTGTGTGTGTGGCTGCATGTGTGTGTGTGTGGGTGCATGTGTGGGTGTGTGTGGCTGTGTGTGTGTGTGTCTGTGTGTGTGTGTATGCATGTAGGGATATGCGGGTGTGTGAGAGTGTGTGTAGGTGCATGTGTGTGAGTGTACTGGGGTATCAATTTGTGAGAATGTGCGTGAGTGGCTGTGAATGTGGAAGTGTTTGAGTGAGTTTATGAGAGAGAGCTTGTGTTTGAGAGAGGGTATGCATGTGTGTGTGGGTCGGTAGGAGTGTGCTTTTGTGTGTGTGCGTGTACTTGTGTAGTGTCCGTGAAATAGTATACAGTGCAGTGTTGTCACGTGTCGTGTGACATGAACCAAAGTGCCCAGTTAAAGTCATCCCCATGGGTACCGAACTTGACTATCAGCCTCTGCTTGGCCACTTTGCATTGTTGGCTGTCCCATAGTCTGCCTTGGAGGATTGTCACCCAGGGGTCCGAGACCGAAAGGCACAGAGCGCTGAAGTGCTCTCCGACTGGGAGGCTAGAACCAGTCTGACTCAAGATTGGGACACAGACAGACTTTAACCTCACACCTTTAATGCATTGTCTGAGCTGAGATGGCATCTCTTGTTAGACAACCTGAAGTTATCTCGACAACGTAACTTTGAAAAGGTTCTGAGGTTCTTATATTAAAGAACGGAAACTAGTAAACCCATTATAAAAGATGAAAGGCTTAACCTAAATGTGTTTAATATATCATTTCAGCTGCATTAAACTGTAATCCTTTTGCTGTAAATACTGCGTCTTATGGTCCTTCTTATCATCAGGTTGATCTACATCGGATACACTCCATCCATTCTTTATCCTTCAAAGAAAATCAGTCACCTTCATCAGACACTACCTTCCCTTAACAAATCCATGATGACTATATCGGATGATGACGTGGAGGAGCCTGTGGTGGACTGGGGAGGACAAAGTTCAAAATCACACAATACCAGGTTATCGTCCAAGTAGCTTTCGGAGCACTCCTAAAACTAGTGCTTCCAAGTAAAGCTGTTGGACTGTAATCTGGTGTTGTGTGATTTTTAACTTTATCCTGGATTAAACTTTCACTCACTCTGTGGTCACTTCTATCATCTCTCAGAGTTTTATCGAATCATTTTCTCATACTGGAAATATAAAAGCAGCTGGTGTCCACTCCTCCTATTTCTGACCTGCACCTAAAACAATAACATTACCGATTCGATATGAGAAATAACGTTGTTTGGATATTTGTGAACTGTCCACCCACATTTCACTTGATATTAGGCTGTAGTTCACAAAAAACAAAATGAGAGTAATGTTGAAATGAGTGAAATCCGGAAACATTTCTTTCGAAATAAGATGGAAAACCAAGGAATTCTGCCATGACTCGTGTTTCTTTGAACCGTGCTCGACTTGACTCCTTAATCCTCCTGGGGACATCCTCAACTTCAAAGTTGTGTCTGCACTCCAGAGGTCTGGCAGACTCAATGTGATGTGCAGACGGAGGTGTTTCATTCCCACTGAATCGATCGGCTCTTTTGGTTGTGGAGTGGTGTTAAAATGCACTGCTTGCGATGGCCGGGAATCGAACCCGGGTCAACTGCTTGGAAGGCAGCTATGCTCACCACAACACCACCACCGCTACAGGCTGAAGCGCTCTAGAAATCAGCTGATGTGCCATAATAGTTCTTGACTCGAAATTTCGTTGTTGTTTTGTTGGAAATTTTGCAGTGAAATATTAGAATTGAGAAGTCATCAAAGACCGAGTTTTACTGAGTGGATCGGTCTCCTGATGCCCCGCCTCACTTTTTAATACACACAAAGCAGCATTTCGGATTTCTCATCATCTGAAATCAATCAATAACAGAAATAGCACGAAAATCCCAGGGCAACCCTGGAACGATCACACAATTAAAACTTGTCAAGTTCTCAGAAAGGTTCACCGGACCGAAACGTGAACTCTGATTTCTCTTCATACAGCTTTACCACCGACTTCGGGTTTGGTTTCTGATTTACAGCGTAGACACAGTCATCGAGATAGAGATGTACAGCTCGGAAACAGACCCTTCGGTCCAACCTGCCCATGCCGACCAGATATCCCAACCCAATCTAGTCCCACCTGCCAGCACCCGGCCCATATCCTTCCAAACCCTTCCTATTCATATACCCATCCAAATGCCTGGAAAATGTTGCAATTGTACCAGCCTCCGCCACTTCCTCTGGCAGCTCATTCCACACACGTACCACCCTCTGGATGAAAGCGTTGACCCTTTGGTCGCTTTTATATCTTTCGCCTCTCACACTAAACCTATGCCCTCTAGTTCTGGACTCCCCGACCCCAGGGAAAAGACTTTGTCTATTTATCCTATCCATGCCCCACATAATTCTGCAGTTCTTTCAGTTTCTAAAACTTCTCAAGAGTTTTCTTAGAAAACAAAAACGGCAAAAACAGAGGAACCATTAGACTGAGCCAAGCTGCAGTAATTGTGGAGAGGAGGGAATTCCGGGTAACAGTTCGGGAAGCAGAACCCTCTCGAGGAATATGTATTAATTTGAAGTTCGATCCCGTTGATAGATTTGCAGGTTTCTCTTTTACTTTGTAGAAGAGGGGGAGGTGTCAGTCAGCAGTAAGGGGTTTTCACAGGAGGGCATGATTTGGAGATGCCAGTGTTGGACTGGGGTATAGAAAGTTAAAAATCACACAACACCAGGTTATAGACCAACAGGTTTAATTGGAAGCACTAGCTTTCGGAGCGCTGCTCCTTCATCAGGTGGTTGTCCGAAATCTAGAGCTTCCAATTAAATCTGTTGGACTATAACCTGGTGTTGTGTGATGTTTAACTTCACAGCAAGGGGTAGTCATGGGCAGCTGTTTAGTGAAGGTCGCTTCCACTGATGTGGGAAGGCAGTGCACGCAAAACCCTCCCTGCCCGAGATAGGTAACCTGAACCAAGATGGGCTTTCCAAGGTCAGGGGGTGCAGAGTGCTGAGGCCGCTGTCATCATTTAGTTCCCATGGGTCCCAAGTCCTTGGGATGCCGTGGCGCCTTAATGATGAATGGGATTGTGTGGAACCGAGACAGGGTCGTGGCAGAACAGTGTCGAGAGTGTGTTGCTGGAAACGCACAGCAGGGAAATCGATGTTTCGGGCTCCAGCATCTGCAGACCTCCCTGTCTCCGAGCAGAACAGTGTTATCCGCTCAGGTTTAAGCAGAACGTCCGCAGCTACTCCCGGGGGTCCAACGAAACACAAAGCGCTATCCGGGAGGGCAAACGTAGGGGGTGGGGTCAGCAAGCACAGCGTAGGGTGATCCCGGTTCGTGAGGGGAAAAAGAAAACGTATTGCGGTGAAATTGACATAGGAAGTGAAATTGACAAAGGAGGTGAAATTGACATTGTCAGAGCAACCCTGCGCAGGAAGGAGGTAGAGCGTCATGGAGGGGCGGTGGGCAAGATGGAAAGGACGGGGTCAAGGGAGGGCACAGACGGCAGTGTAAGGGCATGAGCAAGTGTTACCCTTCATGGTGTCGTGGGGGGATGAAGGTCGGGTCTGCAGGCAATGATAGTCTCCAGCTGAGAGTCGTGAGAACCCGGAATCTTTGTGTGTGTGGGGGGGACCGTGTGTGTGTGTGTGTGTGTGTGTGTGTGTCTGCGTGTGTGGGTGCATACGTGTGTGTGTGGCTGCATGTGTGTGTGTGGGTGCATGTGTGGGTGTGTGTCCTGTGTGTGTGTGTGTCTGCGTGTGTGGGTGCATGCATGTGTGTGTTTGTGGGTGCATGTGTGGGTGTGTGTGGCTGTGTGTGTGTGTGTGTCTGTGTGTGTGTGTGCATGTAGGGATATGCGGGTCTGTGAGAGTGTGTGTAGGTGCATGTGTGTGAGTGTACTGGGGTATCAATTTGTGAGAATGTGCGTGAGTGGCTGTGAATGTGGAAGTGTTTGAGTGAGTTTATGAGAGAGAGCTTGTGTTTGAGAGAGGGTATGCAATAGTGTGTGGGTCGGTAGGAGTGTGCTTTTGTGTGTGTGCGTGTACTTGTGAGTGTCCGTGAAATAGTATACAGTGCAGTGTTGTCACGTGTCGTGTGACATGAACCAAAGTGCCCTGTTAAAGTCATCCCCATGGGTACCGAACTTGACTATCAGCCTCTGCTTGGCCACTTTGCATTGTTGGCTGTCCCATAGTCTGCCTTGGAGGATTGTCACCCAGGGGTCCGAGACCGAAAGGCACAGAGCGCTGAAGTGCTCTCCGACTGGGAGGCTAGAACCAGTCTGACTCAAGATTGGGACACAGACAGACTTTAACCTCACACCTTTAATGCATTGTCTGAGCTGAGATGGCATCTCTTGTTAGACAACCTGAAGTTATCTCGACAACGTAACTTTGAAAAGGTTCTGAGGTTCTTATATTAAAGAACGGAAACTAGTAAACCCATTATAAAAGATGAAAGGCTTAACCTAAATGTGTTTAATATATCATTTCAGCTGCATTAAACTGTAATCCTTTTGCTATAAATACTGCGTCTTATGGTCCTTCTTATCATCAGGTTGATCTACATCGGATACACTCTATCCATTCTTTATCCTTCAAAGAAAATCAGTCACCTTCATCAGACACTACCTTCCCTTAACAAATCCATGATGACTATATCGGATGATGACGTGGAGGAGCCTATGGTGGACTGGGGAGGACAAAGTTCAAAATCACACAATACCAGGTTATCGTCCAAGTAGCTTTCGGAGCACTCCTAAAACTAGTGCTTCCAAGTAAAGCTGTTGGACTGTAATCTGGTGTTGTGTGATTTTTAACTTTATCCTGGATTAAACTTTCACTCACTCTGTGGTCACTTCTATCATCTCTCAGAGTTTTATCGAATCATTTTCTCATACTGGAAATATAAAAGCAGCTGGTGTCCACTCCTCCTATTTCTGACCTGCACCTAAAACAATAACATTACCGATTCGATATGAGAAATAACGTTGTTTGGATATTTGTGAACTGTCCACCCACATTTCACTTGATATTAGGCTGTAGTTCACAAAAAACAAAATGAGAGTAATGTTGAAATGAGTGAAATCCGGAAACATTTCTTTCGAAATAAGATGGAAAACCAAGGAATTCTGCCATGACTCGTGTTTCTTTGAACCGTGCTCGACTTGACTCCTTAATCCTCCTGGGGACATCCTCAACTTCAAAGTTGTGTCTGCACTCCAGAGGTCTGGCAGACTCAATGTGATGTGCAGACGGAGGTGTTTCATTCCCACTGAATCGATCGGCTCTTTTGGTTGTGGAGTGGTGTTAAAATGCACTGCTTGCGATGGCCGGGAATCGAACCCGGGTCAACTGCTTGGAAGGCAGCTATGCTCACCACAACACCACCACCGCTACAGGCTGAAGCGCTCTAGAAATCAGCTGATGTGCCATAATAGTTCTTGACTCGAAATTTCGTTGTTGTTTTGTTGGAAATTTTGCAGTGAAATATTAGAATTGAGAAGTCATCAAAGACCGAGTTTTACTGAGTGGATCGGTCTCCTGATGCCCCGCCTCACTTTTTAATACACACAAAGCAGCATTTCGGATTTCTCATCATCTGAAATCAATCAATAACAGAAATAGCACGAAAATCCCAGGGCAACCCTGGAACGATCACACAATTAAAACTTGTCAAGTTCTCAGAAAGGTTCACCGGACCGAAACGTGAACTCTGATTTCTCTTCATACAGCTTTACCACCGACTTCGGGTTTGGTTTCTGATTTACAGCGTAGACACAGTCATCGAGATAGAGATGTACAGCTCGGAAACAGACCCTTCGGTCCAACCTGCCCATGCCGACCAGATATCCCAACCCAATCTAGTCCCACCTGCCAGCACCCGGCCCATATCCTTCCAAACCCTTCCTATTCATATACCCATCCAAATGCCTGGAAAATGTTGCAATTGTACCAGCCTCCGCCACTTCCTCTGGCAGCTCATTCCACACACGTACCACCCTCTGGATGAAAGCGTTGACCCTTTGGTCGCTTTTATATCTTTCGCCTCTCACACTAAACCTATGCCCTCTAGTTCTGGACTCCCCGACCCCAGGGAAAAGACTTTGTCTATTTATCCTATCCATGCCCCACATAATTCTGCAGTTCTTTCAGTTTCTAAAACTTCTCAAGAGTTTTCTTAGAAAACAAAAACGGCAAAAACAGAGGAACCATTAGACTGAGCCAAGCTGCAGTAATTGTGGAGAGGAGGGAATTCCGGGTAACAGTTCGGGAAGCAGAACCCTCTCGAGGAATATGTATTAATTTGAAGTTCGATCCCGTTGATAGATTTGCAGGTTTCTCTTTTACTTTGTAGAAGAGGGGGAGGTGTCAGTCAGCAGTAAGGGGTTTTCACAGGAGGGCATGATTTGGAGATGCCAGTGTTGGACTGGGGTATAGAAAGTTAAAAATCACACAACACCAGGTTATAGACCAACAGGTTTAATTGGAAGCACTAGCTTTCGGAGCGCTGCTCCTTCATCAGGTGGTTGTCCGAAATCTAGAGCTTCCAATTAAATCTGTTGGACTATAACCTGGTGTTGTGTGATGTTTAACTTCACAGCAAGGGGTAGTCATGGGCAGCTGTTTAGTGAAGGTCGCTTCCACTGATGTGGGAAGGCAGTGCACGCAAAACCCTCCCTGCCCGAGATAGGTAACCTGAACCAAGATGGGCTTTCCAAGGTCAGGGGGTGCAGAGTGCTGAGGCCGCTGTCATCATTTAGTTCCCATGGGTCCCAAGTCCTTGGGATGCCGTGGCGCCTTAATGATGAATGGGATTGTGTGGAACCGAGACAGGGTCGTGGCAGAACAGTGTCGAGAGTGTGTTGCTGGAAACGCACAGCAGGGAAATCGATGTTTCGGGCTCCAGCATCTGCAGACCTCCCTGTCTCCGAGCAGAACAGTGTTATCCGCTCAGGTTTAAGCAGAACGTCCGCAGCTACTCCCGGGGGTCCAACGAAACACAAAGCGCTATCCGGGAGGGCAAACGTAGGGGGTGGGGTCAGCAAGCACAGCGTAGGGTGATCCCGGTTCGTGAGGGGAAAAAGAAAACGTATTGCGGTGAAATTGACATAGGAAGTGAAATTGACAAAGGAGGTGAAATTGACATTGTCAGAGCAACCCTGCGCAGGAAGGAGGTAGAGCGTCATGGAGGGGCGGTGGGCAAGATGGAAAGGACGGGGTCAAGGGAGGGCACAGACGGCAGTGTAAGGGCATGAGCAAGTGTTACCCTTCATGGTGTCGTGGGGGGATGAAGGTCGGGTCTGCAGGCAATGATAGTCTCCAGCTGAGAGTCGTGAGAACCCGGAATCTTTGTGTGTGTGGGGGGGACCGTGTGTGTGTGTGTGTGTGTGTGTGTGTGTCTGCGTGTGTGGGTGCATACGTGTGTGTGTGGCTGCATGTGTGTGTGTGGGTGCATGTGTGGGTGTGTGTCCTGTGTGTGTGTGTGTCTGCGTGTGTGGGTGCATGCATGTGTGTGTTTGTGGGTGCATGTGTGGGTGTGTGTGGCTGTGTGTGTGTGTGTGTCTGTGTGTGTGTGTGCATGTAGGGATATGCGGGTCTGTGAGAGTGTGTGTAGGTGCATGTGTGTGAGTGTACTGGGGTATCAATTTGTGAGAATGTGCGTGAGTGGCTGTGAATGTGGAAGTGTTTGAGTGAGTTTATGAGAGAGAGCTTGTGTTTGAGAGAGGGTATGCAATAGTGTGTGGGTCGGTAGGAGTGTGCTTTTGTGTGTGTGCGTGTACTTGTGAGTGTCCGTGAAATAGTATACAGTGCAGTGTTGTCACGTGTCGTGTGACATGAACCAAAGTGCCCTGTTAAAGTCATCCCCATGGGTACCGAACTTGACTATCAGCCTCTGCTTGGCCACTTTGCATTGTTGGCTGTCCCATAGTCTGCCTTGGAGGATTGTCACCCAGGGGTCCGAGACCGAAAGGCACAGAGCGCTGAAGTGCTCTCCGACTGGGAGGCTAGAACCAGTCTGACTCAAGATTGGGACACAGACAGACTTTAACCTCACACCTTTAATGCATTGTCTGAGCTGAGATGGCATCTCTTGTTAGACAACCTGAAGTTATCTCGACAACGTAACTTTGAAAAGGTTCTGAGGTTCTTATATTAAAGAACGGAAACTAGTAAACCCATTATAAAAGATGAAAGGCTTAACCTAAATGTGTTTAATATATCATTTCAGCTGCATTAAACTGTAATCCTTTTGCTATAAATACTGCGTCTTATGGTCCTTCTTATCATCAGGTTGATCTACATCGGATACACTCTATCCATTCTTTATCCTTCAAAGAAAATCAGTCACCTTCATCAGACACTACCTTCCCTTAACAAATCCATGATGACTATATCGGATGATGACGTGGAGGAGCCTATGGTGGACTGGGGAGGACAAAGTTCAAAATCACACAATACCAGGTTATCGTCCAAGTAGCTTTCGGAGCACTCCTAAAACTAGTGCTTCCAAGTAAAGCTGTTGGACTGTAATCTGGTGTTGTGTGATTTTTAACTTTATCCTGGATTAAACTTTCACTCACTCTGTGGTCACTTCTATCATCTCTCAGAGTTTTATCGAATCATTTTCTCATACTGGAAATATAAAAGCAGCTGGTGTCCACTCCTCCTATTTCTGACCTGCACCTAAAACAATAACATTACCGATTCGATATGAGAAATAACGTTGTTTGGATATTTGTGAACTGTCCACCCACATTTCACTTGATATTAGGCTGTAGTTCACAAAAAACAAAATGAGAGTAATGTTGAAATGAGTGAAATCCGGAAACATTTCTTTCGAAATAAGATGGAAAACCAAGGAATTCTGCCATGACTCGTGTTTCTTTGAACCGTGCTCGACTTGACTCCTTAATCCTCCTGGGGACATCCTCAACTTCAAAGTTGTGTCTGCACTCCAGAGGTCTGGCAGACTCAATGTGATGTGCAGACGGAGGTGTTTCATTCCCACTGAATCGATCGGCTCTTTTGGTTGTGGAGTGGTGTTAAAATGCACTGCTTGCGATGGCCGGGAATCGAACCCGGGTCAACTGCTTGGAAGGCAGCTATGCTCACCACTATACCACCATCGCTACCGGCTGTCGCGCTCTAGAAATCAGCTGATGCGCCATAATAGTTCTTGACTCGAAATTTCGTTGTTGTTTTGTTGGAAATTTTGCAGTGAAATATTAGAATTGAGAAGTCATCAAAGACCGAGTTTTACTGAGTGGATCGGTCTCCTGATGCCCCGCCTCACTTTTTAATACACACAAAGCAGCATTTCGGATTTCTCATCATCTGAAATCAATCAATAACAGAAATAGCACGAAAATCCCAGGGCAACCCTGGAACGATCACACAATTAAAACTTGTCAAGTTCTCAGAAAGGTTCACCGGACCGAAACGTGAACTCTGATTTCTCTTCATACAGCTTTACCACCGACTTCGGGTTTGGTTTCTGATTTACAGCGTAGACATAGTCATCGAGATAGAGATGTACAGCTCGGAAACAGACCCTTCGGTCCAACCTGCCCATGCCGACCAGATATCCCAACCCAATCTAGTCCCACCTGCCAGCACCCGGCCCATATCCTTCCAAACCCTTCCTATTCATATACCCATCCAAATGCCTGGAAAATGTTGCAATTGTACCAGCCTCCGCCACTTCCTCTGGCAGCTCATTCCACACACGTACCACCCTCTGGATGAAAGCGTTGACCCTTTGGTCGCTTTTATATCTTTCGCCTCTCACACTAAACCTATGCCCTCTAGTTCTGGACTCCCCGACCCCAGGGAAAAGACTTTGTCTATTTATCCTATCCATGCCCCACATAATTCTGCAGTTCTTTCAGTTTCTAAAACTTCTCAAGAGTTTTCTTAGAAAACAAAAACGGCAAAAACAGAGGAACCATTAGACTGAAGCCACGCTGCAGTAATTGTGGAGAGGAGGGAATTCCGGGTAACAGTTCGGGAAGCAGAACCCTCTCGAGGAATATGTATTAATTTGAAGTTCGATCCCGTTGATAGATTTGCAGGTTTCTCTTTTACTTTGTAGAAGAGGGGGAGGTGTCAGTCAGCAGTAAGGGGTTTTCACAGGAGGGCATGATTTGGAGATGCCAGTGTTGGACTGGGGTATAGAAAGTTAAAAATCACACAACACCAGGTTATAGACCAACAGGTTTAATTGGAAGCACTAGATTTCGGAGCGCTGCTCCTTCATCAGGTGGTTGTCCGAAATCTAGAGCTTCCAATTAAATCTGTTGGACTATAACCTGGTGTTGTGTGATGTTTAACTTCACAGCAAGGGGTAGTCATGGGCAGCTGTTTAGTGAAGGTCGCTTCCACTGATGTGGGAAGGCAGTGCACGCAAAACCCTCCCTGCCCTAGATAGGTAACCTGAACCAAGATGGGCTTTCCAAGGTCAGGGGCGCAGAGTGCTGAGGCCGCTGTCATCATTTAGTTCCCATGGGTCCCAAGTCCTTGGGATGCCGTGGCGCCTTAATGATGAATGGGATTGTGTGCAACCGAGACAGGGTCGTGGCAGAACAGTGTCGAGAGTGTGTTGCTGGAAACGCTCAGCAGGGAAATCGATGTTTCGGGCTCCAGCATCTGCAGACCTCCCTGTCTCCGAGCAGAACAGTGTTATCCGCTCAAGGTTAAGCAGAACGTCCGCAGCTACTCCCGGGGGTCCAACGAAACACAAAGCGCTATCCGGGAGGGCAAACGTAGGGGGTGGGGTCAGCAAGCACAGCGTAGGGTGATCCCGGTTCGTGAGGGGAAAAAGAAAACGTAGTGCGGTGAAATTGACACAGGAAGTGAAATTGACAAAGGACGTGAAATTGACATTGGCAGAGCAACCCTGCGCAGGAAGGAGGTAGAGCGTCATGGAGGGGCGGTGGGCAAGATGGAAAGGACGGGGTCAAGGGAGGGCACAGACGGCTGTGTAAGGGCATGAACAAGTGTTACCCTTCATGGTGTCGTGAGGGGATGAAGGTCGGGTCTGCAGGCAATGATAGTCTCCAGCTGAGAGTCGTGAGAACCCGGAATCTTTGTGTGTGTGGGGAGGGATCGTGTGTGTGTGTGTGTGTGTGTGTGTGTGTGTGTCTGCGTGTGTGGGTGCATGCGTGTGTGTGTGGCTGCATGTGTGTGTGTGGGTGCATGTGTGGGTGTGTGTCCTGTGTGTGTGTGTGTCTGCGTGTGTGGGTGCATGCATGTGTGTGTTTGTGGGTGCATGTGTGGGTGTGTGTGGCTGTGTGTGTGTGTGTGTCTGTGTGTGTGTGTGCGTGTAGGGATATGCGGGTCTGTGAGAGTGTGTGTAGGTGCATGTGTGTGAGTGTACTGGGGTATCAATTTGTGAGAATGTGCGTGAGTGGCTGTGAATGTGGAAGTGTTTGAGTGAGTTTATGAGAGAGAGCTTGTGTTTGAGAGAGGGTATGCAATAGTGTGTGGGTCGGTAGGAGTGTGCTTTTGTGTGTGTGCGTGTACTTGTGAGTGTCCGTGAAATAGTATACAGTGCAGTGTTGTCACGTGTCGTGTGACATGAACCAAAGTGCCCTGTTAAAGTCATCCCCATGGGTACCGAACTTGACTATCAGCCTCTGCTTGGCCACTTTGCATTGTTGGCTGTCCCATAGTCTGCCTTGGAGGATTGTCACCCAGGGGTCCGAGACCGAAAGGCACAGAGCGCTGAAGTGCTCTCCGACTGGGAGGCTAGAACCAGTCTGACTCAAGATTGGGACACAGACAGACTTTAACCTCACACCTTTAATGCATTGTCTGAGCTGAGATGGCATCTCTTGTTAGACAACCTGAAGTTATCTCGACAACGTAACTTTGCAAAGGTTCTGAGGTTCTTATATTAATGAACGGAAACTAGTAAACCCATTATAAAAGATGAAAGGCTTAACCTAAATGTGTTTAATATATCATTTCAGCTGCATTAAACTGTAATCCTTTTGCTATAAATACTGCGTCTTATGGTCCTTCTTATCATCAGGTTGATCTACATCGGATACACTCTATCCATTCTTTATCCTTCAAAGAAAATCAGTCACCTTCATCAGACACTACCTTCCCTTAACAAATCCATGATGACTATATCGGACGATGACGTGGAGGAGCCTATGGTGGACTGGGGAGGACAAAGTTCAAAATCACACAATACCAGGTTATCGTCCAAGTAGCTTTCGGAGCACTCCTAAAACTAGTGCTTCCAAGTAAAGCTGTTGGACTGTAATCTGGTGTTGTGTGATTTTTAACTTTATCCTGGATTAAACTTTCACTCACTCTGTGGTCACTTCTATCATCTCTCAGAGTTTTATCGAATCATTTTCTCATACTGGAAATATAAAAGCAGCTGGTGTCCACTCCTCCTATTTCTGACCTGCACCTAAAACAATAACATTACCGATTCGATATGAGAAATAACGTTGTTTGGATATTTGTGAACTGTCCACCCACATTTCACTTGATATTAGGCTGTAGTTCACAAAAAACAAAATGAGAGTAATGTTGAAATGAGTGAAATCCGGAAACATTTCTTTCGAAATAAGATGGAAAACCAAGGAATTCTGCCATGACTCGTGTTTCTTTGAACCGTGCTCGACTTGACTCCTTAATCCTCCTGGGGACATCCTCAACTTCAAAGTTGTGTCTGCACTCCAGAGGTCTGGCAGACTCAATGTGATGTGCAGACGGAGGTGTTTCATTCCCACTGAATCGATCGGCTCTTTTGGTTGTGGAGTGGTGTTAAAATGCACTGCTTGCGATGGCCGGGAATCGAACCCGGGTCAACTGCTTGGAAGGCAGCTATGCTCACCACTATACCACCATCGCTACAGGCTGAAGCGCTCTAGAAATCAGCTGATGTGCCATAATAGTTCTTGACTCGAAATTTCGTTGTTGTTTTGTTGGAAATTTTGCAGTGAAATATTAGAATTGAGAAGTCATCAAAGACCGAGTTTTACTGAGTGGATCGGTCTCCTGATGCCCCGCCTCACTTTTTAATACACACAAAGCAGCATTTCGGATTTCTCATCATCTGAAATCAATCAATAACAGAAATAGCACGAAAATCCCAGGGCAACCCTGGAACGATCACACAATTAAAACTTGTCAAGTTCTCAGAAAGGTTCACCGGACCGAAACGTGAACTCTGATTTCTCTTCATACAGCTTTACCACCGACTTCGGGTTTGGTTTCTGATTTACAGCGTAGACATAGTCATCGAGATAGAGATGTACAGCTCGGAAACAGACCCTTCGGTCCAACCTGCCCATGCCGACCAGATATCCCAACCCAATCTAGTCCCACCTGCCAGCACCCGGCCCATATCCTTCCAAACCCTTCCTATTCATATACCCATCCAAATGCCTGGAAAATGTTGCAATTGTACCAGCCTCCGCCACTTCCTCTGGCAGCTCATTCCACACACGTACCACCCTCTGGATGAAAGCGTTGACCCTTTGGTCGCTTTTATATCTTTCGCCTCTCACACTAAACCTATGCCCTCTAGTTCTGGACTCCCCGACCCCAGGGAAAAGACTTTGTCTATTTATCCTATCCATGCCCCACATAATTCTGCAGTTCTTTCAGTTTCTAAAACTTCTCAAGAGTTTTCTTAGAAAACAAAAACGGCAAAAACAGAGGAACCATTAGACTGAGGCCACGCTGCAGTAATTGTGGAGAGGAGGGAATTCCGGGTAACAGTTCGGGAAGCAGAACCCTCTCGAGGAATATGTATTAATTTGAAGTTCGATCCCGTTGATAGATTTGCAGGTTTCTCTTTTACTTTGTAGAAGAGGGGGAGGTGTCAGTCAGCAGTAAGGGGTTTTCACAGGAGGACATGATTTGGAGATGCCAGTGTTGGACTGGGGTATAGAAAGTTAAAAATCACACAACACCAGGTTATAGACCAACAGGTTTAATTGGAAGCACTAGCTTTCGGAGCGCTGCTCCTTCATCAGGTGGTTGTCCGAAATCTAGAGCTTCCAATTAAATCTGTTGGACTATAACCTGGTGTTGTGTGATGTTTAACTTCACAGCAAGGGGTAGTCATGGGCAGCTGTTTAGTGAAGGTCGCTTCCACTGATGTGGGAAGGCAGTGCACGCAAAACCCTCCCTGCCCTAGATAGGTAACCTGAACCAAGATGGGCTTTCCAAGGTCAGGGGGTGCAGAGTGCTGAGGCCGCTGTCATCATTTAGTTCCCATGGGTCCCAAGTCCTTGGGATGCCGTGGCGCCTTAATGATGAATGGGATTGTGTGCAACCGAGACAGGGTCGTGGCAGAACAGTGTCGAGAGTGTGTTGCTGGAAACGCACAGCAGGGAAATCGATGTTTCGGGCTCCAGCATCTGCAGACCTCCCTGTCTCCGAGCAGAACAGTGTTATCCGCTCAGGTTTAAGCAGAACGTCCGCAGCGACTCCCGGGAGTCCAACGAAACACAAAGCGCTATCCGGGAGGGCAAACGTAGGGGGTGGGGTCAGCAAGCACAGCGTAGGGTGATCCCGGTTCGTGAGGGGAAAAATAAAACGTATTGCGGTGAAATTGACGTAGGAAGTGAAATTGACAAAGGAGGTGAAATTGACATTGTCCGAGCAACCCTGCGCAGGAAGGAGGTAGAGCGTCATGGAGGGGCGGTGGGCAAGATGGAAAGGACGGGGTCAAGGGAGGGCACAGACGGCTGTGTAAGGGCGTGAACAAGTGTTACCCTTCATGGTGTCGTGGGGGGATGAAGGTCGGGTCTGCAGGCAATGATAGTCTCCAGCTGAGAGTCGTGAGAACCCGGAATCAGTGTGTGTGTGTGGGGGGGGACCGTGTGTGTGTGTGTATGTCTGTGTGTGTGTGTGTGTGTGTCTGCGTGTGTGGGTGCATGCGTGTGTGTGTGGCTGCATGTGTGTGTGTGGGTGCATGTGTGGGTGTGTGTCCTGTGTGTGTGTGTGTCTGCGTGTGTGGGTGCATGCATGTGTGTGTTTGTGGGTGCATGTGTGGGTGTGTGTGGCTGTGTGTGTGTGTGTGTCTGTGTGTGTGCATGTAGGGATATGCGGGTCTGTGAGAGTGTGTGTAGGTGCATGTGTGTGAGTGTACTGGGGTATCAATTTGTGAGAATGTGCGTGAGTGGCTGTGAATGTGGAAGTGTTTGAGTGAGTTTATGAGAGAGAGCTTGTGTTTGAGAGAGGGTATGCAATAGTGTGTGGGTCGGTAGGAGTGTGCTTTTGTGTGTGTGCGTGTACTTGTGAGTGTCCGTGAAATAGTATACAGTGCAGTGTTGTCACGTGTCGTGTGACATGAACCAAAGTGCCCTGTAAAAGTCATCCCCATGGGTACCGAACTTGACTATCAGCCTCTGCTTGGCCACTTTGCATTGTTGGCGGTCCCATAGTCTGCCTTGGAGGATTGTCACCCAGGGGTCCGAGACCGAAAGGCACAGAGCGCTGAAGTGCTCTCCGACTGGGAGGCTAGAACCAGTCTGACTCAAGATTGGGACACAGACAGACTTTAACCTCACACCTTTAATGCATTGTCTGAGCTGAGATGGCATCTCTTGTTAGACAACCTGAAGTTATCTCGACAACGTAACTTTGAAAAGGTTCTGAGGTTCTTATATTAATGAACGGAAACTAGTAAACCCATTATAAAAGATGAAAGGCTTAACCTAAATGTGTTTAATATATCATTTCAGCTGCATTAAACTGTAATCCTTTTGCTATAAATACTGCGTCTTATGGTCCTTCTTATCATCAGGTTGATCTACATCGGATACACTCTATCCATTCTTTATCCTTCAAAGAAAATCAGTCACCTTCATCAGACACTACCTTCCCTTAACAAATCCATGATGACTATATCGGATGATGACGTGGAGGAGCCTATGGTGGACTGGGGAGGACAAAGTTCAAAATCACACAATACCAGGTTATCGTCCAAGTAGCTTTCGGAGCACTCCTAAAACTAGTGCTTCCAAGTAAAGCTGTTGGACTGTAATCTGGTGTTGTGTGATTTTTAACTTTATCCTGGATTAAACTTTCACTCACTCTGTGGTCACTTCTATCATCTCTCAGAGTTTTATCGAATCATTTTCTCATACTGGAAATATAAAAGCAGCTGGTGTCCACTCCTCCTATTTCTGACCTGCACCTAAAACAATAACATTACCGATTCGATATGAGAAATAACGTTGTTTGGATATTTGTGAACTGTCCACCCACATTTCACTTGATATTAGGCTGTAGTTCACAAAAAACAAAATGAGAGTAATGTTGAAATGAGTGAAATCCGGAAACATTTCTTTCGAAATAAGATGGAAAACCTAGGAATTCTGCCATGACTCGTGTTTCTTTGAACCGTGCTCGACTTGACTCCTTAATCCTCCTGGGGACATCCTCAACTTCAAAGTTGTGTCTGCACTCCAGAGGTCTGGCAGACTCAATGTGATGTGCAGACGGAGGTGTTTCATTCCCACTGAATCGATCGGCTCTTTTGGTTGTGGAGTGGTGTTAAAATGCACTGCTTGCGATGGCCGGGAATCGAACCCGGGTCAACTGCTTGGAAGGCAGCTATGCTCACCACTATACCACCATCGCTACAGGTTGAAGCGCTCTAGAAATCAGCTGATGTGCCATAATAGTTCTTGACTCGAAATTTCGTTGTTGTTTTGTTGGAAATTTTGCAGTGAAATATTAGAATTGAGAAGTCATCAAAGACCGAGTTTTACTGAGTGGATCGGTCTCCTGATGCCCCGCCTCACTTTTTAATACACACAAAGCAGCATTTCGGATTTCTCATCATCTGAAATCAATCAATAACAGAAATAGCACGAAAATCCCAGGGCAACCCTGGAACGATCACACAATTAAAACTTGTCAAGTTCTCAGAAAGGTTCACCGGACCGAAACGTGAACTCTGATTTCTCTTCATACAGCTTTACCACCGACTTCGGGTTTGGTTTCTGATTTACAGCGTAGACATAGTCATCGAGATAGAGATGTACAGCTCGGAAACAGACCCTTCGGTCCAACCTGCCCATGCCGACCAGATATCCCAACCCAATCTAGTCCCACCTGCCAGCACCCGGCCCATATCCTTCCAAACCCTTCCTATTCATATACCCATCCAAATGCCTGGAAAATGTTGCAATTGTACCAGCCTCCGCCACTTCCTCTGGCAGCTCATTCCACACACGTACCACCCTCTGGATGAAAGCGTTGACCCTTTGGTCGCTTTTATATCTTTCGCCTCTCACACAAAACCTATGCCCTCTAGTTCTGGACTCCCCGACCCCAGGGAAAAGACTTTGTCTATTTATCCTATCCATGCCCCACATAATTCTGCAGTTCTTTCAGTTTCTAAAACTTCTCAAGAGTTTTCTTAGAAAACAAAAACGGCAAAAACAGAGGAACCATTAGACTGAGGCCACGCTGCAGTAATTGTGGAGAGGAGGGAATTCCGGGTAACAGTTCGGGAAGCAGAACCCTCTCGAGGAATATGTATTAATTTGAAATTCGATCCCGTTGATAGATTTGCAGGTTTCTCTTTTACTTTGTAGAAGAGGGGGAGGTGTCAGTCAGCAGTAAGGGGTTTTCACAGGAGGGCATGATTTGGAGATGCCAGTGTTGGACTGGGGTATAGAAAGTTAAAAATCACACAACACCAGGTTATAGACCAACAGGTTTAATTGGAAGCACTAGCTTTCGGAGCGCTGCTCCTTCATCAGGTGGTTGTCCGAAATCTAGAGCTTCCAATTAAATCTGTTGGACTATAACCTGGTGTTGTGTGATGTTTAACTTCACAGCAAGGGGTAGTCATGGGCAGCTGTTTAGTGAAGGTCGCTTCCACTGATGTGGGAAGGCAGTGCACGCAAAACCCTCCCTGCCCTAGATAGGTAACCTGAACCAAGATGGGCTTTCCAAGGTCAGGGGGTGCAGAGTGCTGAGGCCGCTGTCATCATTTAGTTCCCATGGGTCCCCAGTCCTTGGGATGCCGTGGCGCCTTAATGATGAATGGGATTGTGTGGAACCGAGACAGGGTCGTGGCAGAACAGTGTCGAGAGTGTGTTGCTGGAAACGCACAGCAGGGAAATCGATGTTTCGGGCTCCAGCATCTACAGACCTCCCTGTCTCCGAGCAGAACAGTGTTATCCGCTCAGGTTTAAGCAGAACGTCCGCAGCTACTCCTGCGGGTCCAACGAAACACAAAGCGCTATCCGGGAAGGCAAACGTAGGGGGTGGGGTCAGCAAGCACAGCGTAGGGTGATCCCGGTTCGTGAGGGGAAAAAGAAAACGTAGTGCGGTGAAATTGACATAGGAAGTGAAATTGACAAAGGACGTGAAATTGACATTGTCAGAGCAAACCTGCGCAGGAAGGAGGGAGAGCGTCATGGAGGGGCGGTGGGCAAGATGGAAAGGACGGGGTCAAGGGAGGGCACAGACGGCAGTGTAAGGGCATGAGCAAGTGTTACCCTTCATGGTGTCGTGGGGGGATGAAGGTCGGGTCTGCAGGCAATGATAGTCTCCAGCTGAGAGTCGTGAGAACCCGGAATCAGTGTGTTTGGGGGGGGCGGGGGGGACTGTGTGTGTGTGTGTGTGTATATGTGTGTGTGTGTGTGTGTGTGTCTGCGTGTGTGGGTGCATGCGTGTGTGTGTGGCTGCATGTGTGTGTGTGTGGGTGCATGTGTGGGTGTGTGTGGCTGTGTGTGTGTGTGTCTGTGTGTGTGTGTATGCATGTACGGATATGCGGGTGTGTGAGAGTGTGTGTAGGTGCATGTGTGTGAGTGTACTGGGGTATCAATTTGTGAGAATGTGCGTGAGTGGCTGTGAATGTGGAAGTGTTTGAGTGAGTTTATGAGAGAGAGCTTGTGTTTGAGAGAGGGTATGCATGTGTGTGTGGTTCGGTAGGAGTGTGCTTTTGTGTGTGTGCGTGTACTTGTGTAGTGTCCGTGAAATAGTATACAGTGCAGTGTTGTCACGTGTCGTGTGACATGAACCAAAGTGCCCAGTTAAAGTCATCCCCATGGGTACCGAACTTGACTATCAGCCTCTGCTTGGCCACTTTGCATTGTTGGCTGTCCCATAGTCTGCCTTGCAGGATTGTCACCCAGGGGTCCGAGACCGAAAGGCACAGAGCGCTGAAGTGCTCTCCGACTGGGAGGCTAGAACCAGTCTGACTCAAGATTGGGACACAGACAGACTTTAACCTCACACCTTTAATGCATTGTCTGAGCTGAGATGGCATCTCTTGTTAGACAACCTGAAGTTATCTCGACAACGTAACTTTGAAAAGGTTCTGAGGTTCTTATATTAAAGAACGGAAACTAGTAAACCCATTATAAAAGATGAAAGGCTTAACCTAAATGTGTTTAATATATCATTTCAGCTGCATTAAACTGTAATCCTTTTGCTATAAATACTGCGTCTTATGGTCCTTCTTATCATCAGGTTGATCTACATCGGATACACTCCATCCATTCTTTATCCTTCAAAGAAAATCAGTCACCTTCATCAGACACTACCTTCCCTTAACAAATCCATGATGACTATATCGGATGATGACGTGGAGGAGCCTGTGGTGGACTGGGGAGGACAAAGTTCAAAATCACACAATACCAGGTTATCGTCCAAGTAGCTTTCGGAGCACTCCTAAAACTAGTGCTTCCAAGTAAAGCTGTTGGACTGTAATCTGGTGTTGTGTGATTTTTAACTTTATCCTGGATTAAACTTTCACTCACTCTGTGGTCACTTCTATCATCTCTCAGAGTTTTATCGAATCATTTTCTCATACTGGAAATATAAAAGCAGCTGGTGTACACTCCTCCTATTTCTGACCTGCACCTAAAACAATAACATTACCGATTCGATATGAGAAATAACGTTGTTTGGATATTTGTGAACTGTCCACCCACATTTCACTTGATATTAGGCTGTAGTTCACAAAAAACAAAATGAGAGTAATGTTGAAATGAGTGAAATCCGGAAACATTTCTTTCGAAATAAGATGGAAAACCAAGGAATTCTGCCATGACTCGTGTTTCTTTGAACCGTGCTCGACTTGACTCCTTAATCCTCCTGGGGACATTCTCAACTTCAAAGTTGTGTCTGCACTCCAGAGGTCTGGCAGACTCAATGTGATGTGCAGACGGAGGTGTTTCATTCCCACTGAATCGATCGGCTCTTTTGGTTGTGGAGTGGTGTTAAAATGCACTGCTTGCGATGGCCGGGAATCGAACCCGGGTCAACTGCTGGGAAGGCAGCTATGCTCACCACTATACCACCATCGCGACAGGCTGACGCGCTCTAGAAATCAGCTGATGTGCCATAATAGTTCTTGACTCGAAATTTCGTTGTTGTTTTGTTGGAAATTTTGCAGTGAAATATTAGAATTGAGAAGTCATCAAAGACCGAGTTTTACTGAGTGGATCGGTCTCCTGATGCCCCGCCTCACTTTTTAATACACACAAAGCAGCATTTCGGATTTCTCATCATCTGAAATCAATCAATAACAGAAATAGCACGAAAATCCCAGGGCAACCCTGGAACGATCACACAATTAAAACTTGTCAAGTTCTCAGAAAGGTTCACCGGACCGAAAAGTGAACTCTGATTTCTCTTCATACAGCTTTACCACCGACTTCGGGTTTGGTTTCTGATTTACAGCGTAGACATAGTCATCGAGATAGAGATGTACAGCTCGGAAACAGACCCTTCGGTCCAACCTGCCCATGCCGACCAGATATCCCAACCCAATCTAGTCCCACCTGCCAGCACCCGGCCCATATCCTTCCAAACCCTTCCTATTCATATACCCATCCAAATGCCTGGAAAATGTTGCAATTGTACCAGCCTCCGCCACTTCCTCTGGCAGCTCATTCCACACACGTACCAACCTCTGGATGAAAGCGTTGACCCTTTGGTCGCTTTTATATCTTTCGCCTCTCACACTAAATCTATGCCCTCTAGTTCTGGACTCCCCGACCCCAGGGAAAAGACTTTGTCTATTTATCCTATCCATGCCCCACATAATTCTGCAGGTCTTTCAGTTTCTAAAACTTCTCAAGAGTTTTCTTGGAAAACAAAAACGGCAAAAACAGAGGAACCATTAGACTGAGGCCAAGCTGCAGTAATTGTGGAGAGGAGGGAATTCCGGGTAACAGTTCGGGAAGCAGAACCCTCTCGAGGAATATGTATTAATTTGAAGTTCGATCCCGTTGATAGATTTACAGGTCACTCTTTTACTTTGTAGAAGAGGGGGAGGTGTAAGTCAGCAGTAAGGGGTTTTCACAGGAGGGCATGATTTGGAGATGCCAGTGTTGGACTGGGGTATAGAAAGTTAAAAATCACACAACACCAGGTTATAGACCAACAGGTTTAATTGGAAGCACTAGCTTTCGGAGCGCTGCTCCTTCATCAGGTGGTTGTCCGAAATCTGGAGCTTCCAATTAAATCTGTTGGACTATAACCTGGTGTTGTGTGATGTTTAACTTCACAGCAAGGGGTAGTCATGGGCAGCTGTTTAGTGAAGGTCGCTTCCACTGATGTGGGAAGGCAGTGCACGCAAAACCCTCCCTGCCCTAGATAGGTAACCTGAACCAAGATGGGCTTTCCAAGGTCAGGGGAGTGTGCTTTTGTGTGTGTGCGTGTACTTGTGAGTGTCCGTGAAATAGTATACAGTGCAGTGTTGTCACGTGTCGTGTGACATGAACCAAAGTGCCCAGTTAAAGTCATCCCCATGGGTACCGAACTTGACTATCAGCCTCTGCTTGGCCACTTTGCATTGTTGGCTGTCCCATAGTCTGCCTTGGAGGATTGTCACCCAGGGGTCCGAGACCGAAAGGCACAGAGCGCTGAAGTGCTCTCCGACTGGGAGGCTAGAACCAGTCTGACTCAAGATTGGGACACAGACAGACTTTAACCTCACACCTTTAATGCATTGTCTGAGCTGAGATGGCATCTCTTGTTAGACAACCTGAAGTTATCTCGACAACGTAACTTTGAAAAGGTTCTGAGGTTCTTATATTAAAGAACGGAAACTAGTAAACCCATTATAAAAGATGAAAGGCTTAACCTAAATGTGTTTAATATATCATTTCAGCTGCATTAAACTGTAATCCTTTTGCTATAAATACTGCGTCTTATGGTCCTTCTTATCATCAGGTTGATCTACATCGGATACACTCTATCCATTCTTTATCCTTCAAAGAAAATCAGTCACCTTCATCAGACACTACCTTCCCTTAACAAATCCATGATGACTATATCGGATGATGACGTGGAGGAGCCTATGGTGGACTGGGGAGGACAAAGTTCAAAATCACACAATACCAGGTTATCGTCCAAGTAGCTTTCGGAGCACTCCTAAAACTAGTGCTTCCAAGTAAAGCTGTTGGACTGTAATCTGGTGTTGTGTGATTTTTAACTTTATCCTGGATTAAACTTTCACTCACTCTGTGGTCACTTCTATCATCTCTCAGAGTTTTATCGAATCATTTTCTCATACTGGAAATATAAAAGCAGCTGGTGTCCACTCCTCCTATTTCTGACCTGCACCTAAAACAATAACATTACCGATTCGATATGAGAAATAACGTTGTTTGGATATTTGTGAACTGTCCACCCACATTTCACTTGATATTAGGCTGTAGTTCACAAAAAACAAAATGAGAGTAATGTTGAAATGAGTGAAATCCGGAAACATTTCTTTCGAAATAAGATGGAAAACCAAGGAATTCTGCCATGACTCGTGTTTCTTTGAACCGTGCTCGACTTGACTCCTTAATCCTCCTGGGGACATCCTCAACTTCAAAGTTGTGTCTGCACTCCAGAGGTCTGGCAGACTCAATGTGATGTGCAGACGGAGGTGTTTCATTCCCACTGAATCGATCGGCTCTTTTGGTTGTGGAGTGGTGTTAAAATGCACTGCTTGCGATGGCCGGGAATCGAAGCCAGATCAACTGCTTGGAAGGCAGCTATGCTCACCACTATACCACCATCGCTACCGGCTGACGCGCTCTAGAAATCAGCTGATGTGCCATAATAGTTCTTGACTCGAAATTTCGTTGTTGTTTTGTTGGAAATTTTGCAGTGAAATATTAGAATTGAGAAGTCATCAAAGACCGAGTTTTACTGAGTGGATCGGTCTCCTGATGCCCCGCCTCACTTTTTAATACACACAAAGCAGCATTTCGGATTTCTCATCATCTGAAATCAATCAATAACAGAAATAGCACGAAAATCCCAGGGCAACCCTGGAACGATCACACAATTAAAACTTGTCAAGTTCTCAGAAAGGTTCACCGGACCGAAACGTGAACTCTGATTTCTCTTCATACAGCTTTACCACCGACTTCGGGTTTGGTTTCTGATTTACAGCGTAGACATAGTCATCGAGATAGAGATGTACAGCTCGGAAACAGACCCTTCGGTCCAACCTGCCCATGCCGACCAGATATCCCAACCCAATCTAGTCCCACCTGCCAGCACCCGGCCCATATCCTTCCAAACCCTTCCTATTCATATACCCATCCAAATGCCTGGAAAATGTTGCAATTGTACCAGCCTCCGCCACTTCCTCTGGCAGCTCATTCCACACACGTACCACCCTCTGGATGAAAGCGTTGACCCTTTGGTCGCTTTTATATCTTTCGCCTCTCACACTAAACCTATGCCCTCTAGTTCTGGACTCCCCGACCCCAGGGAAAAGACTTTGTCTATTTATCCTATCCATGCCCCACATAATTCTGCAGTTCTTTCAGTTTCTAAAACTTCTCAAGAGTTTTCTTAGAAAACAAAAACGGCAAAAACAGAGGAACCATTAGACTGAAGCCACGCTGCAGTAATTGTGGAGAGGAGGGAATTCCGGGTAACAGTTCGGGAAGCAGAACCCTCTCGAGGAATATGTATTAATTTGAAGTTCGATCCCGTTGATAGATTTGCAGGTTTCTCTTTTACTTTGTAGAAGAGGGGGAGGTGTCAGTCAGCAGTAAGGGGTTTTCACAGGAGGACATGATTTGGAGATGCCAGTGTTGGACTGGGGTATAGAAAGTTAAAAATCACACAACACCAGGTTATAGACCAACAGGTTTAATTGGAAGCACTAGCTTTCGGAGCGCTGCTCCTTCATCAGGTGGTTGTCCGAAATCTAGAGCTTCCAATTAAATCTGTTGGACTATAACCTGGTGTTGTGTGATGTTTAACTTCACAGCAAGGGGTAGTCATGGGCAGCTGTTTAGTGAAGGTCGCTTCCACTGATGTGGGAAGGCAGTGCACGCAAAACCCTCCCTGCCCTAGATAGGTAACCTGAACCAAGATGGGCTTTCCAAGGTCAGGGGGTGCAGAGTGCTGAGGCCGCTGTCATCATTTAGTTCCCATGGGTCCCAAGTCCTTGGGATGCCGTGGCGCCTTAATGATGAATGGGATTGTGTGCAACCGAGACAGGGTCGTGGCAGAACAGTGTCGAGAGTGTGTTGCTGGAAACGCACAGCAGGGAAATCGATGTTTCGGGCTCCAGCATCTGCAGACCTCCCTGTCTCCGAGCAGAACAGTGTTATCCGCTCAGGTTTAAGCAGAACGTCCGCAGCGACTCCCGGGAGTCCAACGAAACACAAAGCGCTATCCGGGAGGGCAAACGTAGGGGGTGGGGTCAGCAAGCACAGCGAAGGGTGATCCCGGTTCGTGAGGGGAAAAATAAAACGTATTGCGGTGAAATTGACATAGGAAGTGAAATTGACAAAGGAGGTGAAATTGACATTGTCCGAGCAACCCTGCGCAGGAAGGAGGTAGAGCGTCATGGAGGGGCGGTGGGCAAGATGGAAAGGACGGGGTCAAGGGAGGGCACAGACGGCTGTGTAAGGGCGTGAACAAGTGTTACCCTTCATGGTGTCGTGGGGGGATGAAGGTCGGGTCTGCAGGCAATGATAGTCTCCAGCTGAGAGTCGTGAGAACCCGGAATCAGTGTGTGTGTGTGGGGGGGGACCGTGTGTGTGTGTGTATGTCTGTGTGTGTGTGTGTGTGTGTCTGCGTGTGTGGGTGCATGCGTGTGTGTGTGGCTGCATGTGTGTGTGTGGGTGCATGTGTGGGTGTGTGTCCTGTGTGTGTGTGTGTCTGCGTGTGTGGGTGCATGCATGTGTGTGTTTGTGGGTGCATGTGTGGGTGTGTGTGGCTGTGTGTGTGTGTGTGTCTGTGTGTGTGTGTGCATGTAGGGATATGCGGGTCTGTGAGAGTGTGTGTAGGTGCATGTGTGTGAGTGTACTGGGGTATCAATTTGTGAGAATGTGCGTGAGTGGCTGTGAATGTGGAAGTGTTTGAGTGAGTTTATGAGAGAGAGCTTGTGTTTGAGAGAGGGTATGCAATAGTGTGTGGGTCGGTAGGAGTGTGCTTTTGTGTGTGTGCGTGTACTTGTGAGTGTCCGTGAAATAGTATACAGTGCAGTGTTGTCACGTGTCGTGTGACATGAACCAAAGTGCCCTGTAAAAGTCATCCCCATGGGTACCGAACTTGACTATCAGCCTCTGCTTGGCCACTTTGCATTGTTGGCGGTCCCATAGTCTGCCTTGGAGGATTGTCACCCAGGGGTCCGAGACCGAAAGGCACAGAGCGCTGAAGTGCTCTCCGACTGGGAGGCTAGAACCAGTCTGACTCAAGATTGGGACACAGACAGACTTTAACCTCACACCTTTAATGCATTGTCTGAGCTGAGATGGCATCTCTTGTTAGACAACCTGAAGTTATCTCGACAACGTAACTTTGAAAAGGTTCTGAGGTTCTTATATTAATGAACGGAAACTAGTAAACCCATTATAAAAGATGAAAGGCTTAACCTAAATGTGTTTAATATATCATTTCAGCTGCATTAAACTGTAATCCTTTTGCTATAAATACTGCGTCTTATGGTCCTTCTTATCATCAGGTTGATCTACATCGGATACACTCTATCCATTCTTTATCCTTCAAAGAAAATCAGTCACCTTCATCAGACACTACCTTCCCTTAACAAATCCATGATGACTATATCGGATGATGACGTGGAGGAGCCTATGGTGGACTGGGGAGGACAAAGTTCAAAATCACACAATACCAGGTTATCGTCCAAGTAGCTTTCGGAGCACTCCTAAAACTAGTGCTTCCAAGTAAAGCTGTTGGACTGTAATCTGGTGTTGTGTGATTTTTAACTTTATCCTGGATTAAACTTTCACTCACTCTGTGGTCACTTCTATCATCTCTCAGAGTTTTATCGAATCATTTTCTCATACTGGAAATATAAAAGCAGCTGGTGTCCACTCCTCCTATTTCTGACCTGCACCTAAAACAATAACATTACCGATTCGATATGAGAAATAACGTTGTTTGGATATTTGTGAACTGTCCACCCACATTTCACTTGATATTAGGCTGTAGTTCACAAAAAACAAAATGAGAGTAATGTTGAAATGAGTGAAATCCGGAAACATTTCTTTCGAAATAAGATGGAAAACCAAGGAATTCTGCCATGACTCGTGTTTCTTTGAACCGTGCTCGACTTGACTCCTTAATCCTCCTGGGGACATCCTCAACTTCAAAGTTGTGTCTGCACTCCAGAGGTCTGGCAGACTCAATGTGATGTGCAGACGGAGGTGTTTCATTCCCACTGAATCGATCGGCTCTTTTGGTTGTGGAGTGGTGTTAAAATGCACTGCTTGCGATGGCCGGGAATCGAACCCGGGTCAACTGCTTGGAAGGCAGCTATGCTCACCACTATACCACCATCGCTACAGGTTGAAGCGCTCTAGAAATCAGCTGATGTGCCATAATAGTTCTTGACTCGAAATTTCGTTGTTGTTTTGTTGGAAATTTTGCAGTGAAATATTAGAATTGAGAAGTCATCAAAGACCGAGTTTTACTGAGTGGATCGGTCTCCTGATGCCCCGCCTCACTTTTTAATACACACAAAGCAGCATTTCGGATTTCTCATCATCTGAAATCAATCAATAACAGAAATAGCACGAAAATCCCAGGGCAACCCTGGAACGATCACACAATTAAAACTTGTCAAGTTCTCAGAAAGGTTCACCGGACCGAAACGTGAACTCTGATTTCTCTTCATACAGCTTTACCACCGACTTCGGGTTTGGTTTCTGATTTACAGCGTAGACATAGTCATCGAGATAGAGATGTACAGCTCGGAAACAGACCCTTCGGTCCAACCTGCCCATGCCGACCAGATATCCCAACCCAATCTAGTCCCACCTGCCAGCACCCGGCCCATATCCTTCCAAACCCTTCCTATTCATATACCCATCCAAATGCCTGGAAAATGTTGCAATTGTACCAGCCTCCGCCACTTCCTCTGGCAGCTCATTCCACACACGTACCACCCTCTGGATGAAAGCGTTGACCCTTTGGTCGCTTTTATATCTTTCGCCTCTCACACAAAACCTATGCCCTCTAGTTCTGGACTCCCCGACCCCAGGGAAAAGACTTTGTCTATTTATCCTATCCATGCCCCACATAATTCTGCAGTTCTTTCAGTTTCTAAAACTTCTCAAGAGTTTTCTTAGAAAACAAAAACGGCAAAAACAGAGGAACCATTAGACTGAGGCCACGCTGCAGTAATTGTGGAGAGGAGGGAATTCCGGGTAACAGTTCGGGAAGCAGAACCCTCTCGAGGAATATGTATTAATTTGAAGTTCGATCCCGTTGATAGATTTGCAGGTTTCTCTTTTACTTTGTAGAAGAGGGGGAGGTGTCAGTCAGCAGTAAGGGGTTTTCACAGGAGGGCATGATTTGGAGATGCCAGTGTTGGACTGGGGTATAGAAAGTTAAAAATCACACAACACCAGGTTATAGACCAACAGGTTTAATTGGAAGCACTAGCTTTCGGAGCGCTGCTCCTTCATCAGGTGGTTGTCCGAAATCTAGAGCTTCCAATTAAATCTGTTGGACTATAACCTGGTGTTGTGTGATGTTTAACTTCACAGCAAGGGGTAGTCATGGGCAGCTGTTTAGTGAAGGTCGCTTCCACTGATGTGGGAAGGCAGTGCACGCAAAACCCTCCCTGCCCTAGATAGGTAACCTGAACCAAGATGGGCTTTCCAAGGTCAGGGGGTGCAGAGTGCTGAGGCCGCTGTCATCATTTAGTTCCCATGGGTCCCAAGTCCTTGGGATGCCGTGGCGCCTTAATGATGAATGGGATTGTGTGCAACCGAGACAGGGTCGTGGCAGAACAGTGTCGAGAGTGTGTTGCTGGAAACGCACAGCAGGGAAATCGATGTTTCGGGCTCCAGCATCTACAGACCTCCCTGTCTCCGAGCAGAACAGTGTTATCC
Organism: Chiloscyllium punctatum; assembly: GCF_047496795.1. Classification (NCBI taxonomy): domain Eukaryota; kingdom Metazoa; phylum Chordata; class Chondrichthyes; order Orectolobiformes; family Hemiscylliidae; genus Chiloscyllium; species Chiloscyllium punctatum. The sequence goes on from NC_092753.1 coordinate 19,711,928, forward strand.
GCTCAGGTTTAAGCAGAACGTCCGCAGCTACTCCCGGGGGTCCAACGAAACACAAAGCGCTATCCGGGAAGGCAAACGTAGGGGGTGGGGTCAGCAAGCACAGCGTAGGGTGATCCCGGTTCGTGAGGGGAAAAAGAAAACGTAGTGCGGTGAAATTAACATAGGAAGTGAAATTGACAAAGGACGTGAAATTGACATTGTCAGAGCAAACCTGCGCAGGAAGGAGGGAGAGCGTCATGGAGGGGCGGTGGGCAAGATGGAAAGGACGGGGTCAAGGGAGGGCACAGACGGCAGTGTAAGGGCATGAGCAAGTGTTACCCTTCATGGTGTCGTGGGGGGATGAAGGTCGGGTCTGCAGGCAATGATAGTCTCCAGCTGAGAGTCGTGAGAACCCGGAATCAGTGTGTGTGGGGGGGGGGGCGGGGGGGACTGTGTGTGTGTGTGTGTGTATATGTGTGTGTGTGTGTGTGTGTGTGTGTGTGTCTGCGTGTGTGTGTGTCTGCGTGTGTGTGTGGCTGCATGTGTGTGTGTGTGGGTGCATGTGTGGGTGTGTGTGGCTGTGTGTGTGTGTGCCTGTGTGTGTGTGTATGCATGTAGGGATATGCGGGTGTGTGAGAGTGTGTGTAGGTGCATGTGTGTGAGTGTACTGGGGTATCAATTTGTGAGAATGTGCGTGAGTGGCTGTGAATGTGGAAGTGTTTGAGTGAGTTTATGAGAGAGAGCTTGTGTTTGAGAGAGGGTATGCATGTGTGTGTGGGTCGGTAGGAGTGTGCTTTTGTGTGTGTGCGTGTACTTGTGTAGTGTCCGTGAAATAGTATACAGTGCAGTGTTGTCACGTGTCGTGTGACATGAACCAAAGTGCCCAGTTAAAGTCATCCCCATGGGTACCGAACTTGACTATCAGCCTCTGCTTGGCCACTTTGCATTGTTGGCTGTCCCATAGTCTGCCTTGGAGGATTGTCACCCAGGGGTCCGAGACCGAAAGGCACAGAGCGCTGAAGTGCACTCCGACTGGAAGGCTAGAACCAGTCTGACTCAAGATTGGGACACAGACAGACTTTAACCTCACACCTTTAATGCATTGTCTGAGCTGAGATGGCATCTCTTGTTAGACAACCTGAAGTTATCTCGACAACGTAACTTTGAAAAGGTTCTGAGGTTCTTATATTAAAGAACGGAAACTAGTAAACCCATTATAAAAGATGAAAGGCTTAACCTAAATGTGTTTAATATATCATTTCAGCTGCATTAAACTGTAATCCTTTTGCTATAAATACTGCGTCTTATGGTCCTTCTTATCATCAGGTTGATCTACATCGGATACACTCCATCCATTCTTTATCCTTCAAAGAAAATCAGTCACCTTCATCAGACACTACCTTCCCTTAACAAATCCATGATGACTATATCGGATGATGACGTGGAGGAGCCTGTGGTGGACTGGGGAGGACAAAGTTCAAAATCACACAATACCAGGTTATCGTCCAAGTAGCTTTCGGAGCACTCCTAAAACTAGTGCTTCCAAGTAAAGCTGTTGGACTGTAATCTGGTGTTGTGTGATTTTTAACTTTATCCTGGATTAAACTTTCACTCACTGTGTGGTCACTTCTATCATCTCTCAGAGTTTTATCGAATCATTTTCTCATACTGGAAATATAAAAGCAGCTGGTGTCCACTCCTCCTATATCTGACCTGCACCTAAAACAATAACATTACCGATTCGATATGAGAAATAACGTTGTTTGGATATTTGTGAACTGTCCACCCACATTTCACTTGATATTAGGCTGTAGTTCACAAAAAACAAAATGAGAGTAATGTTGAAATGAGTGAAATCCGGAAACATTTCTTTCGAAATAAGATGGAAAACCAAGGAATTCTGCCATGACCCGTGTTTCTTTGAACCGTGCTCGACTTGACTCCTTAATCCTCCTGGGGACATCCTCAACTTCAAAGTTGTGTCTGCACTCCAGAGGTCTGGCAGACTCAATGTGATGTGCAGACGGAGGTGTTTCATTCCCACGGAATCGATCGGCTCTTTTGGTTGTGGAGTGGTGTTAAAATGCACTGCTTGCGATGGCCGGGAATCGAACCCGGGTCAACTGCTTGGAAGGCAGCTATGCTCACCACTATACCACCATCGCTACAGGCTGAAGCGCTCTTGAAATCAGCTGATGTGCCATAATAGTTCTTGACTCGAAATTTCGTTGTTGTTTTGTTGGAAATTTTGCAGTGAAATATTAGAATTGAGAAGTCATCAAAGACCGAGTTTTACTGAGTGGATCGGTCTCCTGATGCCCCGCCTCACTTTTTAATACACACAAAGCAGCATTTCGGATTTCTCATCATCTGAAATCAATCAATAACAGAAATAGCACGAAAATCCCAGGGCAACCCTGGAACGATCACACAATTAAAACTTGTCAAGTTCTCAGAAAGGTTCACCGGACCGAAACGTGAACTCTGATTTCTCTTCATACAGCTTTACCACCGACTTCGGGTTTGGTTTCTGATTTACAGCGTAGACATAGTCATCGAGATAGAGATGTACAGCTCGGAAACAGACCCTTCGGTCCAACCTGCCCATGCCGACCAGATATCCCAACCCAATCTAGTCCCACCGGCCAGCACCCGGCCCATATCCTTCCAAACCCTTCCTATTCATATACCCATCCAAATGCCTGGAAAATGTTGCAATTGTACCAGCCTCCGCCACTTCCTCTGGCAGCTCATTCCACACACGTACCACCCTCTGGATGAAAGCGTTGACCCTTTGGTCGCTTTTATATCTTTCGCCTCTCACACTAAACCTATGCCCTCTAGTTCTGGACTCCCCGACCCCAGGGAAAAGACTTTGTCTATTTATCCTATCCATGCCCCACATAATTCTGCAGTTCTTTCAGTTTCTAAAACTTCTCAAGAGTTTTCTTAGAAAACAAAAACGGCAAAAACAGAGGAACCATTAGACTGAGGCCACGCTGCAGTAATTGTGGAGAGGAGGGAATTCCGGGTAACAGTTCGGGAAGCAGAACCCTCTCGAGGAATATGTATTAATTTGAAGTTCGATCCCGTTGATAGATTTGCAGGTTTCTCTTTTACTTTGTAGAAGAGGGGGAGGTGTCAGTCAGCAGTAAGGGGTTTTCACAGGAGGGCATGATTTGGAGATGCCAGTGTTGGACTGGGGTATAGAAAGTTAAAAATCACACAACACCAGGTTATAGACCAACAGGTTTAATTGGAAGCACTAGCTTTCGGAGCGCTGCTCCTTCATCAGGTGGTTGTCCGAAATCTAGAGCTTCCAATTAAATCTGTTGGACTATAACCTGGTGTTGTGTGATGTTTAACTTCACAGCAAGGGGTAGTCATGGGCAGCTGTTTAGTGAAGGTCGCTTCCACTGATGTGGGAAGGCAGTGCACGCAAAACCCTCCCTGCCCTAGATAGGTAACCTGAACCAAGATGGGCTTTCCAAGGTCAGGGGGTGCAGAGTGCTGAGGCCGCTGTCATCATTTAGTTCCCATGGGTCCCAAGTCCTTGGGATGCCGTGGCGCCTTAATGATGAATGGAATTGTGTGCAACCGAGACAGGGTCGTGGCAGAACAGTGTCGAGAGTGTGTTGCTGGAAACGCACAGCAGGGAAATCGATGTTACGGGCTCCAGCATCTACAGACCTCCCTGTCTCCGAGCAGAACAGTGTTATCCGCTCAGGTTTTAGCAGAACGTCCGCAGCTACTCCTGCGGGTCCAACGAAACACAAAGCGCTATCCGGGAAGGCAAACGTAGGGGGTGGGGTCAGCAAGCACAGCGTAGGGTGATCCCGGTTCGTGAGGGGAAAAAGAAAACGTAGTGCGGTGAAATTGACACAGGAAGTGAAATTGACAAAGGACGTGAAATTGACATTGTCAGAGCAACCCTGCGCAGGAAGGAGGGAGAGCGTCATGGAGGGGCGGTGGGCAAGATGGAAAGGACGGGGTCAAGGGAGGGCACAGACGGCAGTGTAAGGTCATGAGCAAGTGTTACCCTTCATGGTGTCGTGGGGGGATGAAAGTCGGGTCTGCAGGCAATGATAGTCTCCAGCTGAGAGTCGTGAGAACCCGGAATCAGTGTGTGTGGGGGGTGCGGGGGGGACTGTGTGTGTGTGTGTGTGTATATGTGTGTGTGTGTGTGTGTGTGTGTCTGCGTGTGTGGGTGCATGCGTGTGTGTGTGGCTGCATGTGTGTGTGTGTGGGTGCATGTGTGGGTGTGTGTGGCTGTGTGTGTGTGTGTCTGTGTGTGTGTGTATGCATGTAGGGATATGCGGGTGTGTGAGAGTGTGTGTAGGTGCATGTGTGTGAGTGTACTGGGGTATCAATTTGTGAGAATGTGCGTGAGTGGCTGTGAATGTGGAAGTGTTTGAGTGAGTTTATGAGAGAGAGCTTGTGTTTGAGAGAGGGTATGCATGTGTGTGTGGGTCGGTAGGAGTGTGCTTTTGTGTGTGTGCGTGTACTTGTGTAGTGTCCGTGAAATAGTATACAGTGCAGTGTTGTCACGTGTCGTGTGACATGAACCAAAGTGCCCTGTTAAAGTCATCCCCATGGGTACCGAACTTGACTATCAGCCTCTGCTTGGCCACTTTGCATTGTTGGCTGTCCCATAGTCTGCCTTGGAGGATTGTCACCCAGGGGTCCGAGACCGAAAGGCACAGAGCGCTGAAGTGCTCTCCGACTGGGAGGCTAGAACCAGTCTGACTCAAGATTGGGACACAGACAGACTTTAACCTCACACCTTTAATGCATTGTCTGAGCTGAGATGGCATCTCTTGTTAGACAACCTGAAGTTATCTCGACAACGTAACTTTGAAAAGGTTCTGAGGTTCTTATATTAAAGAACGGAAACTAGTAAACCCATTATAAAAGATGAAAGGCTTAACCTAAATGTGTTTAATATATCATTTCAGCTGCATTAAACTGTAATCCTTTTGCTATAAATACTGCGTCTTATGGTCCTTCTTATCATCAGGTTGATCTACATCGGATACACTCCATCCATTCTTTATCCTTCAAAGAAAATCAGTCACCTTCATCAGACACTACCTTCCCTTAACAAATCCATGATGACTATATCGGATGATGACGTGGAGGAGCCTGTGGTGGACTGGGGAGGACAAAGTTCAAAATCACACAATACCAGGTTATCGTCCAAGTAGCTTTCGGAGCACTCCTAAAACTAGTGCTTCCAAGTAAAGCTGTTGGACTGTAATCTGGTGTTGTGTGATTTTTAACTTTATCCTGGATTAAACTTTCACTCACTGTGTGGTCACTTCTATCATCTCTCAGAGTTTTATCGAATCATTTTCTCATACTGGAAATATAAAAGCAGCTGGTGTCCACTCCTCCTATTTCTGACCTGCACCTAAAACAATAACATTACCGATTCGATATGAGAAATAACGTTGTTTGGATATTTGTGAACTGTCCACCCACATTTCACTTGATATTAGGCTGTAGTTCACAAAAAACAAAATGAGAGTAATGTTGAAATGAGTGAAATCCGGAAACATTTCTTTCGAAATAAGATGGAAAACCAAGGAATTCTGCCATGACTCTACTTTCTTTGATCCGTGCTCGACTTGACTCCTTAATCCTCCTGGGGACATCCTCAACTTCAAAGTTGTGTCTGCACTCCAGAGGTCTGGCAGACTCAATGTGATGTGCAGACGGAGGTGTTTCATTCCCACTGAATCGATCGGCTCTTTTGGTTGTGGAGTGGTGTTAAAATGCACTGCTTGCGATGGCCGGGAATCGAACCCGGGTCAACTGCTTGGAAGGCAGCTAGGCTCACCACTATACCACCATCGCTACAGGCTGAAGCGCTCTAGAAATCAGCTGATGTGCCATAATAGTTCTTGACTCGAAATTTCGTTGTTGTTTTCTTGGAAATTTTGCAGTGAAATATTAGAATTGAGAAGTCATCAAAGACCGAGTTTTACTGAGTGGATCGGTCTCCTGATGCCCCGCCTCACTTTTTAATACACACAAAGCAGCATTTCGGATTTCTCATCATCTGAAATCAATCAATAACAGAAATAGCACGAAAATCCCAGGGCAACCCTGGAACGATCACACAATTAAAACTTGTCAAGTTCTCAGAAAGGTTCACCGGACCGAAACGTGAACTCTGATTTCTCTTCATACAGCTTTACCACCGACTTCGGGTTTGGTTTCTGATTTACAGCGTAGACATAGTCATCGAGATCGAGATGTACAGCTCGGAAACAGACCCTTCGGTCCAACCTGCCCATGCCGACCAGATATCCCAACCCAATCTAGTCCCACCTGCCAGCACCCGGCCCATATCCTTCCAAACCCTTCCTATTCATATACCCATCCAAATGCCTGGAAAATGTTGCAATTGTACCAGCCTCCGCCACTTCCTCTGGCAGCTCATTCCACACACGTACCACCCTCTGGATGAAAGCGTTGACCCTTTGGTCGCTTTTATATCTTTCGCCTCTCACACTAAGCCTATGCCCTCTAGTTCTGGACTCCCCGACCCCAGGGAAAAGACTTTGTCTATTTATCCTATCCATGCCCCACATAATTCTGCAGTTCTTTCAGTTTCTAAAACTTCTCAAGAGTTTTCTTAGAAAACAAAAACGGCAAAAACAGAGGAACCATTAGACTGAGGCCACGCTGCAGTAATTGTGGAGAGGAGGGAATTCCGGGTAACAGTTCGGGAAGCAGAACCCTCTCGAGGAATATGTATTAATTTGAAGTTCGATCCCGTTGATAGATTTGCAGGTTTCTCTTTTACTTTGTAGAAGAGGGGGAGGTGTCAGTCAGCAGTAAGGGGTTTTCACAGGAGGGCATGATTTGGAGATGCCAGTGTTGGACTGGGGTATAGAAAGTTAAAAATCACACAACACCAGGTTATAGACCAACAGGTTTAATTGGAAGCACTAGCTTTCGGAGCGCTGCTCCTTCATCAGGTGGTTGTCCGAAATCTAGAGCTTCCAATTAAATCTGTTGGACTATAACCTGGTGTTGTGTGATGTTTAACTTCACAGCAAGGGGTAGTCATGGGCAGCTGTTTAGTGAAGGTCGCTTCCACTGATGTGGGAAGGCAGTGCACGCAAAACCCTCCCTGCCCTAGATAGGTAACCTGAACCAAGATGGGCTTTCCAAGGTCAGGGGGTGCAGAGTGCTGAGGCCGCTGTCATCATTTAGTTCCCATGGGTCCCCAGTCCTTGGGATGCCGTGGCGCCTTAATGATGAATGGGATTGTGTGGAACCGAGACAGGGTCGTGGCAGAACAGTGTCGAGAGTGTGTTGCTGGAAACGCACAGCAGGGAAATCGATGTTTCGGGCTCCAGCATCTGCAGACCTCCCTGTCTCCGAGCAGAACAGTGTTATCCGCTCAGGTTTAAGCAGAACGTCCGCAGCTACTCCTGCGGGTCCAACGAAACACAAAGCGCTATCGGGAAGGCAAACGTAGGGGGTGGGGTCAGCAAGCACAGCGTAGGGTGATCCCGGTTCGTGAGGGGAAAAACAAAACGTAGTACGGTGAAATTGACAAAGGAAGTGAAATTGACATTGTCAGAGCAACCCTGCGCAGGAAGGAGGTAGAGGGGCATGGAGGGGCGGTGGGCAAGATGGAAAGGACGGGCTCAAGGGAGGGCACAGACGGCTGTGTAAGGGCATGAACAAGTGTTACCCTTCATGGTGTCGTGGGGGGATGAAGATCGGGTCTGCAGGCAATGATCGTCTCCAGCTGAGAGTCGTGAGAACCCGGAATCAGTGTGTGTGTGGGGGGGGACCGTGTGTGTGTGTGTGTGTGTGTGTGTCTGCGTGTGTGGGTGCATGCGTGTGTGTGGCTGCATGTGTGTGTGTGTGGGTGCATGTGTGGGTGTGTGTCCTGTGTGTGTGTGTGTCTGCGTGTGTGGGTGCATGCATGTGTGTGTGTGTGGGTGCATGTGTGGGTGTGTGTGGCTGTGTGTGTGTGTGTCTGTGTGTGTGTGTGCATGTAGGGATATGCGGGTCTGTGAGAGTGTGTGTAGATGCATGTGTGTGAGTGTACTGGGGTATCAATTTGTGAGAATGTGCGTGAGTTGCTGTGAATGTGGAAGTGTTTGAGTGAGTTTATGAGAGAGAGCTTGTGTTTGAGAGAGGGTATGCATGTGTGTGTGGGTCGGTAGGAGTGTGCTTTTGTGTGTGTGCGTGTACTTGTGAGTGTCCGTGAAATAGTATACAGTGCAGTGTTGTCACGTGTCGTGTGACATTGACCAAAGAGTCCAGTTAAAGTCATCCGCATGGGTACCGAACTTGACTATCAGCCTCTGCTTGGCCACTTTGCATTGTTGGCTGTCCCATAGTCTGCCTTGGAGGATTGTCACCCAGGGGTCCGAGACCGAAAGGCACAGAGCGCTGAAGTGCTCTCCGACTGGGAGGCTAGAACCAGTCTGACTCAAGATTGGGACACAGACAGACTTTAACCTCACACCTTTAATGCATTGTCTGAGCTCAGATGGCATCTCTTGTTAGACAACCTGAAGTTATCTCGACAACGTAACTTTGAAAAGGTTCTGAGGTTCTTATATTAAAGAACGGAAACTAGTAAACCCATTATAAAAGATGAAAGGCTTAACCTAAATGTGTTTAATATATCATTTCAGCTGCATTAAACTGTAATCCTTTTGCTATTAATACTGCGTCTTATGGTCCTTCTTATCATCAGGTTGATCTACATCGGATACACTCCATCCATTCTTTATCCTTCAAAGAAAATCAGTCACCTTCATCAGACACTACCTTCCATTAACAAATCCATGATGACTATATCGGATGATGACGTGGAGGAGCCTGTGGTGGACTGGGGAAGACAAAGTTCAAAATCACACAATACCAGGTTATCGTCCAAGTAGCTTTCGGAGCACTCCTAAAACTAGTGCTTCCAAATTAAGTTGTTGGACTGTAATCTGGTGTTGTGTGATTTTTAACTTTATCCTGGATTAAACTTTCACTCACTGTGTGGTCACTTCTATCATCTCTCAGAGTTTTATCGAATCATTTTCTCATACTGGAAATATAAAAGCAGCTGGTGTCCACTCCTCCTATTTCTGACCTGCACCTAAAACAATAACATGACCGATTCGACATGAGAAATAACGTTGTTTGGATATTTGTGAACTGTCCACCCACATTTCACTTGATATTAGGCTGTAGTTCACAAAAAACAAAATGAGAGTAATGTTGAAATGAGTGAAATCCGGAAACATTTCTTTCGAAATAAGATGGAAAACCAAGGAACTCTGCCATGACTCGTGTTTCTTTGAACCGTGCTCGACTTGACTCCTTAATCCTCCTGGGGACATCCTCAACTTCAAAGTTGTGTCTGCACTCCAGAGGTCTGGCAGACTCAATGTGATGTGCAGATGGAGGTGTTTCATTCCCACTGAATCGATCGGCTCTTTTGGTTGTGGAGTGGTGTTAAAATGCACTGCTTGCGATGGCCGGGAATCGAACCCGGGTCAACTGCTTGGAAGGCAGCTATGCTCACCACTATACCACCATCGCTACAGGCTGAAGCGCTCTAGAAATCAGCTGATGTGCCATAATAGTTCTTGACTCGAAATTTCGTTGTTGTTTTGTTGGAAATTTTGCAGTGAAATATTAGAATTGAGAAGTCATCAAAGACCGAGTTTTACTGAGTGGATCGGTCTCCTGATGCCCCGCCTCACTTTTTAATACACACAAAGCAGCATTTCGGATTTCTCATCATCTGAAATCAATCAATAACAGAAATAGCACGAAAATCCCAGGGCAACCCTGGAACGATCACACAATTAAAACTTGTCAAGTTCTCAGAAAGGTTCACCGGACCGAAACGTGAACTCTGATTTCTCTTCATACAGCTTTACCACCGACTTCGGGTTTGGTTTCTGATTTACAGCGTAGACATAGTCATCGAGATAGAGATGTACAGCTCGGAAACAGACCCTTCGGTCCAACCTGCCCATGCCGACCAGATATCCCAACCCAATCTCGTCCCACCTGCCAGCACCCGGCCCATATCCTTCCAAACCCTTCCTATTCATATACCCATCCAAATGCCTGGAAAATGTTGCAATTGTACCAGCCTCCGCCACTTCCTCTGGCAGCTCATTCCACACACGTACCACCCTCTGGATGAAAGCGTTGACCCTTTGGTCGCTTTTATATCTTTCGCCTCTCACACTAAACCTATGCCCTCTAGTTCTGGATTCCCCGACCCCAGGGAAAAGACTTTGTCTATTTATCCTATCCATGCCCCACATAATTCTGCAGTTCTTTCAGTTTCTAAAACTTCTCAAGAGTTTTCTTAGAAAACAAAAACGGCAAAAACAGAGGAACCATTAGACTGAGGCCACGCTGCAGTAATTGTGGAGAGGAGGGAATTCCGGGTAACAGTTCGGGAAGCAGAACCCTCTCGAGGAATATGTATTAATTTGAAGTTCGATCCCGTTGATAGATTTGCAGGTTTCTCTTTTACTTTGTAGAAGAGGGGGAGGTGTCAGTCAGCAGTAAGGGGTTTTCACAGGAGGGCATGATTTGGAGATGCCAGTGTTGGACTGGGGTATAGAAAGTTAAAAATCACACAACACCAGGTTATAGACCAACAGGTTTAATTGGAAGCACTAGCTTTCGGAGCGCTGCTCCTTCATCAGGTGGTTGTCCGAAATCTAGAGCTTCCAATTAAATCTGTTGGACTATAACCTGGTGTTGTGTGATGTTTAACTTCACAGCAAGGGGTAGTCATGGGCAGCTGTTTAGTGAAGGTCGCTTCCACTGATGTGGGAAGGCAGTGCACGCAAAACCCTCCCTGCCCTAGATAGGTAACCTGAACCAAGATGGGCTTTCCAAGGTCAGGGGGTGCAGAGTGCTGAGGCCGCTGTCATCATTTAGTTCCCATGGGTCCCAAGTCCTTGGGATGCCGTGGCGCCTTAATGATGAATGGGATTGTGTGCAACCGAGACAGGGTCGTGGCAGAACAGTGTCGAGAGTGTGTTGCTGGAAACGCACAGCAGGGAAATCGATGTTTCGGGCTCCAGCATCTACAGACCTCCCTGTCTCCGAGCAGAACAGTGTTATCCGCTCAGGGTTAAGCAGAACGTCCGCAGCTACTCCCGGGGGTCCAACGAAACACAAAGCGCTATCCGGGAGGGCAAACGTAGGGGGTGGGGTCAGCAAGCACAGCGTAGGGTGATCCCGGTTCGTGAGGGGAAAAAGAAAACGTATTGCGGTGAAATTGACATAGGAAGTGAAATTGACAAAGGAGGTGAAATTGACATTGTCAGAGCAACCCTGCGCAGGAAGGAGGTAGAGCGTCATGGAGGGGCGGTGGGCAAGATGGAAAGGACGGGGTCAAGGGAGGGCACAGACGGCAGTGTAAGGGCATGAGCAAGTGTTACCCTTCATGGTGTCGTGGGGGGATGAAGGTCGGGTCTGCAGGCAATGATAGTCTCCAGCTGAGAGTCGTGAGAACCCGGAATCTTTGTGTGTGTGGGGGGGACCGTGTGTGTGTGTGTGTGTGTGTGTGTGTGTGTGTGTGTGTGTCTGCGTGTGTGGGTGCATACGTGTGTGTGTGGCTGCATGTGTGTGTGTGGGTGCATGTGTGGGTGTGTGTCCTGTGTGTGTGTGTGTCTGCGTGTGTGGGTGCATGCATGTGTGTGTTTGTGGGTGCATGTGTGGGTGTGTGTGGCTGTGTGTGCGTGTGTCTGTGTGTGTGTGTGCATGTAGGGATATGCGGGTCTGTGAGAGTGTGTGTAGGTGCATGTGTGTGAGTGTACTGGGGTATCAATTTGTGAGAATGTGCGTGAGTGGCTGTGAATGTGGAAGTGTTTGAGTGAGTTTATGAGAGAGAGCTTGTGTTTGAGAGAGGGTATGCAATAGTGTGTGGGTCGGTAGGAGTGTGCTTTTGTGTGTGTGCGTGTACTTGTGAGTGTCCGTGAAATAGTATACAGTGCAGTGTTGTCACGTGTCGTGTGACATGAACCAAAGTGCCCAGTTAAAGTCATCCCCATGGGTACCGAACTTGACTATCAGCCTCTGCTTGGCCACTTTGCATTGTTGGCTGTCCCATAGTCTGCCTTGAAGGATTGTCACCCAGGGGTCCGAGACCGAAAGGCACAGAGCGCTGAAGTGCTCTCCGACTGGGAGGCTAGAACAAGTCTGACTCAAGATTGGGACACAGACATACTTTAACCTCACACCTTTAATGCATTGTCTGAGCTGAGATGGCATCTCTTGTTAGACAACCTGAAGTTATCTCGACAACGTAACTTTGAAAAGGTTCTGAGGTTCTTATATTAAAGAACGGAAACTAGTAAACCCATTATAAAAGATGAAAGGCTTAACCTAAATGTGTTTAATATATCATTTCAGCTGCATTGAACTGTAATCCTTTTGCTATAAATACTGCGTCTTATGGTCCTTCTTATCATCAGGTTGATCTACATCGGAAACACTCCATCCATTCTTTATCCTTCAAAGAAAATCAGTCACCTTCATCAGACACTACCTTCCCTTAACAAATCCATGATGACTATATCGGATGATGACGTGGAGGAGCCTGTGGTGGACTGGGGAGGACAAAGTTCAAAATCACACAATACCAGGTTATCGTCCAAGTAGCTTTCGGAGCACTCCTAAAACTAGTGCTTCCAAGTAAAGCTGTTGGACTGTAATCTGGTGTTGTGTGATTTTTAACTTTATCCTGGATTAAACTTTCACTCACTCTGTGGTCACTTCTATCATTTCTCAGAGTTTTATCGAATCATTTTCTCATACTGGAAATATAAAAGCAGCTGGTGTCCACTCCTCCTATTTCTGACCTGCACCTAAAACAATAACATTAACGATTCGATATGAGAAATAACGTTGTTTGGATATTTGTGAACTGTCCACCCACATTTCACTTGATATTAGGCTGTAGTTCACAAAAAACAAAATGAGAGTAATGTTGAAATGAGTGAAATCCGGAAACATTTCTTTCGAAATAAGATGGAAAACCAAGGAATTCTGCCATGACTCGTGTTTCTTTGAACCGTGCTCGACTTGACTCCTTAATCCTCCTGGGGACATCCTCAACTTCGAAGTTGTGTCTGCACTCCAGAGGTCTGGCAGACTCAATGTGATGTGCAGACGGAGGTGTTTCATTCCCACTGAATCGATCGGCTCTTTTGGTTGTGGAGTGGTGTTAAAATGCACTGCTTGCGATGGCCGGGAATCGAACTCGGGTCAACTGCTTGGAAGGCAGCTATGCTCACCACTATACCACCATCGCTACAGGCTGCCGCGCTCTAGAAATCAGCTGATGCGCCATAATAGTTCTTGACTCGAAATTTCGTTGTTGTTTTGTTGGAAATTTTGCAGTGAAATATTAGAATTGAGAAGTCATCAAAGACCGAGTTTTACTGAGTGGATCGGTCTCCTGATGCCCCGCCTCACTTTTTAATACACACAAAGCAGCATTTCGGATTTCTCATCATCTGAAATCAATCAATAACAGAAATAGCACGAAAATCCCAGGGCAACCCTGGAACGATCACACAATTAAAACTTGTCAAGTTCTCAGAAAGGTTCACCGGACCGAAACGTGAACTCTGATTTCTCTTCATACAGCTTTACCACCGACTTCGGGTTTGGTTTCTGATTTACAGCGTAGACTTAGTCATCGAGATAGAGATGTACAGCTCGGAAACAGACCCTTCGGTCCAACCTGCCCATGCCGACCAGATATCCCAACCCAATCTAGTCCCACCTGCCAGCACCCGGCCCATATCCTTCCAAACCCTTCCTATTCATATACCCATCCAAATGCCTGGAAAATGTTGCAATTGTACCAGCCTCCGCCACTTCCTCTGGCAGCTCATTCCACACACGTACCACCCTCTGGATGAAAGCGTTGACCCTTTGGTCGCTTTTATATCTTTCGCCTCTCACACTAAACCTATGCCCTCTAGTTCTGGACTCCCCGACCCCAGGGAAAAGACTTTGTCTATTTATCCTATCCATGCCCCACATAATTCTGCAGTTCTTTCAGTTTCTAAAACTTCTCAAGAGTTTTCTTAGAAAACAAAAACGGCAAAAACAGAGGAACCATTAGACTGAAGCCACGCTGCAGTAATTGTGGAGAGGAGGGAATTCCGGGTAACAGTTCGGGAAGCAGAACCCTCTCGAGGAATATGTATTAATTTGAAGTTCGATCCCGTTGATAGATTTGCAGGTTTCTCTTTTACTTTGTAGAAGAGGGGGAGGTGTCAGTCAGCAGTAAGGGGTTTTCACAGGAGGGCATGATTTGGAGATGCCAGTGTTGGACTGGGGTATAGAAAGTTAAAAATCACACAACACCAGGTTATAGACCAACAGGTTTAATTGGAAGCACTAGCTTTCGGAGCGCTGCTCCTTCATCAGGTCGTTGTCCGAAATCTAGAGCTTCCAATTAAATCTGTTGGACTATAACCTGGTGTTGTGTGATGTTTAACTTCACAGCAAGGGGTAGTCATGGGCAGCTGTTTAGTGAAGGTCGCTTCCACTGATGTGGGTAGGCAGTGCACGCAAAACCCTCCCTGCCCTAGATAGGTAACCTGAACCAAGATGGGCTTTCCAAGGTCAGGGGGTGCAGAGTGCTGAGGCCGCTGTCATCATTTAGTTCCCATGGGTCCCAAGTCCTTGGGATGCCGTGGCGCCTTAATGATGAATGGGATTGTGTGCAACCGAGACAGGGTCGTGGCAGAACAGTGTCGAGAGTGTGTTGCTGGAAACGCACAGCAGGGAAATCGATGTTTCGGGCTCCAGCATCTACAGACCTCCCTGTCTCCGAGCAGAACAGTGTTATCCGCTCAGGTTTAAGCAGAACGTCCGCAGCTACTCCTGCGGGTCCAACGAAACACAAAGCGCTATCCGGGAAGGCAAACGTAGGGGGTGGGGTCAGCAAGCACAGCGTAGGGTGATCCCGGTTCGTGAGGGGAAAAAGAAAACGTAGTGCGGTGAAATTGACATAGGAAGTGAAATTGACAAGGGACGTGAAATTGACATTGTCAGAGCAAACCTGCGCAGGAAGGAGGGAGAGCGTCATGGAGGGGCGGTGGGCAAGATGGAAAGGACGGGGTCAAGGGAGGGCACAGACGGCAGTGTAAGGGCATGAGCAAGTGTTACCCTTCATGGTGTCGTGGGGGGATGAAGGTCGGGTCTGCAGGCAATGATAGTCTCCAGCTGAGAGTCGTGAGAACCCGGAATCAGTGTGTGTGGGGTGGGACAGTGTGTGTGTGTGTGTGTATATGTGTGTGTGTGTGTGTGTCTGCGTGTGTGGGTGCATGCGTGTGTGTGTGGCTGCATGTGTGTGTGTGTGGGTGCATGTGTGGGTGTGTGTGGCTGTGTGTGTGTGTGTCTGTGTGTGTGTGTATGCATGTAGGGATATGCGGGTGTGTGAGAGTGTGTGTAGGTGCATGTGTGTGAGTGTACTGGGGTATCAATTTGTGAGAATGTGCGTGAGTGGCTGTGAATGTGGAAGTGTTTGAGTGAGTTTATGAGAGAGAGCTTGTGTTTGAGAGAGGGTATGCATGTGTGTGTGGGTCGGTAGGAGTGTGCTTTTGTGTGTGTGCGTGTACTTGTGTAGTGTCCGTGAAATAGTATACAGTGCAGTGTTGTCACGTGTCGTGTGACATGAACCAAAGTGCCCAGTTAAAGTCATCCCCATGGGTACCGAACTTGACTATCAGCCTCTGCTTGGCCACTTTGCATTGTTGGCTGTCCCATAGTCTGCCTTGGAGGATTGTCACCCAGGGGTCCGAGACCGAAAGGCACAGAGCGCTGAAGTGCTCTCCGACTGGGAGGCTAGAACCAGTCTGACTCAAGATTGGGACACAGACAGACTTTAACCTCACACCTTTAATGCATTGTCTGAGCTGAGATGGCATCTCTTGTTAGACAACCTGAAGTTATCTCGACAACGTAACTTTGAAAAGGTTCTGAGGTTCTTATATTAAAGAACGGAAACTAGTAAACCCATTATAAAAGATGAAAGGCTTAACCTAAATGTGTTTAATATATCATTTCAGCTGCATTAAACTGTAATCCTTTTGCTATAAATACTGCGTCTTATGGTCCTTCTTATCATCAGGTTGATCTACATCGGATACACTCCATCCATTCTTTATCCTTCAAAGAAAATCAGTCACCTTCATCAGACACTACCTTCCCTTAACAAATCCATGATGACTATATCGGATGATGACGTGGAGGAGCCTGTGGTGGACTGGGGAGGACAAAGTTCAAAATCACACAATACCAGGTTATCGTCCAAGTAGCTTTCGGAGCACTCCTAAAACTAGTGCTTCCAAGTAAAGCTGTTGGACTGTAATCTGGTGTTGTGTGATTTTTAACTTTATCCTGGATTAAACTTTCACTCACTGTGTGGTCACTTCTATCATCTCTCAGAGTTTTATCGAATCATTTTCTCATACTGGAAATATAAAAGCAGCTGGTGTCCACTCCTCCTATTTCTGACCTGCACCTAAAACAATAACATTACCGATTCGATATGAGAAATAACGTTGTTTGGATATTTGTGAACTGTCCACCCACATTTCACTTGATATTAGGCTGTCGTTCACAAAAAACAAAATGAGAGTAATGTTGAAATGAGTGAAATCCGGAAACATTTCTTTCGAAATAAGATGGAAAACCAAGGAATTCTGCCATGACTCGTGTTTCTTTGAACCGTGCTCGACTTGACTCCTTAATCCTCCTGGGGACATCCTCAACTTCAAAGTTGTGTCTGCACTCCAGAGGTCTGGCAGACTCAATGTGATGTGCAGACGGAAGTGTTTCATTCCCACTGAATCGATCGGCTCTTTTGGTTGTGGAGTGGTGTTAAAATGCACTGCTTGCGATGGCCGGGAATCGAAGCCAGGTCAACTGCTTGGAAGGCAGCTATGCTCACCACTATACCACCATCGCTACAGGCTGGAGCGCTCTAGAAATCAGCTGATGTGCCATAATAGTTCTTGACTCGAAATTTCGTTGTTGTTTTGTTGGAAATTTTGCAGTGAAATATTAGAATTGAGAAGTCATCAAAGACCGAGTTTTACTGAGTGGATCGGTCTCCTGATGCCCCGCCTCACTTCTTAATACACACAAAGCAGCATTTCGGATTTCTCATCATCTGAAATCAATCAATAACAGAAATAGCACGAAAATCCCAGGGCAACCCTGGAACGATCACACAATTAAAACTTGTCAAGTTCTCAGAAAGGTTCACCGGACCGAAACGTGAACTCTGATTTCTCTTCATACAGCTTTACCACCGCCTTCGGGTTTGGTTTCTGATTTACAGCGTAGACATAGTCATCGAGATAGAGATGTACAGCTCGGAAACAGACCCTTCGGTCCAACCTGCCCATGCCGACCAGATATCCCAACCCAATCTAGTCCCACCTGCCAGCACCCGGCCCATATCCTTCCAAACCCTTCCTATTCATATACCCATCCAAATGCCTGGAAAATGTTGCAATTGTACCAGCCTCCGCCACTTCCTCTGGCAGCTCATTCCACACACGTACCACCCTCTGGATGAAAGCGTTGACCCTTTGGTCGCTTTTATATCTTTCGCCTCTCACACTAAACCTATGCCCTTTAGTTCTGGACTCCCCGACCCCAGGGAAAAGACTTTGTCTATTTATCCTATCCATGCCCCACATAATTCTGCAGTTCTTTCAGTTTCTAAAACTTCTCAAGAGTTTTCTTAGAAAACAAAAACGGCAAAAACAGAGGAACCATTAGACTGAGGCCACGCTGCAGTAATTGTGGAGAGGAGGGAATTCCGGGTAACAGTTCGGGAAGCAGAACCCTCTCGAGGAATATGTATTAATTTGAAGTTCGATCCCGTTGATAGATTTGCAGGTTTCTCTTTTACTTTGTAGAAGAGGGGGAGGTGTCAGTCAGCAGTAAGGGGTTTTCACAGGAGGGCATGATTTGGAGATGCCAGTGTTGGACTGGGGTATAGAAAGTTAAAAATCACACAACACCAGGTTATAGACCAACAGGTTTAATTGGAAGCACTAGCTTTCGGAGCGCTGCTCCTTCATCAGGTGGTTGTCCGAAATCTAGAGCTTCCAATTAAATCTGTTGGACTATAACCTGGTGTTGTGTGATGTTTAACTTCACAGCAAGGGGTAGTCATGGGCAGCTGTTTAGTGAAGGTCGCTTCCACTGATGTGGGAAGGCAGTGCACGCAAAACCCTCCCTGCCCTAGATAGGTAACCTGAACCAAGATGGGCTTTCCAAGGTCAGGGGGTGCAGAGTGCTGAGGCCGCTGTCATCATTTAGTTCCCATGGGTCCCCAGTCCTTGGGATGCCGTGGCGCCTTAATGATGAATGGGATTGTGTGGAACCGAGACAGGGTCGTGGCAGAACAGTGTCGAGAGTGTGTTGCTGGAAACGCACAGCAGGGAAATCGATGTTTCGGGCTCCAGCATCTACAGACCTCCCTGTCTCCGAGCAGAACAGTGTTATCCGCTCAGGTTTAAGCAGAACGTCCGCAGCTACTCCCGCGGGTCCAACGAAACACAAAGCGCTATCGGGAAGGCAAACGTAGGGGGTGGGGTCAGCAAGCACAGCGTAGGGTGATCCCGGTTCGTGAGGGGAAAAAGAAAACGTAGTGCGGTGAAATTGACAAAGGAAGTGAAATTGACATTGTCAGAGCAACCCTGCGCAGGAAGGAGGTAGAGGGGCATGGAGGGGCGGTGGGCAAGATGGAAAGGACGGGGTCAAGGGAGGGCACAGACGGCTGTGTAAGGGCATGAACATGTGTTACCCTTCATGGTGTCGTGGGGGGATGAAGGTCGGGTCTGCAGGCAATGATAGTCTCCAGCTGAGAGTCGTGAGAACCCGGAATCAGTGTGTGTGTGGGGGGGGACCGTGTGTGTGTGTGTGGGTGCATGCGTGTGTGTGTGGCTGCATGTGTGTGTGTGTGGGTGCATGTGTGGGTGTGTGTCCTGTGTGTGTGTGTGTGTCTGCGTGTGTAGGTGCATGCATGTGTGTATGTGTGGGTGCATGTGTGGGTGTGTGTGGCTGTGTGTGTGTGTCTGTGTGTGTGTGCATGTAGGGATATGCGGGTCTGTGAGAGTGTGTGTAGGTGCATGTGTGTGAGTGTACTGGGGTATCAATTTGTGAGAATGTGCGTGAGTTGCTGTGAATGTGGAAGTGTTTGAGTGAGTTTATGAGAGAGAGCTTGTGTTTGAGAGAGGGTATGCATGTGTGTGTGGGTCGGTAGGAGTGTGCTTTTGTGTGTGTGCGTGTACTTGTGAGTGTCGGTGAAATAGTATACAGTGCAGTGTTGTCACGTGTCGTGTGACATGAACCAAAGTGCCCAGTTAAAGTCATCCCCATGGGTACCGAACTTGACTATCAGCCTCTGCTTGGCCACTTTGCATTGTTGGCTGTCCCATAGTCTGCCTTGCAGGATTGTCACCCAGGGGTCCGAGACCGAAAGGCACAGAGCGCTGAAGTGCTCTCCGACTGGGAGGCTAGAACCAGTCTGACTGAATATTGGGACACAGACAGACTTTAACCTCACACCTTTAATGCATTGTCTGAGCTGAGATGGCATCTCTTGTTAGACAACCTGAAGTTATCTCGACAACGTAACTTTGAAAAGGTTCTGAGGTTCTTATATTAAAGAACGGAAACTAGTAAACCCATTATAAAAGATGAAAGGCTTAACCTAAATGTGTTTAATATATCATTTCAGCTGCATTAAACTGTAATCCTTTTGCTATAAATACTGCGTCTTATGGTCCTTCTTATCATCAGGTTGATCTACATCGGATACACTCCATCCATTCTTTATCCTTCAAAGAAAATCAGTCACCTTCATCAGACACTACCTTCCCTTAACAAATCCATGATGACTATCTCGGATGATGACGTGGAGGAGCCTGTGGTGGACTGGGGAGGACAAAGTTCAAAATCACACAATACCAGGTTATCGTCCAAGTAGCTTTCGGAGCACTCCTAAAACTAGTGCTTCCAAGTAAAGCTGTTGGACTGTAATCTGGTGTTGTGTGATTTTTAACTTTATCCTGGATTAACCTTTCACTCACTGTGTGGTCATTTCAATCATCTCTCAGAGTTTTATCGAATCATTTTCTCATACTGGAAATATAAAAGCAGCTGGTGTCCACTCCTCCTATTTCTGACCTGCACCTAAAACAATAACATTACCGATTCGATATGAGAAATAACGTTGTTTGGATATTTGTGAACTGTCCACCCACATTTCACTTGATATTAGGCTGTAGTTCACAAAAATCAAAATGAGAGTAATGTTGAAATGAGTGAAATCCGGAAACATTTCTTTCGAAATAAGATGGAAAACCAAGGAATCCTGCCATGACTCGTGTTTCTTTGAACCGTGCTCAACTTGACTCCTTAATCCTCCTGGGGACATCCTCAACTTCAAAGTTGTGTCTGCGCTCCAGAGGTCTGGCAGACTCAATGTGATGTGCAGACGGAAGTGTTTTATTCCCACTGAATCGATCGGCTCTTTTGGTTGTGGAGTGGTGTTAAAATGCACTGCTTGCGATGGCCGGGAATCGAACCCGGGTCAACTGCTTGGAAGGCAGCTATGCTCACCACTATACCACCATCGCCACAGCCAGAAGCGCTCTAGAAATCAGCTGATGTGCCATAATAGTTCTTGACTCGAAATTTCGTTGTTGTTTTGTTGGAAATTTTGCAGTGAAATATTAGAATTGAGAAGTCATCAAAGACCGAGTTTTACTGAGTGGATCGGTCTCCTGATGCCCCGCCTCACTTTTTAATACACACAAAGCAGCATTTCGGATTTCTCATCATCTGAAATCAATCAATAACAGAAATAGCACGAAAATCCCAGGGCAACCCTGGAACGATCACACAATTAAAACTTGTCAAGTTCTCAGAAAGGTTCACCGGACCGAAACGTCAACTCTGATTTCTCTTCATACAGCTTTACCACCGACTTCGGGTTTGGTTTCTGATTTACAGCGTAGACATAGTCATCGAGATAGAGATGTATGAAGAGAAATCAGAGTTCACGTTTCGGTCCAACCTGCCCATGCCGACCAGATATCCCAACCCAATCTAGTCCCACCTGCCAGCACCCGGCCCATATCCTTCCAAACCCTTCCTATTCATATACCCATCCAAATGCCTGGAAAATGTTGCAATTGTACCAGCCTCCGCCACTTCCTCTGGCAGCTCATTCCACACACGTACCACCCTCTGGATGAAAGCGTTGACCCTTTGGTCGCTTTTATATCTTTCGCCTCTCACACTAAACCTATGCCCTCTAGTTCTGGACTCCCCGACCCCAGGGAAAAGACTTTGTCTATTTATCCTATCCATGCCCCACATAATTCTGCAGTTCTTTCAGTTTCTAAAACTTCTCAAGAGTTTTCTTAGAAAACAAAAACGGCAAAAACAGAGGAACCATTAGACTGGGAGGAAGTCGTAGCCAGGCGCAGTGATGTCGGGACAGGAATACCGATCAATGCAGGGGACACAGAGAGCAGGGTCACTGGACAAGGGATTATTGGATCACAGCCCCTCTTGTAGCAGTCCACCCATGCACTACCCTCAGGTACTCAGCGAAACGGTGCCCATCCACAGAGAGAGCATCCGCAGGCCTCCTATATTATGATTGAGCCATTTCCCCAACACGCGAGACCCTTGGGCTACTGCAGGAGCGAGGTTTTGCAGGCTGTCTCTAAACGCTCCTCACACTCCCCGTCTGCGAATCCAATCCACGTGGAGGTAGGGGGGACATTTCATTGTCTCAGTGAGGAAGTCCTTGAGGAGTGGGATAGGTGAATGAACTCTCTGTCTCAGGAGCAAAGAATCCAGTTGAAATGATTGGTGCAGCAGCATGACAACATATGCAGGAATAAGATGAGGAGGACTAATACTGTTGTGCATGAGCTGGAAGTTGGGAATGCTGATGCATAAAATAACACCCCTGCAGACCTCTTCATTTCAAAGCCACACAGGTCCAGAAGGAAGTGGATGTGATGCTTAACGGAGATATCTTCGAACTGAGTCAGAGCAAGTGGAGTTCGCCGATCGTGATAGTTCCCAAACCTGACAAGACTCAATGGTTTTGTGTGGACTATTGGAAGATCAATGCCGTAACAAAATCAGACTCATACAAGATTGGAGGACTGTAGGGTGAAGGTTGGATAAACTAGTTACATCAGAAAGTTGGACTTACTGTGTGGTTATTGACAGGTACCTTTATCAGAGAAAGTGAAAGAGGTTTCTGCATTTGTCATTCCAAATGGGCTATATCAATTCAAAGTCGAATGAAGAACACACCAGCCACATCCCAAAGATTTATGAACAGAGTCGTGGCTGAGTTAACAAACTGTGCAGTTTATCTGGATGATATATTGATGTTTAGCAAGTCATGGAAAGATCACATGGTACAGTTGGCAGAGCTCTTTGAACAATTAAGAGAAATAAAACCGTAATAAATGTAAAGAAAACAGAATTTGCGAAAACCGAGGTGATGCTTTTGGGGCATAAAATCTGTCATGGAAGGTTGACCTCAAGGATCGCAAAGACAAAGGCCATCAAGGAATTTCATCTGACAGCACGTGTTATTGTGAATTCAACAGATAAATTACAACTAAGATTGGACAGATACCTTATGTTATGTATATGTGTGCAGAAATTTAATATGATCTTAAATTAATGTCTTATGTATTTTATTGTAATGGGATTTAAGAATTAGAAAAAAGATGAAGCAGTTGTTTCATTATGATGGTCCATCTTTTTCTTAACCGGGGGGGAGGTGTTATGAAGTTGAAGTTTAAGAGAGAGTAAATGCTGTTCTGAACTGAGAGCTGACACGCACCTGTGGTGACTAGATGGCAGTTTCAGAGAGTATTGGAAATTTGAAAATATGTATAATTTGGCTGTGAAATGGATACATGAGTTGGTTGCTGCTTTGACAAGAATTCAAACTTAACCAATCATTTTGAATTATGCCCCAGGATACCTAAACCCAATCGCGTTTGTATTTATTGTTTTTGCAAACATACAACCAGTGAGACGATCTGATGTTGGGGTATTAAAAAAAAAGCCGGCATTTAGAAAGTCTGACAGAGCAACTGTTATTGAGAGAGTAACTGCTATCAAGAAAGACTGCCATTCAAAAACACTCTCTGTCAGAGGTATCTTCTTCATATGAAATATCTTCACATTAAAAGGCAGAAAGCAACCCAGAGAGATCTTCAGCCAAAAGAAGACAGACACCGGAGACGACAGCCACTATATGGTTTTGAAACTAAATTGATGTAATATTAATATATTTTTTTTATTGGAAGAGTTCATTGTTATAGAAGTGTAGGCAGACAATAAGCAGTTAAGAGAGGGAGGAAGGAGCTTAGAGTTGTGATTTGTTGTTTAATGTTCACTTTTAGAGTTAAGGAATCAATTAATGTTATTTTCTCTAAATAGTGGAATTTGGATGTTCTCTATTACTCATATTTTAACAGATTATGAGGTGAGGTGAACCTTTTTGGGTGTTTCGTTTAATTAACAGAGGAGTTCACCACCGTGTCATAATACAATACATAAAGCCATAGTATCATCACAGAAGACAGAATGATGCTGCCTCCGGAGATGAGTGACTGGGCTTGCAACAATGGTGAGCTGTCAGAGTAATAATGGACATGGTGATTGGCCATTGGTGTTGGTGTGATGATGTGGGCGGTCAGGCAGAGGAATGATGGCATGAATGCCAATAGGATGGGAATGTTGGTGAGGTATGTGTGAGAAAGAGAGTGATAATGTACATGGAGACTGGACATGGAGATGTGCATGCTGGGTTTAGAGTGATGGTGGGTTAGGTATGGAGTGCTATGATGGCCATGGTAACTGACCATTGGGATGCCAGTAATGTTGGATTCTGGGAATGGCCAATAGGATGTGGGAGATAGTGCAGAGGAGGTTTGGTGATGAACATGGAAACTCGCCAATAACATAGCAGTGATGGTGAGGTGGGCAGTAGGACACAGGATGAAGGATGTGGATACTGTATTTCAGAGTTTTAATTCAGAAATCTTTTGAGGTATCAAGTGGATTCAGTGAACAGTTAGGAAGGCAAATGCAATGTTTGCATTTGTTTTGAATGGACTAGAATACAAGAGCAGAAGTGAACTGTTGAGGCTGTACAAAGTTCTGGTCAGATGGCATTTTCTACATTGTGAGCAGCTATGAGCCCTGTGTCAAAGGAGGGATGTGTTACCCAAGGAAGTGACAGAGAAGGTCTACAAGAATGGTTCTGGGTTGTCATATGAGGAGAAGTTGAGGAATCTGAGCCAGAACACAAGGCTGAGTAGATAGATGATGTGGGGCCTCACTGAAAATTATAGACAGTTACCTTGGATGAGGGGAATGGCCAATTCGATGGGGGCGAATAGTTGGGATGAATGTGTTGCTTGACGTGGAGATTGTCCAATGGGATGAGAGAAATGGTGTGGGAAAGTGAGAGTAATGATGGACATGGTGTGTGGAATGAGGATGGTGTGGAGGTTTGGAACAGTGTAGGGATGGGGATGATATGAGTTATGTGATAGTGTGGAAGATGAAGACAGGGGATGGAGATTGTTAAAAATCACACGGCACCAGGTTGTAGTCCAACAGGTTTATTTGGAAGTACCAGCATTCACAGCACTGCTCCTTCATGAGGGAGCTGTGGAGCAGGACTATAAGACACAGACTTTATAGAAAAAGATCACAGTGTCATGCAACTGAAATGATATGTTGAACAAACCTAGATTGCTGTTAAGTCTTTCATCTTTTCGAATGGGCTGCAGGTTTCAGTTCATTAATATGTAAATCCCAGAACTTCTTTCAAGTCACATGCTTGAGATAACTTCAGGCTTTATTAGAAAAGAGATGACATTTCAGCTCAGACAATGCATTAACTGTGTGAAGTTAGAGCCTGTCTGTATCTTAATCTTGAGCCAGACTGGTTCTATTTCCAAAGTAGGAATTTGTAAAATGTTACATGGATTGACTTGCTTGCATTGACTGCTTGCAAATTGTGTGCTTTTTGAACAAAATAGAATCTATCTGCAATTACAATACTGTAAACGCAAAATCACCCCATAGACTTACATGAGTGTGTGCGTGCATGTAAGTCTCAGAGACTCTGAGTGATTTTATGTGGGTGTGTGGTAAAGACTGTGAGTGTGTGCATGTAAGTGTTAATGCTTGTGAGAGGGTGTGTTTGCGTGTGTGCATTCTTGGTAGAGTGTGTGCATGAGTATGACGGAGAATAAGCCTGTGAGAGAGTGTGTACATGGGTGTGAGTGTGGGTGGTGTATGTGTGTGTATGATAGGGTCCATGTGAGTATGTAACAGTGTGTGGGTATTGTGTAGTGCGGTCCCCTGTAGTGTGGCATGAACCCAAAATCCTGGTTGAAGCTATCCTCATGGGTACCAAACTTATATGAGCCTCTGCCCGGCCACAGTGCAATGTTGCGTATCCCGAAGTCGGCCTTGGAGGACAGTCCCCTGAAGATCTGAGGCCGGATGTCCCTGACTGCTGAAGTGTTCCCTGACTGGGAGAGAATGTGCCTCCACATCTTGATTTATTGTAGTCACGTGTACCCAAGTAGAGTGAAATAAACAGGCAGGAGGCTGGAAGAACACAGCAAGCCAGGCAGCATCAGGAGGTGGAGATGTCGATGTTTCGGGTATAACTCTTCTTCAAGACCTCCTGATGCTGCCTGGCTTGCTGTGTCCTCCAGCCTCCTGCAGTATTTTTTGTCGTAATCTAAGTGCAGCTTTGTTTTGTGAGCAGTACATGGAGATCATAACAAGCAAGGACATATAGATCAGAGGGTGTCTGGGCAGAGCCAGGCATACAGGTTACACTGCACAGAAGGTGCACAAAGCAGTTTCAACAACAGCAATATCAACATTATTTTAACTGAGAGGGATCCTTGCAGCAGTCTAATAACAGCAGGGGATGAGGCCAGTTATGAGAGATTGAGGATGATGTGTGGAATGGGGACAGATTGGAGGATAGTTGTGAGGGAAGGGGATGGTGTGTGGATTGGAGATGGGACTTCATCCAAACGCCAATCAAATGAAGGATACGAACGGAAGCCCCGCCCACTGCGACGGTTCCGTCACTGCCGTGAGGGCCAGCTTCCGGCTGAGCGGTCAGGGGGCGGGGCTAGTGACTAGTCAATGGTGTCAGGGGACGACGGGGATGGGTCTCCGGGTGGGGCGGGGCTTGATATTGGGGAAGAGACGTCAGTGGGCGGGGCGCGGTATCCAGGAGAGGCGTCGGAGGCCAGGCGAGGTGTCCGGGGAGGATGGCCAGGGGGGCGGGGCTTGGTTGCCAGGGGGCGTGGGTTGCCAAACCGGGTGAGGCGTAAGGGGGCGGGGCTTAGTTGCCGGGGCGGGGCTTAGTTGCCAGGGCGGGGAATAAGTGGGCGGGGCTTGGTGTCCATGGGCGGAGGGCGAGGCTTCAGGGGACAGTGCTGAGTGTCTGGGAGTGAGGTCGAGGGGCGGGGCTACGTGTCCCGTCGTAACGTCAGGGGGCGGGGTTCTCAGCGCAATGGCGGCGGTGGTGGCCGCTCTCGGGTTGCAGCTGGAGCGAGCGGCTGTGGCGGCTACCGCTCGAACAGGTACTGGGTGGGCAGAGTCATGCCCCTGTCACCCGGCCATTGTCAGCAGTGATGACCCATGTGCCCCTGCATTAACCCCGTCTCTCTCTCTGGGCCTGAAGGTTGGCGGTTGATGTCGGCCTCGGCTGAAGCCTCGATCGCCCCGGACACGCGAGAGAACGAGACGGTCTCGCCGCGATTTGTGAACCGCAACCCCCGGAACCTGGAGCGTCTGGCGCTGGCGAGGAAGGACAACGGCTGGCAGAGCACCTGGCCGAGGGGCAGCTACTGGCACCGGTGAGCACCGGACACCACATGGGACAGAACAGTACAGGCCCTTCGGCCCACCATGTTGTGCTGAGCATTTATCTAACATCAAACACATCTACACACCCTGCAAATTACTGCCGTCCATGTGCTTGTCCAGCAGTTGCTTAAATGTCCCTAATGTCACTGACTTTTCTACCACCGCTGCAGTGCATTCCACACACCCACCGCTCTCTGAATAAAGAACCTACCTCTCACATCGCCCCGATACCTTCCTGCAGTCACCTTAAAATTATGACCTCTTGTGTCACCCATTTCTGCCCGGGGGTGGGGGGTGGGGAAGTCTCTGGCTACCTACTCTATCTAAGCCTCTCATTAAGTTGTACACCTGTAGCGGGAAAAATCCACTCCATCTTCCTTCGCTTTGCCCTTGAATGTATCTGTCTTCTTCCCCCTCTTCCAGCTTCTGCCCTCAGTTTGTCAACAGCATTCCGATACAAAGTTAAAAATCACACAACACCCGGTTATAGTTCCAACAGGTTTAATTGGGAGCACTATCTTTCGGAGTGCCGCTCGTCCTTCTTCAGGTGGTTGTGATGATGGAGCGGCACTCCGAAAGCTAGTGTGCTTCCAATTAAACCTGTTGGACTATAACCTGGTGTTATGTGATTTTTAACTTTGTACACCTCAGTCCAGCAGTGGCATCTCCAAATGATGAGCATTCAGATAGCAAGTCAAAGAGTCATAGAGATGTACAGCATGGGAACAGTCCAACTTGTCCATACCGACCAGATATCTCAACCCAGTCTGGCACCTCTCAGCACCTGGCCCATATCCCTCCAAACCATTCCTATTCGTATACCAATTCATTGCCTTTTAAATGTTGTAATTGTACCAGCCTCCACCACTTCCTCTGGCAGCTCATTTCATACACGCACCACCCTCTGTGTGAAAAAGTTGCCCCTTAGGTCTCTTTTATGTCTTCCCCTCTCACCCTAAGCTTATTGCTCTAGTTCTGAGATCTCCTTACAAATTTGTTTCTCAATTTCTCTCTGGCTATGAGGGAGTCTATAATACAAGCCCAACAAGCCCTTTCTTATTTCAGTTCCACCCAAATAACTTCCCTGGATGTATTTTCGAGAATATCCTCCTTCAGTACAGCAGTAATGCTATCTCTTATCAAAAACGCCACTCCCCCTCCTCTGTTGCCTCTCTTTCTATCCTTCCTAGCATTTGTATCCTGGGACATTAAGCTGCCAGTTCTGTCCATCCCTGAGCTATGTTTCTCTAATTGTTATGATATCCCAGTCCCATGTTCCTAACCATGCCCTCAGTTCATCTGCCTTCCCTGTTAGGCCTCTTGCATTGAAATAAATGCAGTTTAATTTATCAGTCCTACTCTGTTCTCTGCTTTGTTCCTGCCTGCCCTTACTGTTTGACTCGCCTTTGTTCTCAACTGTACCAGTCTCAGATTGATCTCTTTCCTCACTATCTCCCTGGGTCCCACACCCCCATCATACTAGTTTAAATCTTCCCAAGCAGCTCTAACAAATCTCCCTGCCAGTATATTAGTCCTCTTCCAATTTAGGTACAATCCATCCTTCTTGTGCAGGTCACCTCTACCCCAAAAGAGCTTCCAATGATCAAAAATTTTGAATCCTTCTCCCGTGCACCTGCTCCTCAGCCATGCATTCATCTGCTCTATCCTCCTATTCCTGCCCTCACTAGCTGATAGCACCAGGAGTAATCCAGATATTAGTACTCTCATGGGCCTCCTTTTTAAATTCCTGCCTAACTCCCTGTAATCTCCTTTCAGAATCTCAATCTTTTCCCTTCCTATGTCATTGGTTCCAATGACCTCCTGCTGGCCCCTCTTCCACTTGAGAACATTCTGCATCCCCTCTGAGACATCCTTGACTCTGGCACCAGGAATGCAACACACCATTCTGATTTTATGCCGCTGGCCACAGGACCATCTGTCCTCAAATTCTAGACAGTCCTCAAATTCAATCGATCTCTTGGAACCTGATGTACCTGTCATTGCATTAGAACTGGTCTCAGTACCAGAATCTTGGCTGTTTGCTACGTTTCCCTGAGAATCATCAACCCCACATGTTCCAAAACAGCATACTTATTTGAAATGGGGATAGCCACAGAAGACTCCTGCACCAACTGTCTACCTCTCTTACCTTTCCTGGAGTTAACCAATCCATGTGACTGGATCTGCATCTTTTCCCTCTTCCTATAACTGCCATCCTTCATGTCTCCCTGCTCTTGTAAATTCCTCATTACCTCGAACTGTCTCTCCAACTGTTCCATTCAATTTGAAAGGATTCTTAATCAACGGCATATATTGCAGATATAGTCCTCAGTAACCCTTAAACTCTCCCTGAACTCCTACATCCGACAAGAAGAGCATATCACTCTACTAAAGGCCATTTTTGCTTTTAGTCTACAGACACAGAAAATAGCACTGTCTTATTCCTCTACAAAACACTGCTCCAGGTTAAATTAATACTTGTGGCGTATATTTTAAGTTTAATCAAGAGGCATATCTCAAAAAAACATAATAAAACACCAACTCTACTCACAACTGCAGATTTACTGTAAGGCCATGCTTAAAATATCCACTTACCTGTTTCTGTGCTGTCCCCTCTCCCAAACAGGTTCCTCCAAGATTAGTTGTGAATTTCACTTGTTTGTTTTCCCAGATGTATTCCAATGTCCAGTGATTCACGAATTCAAACAGCAAAGGCAGTAACTGTGCAGGTTCACTGCTGTGTCAGTTTCTGCCAATTTCCCGTTTCCATTGCCAGTGGCTGTCAGCTCTTTGTCCCTGAGTTCTGCCTCTGGCCGAGTGAATGTGAAAATTCTTCAGTGAATAGTCCTCTTGTCTCAGACTTCCAAGATTCTGGGTTAGATGGGAGAGCAGAAATCTAACCACTGGTATCTGGGCTGATGTGAGAACTGTTGTACTGGAGTAGCACACTGTTGGAGGGTCAGTGCTGAGGGAGTGCCAGACTGTGTCCCTCTGTGACATCTAACTGGCTGACTGCTGTCTGAAGTCCATATTAAAGATTTCGTGACCTCCTTGGAAGAAGCACTGTGAATGCCAATCTGAATCTTTAAAACTTGTGTCCAGTTGGTGAAAACAGGCAATCAGCCCGATATCACAGTGCTGTTAGTCAGTTCTTGCTGTCTGCACGTTAGTTGCTGTGTTCCCTGAGTAACCGCAGTATCTACTTGACAGTCCATATGATGTTGGAACAGAGGTCAGCCAATTGAATGTACTCTTTTGTCCGATGGGGTCATGGCTGATTTGGCAATTATCACCTCCACTCTCCTGTCTTTCTTTATAATCTTTGATCCCTTCCAGATTAAAAATCTCATCGCAGCCTTCAATATAATTAATGACTCAGCCTCGACCGCCCTCTGTGGTCAAGAGTTCCGCAGATTCACTCCCCTCTGAGAGAAGAAATTCCTCCTCATGCTTCCCTTTTATTCTGAGACTGTGCCTCAAAACTAGAGTCGAAAAGTGTGGCGCTGGAAAAACATGGCAGGTCATGCAGCATCCGAGGAGCAGGAGAGTCGACGTTCCGGGGGTAAGCCCTTTATCAGGAATGTCAAAACTAGATGGAATATTCCATCTCACCAAAATTGCGTGGAAGAAAATGGAAGACAGTTTAACGGCTGGACTCACTACTACTCATAAAAAGGCCAAAGGACTACTTGTTTTCCAAACTGCTAGCTGTAGCGCCATGTTCGCATTCATTGACTTAGAAATAAGGTCACACAGGGCTCATAGAAACATACAGTATAAGCAAAGGAGGAGGCTGTTTACCCCTTTTAACAATCCATGTGATCATGGCTGATCAGCCAACTCGGTTCCCTGATCCCATTTCATTCCTGTAATCCCAAGGACTTTATCTAACGCCTCAGAAGTATGGGAAGTGATTTTTGGGTCCCTTGCTGATATATTTGTATCATCGATAGCCACGAATGAAGTGCCAGTAGATTGGAGGGTGGCTAATGTGGTGTGATTATTTAAGAAAGGTGGTAAGCAAAAGCCAGGGAACTGATGTCAGTGGTGGGTAAGTTGTTGGAGGGGATTGTGAGGGATAGGATCTATGTGCATTTGGAAAGCCAAGGACTTATTAGGGATAGTCAACATGGTTTTGTGCATGAGAAATGGTATCTCACCAACTTAATTGAGTTTTTGATGAAGTGACAAAGACAATTGAAGAAGGCAGGGGAGTGCAGTTGTGGTAAGTGGTGCCTCAGAGGATGATTTGCTGCTGATATCTCTCATTTCCTTTGTCATTGATTTTTCTGTCTCTCTACTGCTTGATGCCAGGTTGCGTTTCAGGAAGAGCCAGAGGCACGTCACAGCCTGTGTGGAGGCAGCAAGCAGTCAGGGCGAGGTGGTCATCTCAGCTTCGACCCAAGAGTGGTCCATCAAGAAGCACCTATACAGCACCCGGGACGTCACTGCAGCCGAGACTGTGGGCCGTGTGCTAGCTCAACGCTGCCTTGAGGCCGGGATCGGCTACCTCCAATTCCGGGCTATCCCTTGGGAATACCGGGCAGAGTCGGTAAGTCCCGAGAACTTTAAGAGAATGAGGGTCCTGATTAGTTTAGGAGGAAAGATGGGTGACTCACTTAAACAGGATTGTGGCTGATTGCATCCGGCCTCAACTCCACAGTCCTGCCCACTGTCTTGAAACCATTACTGACTAAAGAATTGTCTACCACCTCAAATTTATTCAGTGACTATCACACTCTGGAGAAGCAAATCCCCTTATGAGAACATAGAACATAGAAAAATACAGCGCAGTACAGGCCCTTCGGCCCTCGATGTTGCGCCGACCGAAGCCTACCTAACCTACACTAGCCCAATAACCTCCATATGTTTGTCCAATGCCCGCTTAAATGACCATAAAGAGGGAGAGTCCACCACTGCTACTGGCAGGGCATTCCATGAATTCACAACCCGCTGAGTAAAAAATCTACCCCTAACATCTGTCCTATACCTACCACCCCTTAATTTAAAGCTGTGTCCCCTAGTAACAGCTGACTCCATACACGGAAAAAGGTTCTCACTGTCAACCCTATCTAAACCCCTAATCATCTTGTACACCTCTATCAAATCTCCCCTAAACCTTCTTTTCTCCAATGAGAAAAGTCCCAAGTGCCTCAGCCTTTCCTCATATGATCTTCCTACCATGCCAGGCAACATCCTGGTTAACCTTCTCTGCACTCGTTCCAATGCCTCCACATCCTTCCTATAGTATGGCGACCAAAACTGCACACAATACTCCAGATGAGGCCACACCAGAGTCTTATACAACTGCAACATGACCTCAGGACTCCGGAACTCAATTCCTCTACCAATAAAGCCCAGTACACCATATGCCTTCATCACAGCACTATTTACCTGGGTGGCAACTTTCAAAGATCTGTGTACATGGACACCAAGATCCCTCTGCTCATCCACACTACCAAGTAGTCTACCATTAGCCCAGTAATCCATCTTCTTGTTACTCCTACCAAAGTGAATGACTTCACGCTTAGCTACATTGAATTCCATTTGCCACCTTACTGCCCAGCTCTGTAACTTATCTATATCGCGCTGTAACCTGCCACATCCTTCTTCGCTGTCCCCAACTCCACAGACTTTTGTGTCATCCGCAAACTTGCTCACCCAGCCTTCAAGCCCCTCCTCCAGGTCATTTATAAAAATGACAAACAGCAATGGTCCCAAAACAGATCCTTCTGGAACACCGCTAGTAACTGCGCTCCAAGATGAACTATACCATCAACTACTACCCTCTGTCTCCTTCCAGCCAGCCAATTCCTAATCCAAGCCTCTAATGTACCCTTAATGCCATATCTCCGTAGTTTTTGCATTAGCCTGCCATGGGATACTTTATCGAACGCCTTGCTAAAATCCATATACACCACATCTACTGCTTTACCCTCGTCCACTTCCTTGGTCACCTTCTCAAAGAATTCAATAAGGTTTGTGAGGCACGACCTGCCCTTCACAAAACCATGCTGACTATCCTTGATCACATTATTCCTATCCAGATGTTCATTAAATCCTATCCCTTACAATTCTCTCTAAGACTTTGCCCACAACAGAAGTGAGACTCACTGGCCTATAGTTACTCGGGCTATCCCTGCTCCCCTTCTTGAACAAGGGGACCACATTTGCTATCCTCCAGTCTTCTGGCACTATTCCCGTAGACAACGACGACATAAAAATCAAGGCCAATGGATCCGCTATCTCCTCCCTAGCTTCCCAGAGGATCCTAGGATAAATGTCATCAGGCCCAGGGGACTTATCTATTTTCATCCTTTCCAGTATTCCCCAGACCTCTTCCCTACGTACCTCAAGGCCATCCATTCTAATCACTTGTGACTCAATATTCACATCGGCAAAAATGTCCTGTTCCTGAGTGAAAACTGACGAAAAGTTTTGATTCAGTGTCTCACCAATCTCCTCCACCTCCACACACACAACTTCCCACTACTATCCTTGACTGGACCGATACCTACCCTAGTCATCCTTTTATTCCTGACATACCTGTAGAAAGCCTTTGGATTTTCCCTAATCCTACCAACTAAGGACTTTTCATTACCCCTTCTCGCTGCTCTTAGCTCTGTCTTTAGATCCTTCTTGGCTACCTTATAACTCTCAATCGCCCCAACTGAACCTTCACGCCTCATCTTTACATAGGCCGCCCTCTTCCCTTTCACAAGGGATTCCAATTCCTTATTAAACCACGGCTCCCTCACAAGACCCTTTCCTCCCTGCCTGACTGGTACATACTTATCAAGGACACCCATTAGCTGTTCCTTGAACAATCTCCACATATCATTTGTGTTCTTCCCTTGAAGCCTATTTTTCCAATCCACGCATCCTAAGTCATGCCTCACCGCATCATAATTTCCCTGCCCCCAGCTATAACTGTTGGCCTGCAGTGCACACTTATCCCTCTCCATCACTAGAGTAAAAGTCACCGAGTTGTGGTCACTGCCCCCAAAGTGCTCACCTACCTCCAAGTCTAACACCTGGCCTGGTTCATTACCTAGAACCAAATCCAGTATAGCCTCACCTCTTGTTGGCCTGTCTACATATTGTGTCAGGAAACCCTCCTGCACACATTGGACAAACACCGACCCATCTAACGAACTCGAGCTATAGCTTTCCCAGTCAATATCTGGGAAGTTAAAGTCCCCCATAACAACCACCCTGCTACTTTCACTCTTCTCCTGAATCATCCTGGCAATACTTTCCTCTACTTCTCTCGGACTATTAGGAGGCCTGTAGAAAACTCCGAACAGGGTGACCTCACCTTTCCTATTTCTAACCTCCGCCCACACTACCTCAGATGGCAAGTCTTCCTCCATCACCCTTTCTACTGCTGTAATATTATCCTTGACAAGCAATGCCACACCTCCCCCTCTTTTACCCCCATCTCTGACCCTACTAAAACATTTAAACCCTGGAACCTGCAACAGCCATTTCTGTCCCTGTTCTACCCACGTCTCTGTAATGGCCACAACATCGAAGTCCCAGGTACCAACCCTCGTCATGTCTGTTATTAAACGTGCCACATGTTAAGCCTAAAACGATGACCTCTCATATGAACGAGGACCGTAAGGAAGCCACTCAGCTCCTCCAGCTTACTCTGCCGTTCAATAAGGTCATGGCCGATCTGATTTTAACTTTGACTCAATGTTGCAGTGCATCCTCCCAAATCTTTCAGCCTCTTAACCTACATTGCCCCACAAGGGGAAACATCTTCTCTGCGTCTACTTTGTTAATCTCCTTTAGCATCTTACAAACTTCAATTAGATCTTGTGG
The DNA here is from genome assembly GCF_047496795.1 of Chiloscyllium punctatum. NCBI lineage: Eukaryota > Metazoa > Chordata > Chondrichthyes > Orectolobiformes > Hemiscylliidae > Chiloscyllium > Chiloscyllium punctatum. The sequence goes on from NC_092753.1 coordinate 19,746,746, forward strand.
GTGAATTACCACAAGCTACCTTTAATTTGGCTACTTACTCAGGAATCTCCAAGACAATCCAGTCTTAAAACAGAGGAACCTCTATTATCTGAATGAGTTGGGCGAGCACCTTTTCGTCCGGAACGCAGTGCTCTACCAGACAGTTTGTTTAAATCAATAATTTTGATGAGTCTGCTATTTGAACAAACTAATCTTTGCATTCTGCAAATTGCAGGTTAAACTGAGAAGGACTTAAACCCTTAACATCACATAAATATATGAAATCCCTGCATTAAGCAAGGTCCTGAACAGCTTCTACAATCATAAGAGCATTTATCAAGTTTCTGTGAACTCAGTGTCACAGTAGGAAATCAGAAGCACTGCCTTGCGCATGTTTACTTTCTCGGCAATTTATTTCAAGAACTGCCCAGTAAAGTGACGGAAATAAAGCACACGTTTGAAAAGGACTGTGTAACTAATCCTAACGTGAAACCAAAAACTCCACTCATTGTTGCTTGAGGTGATTGTGTTTCTTTGATTTTGCCAGTGTTTTCACATGTTCTTCAGTACAGGCAATCCAAATTCACCTACCTCTTTGATGTAATATTTTTATTAGACCTTGAGACCTTGTTCGGATAATCCAAAATACGGATAATTGAGGTTAGTCTGTACTTAATCTTTATTGCACGTGGCAGCCAAAATAAGGACCTCCGGTCAGCGAGTTAGGCCTCACAATCCAGCTTGGGTATTACCTGATTCATGGTGGAATTTAGCTACGATTACGACCTACAATGTCTGGCTTTGGATGTCCAGGGTATCATCCTTGTACAATACCGTTCTTCAGAGTTCTGCTGCTGAGGAATCCTGAATCTGAAATCTTCTAGAATTTTCTGCCTTGTGATGTGACATGATTGATGCTCCTTTAGATTTGTTCATCCACAATATTGATTCTGGAGTATTCAAGTCTTTGGATTGCCTTCTTATTGGGAGTAGCTTTTCTGTTCCTTGTTACACTTGATGCCAACTTTCTATTCAAAACATTGCATGTTGTGCCAGTAACCCCTTCACTTCAGTACATCCCTCATGCAGGGAATATTAATTACCTATTAGTCACAAGACAGCTGGTTGTCAAACAATTAACTTTGCTAACCCTGGAAACGGGTTATTTATGTTGCTTTGACTCCTTTTTCTCCCAGGTATGGTTAATTGGAATGTTGCCTTTAATTCCTTCATAACAACTTCTCCTTGTCCCTTACATCTCAGGAAACAGTTCAAGTCTGCAGTATCGCAATCTTCTAAACTGAGTTTTAACCTGGGATAAAAATGGGAGTTTGTCAGTCCAAATAGCAATCACAAAACCCTGGAATAATGAAAGAAAGTTTGTGGGGGAGGAGGAAACAATCAGAATTTTTTTAGGCTCATCGATTGAGGTAGGAATCACAATCCCATAGGGATAGTTGTCTGGGAGAGGTATTACAGAAGAAGAGGGTAGATTTGACTGGAGGAGAAGAATCACTGCCTCAGGATTGGGCAGAGAAGGGACAGTTACCCTGTGGGATAGAGAGAGGGAGGGCAGCAAGGGGCTATCAGCAAACAAACTCATCTCATCTCCATCTCTCTGTGCTCTGTAGGTCCAGCGATTCCGCTCTGCGCTAAAAGACAGTGGGCTGATCCTCAGCGAACCACGGAGAGTGTACCAGTCGATGCATGGGAATTTGGGACCGAAGGTGAGATGGGGCAAAGGCATCGCAACAAGTTCCTTTCGATTCCTAAATAAAGCAAAAGATTCTGTCTGACTTCAGAACTCATTCTTTTCACGGGTTGTCATAAGGGATGCGGGGTGAAGGTGCAGGCTTCACACACAGCAAGATGGTCCCAGATTGCTCCATCTCCCTCCCATCAGCCAAGGTTTATTCTGAGCTCACTGATCTTATCTGCTGGGGGACTGACTGGTCTCCTTCCTGTTCCTGTGTAACAGGATTGAGGAACTGAATGATCTCCTGTTCCTGTGTTACAAGACAAGGGGAGTACTCAGTGAATGATAGGACACTAGGAAACTCAGAGGAACAGGGGTCTTGCCCACAGATCCCTGAAGGTGAAGAGACAGATTAGTAGATAGCTAAGCATCCATGACCATTTCCATTTAGAAGGACAAGGGCAGCAGATACATGGAACCCCAACCCCTCAAGTTCCACTCCAAGACACTCGCCATCCTGACTTGGAAATATATTGCCATTCCTACACCGTCGCTGGTTCAAAATCATGGAATTCCCTCCCTGAGGGGTCAACCTATATCTCATGGACTACAGCAATTCAGGAAGGCAGCTCATCACCAACTTCTCAAGAGCCACTGGGCACTGGTGATAAATGCTGGCCAGCTAGTGATGCTCATGTCCCACAAGTGACTAAAAAAAATTCCATTCCACTGAGACTGTTCCAGAAAATGAGAGATTTCACTAATCGCCTCTTAATCCTGGGGATGCAAAAATCATCACAAATTTGGGATTTTAATCCCTGCAGCACCTTGGCAGTGATTTTCTTTCTGGACACCATTATGTTCCTGTTAGAGTAAAGCTGGTAAATGCGAGTACAGTGGATGAAGACATAAAGTCGCAGAGACATACAGCACAGACTTCGGTCCAACTCGTCTATGCCAACCAGATACCCTAAATTAATCTAGTCCCATTCACCAGCACTTGGCCCATATCCCTCTAAACCCTTCTTATTCATATACCCATCCAGAGGCCTTTTAAGTGTTGTAATTGTACTAGCCTCCAACAATTTCTCAGGCAGCTCATTCCATACATGCACCACCCTCTGCGTGAAAAAACTGCCCCTTTTAAATCTTTCCCCTCTCATACTAAACCTGTGCCCTCAAGCTTTTGACTCGCCCAACCCGAGGAAAGTACCTTGTGTATTTACCCTATTCATGCCCCTCATGATTTTATAAACCTCTGTAAGGTCACCCCTCAGCCTCCAGGGAAAATAGCCCCAGTGTATTCCACCTCTCCTTATAGCTCAAATCTTCCAATCCTGGCAACATCCTTGTAAAACTTTCCTAAACCCTTACATATTTCACAACATCCTTCTCATAGCAGGGAGGCCAGAATTGCGCACAGTATTTTAATAATGGCCTAACAAATGTCCTGTACAGCTGCAACATGACCTCCCAAAGTCTATACTCAATGCACTATGTAATAACGGCATGTATACCAAATGCTGCCTTCATTGAGGCTCTGTTTGAACAAGTATAAGGAGGCATATGTTAGGTATAGACAACTGGGATCAAGTGAATCCTTTGAAGAGTATTTCAAGAGAGATAGATAGGTCCATTATTAAGAGGGAAATCGGGGGACAAAAGGAGATGAGATAGCCATGGCAGATAAGGTTAACAATAATCCAGAGATTCAACACATATGTTAAGAGCAGCTAAGGAAAAAATAAGGCACCTTAAAGATGGATGAGGTTATCTTTGTGTGGAACCACAGATGATGGCAGGCATACTAAATTTTGTGCCAGTTTTTACTGTGGAGAAACATGAAGGCGAGAGAACTGAGAATAAATATTGATGTTTTGAAAACAATCCACATTACAGAAGAGGAGGTGCTGGAGATCTTAAAAACACATAAAGGTGGATAAATCTCTGGGACCTGATCAACTGTATCCCAGGACGTTGTGGATAGACAGAGAAGAAATTGTGGACCCCCTACCATAGATATCTATGGGGCACTAGAGGACTGCAGGTCGATTAATGTGCCTTTATTTAAAGAAAGGCTCTAAGGAGAAGCCAGGGAACTATAGACCAGTGAATCTGTCATCGGTGCCACATGGAGTTATAGAGTCATAGAGATGTACAGCACAGAAACCGACCCTTCGGTCCAACTCATCCATGCTGACCAGATATCCTAAACTAATCTAGTTCTATTTGCCAGCACTTGGCCCAGATCCATTTAGATGCCTCCTATTCCTGTGCTCATCCTGTGCCTTTTAATGTTGTAATCGTACCAGCTTCCACCACTTCCTCTGGCAGCATATTCCATACATGCACCACCCTCTATGTGGAAAAGTTGCCTCTTAGGTCCCTTTTAAATATCTCCCCTCTCACCCTCAACCTATGCCCTCTAATTCTGGAGCTCCCCCATCTCAGGGAAAAGACCTTGTCTATTTGTCCTATCCATGCCCCTGCATGATTTTATAAACCTCTATAAGGTCACCCCTCAGCCTCAGATACTCCAATGAAAATTGCCCCACCCATTCAGCCTTTCCCTTTTGCTCAAACTCTCTAACCCTAGCAAAATCCTTGTAAGTCTTTTCAGAACCCTTTCAAGTTTCACAACATCCATCTTATAGCAGGAAGAGCAAAATTGCACACCGTATCCCAAAAGTGGCCTAACCAAGGTCCTGTACAGCCACAACATGATCTCCCAACTCCTTTACTCAATGCTCTGACCAAACACCACCTTCACTATCCTATCTACCTGCGACTCCACTTTCAAAGAACTATGAACCTTCACTCCAAGGTCTGTTTGTTCAGCAGCACTCCCCAGGACCTTAGTGTTAAGTATACAAGTCCTGCCCTGATTTGCCTTTCCTAAATGCTGCACCTCACATTTATCTAAATTAAACTCCATCTGCCACTCCTAAGCCCATTGGCCCATCTGGTCAAGATCCTGTTGTAATCTGAGGTAACCTTCTTCGCTGTCCACTACACCTCCAATTCAGTGGTCATCTGCAAACTGACTAACGACACTTCACATCCATATTATTTATATAAATGACACAAAGCAATGAACCCAGCACCGATCCTTGTGGCACACTGCTGGTCACAGGCCCCCAATCTGAAGGCAATCATGCGTCAGCACACTATCTTCTACCTTCGAGCCAGTTGTTGAAGAGATTATAAAATATCATATTTATAAAAATAAAATTATAAAATACATTTCATTTGGAGAGGTAAAGACAGATTAAGGATAGTCAGTATGGTTTTGTGATTGGGAAATTGTGTCCCATCAATTTGATTGAGGTTTTTGAGGACGTAATTAAAAGGATTAATAAAGGTAGAGCATTAGATGTTGTTGACATAGACTTTAGTAAAACCTTTGATAATGTTCTACATGGTAGACTAATTAGTATAGTTAGATCACATGGGATACAATTGGATACAAAATTAGCTTGACAATAGAAAACAGAGGAAGATTGTAGAGTTGTTTTTAGACTGGAGGCCGGTAACCAGTGGTGTTCAGCAAGTTTCAGTGCTGGGTCCACTGCTGTTCATCAAAACGATTTGGATCAGAGGTTGTTGACTTGCTTGTTGGAAAGTTTGTTTGCAGACTTTTCAACACCGCATTAGGTAACATAATCAGTCCATCTCCCGTGAAGCGTTGGTGTTCTGTCCTGGTTGTTATTTATGTCTTCCGGTTTGCTGAGGTGGGTTGTTTCATATCTGGTTTTGTTTCTTAGTTGTTGGTGTATGGGGTATAATTCTACATGTTTGTTCATGGAGTTCTAGGTTTGGTGCCAGGCCTCCAGGGATTCCCATGCATGTCTTTAGCTTGTCCGTGGATAGGTACGTGTGTCCCAGTCAAATTGGTCTCCTTCTTTGTCCATGTGTATGGACACAAGTGATAGTTGATAATATATCTTGGTGGCTAGTTGGTGTTCATGTATCCTGATGGCTAGTTTTTTTCCAGTGTGCCTTTTGTGGCAATCTTTCCATGGTATTTTGTATATAATGTTGATTCTGTTAGTTGCAGGTATGGGATCCTTTATGCTCATCAGTAGCTGTTGTAGCGTAATTGCTGATTTGTGGGCTACCATAATACCTAGGGGTCAGAGTAGTCTGGTGTTTGTTTCAGAAATGTCCTTGACGTATGGCAAAGAAATGCACAGAAATTCCTGAAGGTCTGGCACTCAACCTGGCATTCCATTAACAAACATTTCGAGTCAGATCCCATATTCCAACCACGAAGAAACATTACCAGAAATGTTACCACCTACCTCAGCAAACACACAAATATCAAGTGGGAAGGACACAGAAAATGGGTGGCACAGTGGTTAGCACTGCTGCCTCACAGCGCCAGCAGACCTGGGTTCGATTCCCGTCTCAGGTGACTCTCTGTGTGGAGTTTGCACATTCTCCCCGTGTCTGCGTGGGTTTCCTCCGGATGCTCCAGTTTCCTCCCGCAATCCAAAAATGTGCAGGTTAGGTGAATTGGCCATGCTAAATTGCCCGTAGTGTTAGGTGAAGGGGTAAATGTAGGGGAATGGGTCTGGGTGGGTTGTGCTTCGGTGGGTCGGTGTGGACTTGTTGGGCCAAATAGCTTGTTTCCACCCTGTAGGTAATGTAATGTTATGACATAGCTTTGGAGTAGTGAGGACTTAAACTTGGGTTTTCTGCCTTTGAGGGAGGACACTCACACTGCACCACAAGTGGCCCCTCATTGACTCTACTCCAGAAGCTAGGAGGTATAAGATTTATATTCCTTTACAGGGAGTGTAAATGTTACTGACTAGGCCCATAGGGTAGTTATGAGTCAGCTACATTGCAGTGGGTCGTTAGTGACTTGTAGGCCAGGCTAGATAAGGATGACTATGAAATAAACCTGATGAAGGAGCAGTGCTCCGAAAGCTAGTGCTTCCAGTTAAACCTGTTGGACTATAACCTGGTGTTGTGTGATTTTTAATTTTATACACCCCAGTCCAACACTGGCATTTCCAAATCATTACTAAATAAGTGAACCAGACGTGTTTGATTTATATGACAATCAGCATTATTTACATGGTTGATTTTGGACTTGCTTTTTATTCCAGATTTTTACTGAATTTATATTATGCCATCTACCATGGTGGGATTTGAACCCATGTCCCCAAAGCATTAATGTAGGGTTCGAGAGTATTGATGTGGTGAGAATATCAATATACCATCATTTCCTCACATCTCCATATTGAACAATACTGCCCGCACTGCTGTTGTGAAACAACATGCTCAAGAATAGAAATGCTGGATTCTGGGACATTACTTTCAATATCTTATTATAAGGCTTTTTATTTTAATTTTTAGTATGTAGATTTCTTATTTTTGATAGAATCCTTCAGATATTTGTGTGTGAGTAAGTATTTGCCTCTTAAATCCACAAACTCTTTCCCACATCTACAAGGTGTAAGTCAACACAGTGATGGAATACTTCACTAACTTCAGATGAATCCTCCTCCAACAAGAATCAGAAAGCTGGATGTCATACCAGGCAAAAAGCTGCAGCTTCAAACTTAAAGCAGCAGAAAGCAAGTTTATAAGACAAATCAGCACAAATTTGTTCAAGAAATGAAATATCAGGCTCTCATTAGTGTTAGGAGCTCTGTTGTATTTGAAGAGACGTGGGACAGAAATACACTATGGTCATGGTGATATTCACACAAAGGGAAATACACATGAGACTGTGTGTGTGTGTGTTTTGTGCAAGTGCCCAGCAAAGGGAAATGCAGGCAACAATGGTATGTGATGGTTCAAAGTGTTAACAATTCGGAGACATTCCCAAGCATAAATCACAGGAACAAACGCACATGACTACAGCTAACAACAAATGCATTCATCAGTCTCTATATTCTTCAGCATGTTTAGTGCTTTCATAATCTCATGTTTAGAGTGATTTGGATACACACACCCTCCCAGAGACACTCATAACCCGCCCCCCACCCCACCCACCACATGCACACATACACATATAAGTTTGTGGGGTGAAGTTGTACTTGTAGAATTACATTTTACTTTTCTCAAACACTGCGTGAATCCATGTAAGATTCTGTAAATATGTTTTTTAGATTAGAATCAGTTTGACCATTGTGGCACAGACAGCCTCACAGGGAGTTAACACCTTCAAGACCTTATCTGGGCCGACATGACACCAGTTGTTAAAGTGCACTTGAGAATGTAACTTTTTAAAAAAGGTTTTGCAATTTACATATGAAATAAGTGAAACTAACATGGTCAATCTAACAGATGACAGACTTAACAAACGTCTGGGTCTTTTTCAATATATAATTTCAGTTACATCACACTGTAAACTTTTGCTATAAACTGTGTCTTACAACCTTATTCTCCGCAACCTAGTGCTTCTAAATAAACCTGTTGGACTATAACCTAGTGTTGTGTGATTTTTAACTCCTATTTAGAGGTCACAGAAGTGATTTTATTTAATGCTCAAATCTGTAACAAGTACATAGACTTTAATTTCCATTATATATTCTCCTGTTGATACCAGAATCGCAGAATGTTTGTGACTTGTTGATGAACCAATCACCAATGTAGAACAGTAGCATTCTCACTATCAGTTTGTGCATTTTCACTTGTGTAATGACCCCACTAGTCTGAGCGGAGAATTCTCTGAGACACAGATAGTGGGTACTTGGCTCGATCAGATGGTGGGACCTGCTCCAGTTGAATAAGTCCTGTATTATTTATCTTTGCCATAAATGGATTCAAGGTATAGTCATTGCACTGATACTGAGTGGGAATCTGGGATACTTTACACCCAAACCCAGGAACACTGAGCATAAATGTCTGTGTCCGTCGGCAGGCCAGACTGAGCTGGGATAATAGTCTAGTGATAACTCAACTGAGGCATCATCTCCGGCTGCACCCCCTGTTGCACCATCATTCTCCCTAGTATTCAGGACTGAATATCGATTTGTTATGAACCAGACCAAACCCCCTCAAAATATATCAAAGAGATAGCCTAGACCCGAATTTCTACCTTATTTGAAGGCAAGTATAAGGTACTGCATTCCAGATGTGATTCAATTGGTCCACATAGGGCTTTAAGCAAAACATGTTTATTGTTATAATACAGTTAAATAAAATGATACAAAAGAAGAATTGGCATAACTCTATTGTAAAACCTGATAAAATAATATGTTTAATTACTAATCATCGACTATTCCAATATAGCAGCATCTCATAAACACACCCTAGGCGAGGGCAAATTCAATGCAACAGATTTTTCTCATGGAATATCTCTCTTCCAGACCAGGAGAAAGGAACACCAGAACAATTGAGCAGCAGAGACAGACCTTGGGCTTTTTGCTGTAGCGTAGAGGGAGCTGTATCTACACCAGCTTCACTAGGCAACTCTAAATGCCAACTGAACAAGTCTGCACAGGAACAGGCCCTTCGGCCTACCAACACATTTTGCCCTTCCATACTAAAACTGTCTTCATTTAAGGATCAGTATCCTACAATTCCCTTCTTATTCATGTCTTCATCCAGGTGCTTCTTGAATGCTGCTAATGTGTCTGTTTCCACCACCTCCTCTGGCAGTGTGTTCCGGGCACTCACTACCCTTTGTGTGAACAATTTGCCTCGCATATCTGTTTTAAATTCCTCCCTCATCCCATACCTTGAACCTGTGTCCGCTAGAAATTGACTCCTTCACCCTGTGAAAAAGCCTCGTACTTTGCACTCTATTCATGCCATTCACAATCTTATAAACTTCAGTCAGGTTGCCTCTCAACCTCCTGCATTCTAGTCTATCCAACCTTTCTTCATAGTTAAAATGCCCCATACCAAGCAATATCCTGTAAAACTTTTCTGTACTCTTTCCAAAGCATCCACATCCTTCTGGTAGTATGGTGCCCAGAACTGCACGCAAAATTTCCAATGCAACCTAACTAAAGTTCTATAAAGCTGCAGCATAACTTTCCTGTCCTTATATTCAGTGCCCCTTCCAATGAAGGCAAGCATGCCATAGGCCTTTATTACTATCTTATCCAGCTGCATTGTCATCTTTAGTGATCTATGGACCTGCACACGGAAATCCGTCTGCATATCAATACTCCTAAGGGTTCTGCCATTCACTATATAAATTCATCTTAAAGTCACAGTACCATCACAAGTTGTAAATGAGATGTGCTTGGAGATCTCCTCCTCTACTTGCCTTGTCTTGGTTGACAGGCTGAAGTTGTGTTCTTGTGAATAGAGGACACTGAAGTGTAAATAATTATTCAGGTCTGGCTGCAGTCTATAGGAAAGACCTATTCTGTTATCAGAGAGGTTGATAATCAGGGACAATAATGTACAAAATTAGAGGACAGGCACAGATGATTCTTTACGAATTAGAATTAGAATCCTGACAGTATGGAAACAGGCCCTTTGTCCCAATAAGTCTACCACTGACCCTCTGAATAGTATCCCACTCAAACCCATTCCCCATCACTCTAATGCACCTAACCTACACTTCACTGAACACTACGGGCAATTTAGCATGGCCAATTCACCTGGTCTGCATATCTTTGGGTTGTGGGCAGAAACCCACACAGACACAGGGAGGACATGCAAACTCCACACAGACAGTCGCCTGAGCCTAGGATTGAACCTGGGTCCCTGGTGCTGTGAGGAAGCAGTGCGAGCCATTGAGCCACCATGCTACCAGGGTGTGTTATACTCAGAGGGCAGTGGGTGTTAGGAACACTATTTGAAAGTGTGGTAATTCTTATCACAGTTATGTAAAACCTCAGATACACACCTGAGAGATCACAACCTACAGACCAAGAGCTGGAAAGTGAGACAGGGGCTCCACCCCTTTTCCAATCTGCACTGATGCTTTGGGCCAAATGGCTTCCTTCTGTGCTGTAAATGTTCTCTATTTCTGTGTTCTTCTCCTCGCTGGAGAGCCTGAGCCCTAGATTTGTAGCTGGGCACCTGCCGTTCAACCATGTCCTACTTAATATGTCACCAGATACTGGGTCAGTTCCCAGGACTGAAACTGGAGTCTTGGTCCAGACCATATCCTGTAGATCTTTTTGTACATTATCCTTACATACCTGATCATTCCTTGATATCTGTAACATGGCTCAGTCATGCAGATGGATTTACATTTCATATCAATGTTAGTTTTGGTTCACCAGTGACACTTCTTTCTGAAACAGAGGACTGTGTATTATAAATCCTGTTAGGTTCCAACAAATACATGGCAAGGGAGAAGATTTAGAACAAAGAACAAAAGAGAAGGAAAGCACAGGACCAGGCTTTTCAGCCCTCCAAGCCTGCGCCAATCATCATGCCCTAACTAAGCTAACAAACAAACCTTCTACCCTTATTCTGTCTATATCCCTCTATTCCCTCCCTATTCATGTGACTATCCAGATGCTTTTTAAATGTTGCCAATGCCCCTGCTTCCACCACCTCTTCTGGCTCCTACCACTCTCGGCATGAAAGGCTTCCCTCGCACATCTTCCTTAAACATTTCCCCCTCTCACCTTGAAACTTCGACCCGAGGAAAAGCCTCTACTTATGCCTCTCATAATTTTGTAGACCTTGATCAGATCTCTTCTTCGCCACCGTCCTTCCAGTGCAAACAATCCTAGTCTTTTTAACCTTTTGTCATAGCCAATGCCCTTGAGACCAGGCAACATCCTGTGAACCTTCTCTGCACTCCTTCCAAAGCTTCCACATCCTTCTGGTAGAGTGACTGTAAAAAATGCACACAATACTCCAAATCTGGAAAATATAAAACAAGGGTTTTTTCTTGCTGCAACATGATTTGCCAGTTCTTGTACTTGACGCCTTCTTAATTTAACCTTTACCTCTTCACGATGCACCATCACTATGGAACTTTGTGTGCTTTTCCTCCCAACCTAAAAGTGAATAATGTCTAAGATTGTTCTGTTGAATCATCTTGTGAAAAATCAAAACTGCATTATATACGTAAGCTTTACCCATCCTCAATTCAAATCCCCACAAGCTTCGATACAAATCTGTTTAATCTTTCTTGTCAAATGTTTTAAACAAGTCAGACAACATCTTGTCAACTGGCAATATTTAATTAACATACGAACATAATGAGCATGGATAGCACAGTGGCTCAGTAGTGAGCACTGCTGCCTCACAGCACCAGGAACCTGGGTTCGATTCTTGCTTCCGGTGACTATCTGCATGGACTTTGCACATGCTCCCCATGTCTAAGTAGGTTTCCTCCCACAGTCCAAAGATGTGCAGGCTGGGTGGATTGGCCATGTTAAATTGTCCACGGTGACCAGGGATGCATCGGCTTGGTGGATTAGCCATGGAAAATGAGGCATTACAGGGATGGGTGGGATTCTGTTCAGAAGGTTGGTGTGGAATCCATAGGCCGGATGGCCTGCTTCCATGCTGTAGGGTTTCTATGAAATTGTAATAAATTACATATTGAGTATATCAACAATTAATTTTAAAAGTTAAAGTTGCTGGATAACTGTGATTTAAACAACACAATTAATTGTGAAGAAAATAACACAATGAGTGAGAAAAAACCGATGGCTCAGTTATTCTGATGGCATCAGAAATCATTCATTATATTACAAATTACATCCTGTTCAGAAACATTTCTAGGTGCGTGTCACTGCACAATACCACAGGAGTACAGCAAACATGAGATCTATTCACTGGTCCCTGCTTCCTCAGGTTTGCATCCTCAGGTCGATCTGTTTCAAAATTAAGTCTGCTAAGTACAAGATGTTAATTTTCACAATGATGCCAGTCTGGTTCCCTTGCTAATGCAAGAACCATAGGCAGAGGAATCATAAAGTCATTCAACAAGGGAACAGACCCTTCAGCCCAACTAGTTCATGCTAACCATGTTTCTAAACTAAACTGGTCCCACATTCCATATGCTTGGCCCATATCCCTCTAAACATTCATTATTCATGTACTTACCCAAATGTCTTTTACATGTTGTAACCGTCCCGCATGTACCACTTCCTCTGGAAGTTCATTCCACAAATGAAACACTCTAAAAAAAGACATGAGAGGCAACTTTTTAAAAAAAACTCTTTCTCCTCTCAGCTTAAAAGCGTGCCTCTCATGTCTTTGAAATTCCCACCCTAGGGAAAAGGCACCCAATCTATACCGCTCATGATTTTATAGACCTCTTTGTAAGGTCACCCCTCAATCCAGTCGAAAAAGTCGCAGCCTATCCATATAACTCAAACCCTCCATTCCAGCGACAACCTGGTGCATCTTTTCTGTATCGTCCCAAGTTTAATAATATTCTTCCTATTACAAGGGAACCAGAAATGGACACAGTACTCCAGAAGATGCCTCACCAACATCCTGTATAACCTTAACATGACATCCCAACTCCTATACTCAAAGGAGCAATGAAGGCAAGCGTGCTAAACAGGGTGCTTAACCACCTTGTCTCTATGGGACGCAAACTTCAAAACGTTATGTGCTTGAATCCCTAGGTCTCTCTGTTCTACAAGATTACCTAAGACCCTACTTTTAATTGTGTAATTCCTGACCATGTTTGTTTTACCAAAATGCATTTATCCAAATTAAACTGTCTGCCAGTCCACAGTGCATTGACCCATTTGATTAAGATTTCTTTGTAGCCTTGGATAACCTTTCTCAGTGTCCACTGTCACGTGCAAACGTACTAATCATGCCTTCTATATTCTCATCACAATCATTTATTTAAATGACAAACAAAAGTGGACCCAGTACCGATTCCTGTGAAACACTGCTGGTAACTGGCCTCCAGTCCGAAAAAACAACTCTCCACTATCACCCTCGGTCTCCTGTTGTGAAGCCAATTTTGTATCCGTTTGGCAAATTCACCCTGAATCCCATATGATCCAACTTTACTAATTAGTCTACCATGCGGATCCTTGTCAAAAGCTTTATTAAAGTCAAAGTAAACAATGTCTACCACACTGTCTCTCATTAATCTTCTTGATTATTTTCTGAAAAATCTCAATCAAGTTTATGAGACATGATTTCCCTTGCATAAAACCAAGTCATTAAACAGTGCCAATGCTCCTTCATACCAAGGAGCAGCACGCCCATTCGGCACATGCCCCATTTCTTCTTTCGGTCTGCTGATCCATCCTGGCTACATAAATCTCAGAAACCTGCCAACAAGGCTGCTCTCTCTCGATCTCTGAGTAACTCCGGGTATTTGCTGGTGGGCCCTTTCTGATGGTGGGTCCACCTACAGATCCTGTCTCCAATCCGGTTCCCTTCCTGGAAGGAACATCAAGCATGAGCATGAACCCCGGAATATCGAGTGCAACTATCAGCATGCCACTGCAGCCAGACTCAGCATCATCCTGGCTCCTTCCCAGAAATAACCAGCAGGATTTCAATCTGGAGTGCAGCTGCTTAAAGGGAAGGGGCAGGAAATAAGGCAACAACATTCACATGGTGAGAGCAGCTTATAAAGTGAAATGCTCATACTGTCACACACAACCTAGGTCTGGTTCCTGTTGCAACACTGAGCCTCTCTTTCTAGATGGACTGAACAGATTCTCCTGCAGTCTGAAACAGATTAAAATAATAAACTGAGTGAACAAGAGTAAAATACAGGAAAACTGGAGTTATTATGCTAATACTTCATAGCATTGACCATAACCTTGACTTAATCCAATTTTATTTATTACGTAAACTAACCCAAAACTTTTCAGATCTGTTGCATACTCCTCAGACCATTATCAGCTGACAGCTTGTGGGGACAGATTTGTCTGTGACAGTATATGATGCCAGGTTCAGAACTATTAGTGACCAGTATGTGCTGAAATTGGAGGCAAGATTATCAATACTAGAATCTGAGAGACTGACACCCCATCGTCTGGGGTTCAGAGAGAAAAATATCAGGAGTCAGAGTTTTTTAAAAAAGTGTTTATTGATGACAGTATTATGCATAATAATAATGATATACAGCATTTTTAAAACACCACTTCACAGATGACCCCAGTTTCTGTATTTTACAAGCCATGTTCCTCAGAACTGCAGACCCCAGTTTCATTCCTGAATCCGCCAGTACATTATTCATCGGGTTCAGATTCATCAGCGATTGGTTAGTTCCGAGGGTAGAGGTGAAGTCCTTGACACAGAAAACTGAGAGCCTGACAGCTTTCAGCCTGGGAATCAGAGCGAGAAGTAACAGGAATCAGAGGAAACCCCTGGTGTTTGTCAAAAAAGTGATTGCAGGAACTATTAAAAATGCACAGTGCTTAATATTAACGCTACTGATGACACAAATAATGTGCAGTTGTAATAATAACCTTATTACTGACACTAAAACTGTAATGTTTATTAAAAACACCTACCAATTCCACTTATGATTAATGTAGTCATTTCGAACAACAATTATTATAAACATTTTCAGAAAGTCTGATATTCAAGTGTCTGTATTTTACAATCCTGATTCTTCATAACTACAAACAATTGCTTCAATCCTGAATCTCCCAGTTTATTCTTACCTAGGTTCAAATCCTTTGGTGACTCACTTTAACAGTGAGCAGAGGTGTGATCCTCAACATAAGGATCTTTGATAGCACTATGATCAAGGGTAAGCAATGGCCTAGTGGCCATTTGACTATTGACTATTAATCCCAGAAACCCAGAATAATGTTCTGGGCACCTGGGTTTGAATACTGCATCAACACATGGGGAATTTGAATTCAATTTTTTAAAAAATGATGACCATGAAACCATTGTCAATTGTTGGAAAAACCCATCTGGTTCAGTAATGTCCTTCAGGGAAGGAAATTCACCATCCTTGTCTGGTCTGGCCTACATGTGACTCCAGACCCACAGCCATGTGGTTGACTCTCAACTGCCCCCTGAAATGTCACAGACTGATGCTTTCAGAGTGCAGTTGAGAGTCTAGCAATCCACTTAGTTGTATCAATCACTAGAAAGTCACAACAAAGAAATGAAACTGGATGGACCACCTAGCATCAACCTTGGAACAGGAAAAGAAATGGCAAAAACACAAGCAGTCCTGTTGACGACGCAAAGTCCTCCTTACCAACATCTGGGGGCTAGTGCCAAAATTGGAAGAGCTGTCTCAAAGCTTAACATAGTCATTCTTACAGAATCATACATTACAGATAATACCCCAGACACCACCAGCAGGACAGACCCAGCAGCAGTGGCGACACAGGAGGATACAATCGGGAGGAGTTGCCCTGGGAGTCCTTGACATCGACTCCAAACCCCATGATGTCTCTTGGCTTCAGGTTAAACATGGGCAAGCAAACCTCTTACTGGTTACCACGTCCCGCCCTCCTTCAGCAGATAAACCAGTACTGCTCCATGATGAACAACAAATGGAGGAAGCACTGAGGGTGGCAAGGATGCAAAATGTACTCTGGGTGGGGGATTTCAATGTCCACCACCAAGAGGGGCTTGGCAGCAGCATTACCGATCAAACTGGTTGGGTCCTAAAGGATATGACTGCTAGATTGGGTCTGCAGCAGGTAGTGAAAGAACCAACAAGAGGGAAAAAAATCCTTACTAATCTGCCAGCTGCAGAAGCATCTGTCCATGACAGTATAGGTACAAGTGCCCACTGTCCTTGTGGAGACTAAATCCCGCCTTCACATTGAGAATAACCTCGATCGTGTTGCTTGGCACGATCACCATGCTAAATGGGACAAACTTCGAACCAATTCAGCAGCTCAAGACTGGGCATCCATGAGGTGCTATGGGCCATCAACAGCAGCAGAATTGTACACCAGCTCAATCTATAACCTCATGGCCTGGTATATCCTCCACTCAACTATTACCATCAAGCCAGGGGATCAACCATGGTTCAACAGAGAGTGCAGGAGGGCATGCCAGCAGCAGCATCAGCCATACCTAAAAATGACGTGTCGACCTAGTGAAAATACCAACAGGACTACTTGTGTGCCAAACGGCATAAACAGCAAGTGATAGAGCTAAGTGATCCCACGACCAACGAATTAGATCTAAGCTCTGCAGTTCTTCCACATCCAGTTGTGAATGGTGGTGAACAATTAAACAACTCACTGGAGGAGGAGGCTCAACAAATATGCCCATCCTCAATGATGGAGGAGCCTAGCACATCAGGGCAAAAGATAAGGCTGATGATTCGCAACAACCTTCCAGTGGTCCCCAGCATCACAGATACCAGTCTCCAGCGAATTTGATTCACTCCATGTGATATCAAGAAACAGGTGGAGGCACTGGATACTGCAAAGGCAATGGGCCCTGATAACATTCCAGCAACAGTGCTGAGGACCTGTGCTCCAGAACTTGCCACTCCCTTAGCCAAGCTCTTCCAGTACAGTTACAACACTGGCATCTACCCTACAATGTGGAAAATTGCTTAGGTCTGTCTGTACACAAAACGCAGGACAAATCCAACACGGCCAATTACTGCCCAGTCAGTCTACTCTCCATCATCAGTAAAGTGATGGAAGGGGTCATCAACAGTGCTATCAAGCAGCATCTGCTCAGTGATTCCCAGTTTGGGTTCCACCAGGGTCACTCAGCTCCTAATCTCATTACATCCTTGGTTCGAACATGGACAAAAGAGCTGAATTCCAGAGAGAATGTGAGAGTGACAGCCCTTGACATCAAGGCCACATTTGACCGAGTATGACATCAAGGAGCCCTGGCAAAACTGTAATCAATGGGTATCGGGGGCAACACTCCAGTGGTTAGAGTCATACTTGGCACAAAGGAAGAAGGTTGTGGTTGTGGAGGGTCAGTCATCTCAGCTCCAGGGCATCTCTGCAGGAGTGCCTCGGGGTAATGTCCTAGGTCCAACAATCTTCAGCTGCTTCATGAATGACATTCCCTCTGTCAGAATGTCAGAAGTGGGGATGTTCACCAATGATTGAACAGTGTTCAGCACCATTTGTGACTTCTCAGATACCGAAGCAGTCCGTGCTCAAAAGCAACAAGATCTGGACAATTTCCAGGCTTGAGCCAACAAGTGGCAAGTAGCATTCGCGCCACACAAATGCCAGACAATGACCATCACCCCTCGACATTCAACGGTATTAGCATCACTGAATTGCCACCTTGGGTTACCATTGACCAGAAACTCAATTGGACTCACCACATAAACACAGTGGCTACAAAAGCATGTCAGAGACTAGAGGTAATGTGGCGGGTGACTCACCTCCTGACACCCCAAAGTCTGACCATCATCTACAAGACACAAGTCAGGAGTGTGATGAAATATTCCCCACTTGCCTGGATGGATGCAGCTCCAACAACACTCAAGAAGTTTAACACCACCCATGACAAAGCAACCCACTTCATTGTCACCGCATTACAAACATTTGATCCCTCCACGACCGATGCTCAGTAGCAGCAGTGTGTACTATCTACAAGGTGCACTGCAGAAATTCATCAAAGATCCTTAGCATTTTCCAAACCTATGACAACTTCCACCTAAAAGGACAAGGGCAGCAGATACTTGGGAACACCACCACAAGTTCCCCTCCAAGCCACTCACCACATGGATTTGGAAATATACTGCAGTTGCTTTACAGTTGTTACATCAAAATCCTGGAATTCCCTCCCTCCTGGCATTGTGGGTTAACCCACTGCAAATGGACTGCAGCGGTTCAAGAAGGCAGCTCACCACCACCTTCTCAAGGGCAAATAGGGATGGGCTATCAATGCTGGCCAGCATCGATGCCCAAGTCCAACAAATGAATAAAAAAAAGCTCTCTCCTTGAAAATCCTGGGGTGGAGTCCATCTGGTCCATGTGATTTTTCCACCATCAGACATTTAAGTTTTTCTAGCACTTTCTCCTTGGTGATAGCCATGATATTCAGCTCTGCTCCCCAACTCCCTTGAATCTTTGGGATGTTACTCGTGTCTTTAACCGACTCCCTTGTCAGATCCACACCTCCCCCAGCAGCACACACCCTTCCCACCAGCACCTTCCCCCGCCACCACAAGAAGTGCAAAACCTGCGCCCACACCTCCCACCTCACCTCCATCTTCGGCCCCAAAGGATCCTTCCACATCTAAAAGAAATTTACCTGTACTTCCATAAATGTCACATACTGTATCTGTTGCACCTGATGTGGTGTCCTCTACATCAGGGAGACAGGACACCAACTTGCAGATCGCTTCAGAGGACACCTCTGGGATCCTGCACCAACCAACCCCACCGCCCCATGGCTGAACATTTTAACTCCCCCTCCCACTCCATCAAGGACATGCAGGTCCTGGGCTGCCTCCATCACCAAATCCTAATCTCCCATTGCCTGGAGGAAGAATGCCTTATCTTCTGCCTTGGGATCCTGCAACCACATGGAATTAATGTGGATTTCACCAGTTTCCACATTCCCCCTCCCCCCACTTTATCCCAGTCCCAAGCCTCCAACTTGGCACCGCCCTCTTGACCTGTCCATTGCCTTTCCCATCTGTCTGCTCCATTCCTCTATCCGACCTATCACCTACTATCCACCTTCATCTACCTAGCACATTCTCAGCTACCTTTCCCCCAGCCCCAATGCCTCCCTGCCCATTTATCTCTCATCACCCCCAGCCCACAATCCTCATTCCTGATGAAGGACTTAAACCCGAAATGTCAATTCTCCTGTTCCTTGGATGCTGCCTGACCTGTGCTTTTACACCTCCACACTCTCGACTTTGATCTCCAGCGTCTGCCGTCCTCACTTTCTCAGAGTCTTCCACCGTGAAGACTTATGCAAAGTACTAGTTCAATTCCTCCACCATTTCTTTGTTCCCCATTACTATTATTTCAGCATTACTTTCCAGTGGCCCAATATCCACTTGTGCCTCTTTTGCTCTTTAAATTTCTCTAAAGTAATTCTTGCAATCTTCTTTTTATATTAGCTCACTCTCATATATAATCTTCTCCCTCCTTCATTTTTAGTTGTCCTCTGTTGATCTATGTAAGCTTTCCAATTCCGTGGCTTCCCACTGCCCTTCGCCACATTATATGCTTTTGTTTTGCTTTTATGCTGTCCCTAACTTCTCTTGTCAGCCATAGTTACCCCATCCTCCCTTTAGAATGCTTCTTTTTCCGAGGGATTAATTTTTGCTGTGTCTCCTGAATTACTCCAGAAACTCCTGCCATTTCTGTTCCAATGCTTCCTGCTAGGCTCCTCTCCAATTCTGGCCAGCTCCTCCCTCATGCCTCCGTAGTTACCTTTATTCAACCATAACACCATTACATCTGATTCCAGCTTCTCCCTCTCAAATAGCGGAGTAAATTTTATCATATTGTGATCACAACCTTCTAAGGATTTCTTCACCTGAAGCTTCCTTATCAAATCTGCCTCATTGCACAACACTAAATCTAGAATTGCCTGTTCCCTATTGGGATCCATCACAAACTGCTCCAAAAAGCCATCTCGTAGACATTCCACAAATTCCTTTTCTTGCAATCCATTACCATCCTGATTTTCCCAGTCCAACTGCATGTTGAAACTCCCCCATGATCATTGTAACCTTGCCTTTCTTACACGCCTTTTCTGTCTCCTGGTGTATCTTGTGCCCCATATCCTGACTACTGTTTGGAGGCCCGTACATAATTCCCATTTTTTTTTACCTTTTGTGGTTCCTCAACTCTACCCACACAGATTCTCCATCATCTGACCTTCCACTGTTTCTTGCTATTGTAATGGTGTTGCCCCTTTAACAAGGTTATTGTACTCCTTTTTTTTGAGAGGGGTCATAAAGGCAGAGATGCCAATATGTCTGAATTGGCTATTTTAATAATGGCTAACAGATACTGCTGAAGTCAACAATCAGAGAAGGCCTTCAGGTTTTTTTAAAAACAGTTGTATAATGAAAGGGGAGTGGCCAATTCTCCCAGCTCAGTTTTTTTTTGTTTGGTTTACTTTGAAGCTGCTAGTTAAAGAAAGCTGCTGGGGATAAAGATTTCCGGATTCAACAGAGCTTTCTTGGCGGACTGTCTCTCTCTCTCTCTCTGACATCTCTTCTGTAAGAACCTGTGTTTGATTTTACCTTTTTTGCCAAAGGGATGTTTATGGGGATTTTGCAAAGAATTGGAACAGCATTAAGTTGCAATAGAGTCGCTTTGGTTTTCAGATAGATTAAGTTATTCTCTATTCTGTTCTCTTGCTCATGTTTCATTTGGTAGTCTGAAAATAAATTCTTTTTTTAAACTATGTGGTTTGACCAGCTGTATCACTTCTGGAATATCCATCTTACACCTGCTTAAAACAAGCAAAGTTAGGGTCTAGACTACTTTCCTGATATGTTTTGAGGGGCTTTGGTCTGGTCCATAACGCTATTGATTTCAATTCATTTCTCACTCATAAGGCAACCCCATCCCTTCTGCCGACCTGCATCTCTTTTCATAGGATGTATATCCTTGGAATTTAAGCTCCCAGTCCTGATCCCCTTATAGTCATGTGTCCGTAGTGCCCACCATATCATACCTGCCAATTCTGATCTGCTCCACAATTTCATTTACCTTATTTCATATACTGCGTGCATTCAAATACAACAACTTCAGCCCTGTATTTTCCATGACTAGTCTCAATGTCATTCCTTTATCCGATGAGCTTGAGATTAGATTCTCAATTCTTTCCAAACACTCTGTCCTATTTTATCTTCTGGAGGCTTGAATAAACTCTCCAGAGTTCTCCTTTCATAGAATCATAAATCCATACAATGGGGAAAAAGGCCCTTCAGCCCAACAAGTCTCTCCCAATCCTCCAAAGAATAACCCACCCAGAAACATTCCCCTACCCTATTATCCTATGTTTACCCCTGACTAACGCACCTCACCTACAAATCCCTGAACAGTATGGGCAACTTAGCATGGCCAATTCACCTGACCTGCACATTTTTGGTAGGAAACCGGAGCACCTGGAGGAAACCCACGCAGACATGCGGAGAATGTGCAAACTCCACACAGATAGTCACCCGAGGCTGGAATCGATCCCGGATGCCTGGCACTGTGAGCCAGCACCAAGCCACCACACTCTTTCATTTTTTTCATACTTTTCCATGCAGTTGAATCCAACACCACAGATATTAACCTGCTGTTTTGTTTCCAATTAGCCATTATACTTCTTGGAGTTTAACCTCCCCCTCCTCCCGCCCCCCACTCACTTTCTAGTTTAATATCCTGTTGACCGTCCTATTTACCCTTTTCGTTAGGTGACTCCTGAAACGTCGACTCACCTGCTTCTCCAATGCTACTTAACCTGCTGTGCTTTTCCCACCTCCCAATTTTTTGACTGTGACTTTCCAGCATTGGCAGTCCTCATGATCTCCAAGCTACTACATATTAAACATATGAAGAGTTCAACAGAGTGACATTCATTGTCAGTGATAGAAAAATTTATTCTACTGATTGCCTGACTTTTATTTTCAGTTCTTCTAATATCTGGGATTGCAAAACTGGTATCATCAGGGCGGAAGTTTGATTCATTTTGTTCTCACTCCACATATTTAGATTGGAAGAATAGAGGCATAAACTATTTTTTAAATGGGAGAAAGTTTAAAAGTCTGAAGTGCAAAGGGACTTGAGAGTACTAGTTCAGGATTCACATTAGGTAAACTTGCAATTGAGTCAGTAGTTAGGAAGGCAAACACAATGTTTATAGAATCATCAAATCCCTACAGTGTGGAAGCAGGCCATTCGGCCCAACAATTCCACACCAACTAAAGACTATCCCACCCAAACCCATTCCCCTATCCTAATTACTTTATGTTTCCCCTGACTAATGCACCTAACCTACACACCCCTAAACACTGTGGGCAATTTAGCATGGCCAACTTACCTAACCTGTGGGAGGAAACCCACGCAGACACGGGGAGAATGTGCAAACTCCACACAGACACTTGTCTAAAGCTGGAATCTATCCCACGTCCCTGGCGCTGTGAGGCAGCAGTGCTAACCACTGAGCCACCTTGCCATCTATGTTGCCATTTATTTCGGGGGGACCCTAATATAAAAGCAGGAATGCACTTCTGAGGTATTATAAGATTCTGGTCAGGCCACATTTAGAATATTGTGAGCAATTTTGGGCCCCACAGCTGGATGATCCCAGGAATACAAATTTTAACATATACGGAATGTTTGACGTCTCTGGATCTATACTCTATGATTTAAGAAGGATGAGGAGGAATGTAATTGGATTTTACAGAATACTAAACAGCCTGGACAGAATGAATGTTGGGAAAATGTTTCCATTGGCAGGAGTGACTATAACTCGTGGGCACAGTTTTAGAGTGAAAGAAGACCCTTTAGAATGGAGATGACGAAACACTTCTTCAGTCGGAGAATGGTGAATCTATAGAATACATTGCCACAGAAGGCTGTGGAGGCCAGGTCACTGAATATATTTAAGACAGAGATAGATTGCAATGAGGATCAAAGGTTACAGAGAGACAGTGGGAAAATGGAATTGAGAAACTTATGAGCCACGATTGAATGGCGGAAGCAGACTCAATGGGCCAAATGGCCTAATGTTTGCTCCTATGTCATATGGTCTTATGGCTTGAGGACACGGACATGCTGAGAGGTTTACTCTCCTGAGCTGGAACTTCCACAGAATTGGCAATTGCAGGCAGGATGGAGGTGGAGGTGCTCTATGTTCTCTCAGGGGGATTTTGTTCAATGTGGATGTCAACTGGCATCATCCTGTCTTGTTGTGAGGAAGGGGCACTTGGAGTGAGGGCAATGCTCATCATCTCCTCCTCTTCATTGCCACAGATGAAGATCAACATCTGAATTTTAATTTAGTTCATTCTCCAATTGTTCTTATTTTAATTGTGCTCCACATTTCCTTCACTGCCACAAATATATTTTCTTTGACTATTCTCTCATCATGTTATTTCCTTAACATGGCAAATTCGTCGATTTTTCTTTTCCCCCTCCCATTCAGAGAACTCACTATATATTTCACATCATTACATTTCGCTTTGATTTGATGAAATATAGCTGAAGCGATGACATACAGGCCTGCGTGCAATTCCAGGAGGTTCTGCTGCAGCTGTGTCTCCATGGCACCTGTGAAGCTGCCAGACATATGCATGCTGAGACTGATTCCTCCCACCTTCCAGATAGATAATCGAATATTTCTAACAACTATTTGGGTAGCATGGTGGCTCAGTGGTTAGCACTGGTTCAAGTAATAGGGTAGGGGAATGGGTTTGGGTGGGTTACTCTTTGGAGGGTCGGGGTGGACTTGTTGGGCCAAATGGCCTGTTTCCACACTGAAGGGATTCTATGTCTATGTACAAATCTGCCTCCAGCTCCTGGATCTACCCATAGATTTGCTCAAAGTAATTAATCGTCAATCCCACCCTGGAGCCATCGAGTGCTTAAGGTAAAGCAGAAGCCTAGTCACCAGCAGTCCTGAGTGCCAGAGAACTGGGATGCTTTTCCCCCGAAACTGCTGCAACGACATGCCAGAAATGTGCTCACCAGATGTTGTTCCCAAATCAAATCTCTGAAGTGAATTAAACAAGGTGACAGGCTCTGGGCTGGTGGAGGGTGAGAAAGTGTTGCAAACACAATAGTGCTCCCTTTTGAGTGTTCAGTAACTTCATCTTCAGTCGGCGGGGGGGGGGGGGGGTGAAAACTGATGGGCTGAGGATGCGGACTCGGTGGTGAATTTGTATGCAGGGTGAAAGAGAGAAGAAACAGTTGGGTCATTTTCAGAGAGGAAAGCAGTGATTAGTTGCATATGGCAGATATCAGTTTTTGAGGCTCAGCTATTCACAAGAGTTATGATTGATATGGATGAGGGAATCAAATGTAGTAATGCCATTGTTGCTGACAACACAAAACTAGGTGAGATGGTGAGGAGGATGTAAGAAAAATAACTGAGTTTAAAATGTTGAGTGAGTGGGCAAATTCATGGTCAATGCAGTACAAGGTGGTTAACTACAAAGCTGTCCACTTCGGAAGGTAACAAAGAATGCTCGAGTATTATTCAAATTGTGATAGATTGGGAAATGTTGATGTACGAAGAGATTTGGCTACCCTTGGGCAGTGGTCAATGAAAGAAGAATACAGCAGCACTTAGGAGATCAAATTGTCCAACATTGCAAGATGATTTGAATAGAAGGACAAGGCAGTTTTACTGCAGCTGCACAGTGCCTTGGTGAGATCACACCTGGACTATTGCAGACGGTTTTGATCTGCTTAGAGGGAGTATGGTGAAGATTCAGCAGACTGATTCTTAGCATGACACCCTATGTGGAGAGATTGGGCCAACTGGGTATATATTCACTTGGCTTTAGAAAACTGAGACAGCATCTCTTTGAAACATATAAAATTCTGATACAGCTGGTCAGATGTGACTCAGGCTGGATGATGTTTGCCCAGACATGGGGATATGGGGTAAACTATTTTGAACTGTGATTAGGAAGCTGATGAGTCACCAAATATTCGAAAGAAGAAATAGGTCGTGTCCAAGAGGCTTAAGGGTGTCAATGGGTATGGGAAGAGCATGGGAGCATGACATTGAGGCAAATAATCACTCATGATCATGTTGAAAGGTGGAGCAGGCTTGATGGTCTGAATGGCCCACTCCTGCTCCTATTTCCTATGTTTCAATGTTCCCCAACTTTTAGTAAAATTCAGCCCCAAGAGTGGGAATCACAATGTTTAATAAATATGGAATTGGCAGCATGATTTCATGAAGCAGTGCCTTTGGGGAAAATTAGGGCAAGAATGGTGGTGAAAAAGTTCATTTTTAAAAACAAAGCAGGACACAGTTACGCAAAATAATTTCAATCAAATCAAGGTTCAAATTTTGTGTCACAAATATTCAAAACAATAATTAGTTTGGGAATGAAACTAATTTTGTCTTCAGCCCATCATCCAGAATCAACGTTCCCTCTAAGCTGAGCACGTGTAGATGCTCTGAAGTTTCATTCAAGGGCAATTAGTATCGGTGCTATGATCGCAGCATTGACTTTCGATTCTGGAAGCTGTTGCATCTCAAAGGCCCATACAGCCAGAAAGAAATTTAGAGGGAATGATGTCCATAATCTCAAGGTGCATTGAAAAGATAAAAGCGAATTTGAAAAAGAGAAGTAGAACTTACTGTTAGAAGCACCAATTATTAAGGATAAAGGAACTCCCTTGTTACTAATTGCCATAAGGATGTTCCTAATTAGTTGGACTGAAGGGTCTGTTTCCATGTTGTACATCTCTATGACTACAACTGTCACCTCCAAAGTAGTGAACACGCTAGTCATTTAGATAGCTGAAATGATTGTTGAAGGTTTTCGCTGTATCTTATCAAAAATGGTTAAAAATCAATCATATCAGGTTACAGAGGGCTTTACTCAGCAAGACTTGTGGGTTTTTGTGTGAAATTGTCCCAAACACACCTGAAATAAAACAAAGGAGGCTGGAAATCTGAAACAAATTCAGAAACTTCTGGATAAACTCAGGCGGCAACTGTTGTCAGAAAGCAGAGTTAACACCTTGGGCAAGTGACCCTTCTTCAGCATTTCAAACTGGAAAGAAATACAAAAGGAACCAACCTTAGTGTCATTGTCAAATTTAATAATCCGTCCTTCCATGCCCTCATCCAGGTCATTTATAAAAATGACAATCAGCAATGAACCCAAAACAAATCCTTGCAGAATACCACGAGTAACTGAACTCCGGGTGAAAATTTCGCATCAACTAGCTAGCTAGTTTCAGCTAGCCAAATTCTGATCCAAACCGCTAAATCACCAAAATCCCATGTCTATCTTCTGCAATAGCCTACCATGGGAAACCTTATCAAATGCCTAGCTGAAATCCATATACGCCACATCAACTGCTTTACCCTCAGAAACTTGTTTGGTCATCTTCTCAAACAACTCAATAAGGTTTGTGAGGCATGACTTGCCCTTCACAAAACCATATCCCTCATCAAGATGTGGAGGAACTGGTGTTGAACTGGGGTGGACAAAGTTAGAAATCACACAACACCAGGTTATAGTCCAACAGGTTTATTTGGAACATTAGTTTTCACAGAGCCGCCCCTTCATCAGGCAGCTGTGAAGCAGGACCATTAAACACAGAATTTATAGCAAAAGATTACAGCGTCATGCAACTGAAATGATATACTAAACAAACTTTGATTGTTGTGAAGTCTTTCATTTTTTAGAATGGGTTGCAGGTTTCAGTTCATTAATATGTAAATTAAGTCACATTCTCGAGATATCTGAAGGTTTAATTAGAAAAAGATGACATCTCAACTCAGAGAATGCATTAAAGCTGTGAGGTTAGAGTTTATCTGTATCTCAATCTTGAGTCAGATTGGTTTTATTTCCTAAGTGGAATTTACAAAACTATTAAGTGATTGAGTGCCTGCATTAACTGCCGACAGGATGTGCATTTTTTGAGCAAAATAGAATGTATCTGTAAGTATAAATCTGCGAATTAAATTCATGAGAGAAAGAGAGACAGACAGACAGACAGAAGTATTCCCCAATTTGGAGGGAACACTTCTGTCTGGTGACAGCTTGGTCTTGTTAATGTACCATGCCTGCAGCATATGATGGACAACATCGGCCAAATCACACGAGTACCTGCCGCATACATGGTCAGTGATGTCCCCAAGTGTAATGGTGGCACTCATGTCGCCACTCTGACACCTCTTGCAGTGGTTACCATGACAGGGTTGTACAGTGTTGTGGTCAATGTAGTCCTGAAGGTTGGACAGTTTGCTGCGAACAATGATCTATTTAAGATTTGGTGGTTGTTTAAAGGTGAGAAGTGGAGGCATAGGGAAGGTCTTGATGAGGTGCTCATCCTCATTGATAATGTGTTGCAGGCTGCAAAGAACGTGGCATAGTTTCTCGGCTCCCGGGAAGTATTAGACAATGAAGGGTACCCAGTTGGGGAATAGTCAGGGACATTTGGCCTTGGACCATTCTCCAAGGCAGACTTCGGGATAGGAACAACGCAAAGTGGCCAAGCAGAGGCTAAGAGCTAACCTTGGGTTCATGTCAAACTGCAGTACATTATACACTACTACCCCACTACATTAAACACACTCTCTCTCACACACAACTCCCATGGATGTACCTTCTCACAGACTAATACCCCATCACACTCACACTTTACCGAGATTAAACACATACTCTCTCACATGCACACATTTAAGTCTCTGGGGTGAATTTGTATTTGCAGAATTATATTTGCAGATACACTCTGCTTCACAACTACGTGATGAAGGAGCAGCGCTCCAAAAGCTAGTGCTTCCAAATAAACCTGATGGACTCTAACCTGGTGATTTTTAACTTTATCCCAAATCAAATTGTTCCCTGTTACGTGATTATAAATGCTGACTGTTATAATCCTTTCCAACACTTTACCCACAACTGAAGTAAGACTCACAGATCTATAATTGTCAGGGTTGTCTCTATTCCCTTTTATGAAGAAGGGTACAACATTTGCTAACCTCCAGTCTTCTGGCACTATTCCTATAGACAATAACATAAAGATCAAAGCCAATCTCCTCCTTGGCTTCCCAGAGAATAGTAGGATAAATCCTATCAGACCCGGGGGTCTTATCTATTTTCACACTTTCCAGAATTGCTAACACCTTCTCTTTATGAACCTCAATCTCGTCTAGTCTAATAGCGTACATCTCAGTATTCTCCAATTGCCAGTACCCGAGTTTCTAGTAAACTTTTCCCCCGTAGAGTAGATTTTACTTGTCACTTCTACCAAATGCAACTGATACAGCAAACATGACACACCGTTCCTCCATCATCCCAGCTCCCCTGCACTCTTTCCCCATCTCTATCATCCCAGCTCACCCGTGCACCCTTCCCCTGTCTCCATCATCCCATCTCCCTCGTGCAGTCTCACCCCCGTCTCCAATATCCCCCAGCTCCCCCATGCACCCTCTCCCCGTATTCATCATCCCAGATCCCCCGTGAACTCTCCCCACCCCATCTCCATCATCCCAGTCCCCATGAACTCTCCCCAACCCTGTCTCCATCATCCCAGTCCCCAAGAACTCTCCCCAACCCTGTCTCCATCATCCCAGTCCCCAAGAACTCTCCCCAACCCTGTCTCCATCATCCCAGTCCCCTGTGAACTCTCCCCACCCCATCATCCCAGTCCCTGTGAACTCCCCACAACCACGTCTCCATCATCCCAGTCCCCTGTGAACTCTCCCCAACCCTGTCTCCATCATCCCAGTCCCTGTGAACTCCCCACAACCACGTCTTCATCATCCCAGTCCCCTGTGAACTCTCCCCACCCCATCTCCATCATCTCAGTCCCCATGAACTCTCCCCAACCCTGTCTCCATCATCCCAGTCCCTGTGAACTCCCCACAACCACGTCTCCATCATCCCAGTCCCCTGTGAACTCTCCCCACCCCATCTCCATCATCCCAGTCCCCTGTGAACTCTCCCCACCCCATCTCCATCATCCCAGTCCCTGTGAACTCCCCACAGCCACGTCTCCATCATCCCAGTCCCCTGTGAACTCTCCCCAACCCTGTCTCCATCATCCCAGTCCCTGTGAACTCCCCACAACCACGTCTTCATCATCCCAGACCCCTTTGAACTCTCCCCACCCCATCTCCATCATCTCAGTCCCCATGAACTCTCCCCAACCCTGTCTCCATCATCCCAGTCCCTGTGAACTCCCCACAACCACGTCTCCATCATCCCAGTCCCCTGTGAACTCTCCCCAACCCTGTCTCCATCATCTCAGTCCCCATGAACTCTCCCCAACCCTGTCTCCATCATCCCAGTCCCCTGTGAACTCCCCACAACCCCATCTCCATCATCCCAGTCCCCTGTGAACTCTCCCCACCCCATCTCCATCATCCCAGTCCCCTGTGAACTCTCCCCACCCCATCTCCATCATCCCAGTCCCCTGTGAACTCTCCCCACCCCATCTCCATCATCTCAGTCCCCATGAACTCTCCCCAACCCTGTCTCCATCATCCCAGTCCCCCATCTCCATCATCCCAATCCCCGTGAACTCTCCCTGACGTCTTCTCCATCATCCCTATTCCTGTGCTCTCTTGATGAATAGGTGGCACGGTGGTCAGCACTGCTGCCTCACTGCGCCAGGGACCACGGTTCGATTCCAGCCTCGGGTGACCGTCTGTGTGGAGTTTGCACATTCTCCCTGTGTCTTGTGTTGGTTTCCTTTGGGTGCTCCGGTTTCCTCCCACAGTCCAAAGATGTGCAGGTTAGGTGAATTAGCCATGATAAATTGCCCATAGTGTTAGGTGCATCAGTCAGAGGGAAATAGGTCTAGGAGGGTTACTCTGTGGAGGGTCGGTGTGGGCTTGTTGGGCTAAAGGGCCTGTTTCCACACTGTTGGGGATCTAATCTAATCTAATCAAACTCCGGTGGTGACAGATCGCCACTGGTGCGCATGCTGCCGGTAGTATTACGTGCATTTCCTGAAGGGCTCCAGCCCGAAACGTCGCCTCTCCCGCTCCGCGTGATGGGTTTCGCCACGTTGATGACGGTCGCGTGAGCGGGACGGCATTTCCTATTGGCCGGAGCGGTGCGATGATGGACGGGCGGGCCAATCAAAACGGTGGGAGGGAGCTAGGTCCCGCCCTGTCGGAGTCCCGCGCGCCCTGACAGGTGTTCGATGTGTGACCGTTAAACGGTCGGGCGCGCGGGATAGAACATGTGGCGGGACCGATGGCCAGAGGGGGCTTTTAATCGTGAAGCTGCAGTCAGGGTGCGAGTAACAGTGTCACTATTTATTATCCAACTGTTAGTGTGCGGTGGTGCTGGGGAGGGAGTGACATCAGACCGGCGACGATGGAAAAGAATGGTTCGTTTTCTACTGAGTGCCTTGGTATTTATTGGGAGCCCAGGCCATCTTCCTGGGGGATTTGGCGAGTCAAATACTGTTTCAAACAAGTGATGGGCTAGTAATGAAAATAACATATGCTGGGGACTATAGTGAGTCAGGTAGCGTTCATGGTGGGAGAACCAGCTAGTGTTTGGAGTCCAGATGAAGCACGGGGGGGGGGGGGTCAGCATTTATGCTGTGGTTGGGTTGGGGGTTGCGATGGGGTGGGGTTGTAGCGTGGTGGGGCAGAAAGGATGGTGATCGTTCAAGAATAAGTGTTTGGAAATGCGAGAATGGCAGAACAATGTTGTGTCTAGCTGCCGGACTGGAAAGAGCAGACGGTCCCACTGCGGTGGTGGAGGGTGGAGAGAGAGGACATGGTGACAGAGAATGGAGAAGTTAACAAGTAAAGCTACAAGAAAGGGGAAGGAGTGGGAGTTGGTTCACAGTTTGAAGGGGTTGAACTCTAAAGTCCAGAAAGCTATGAAGTGCCTAGTCTGAGGATACCACAGTACAAAAATGTGCAGGTTAGGTGAATTGGCCATGCTAAATTGCCTGTAGTGTTCGGTGAAGTGGTAAACGTAGGGGAATGGGTCTGGGTGGGTTGCTCTTCGGAGGGTCAGTGTGGACTTATTGGGCTGAAGGTTCTGTTTCCACACTGTAAGTAATCTAATCTAATCTACTCTAATCAAACATGTGGTTCCTAGAGTTTGTGCTGTGATTCACTGGAGCTCTGCCAGCATGACCAGGACAGACATGTGGGCATATGAGAACAATGACTATGGGAAGCTGAAAATGTGTTGCTGGAAAAGCGCAGCAGGTCAGGCAGCATCCAAGGAGCAGGAGAATCGACGTTTCGGGCATGAGCCCTTCATCAGGAATGGAATCTGCAGCATCTCCAGCATCTGCTGTCCTCACTTTCTCCTAAATGACTATAGGAAGGTCAGGGTTGTGCTTGTGCCAATCCTTTCGGTTTGTATGCAGAGTTTATACTTCCGAAAATCTGACTTAAGCCATCTATACCTGCAAATATTAATGGTAACTGTTAAAATTGCAAGTAAAATTCTGAATTTGATGAAAAAGATAATATTCATACTCCTTGTACTGAAATTTTTTGGAAAGGCAAATAATTCATTAAACTCCAGTTAGCTGTAACATGAGCTTCTGATTTGTACTGGAAACAGGTCCTCACAATCATGATCACTCAAATATCACCCAAAAGTCTACCCCAAAGTATCGCACAGCTTGAATGAAGATTGTAATTATATATTTATTAACAAAACAAAATTCTCTCTACTGTACCTCTCGTAGAAAGCGACTCTGTGTTGGCAGTACATGCGCAGAATGATGCATGCAAACTGATCCCCACTGGGATCCCGCTATTGCGAACAGAAGTCAGCATTCTCAAAAATACCATTTCCTAATTCTTCAATGACATTACAGCCAAATCGTGCAGTCAAAACACTTGTTATCCCAGAAATCTGTAATTCCAAGATGGGTGGCTTGGAGAGAAAGTTGCATGTGGTGATATTCCCATGTATTTGTTGCCCTTGTCATTCCAGATGGTCAAGATCATAAGTTTAAAAGGGGTTACCTATTGTTGCAGTGCATCTTGTAGATGGAACACACATTTGCCACAATGCATCAATGGTGGGAGAAATGAATGTTGAAGGTGTTTGATGTGTGCCCATCTAGCAGATGCTTATCTTGGATAATGTCGAGCTTCTTAAATGTTGTTGGAGCTTCATTCATTCCATCAAACTTCTCACTTCTGCCTTACAGATGGTGGATGAGCTTTGAGCCGTCACGAGGCAAGTTCCTTCCCACAGATTTTCATGGCTCTGACTTGCTCTTGTAGTCACAGTATTTATATGGCTGGTCCTGTTAATATTCACTCCCATCTTTGGTATGGGCCTGGAAGCCATGATCTTCAGAACAAGAGTGCAACTGAGCTTGTCTGTGATAAACTGGGTATGTAAAATTATGCAATAACTCCACGTATCAGTGTTGCATACTATTTCCTTACACAGGATCGCTGTTCGATCCTCTTGTTTCACTTGGCTCTTGGCGAAAGGGTAATCAATCTCTACTCGTACAAGTACTGTTATTAATGCATTACCATTCCCATGTCTGTAGTGATCACATTACAGTTGGACATACTTTCAGCTTCCTATATCAGCATTCCTCAGCCTAGTTCAACTCAACACCACAAATCATTTTTCAGAGTTCCAATTTATTCCAAATCCTCACAACTGTCATTACATCAAAATTTCACGCATCTTCAGTTATTAACACCAAACTGCATTTACCAAACAGCAATGTAGAAAATATTCCTAAAATTCTTCAAAGTAAATTGTGTTTGTAATGCTTCTGTGTGAAGAAATATTATCAGTAGTGAATGAAAACTTGTTCAATAACAGATTTTAAGAAGCGTCATAGAGGCCGAGTTTGAGAGAGTAAATTTCAGATTAGATTACTTACAGTATGGAAACAGGCCCTTCGGCCCAACAAGTCCACACTGACCCACCGAAGCGCAACCCACCCAGACCCATTCCCCTACATTTACCCCTTCACCTAACACTACGGGCAATTTAACATGGCCAATTCAACTAACCTGCACATTTTTTTGGATTGTGGGAGCAAACCGGAGCAAAACCACACAGAATGTGGAAACTCCACACAGAGTTGCCAGAGGTGGGAATTGAACCCAGGTCTCTGGCACTGTGAGGCAGCAATGCTAACCACTGTACCACTGTGCCGCCCATTTAGGTCCTAGGCTCTTAAAAGCAGTGCTATATGCAGTAAACTGATTAATATTGAATTCAGAGATATCAAACACATACAAAAATGTTTCAGCAGCAGATGAGCTGAAGCAGAAACGAGATGAACAATGTCGTGGAAGAAGAATAGCATACGGGGTTACAGAGCAAATGGGAGGTCAGAATTTTAATTCAAGATCAAACATGACAAGCCAATCAATTTCATTAAATAAAAGTAATTCAAATTCTAGAAAAATCAATAAAGTGGAAATTACTGTAGCTTCAAATATATTTCATTACAATTTCTAGCATTCTAATCATTCTTTCCTGCCTCAAATCTTTTGCATTTAAATTTAGATGGCTTAAGTCAGATTTTCAGAAGTATAAACCCTGCATATAAACCGACATTTTCCTAGCTCCCATCAGTTCTGAGGAAGAGTCACCAGACCTGAAACATTAACTCTGATTTCTCTTCACAGATGCTGCCAGACCTGCTGAGCTTTTTCAGCAACTTCTATTTTGTTTTCAGTAGTAGCAAAGCTCATTTCTAACAATGTGACTATATATTTTATTGATCTACTTCTGTAGATGTTCTGCTGCTTAATATCCTCTACACAGATCCTGACAATATGTTCAATCAATCCATGCTGTCGTGTCTTAGTGCAGAAAATCTTTCATCAGAATATCAGCATCTTTGCTGAATTTTTAAAAAAGCCTGTCTGAATGTTCAAGGTTAATCATCACCTTAATTGAATTAAGCGCACATAATCTTTGTTTTATTGTTAGGTTGTTTTCAGTTGTTTTTTCTAAGCGACTTCCTGCATTATCAGAAACAGAATCTGTCAAGTCTCAGTACGAGAGACTGATTCACGGAAGGAAGGAAATGTGGTTGTGGCGGGAGATACTGTTACTCAGGACAGGCAAGGGAGATTTCGAGTAATAGTCATAGAGATGTACAGCACAGAAACACACCCTTTGGTCCAACCTGTCTATGCCAACCAGATATCCAAACCTAATCTAGTCCCATTTGCCAACACTTGACCCATATCCCTCTAAACCCATCCAAATGCCTTTTAAATATTGCAATTGAACCAGCCTCCACCACTTCTTCTGACTGCTCATTCCATACATGTAGTGCCCTCTGCGCTGAAAAAGTTGCCCCTTTTAAATTTTTCCCCCCCTCACTGTAATCCTATGCCCTCTAGTTCTGGACTTCCCTTACCCCAGGGAAAAGACTTTATCTATTTATCCTATCCATGCCCTTCTATCAGGTCACCCCTCAGCCTCTGACACCCCAGGGAAAACAGCCCCAGCCTATTCAGCCTCTCCCTATAGCTTGAATCCTCCATCCCTGATAACATCCTTGTAAATCTTTTCTGAACCCTTTCGAGTGTCACAACATCCTTCCAAAAGGAAGGAGACCAGAATTGCACGCAATATTCCAATAGTGGCCTAACCAACATCCTATACAGCCATAACATGACCTCCCAAATCCTGTACTTCATACTCTGACCAATAAAGGAAAGTGTACTAAATGCCACATTCACTATTCTATCTACCTGTGACTCTACTTTCAAGGAGCTATGAATCTGCACTCCAAAGTTTCTTTGTTCAACAACACTCCCTAGGACTTTACCATTATGTGTATAAGTCCTGCTAAGATTTGCTTTTCCCAAACTGCAGCACTTGTGGAGCCAGACAAGTTTACACTGTTGTGGAAAGCAGGATCAGGGTCAGGCCAAGAACAAGCGTAAAAAGGAAACACACAAGGCTAAGGCAAATAAGGATAGATGAAAGGATTGAGCGAGACATGTAATACAAGTGAGCAAGGAAGGTAGAACTGAGAGCATTAAAAAAAATGAACATTTAAGGGAGACTGTGGATGGAGAGAGGTGGTAGTGAAGGGGCACATGTGGGGAGATGATATGTATGGTGTAAGGAAAGAGGGAGAAAATGGGCAATCATGTTTGGTGAGACCAAGTGAGGGACATTGTGGCTGGGGAGGGTAGGCCTACACAAAGAGAACCAGACAGATTGCAGGTTAAAAACAAGGACTGCAGATGCTGGAAACCAGAGTCTAGATTAGAATGGTGCTGGAAAAGCACAGCGGGTCAGGCAGCATCTGAGGAGCAGGAAAATCGACGTTTTGGGCAAAAGCCCTTCACCAGGAATAGAGTCAGGGTGCCTGCAGATTGGAGAGATAAATGAGAGCGGGTTGGGGGGTGGGGAAAAAGTAGCATAGAGTACAACAGGTGAATGGGGGTGGGGTGGAGGTGATAAGTCAGAGAGGAG
Organism: Chiloscyllium punctatum; assembly: GCF_047496795.1. Lineage (NCBI taxonomy): Eukaryota > Metazoa > Chordata > Chondrichthyes > Orectolobiformes > Hemiscylliidae > Chiloscyllium > Chiloscyllium punctatum. The sequence goes on from NC_092753.1 coordinate 19,782,325, forward strand.
GGTGGGGGAACGTAGCAAAGGGTGGGGATGAAGGCGGTAGGTCAGAAAGGAGGGTGGAGTGGATCAGTGGAAAGGACGACAGGAAGGTAGGACAGGTCATGGGGACAGTGCTGAGCTGGAAGGTTGGAGCTGGGGTGAGGTGGGGTAAGGGAAAATGAGGAAACCGGTGAAATCCACATTGATGCCATGGGGTTGAAGTGTTCCGAGGTGGAAGATGAGGCGTTCTTCCTCCAGGCGTTGGATGGTGAGGGAGTGGTGGTGGAGGAGGCCCAGGACCTGCATGTCCGCGGCAGAGTGGGAGGGGGAGTTGAAATGTTGTGCCACAGAGCGGTGGGGTTGATTGGTGCGGGTGTCCCAGAGATGTTCCTGAAAGCGCTCTGCGAGGAGGCTTCCAGCCTCTCCAATGTAGAGGAGACCGCATCGGGAGCAATGGATACAATAAATGATATTGGTGGATGTGCAGGTAAAACTTTGGATGTGGAAGGCTCCTTTGGGGCTTGGATGGAGGTGTGGGCGCAGGTTTTGCATTTCCTGCGGTGGCAGGGGAGGGTGCCAGGAAGGGAGGGTGGGTTGTTTGGGGGGCGTGGACCTGACCAGGTAGTCACGGAGGGAACGGTCTTTGTGGAAAGCGGAAATGGGTGGGGAGGGAAATATATCTCTGGTGGTGGGGTCCATTTGGAGGTGGTGGAAATGTAGTCAGACAGATTGAAGGCAGGTGAATGCGATGAAGCAGACAGTAGAGAAGCAGAAAACCAGAAGAGTGGAGACAGACAGGTAGGCAGACATGGAAAACAGCCAGAAGGATAGAGGAAGAAAACATGAGATGGTGAAGAGATTGCTGAGAAGAGGAAAACACTGGGAATAAACTAGAGGTGTAGACTGGAGAAGAAAGCAGATGGTGGCAATGAATGGGAAGACCGTTTGTGTGAGGTACATTTGAGTCATAGGGTACTGAACAAAGATGGTTTGAGGACACATTTGATAGAAGCATCAGAAATGTTAATTCCCCTAAGAATATTGTGTGTTTCAAGAAGTGTTCAAATAGTGCCTTCCCTGTCACTTGCTGAACTTGGTTTAATAATTCTAAATCTTGCATTTCCATCCAGGAGATAAACTGGCAGATGTTGGAGGGCATTGCAGCAAAGCAGAGGCCAGTATAAAACTACCGGAGCTCAAGGATTGCAGCTAGTTGACAGAAAGTTGTCGGAGAGCGTTGCAGCAGAGCAGAGGCAAGCAAAGAAAACTGGAGTGAAGTCACAGGGAGGCTGTGACCTGATTGGCTGGTAGGAAATCTGCACTAAATTTGAAAAAGAACTCTGCATAGAAGAATGAATAAATGTAACTAATTCACTATAAAATAAATATTTAAATTAATAAAGTAATTAACTAAGTAGAAATGGCTGGACAGATGATGTATTCCAGCTTTATGATACGGGAGCTGGCTGATCCCATTGCAAACAGTGGTGAACACATCCATTGTGGTTCTGTTTGCAGAGTTAGGAATTTGTGTCGCAGACGTTTTGTACCCTGTCTAGGTGACAACCTCAGTGCTTGGGGGGCCTCCTGTGAAGCGCTTCACAGGAGGCACCCAAGCACTGAGGATGTCACCTAGACAGAGGACGAAATGTTTGCAACACAGATTCCCAGCTCGGTGAACAGAACCACAACAACGAGCACCCAAGCTACAAATCTTCTCACAAACTTTGAACACATCTGCAGCAAGTGTTGATTGCTTGAGGAACTGCAGCTCAGATATGAGCTGGAATCTGAGCTTCAAACACTGCAGCACATCTGGGAGGGAGAGAAGTACCTGGACACTGTATTTCAGGAGGCAGTCACACCTGGTAAATTAAGTACTTCACATTTGGCCAGTGGCCAGGGACATCAGGGTGTGATTGCAAGCAAGGCAGGTGCCATGTAGTAGGATTCTGCAGTCAGGAACAGAGGATCCTCCGCTCTTGAACTTGTCCAACAGGTACAAGGTTCTTGCTCCCTATGAGAATGTTGGGAGGATGAGTCAACTGAGCATTGTACCGTGGAACAGGAGGCCATTCATGAGGGAGGAGCAAAAAGACAAGTGGTAGTTGTAGGGGATTTTATAATTAGGGGAATAGATAGTATCCTTTGCAAGTAGGATCGATAGTCTTGCATGGTGTGTTGCCTGCAAGTGGGCGGCATGGTGGCACAGTGGTTAGCACTGCTGCCTCACAGCGCCAGAGACCCGGGTTCAATTCTCGACTCAGGCGACTGACTGTGTGGAGTTTGCACATTCTCCCCATTCTACGTGGGTTTCCTCCGGTTTCCTCCCACAGTCCAAAGATGTGCAGGCCAGGTGAATTAGCCATGCTAAATTGACCGTAATGTTAGATAAAGGGATAAATGTAGGGTGGGTTGCGCTTCGGTGGGTCGGTGTGGACTTGTTGGGCCGAAGGGCCTGTTTCCACACTGTAAGTAATCTAATCTGCCTGGTGCTAGGGATATATCTGACCGGCTTGAAAGGATATTGGAGGGGGGGGGGAGAGGATCTAGTTTGTTCCGGCATGGACTACATGGGCAAGACTAGGGAAGACAACCTGCTCAGGGATTACCAGGAGTGAGTAACCCAATTAAAGAACAAGTTAGCAAGGGTCCCAGAGGACTGGAAAATTGCTAACATGACATCCCTGCTTAAAAAAGGAATGATGGAAAATTACAGACTGTTTAGCCTAACCTTACTCGTGGGTAAGATTTTGAAGTCCATTGTGAAGGATGAGATTGCTGCGTACTTAGAAGTGTGTCACAAAATAACACAAAGTCAACATGGTTTCATAAAGGGAGGTCATGCCTAACAAATCTGCTAGAATTCCTTGAAGTAACAAGCAAGTTAGATCAAAGAGAGCCAATGGATGTTATTTACCTGGACTTCAAGATGGCCTTTGACAAGGTGGCATGCAGGAGACTGCTGAGTATGATAAGGGCCCATGGTGTTGGAGGCAAGTCCTAAAATTGATAGAAGCTTAGCTGTCTGGCAGAAAACAGAGTGGGGATAAAAGGGTGTTTCTCAGGATGGTAGCCAGTGTGTTGATCTAGATGAAGGAACTGCGGGTATTCTGGCTAAATTTGCAGACATTACAAAGATAGGTAGTGGGATAAGTAGTATTGAGGAGACGGGGAGGCTGCAGAAGGATTTGAACAGGTTGGGGCAGTGGGCAATGAAGTTGCAGATGGAGTACAATGTGGGAAAGTATGCGGTCATGCACATTGGTAGGAAGTATAAAGGATGGACTATTTTCTAAATGGGGGGGAAAAATTCATAAGTCTGAAGTGCAGAGACTTTGGAGATCTAGCCCAGGATTCTGTCAAGGTAAACTTGCAGGTTGATTCATTAGTTAGAAAGACAAATGCGAGGTTGGCATTTCTTTTGAAGACTTGAATATAAGATCGGGGGTGTACTTCTGAGGCTCTATAAGTCTCTGGTCAGACCACATTTGGAGTATTGTGTGCAGTTTTGGGCCCCATATCTCAGAAAAGGTGCACTGGCTCTGGAGAATGAAGAGTGAGGTTGAGAAACTTATCAGCTAAATGGCCTGATTTCTCTTCCTATGTCTTTTGGTTTTATAAATACCTCTCTTCAATAGTTTTCTGTAATCCTTCTTCATTTAAATAACATTCAGCTCCTCTATTCTTCTTGCCAAAGTGCATAACCTCACATTTCCCCATATTATATTCCACCTGGTATATTTCACTGCTGACATTGTGTCATCATTACCACTTGCTATCCCAACTATTTTTGTGTCATCTCCAACTTGGCTATGTTCACTTTCCTCTTCCAAGTAATATGTATTCTAAATAATTGTGGCCCTAACATTGAGCTGCTAGTTACAGGTTTCCATCCTGAAAATACCCATTTATCCCAACTCTCTCGTTGCCTTATTTAGTCAATCCTGTATGCGTGCTAATATACTACCTCCAAAACCATGAGCTCTTATTAAGTTGCCTAATATATGGCACCTGATCAAACATTTTCTGAAAATATAACTGTGATACCTCAATGCAACATTTTCAGCATGTCACTGCTTACGTGACAAGTATATTGCATTTGCTTCAACTGAGTAGACCTGGCTGGCCAGCCTTTGTTGCTCATCCTTAGTTGCCCATCCTTAGTTGCCCTTGCAAAGGTGGTGGTGAACTGCTTTCTTGAACAGATGCAATCCACCTGCTGTGGGTTGACCCACAATGCCATTGCGAGGGGGGGGGGGGGGGGATTTCCAGGATTTTGACCCAGCAACAGTGAAGAAATGGCAATATATGTCCAAGTCATGATGGTGAGTGGTTTGAAGGAGATTTTGCAGGTGTTCTTTCCATATATCTGCCCTTGTCCTTGACAGAAGTAGTTGTGGTTTTGGAAGATGCTATCTGAAGATGTTTGGTGAATTTCTTGCAGATTGTACACACTGCCGCTACTGAGTGTTGATGGTGGAGGGAGTGGATGCTCGTGGATATGGTGCAGTCAAGAGGGCTGCTTTGTCCTGGATGGTGTCAAGCTCCTTATGGTGTTAAGGCTGTACTCATTCAGGTTAATGGGGAGTATTCCATTATATTCCTAATTTGTGCATTGTAAATGGTGGACATGCTTTGAGGAGTCAGGAGGTGAGCTAGTTGCTGCAGTATTCCTAGCTTCTGACCTGCTTTTGTAGCCACTGCACTTACGTGGTAAGTCAAATTTGAGTTTTTTTTTATCCATGATTCATAATCCCCAGAATGTTGATAGTGGAGGATTCAGTGAAGGTAGCACCATTGAATGCCAAGAGGTATTAGGTAGATTGTCTCTTATTCATGATGGTCATAGCCTGGCCATTTGTGTAGTGTGATTGTTACTTGCCGCTTGTCACCCCAAACCTGGATATTGTCCAGATCCTGAGTATTCGCAAATGGTGCTGAGCATTGTGCAATCTTTGGCAAACATCCCCAATTCTGACCTTCTGATGGAGAGCAGGTCATTGGTGAAGCAGCTGAAGGTGTTTGGGCTGGGTACACTACCCTGAAGAACTCTTCCAGTAATTTTCTGCAGCTGAGATGATTTAACCTCCAGCGATCACAGCCTATGTGCCAGTTATGACTCAACCACTGGAGAGTTTGCCCCCTGATACCCATTGATTCCAGTTTTGCTGGGGCTCCTTGATGTCACATTCGGTCGACTGTAACCTTGATGACAAGGGCTGTCATTCTACCTCACCACTGGAATTCAGCTCTTTTGTCCATGTCTGCACCAAAACTTTAATGAGGTCAGGAGCTGAGTGGCCCTGGCAGAATGCAAACTGGGCGTCACTGAGCAGGTTGTTGCTGAGGAGGGAGATCGGATGCCAGTTCCTCAGGGAACAAAGGTTCCCTTTCTTCAGCAGCAGGACGTTGACCGGCCTGTGCCAAGAAAGGGACAGGTCTCGGGCATTAAAACCCTCCCCCAGGGCCTGCACAGAACGCCCTGAAGAACTCCACATCGACCCATCCAGCCTTGGGGACTTGCCCATCGAGAACCAATTGAGAGTGCCGGTCAGCTCCTCAAAAGTGACGGCAGAGTTGAGTCCTCTGGGCTGAGTTGAGGCAAGTCCTCCCACAGAACTCTGTGAACATCCTTGCTGGACGGATCTGGAGAGAACAGAGCTGTGCAATAGGAGTAAACTTGGGCCCTGATACCCTCCAGATCCGAGGTGAGGGACCCGTCGTCAGCCATCAGCACGAGGAGTTGCTGACAGGTTCCATGCCTTTTTCCAGCGAGTAGAAGGGGAGCTGCTGTACAGGTTCTGGAGGGGCAGGATCTGTGACCTTGCGACCTGACGCGCTGCAGCCTTCTCTTTGTACAGCCCCTGCAGGGCTGGATCCATGTCGGGCTGACCGAGACGTGATTGAACATCTCCTTCTCAAACTCTTTGATCCTGGATTTCCACCTCTTTGTCAATTCTTCTCACGTACTCCTGACAGAAAACATGGATGTGAGCCTTACCCATGTCCCACCATAGACTCTGGGGCAGGAAGCCTCCCTGCTTCCTTTTAGAGCTGGTCCAGACCAACTAAACAAGAACCGGAACTGCTTGTCCTCCAGCAGCAGTTGTTAAAGAGCCAGTATGCAGACCTGAGCCCTGCGCCAAATGGAAGGAGTTCAGCCCATGCCAGATGATGGTCCGTGCACAGCACCTGCTGCATGGAGGCCGCCGGAAAGCAGGAGGAGTACACCCACGAAACGTACAGGTGGTTGATTCTGGACGCTCCAACTCCAGACCTCAAAGGTGAAGGCACTGGAGTCACGATGCAGTTTCTGCCAGATGTCCACCAGGTTGAAGGACTTGACCAAGTCCCCCAACCTCCACCTTGACGCCAAACCAGACTGGGCACTACCGTGATCCCTGTCCTCGAGGGTGTAGTTAAAATCCAGCCCAAGGACAATGCACTGCCTTTGTTGATGGAGGTGAGATGAGCGGACACTTCTCCGTAGTAGCATGTTTGCCTCGGTCTGAACATGGGAGAAGAGAAGCTCACAAAGTGAAGCACAGTCCTCCCCAGCCACACTGTCAGGTGAAGCAAACAGCCTGGCACAGTCTCCCTGACCTCCAGGATCACTGACTGGAAAAAGTGGGGCCAACAAGATAGCCACCCGGCCAGATCTGCAGGCGATGTGACTCATGTAGACGCCCCCCTCCAGGAGCCAGTTGGCTTTGTCTCTCTGCATAGTGTGGGTTTCTTGCAGGAAATATACTGCTTATTTCCCATCCAGAAAGGCAGGGAGGGTCTGGAGTCTGTGCTGTGATTCCCTGCTGTCGTTGATTTTTGAGGCTGGCTGTGATAGTCTTTGTCAGCAGTAGTGTGTAGACAGCAAAACACCTAAAACGAAACATACATACTCTTACTGGGAGGACAAGGGATAGGTGCCAAAATCCCTTTCCCTCACGAGGAGTGCACTGGGGAAGTTTCTGACCCACTTTTGCTCGTTTGCATCCAGACAGGGCTGACCAGAATACTTGTTCAAAGGAGTTCGAGCGTTCAAGCACCAGCTAGACTCTCTATTTTGGTGATTGCGAGCGTCCTCAATGAGGTCCCAAAGTTCCCCACGGGATGACTGGGAGCTCGGTGGCAGGCATTGGGGAATCAAAAACCTCGCTGGAGATGGATTCCCCACCAAGCCAGAACCCACCTCTGCATGAAAAGGTTTTCCCTTAGGTTCCTTTTAAATTGTCCCCCTCTTACCCAAAACCTGGTTCCTTTATTTCTGGACTCCCCCATTCCAGAGAAAAGACCTTGTCTATTCTATCCATGTCCCTCATGATTTTATAACCTCTAAGGTCACCCCTCAATCTCTGATGTTCCAGGGAAAGCAGCCCCAGCCTATTCAGCCTGTCCCTATAGCTCAAACTGTCCAGTCCTGGCAACATCCTTGTAAATCTTTTCTGAACCCTTGCAAGATTCACAATATCCTTCCATTCGGAACGAGACCAGAATTGCACACAGTCCTTTACAGCTGCAAGATCACCTCCCAACTCCTATACCCAGTGCTCTGACCAAAAAAGGAAAGCATACCAAATGCTGCCTTCGCTATCCGATCTACCTGCGGTTCCACTTTCAAGGAACTATGAACTGTGATTGTTCAGTAACACTCCCAAGGACCTTACCATTAAGTGTATTAGTCCTGTTCTGATTTTCTTTTCCAAAATGCAGCACCTCACATTTATCTAACTTAAACTCCATCTGACACTCCTCTGCCCATTACCCCATCTCATCAAAATCCCATTATATTCTGAGGTAATATTCTTCGCTGTCCACTACACCTTCAATTTTGGTGTCATATACCTCATATGTTCACATCCAAATCATTTTTATATAAATTACAAAAAATAGTGGACCCAGCACTGATCCTTGAGGCACACCACTGGTCACAGGCCTCCAGTCTGAAAAACAACCCTCCACTACCACCTTGTATCTTCTAACTTCAAACCAGTTCTCTATCCAAATGGCTAGGTCTTCCTGTACTCCAGGAGATCTAACCTTGCTAACCAGTCTGCCGTGAGGAATCTTGTTGAACGTCTTACTGAAGTCCATATAGATGATGTCTAATGCTCTTCCCTCATCAATCCTCTTCGTTACGTCTTCAAAAAACTCAATCAAGTTTGTGAGACGTGATTTCCCGTGCATAAAGCCATGCTGACTACCCTAGTCAGTCCTTACCTTTTCAAATACATGTAAATCGTGTCCCTCAGGATTCCTTCCAACAACTTGTGCACCACTGATGTCAGGCTCACTGGTCTATAGTTCCCTGGCTTTTTCTTACCACCGTTCTTAAATAGTGGCACCATGTTAGCCAGCCTCCAGTCTTCTGGCACCTCAGCTGTGATCATCAATGATACAAATATCTCAGCAAGATGCCCAGCGATCACTTCCCAAGCTCCCTGCAGAGTTCTAGGATATACCTGATTAGGTCCTGGGGATTTAGAAAAGAATGGCCCTTCAGCTTATTATGTCTGTAATTCAATTTTCCAGCATTTGACCCATGTGCTTTTGCATTGCAAGTGCACATCTAATTTTTTAAAAATGTGATGTGGAGATTTTGGAGTTGGATTGGATGGACAAGGTCAAATCTCAAACGGCACAGCAGGAACTCCCTCAGTGCACCCCTTCCAGGAATGCCTCCAGGTTGGGTCATTGGGCGGTGGACGCTCAGAGCCCTGGTCCTCTTCCGACACCGGGACACCCAGATGCTCGGGAGAAAAGGTCCTTCTCCCGCGCCAAAGCATCTGGTAAAACAGTCTAGGAGGGAGGAGTGAGGATAAAACCTTCCTCCCCTTCACTGCTCGATGACCCAGCAGAGTTATAAAGATTACAGCCTGCACCCCCATGGCCAGTGGAATGGTGGCAGCAGGGGAATCTGCTGCGATTCCCCCAGGGTTCTGAGTAAGTCAGGCTGCAGTACTGGAGAGGCAGGAGGCACCACCGGTTCACCCCTGGGGAGGGACAGCATTTTACGCATGACACAGGGAAATCCTCCCTCTGCAGGGCAGCACCTCTTCCCCGAGGAAACAGTGGCTGCAGTAAAGGCTCTCTCCCTTCACTGCCCGCCCTGTGGTAATGGGGCCTGAGGCTCCTCTGCAACTTCTCCTGGAAAATGATTGGCTGGGGAAAAGAGGTGCATGGTAAGGATGGGGAAATCGAGATGTGACACAGCTACTGTAGGGTGGAGGTCAGCAGCAGCAGATTCTGAGGTCAGAGCTCGGGCCTGGTTCGGGCTCAGGGACCCCAGGGCCTGCTGTCATAGGGTGAGGGTCAGACATGGAGGTCCAGGGATTGACACATTAGGGCAGGCTTTGCACACGGAAACAGAGAGCTGGGGGCTAGGGTTCCCACGCCGGGACGATGCTGGTGCAGCTGCAGGGGCGGGGTAGGATGAGGGTCCCGGGGGGGAACGGTGTTCCGTCAGTGGGAGTGGGATCATTGTGGTGTCTACCCTCTGGTCGGACGTTCACCTTCCATTTCTCCCCCCCCCCCCCCCTCCCCCGCCACTGCTGCCAGAGGCTGAGGCACCAGCAGCTCCTGGCTTAGACCCCGCTGATGGGGTCTTAGTTGCTGTCTTAGGGGGAGAGGAAGTAGGATGGTAGTGCCACCTATGACTGTCGGTGTAGGCTGGGCAGCCTTCTGGGTGGAGCAATTCTTCCTCATGTGCTGTGAGGTGGGGCGCAAGTAGCACCGCGTGCTGTCTGCAGTCCAGAAAAAGCGGTAGGCCGCATTGAGGAAGGTAAAGGAACCCTCGATGATCTTCTCCCAGGCCAAGCAAATGGATGCCTGGCGCTGGAAGAAGTACACCAGTTTGAGGACGGTGTCCTTCAGACCGAGCAGGAGCAACAGTGCATCTGATCACATTTCCCCTAGAGTTTGGAGATGGGGAAGGAGAGTTCATTGTGAATAAAGTGGGATGTTGGAGATCATGACCTGCTAGAAAGTAATCTCCAATGGGTTGATGGGAAGAAATGTCCCGCCCACAGTAAGCCCCTTCTACACCGTCAGGTGGATTGCCTGCTCAGTCTGAATGAAAAATATGGCCTTCCTGTATATCGTGGAGATTTTGGAATCTCTCATGGCCGACCATACTAGCCATGTCCTCACTGCAAGCCTTGATGGTCATACTTGGATGGTGATCTGCCTTCACACCCGGGTGCTTGGTTAGGGGCATGAAGGGGGTGGGGTTGTAGCCAGGGCTGGAACAGTCACGCCCAAGGCAGGGGCTACACTGGCATAAGTACAGCTGGGGCCTGCCATTTTGGTGCTCACCATGGTGTGCTGCTGGTTGGCCCCAGAAGATCTCCTCCCTCACGGGCCTCATGCAACAGTAGCGATCCTGGCACTGGAAGGCCCTGGCAGCAGCAGCAATCACCCCATTTGCTGATGGGGCCCAGGCAGCAGCAGCAGAGGTAGATCCAGGCAGCAGCAACAGTCCCCAGGTGCAAAGCCCTGTGCCTCTGTGTGCAAAAGTAGCATTCTGCTCGTAGAATGCATACTTATTGAGCTAAGAAGTGAAGAGTTGCTTGAGAAAAGTCACCAGGGCTCTTGAAAGGACACCCTCCATGAAACTTGCTGGATTTGTGAACTCAATCATCTCACCTTTTGTCTATGACAAGTTTGGGTAACATACATATAAAACCTGTTTCCGTAAGCTGATTAGTACAAGCACTAGCGGCACAGTTTTAAGATTTGAGCTTGAGATGCTGGGGGGCAATATGGGGAGGAATTTTTTTTAAAAGAGTAAATGCAAATGACCTGGAATTGTTGCTCACTAGGGTGGAAGCAAAGATCATCAATGATTTCAAAAGGAAGTTGAATTGGTACTTGAAGAAAGTAAACTGCACGGCTGCTTGCACTTCAGACAGCTAGTATGAACTATATGGATTTGGTTGCTGCCTTCTATGCTATAAATTACCCTATGATCCAGTAAATGTCTCTGAATGAATCTTGTGTTTATATAAGAGTAAAGGAACTTGATTCAAAAGGTCATCCACTCAGGGAAGACCTTTGTACTATCCTTGGATTTGCAGAAAGCATTTGACAAAATACCAATGAAAGACTATTGTGCAAGATAAAAGCGCACGGTGAAAGGGCTAATATATTAATAGAAGATTGACTTGCTAGCAGAAAACCAAGTATGAATGAATGCATCGATCTGATTGGCAGGATTGATGAGTAGAACTCTGCATGTGTCTGTGCTTTGGCCTCAGTATTTTACGATGACTTTGAGGGGGAGCAAAGACAAGTTCACTATATATACACATGACATCAAGTTAGAAAAGCATGTTGTGTAGTGGATATAAGGTGGTTGGTTGCAGGTCAATGCAGGCAGGTTTATTCAGAAATAATGAATCTGCACAGCAAAATGTGAATGACTGCTATCCTTTGTTATGAGAGAACACAAACATCAAAGTAAGGTTTTTATGCTTCAGTTATATAGAGCATGAGTGAGACTGTACCTCAAATAGTGTGCAAGTTGGTGACCTGACTCAAAGAATGATGTAAATGCATTGCAGGCAGATTAGAGGAAGTTTTCTGAAATGATACCTGGAACGATTGGCTTGTGCTATGAGGAAAGGTTGAACAGACTAGGTTTGTTTGCATTGGAGTTTAGAAGGGCAAGAGGTGGCTTGCTTGAAGTGCGGACAATCCTGGAATTAGTAAGGATAATTCCCACGTGGGTGAATCCAGAAGAAACCCTTTTAAAAGTGGGAGGTACGGTAGGTCATTAGTTAACACTGCAGCCTCATAACCCCTGGGTTCGATTCCACCCTCCGAGAAATGACTGTGTGTGGAGTTTGCAGTTCTCACTGTGTCTGCATGGGTTTCCTCCGATTTCCTCCCAAAGTCCAAAGATGTGCAGGTTAGGTGAATTGGCCATGCTAAATGCGGGGTTGCAGGGATAGGGTTGGGGGTGGTTCTAGGTGGGATGTTCTTTGCAGGGTTGGTGTTCACTCGGTAGGCCAATTGGTCTGACTCCACACTGTATGGATGTTAAGATTCTATGGATCACCCTTTAAAGCCAGGAGAGACTTTGTGTAACTTTGGAACACACTCTGCCTCAAAAGATGAATATATTTAAGGCAGAGATAGGTGGATTCTCATTAAGCAAGGAAACCAGACATTACTCAGGGTAGTTAGAAATGTGGAAGTCAAAACAGATTAGCAGTGATCTTGAATGGGGAGCTAGCAGAAGTGGCTGAATAAAGTACTTCTGCTCCTATTTCTATATCTGTAAGTGGTTTCTTGGATCTTGTTTAGAATTGGGTTGTGGAGAGCAGCAGGACTCACTGGATTATACTGGACAGTTGTTTATACCACATTCAAAGTGGAGATGAACACTTAGGAAATGCCCAATTCCAGAACTAACAGCTTTTGGACTGATGGAAGAGCACAAACTGATATTATGTTTAACAAGGAAATGTTGTCCTTCCCATATGAATAATTACACGAAATCTTATTGGATACTGCAGAATATCAGAATTTGGGATCTCCTGTCAACACCATGGCGCAAGGTTCAAACAAAGAAAAAGATTCAGCATCCTCAAAAAGAACAAAAATGGACACAGGTAGGTTCACATGACACTCAGAAATATTGTTTCTGACTTAAAAAGGATCCCAGAATCGATTGTTTTAAAAAAAAGGGAAAAGAACAGCTCAGTAGAAAGAGGAAAGTGAGTAAGTTTCAGTTAGAAGGATGCCCTCACGACTAGAACTGTGCAATAAGATACTTGGTACTAGGGAGTGGCTCGAGTCTTGCCGATTAACAATGTGACACCAGGAAGGAGGAGAGCACTCCCAATGGAGGTGGCAAGGTTGAGAGGCAGTTGAGGAATAGGAATAGAAAAGTGACAGCGGTGGAAGATTACATTGTCAGGAAAATAGACAGACCCTTCCACAACCGTGGGCATGACCATAATATCAAGAACTGATGTTTATAGAAAAATATTGTAACTTTATTGTCAGTCTTAAAGGTGAAGTTCAGGATTGTGATTTCTGGATTATTTTCCACGAAACCACTTGAAGGAAATACGAGGTAAATCAATGATTCATTTCAGGGCTGGAGCAGGTGGGAAGTGTTCACATTCTTAGGGTTTTAGCATAGAAAAAAAGAAGATAGGAACAAGAGGAGGCCATTTGGCCCTTCAAGCCTTCTCGTCCATTCATCACAATCATGGCTAATGTTCAACTCAAGGACCTAATCCTGCTTTCTCCCGATTTTGCCTTTGATCCCATTTGTCCTAAGTGCTATATCTCGTCACCTCTTGAGTACAATTAATATTTTGGCATCCAATTCCTGTGGTAATGAATTCCACAGGCCCTCCACACTCTTTGGGTGAAGAACTATCTCCTCATCGCCATCCAAAATGGTCCATCCTGATCCTCCGACTGTGACCCTTGGTTCTGGACACATCCATCATCAGGAGCATCCTCCCTGTCTTGCCCTGTTAGAATTTAATAAATCTCTGAGATCCTCTTCCCTCATTCATCTGAACTCCAGCAAAAACAGTTATAATCGAATCAATTTCTCCTCCATATGTCAGTCCCACCATCCACTGATTCAACCTGGTAAAGCTTTGCAGCACTCCTTGGAGAGCAAGAGCAAGAGACCAAAACTGCATATTGGGCGGCACGGTGGCAGAGACCCAGGTTTAATTCCCGCCTCAGGCGACTGACCGTGTGGAGTTTGCACATTCTCCCTCTGCCTGCGTGGGTTTCCTCCAGGTGCTCCGGTTTCCTCCCACAGTCCAAAAATGTGCAGGTTAGGTCAATTGGCCATGCTAAATTGCCCGTAGTGTTAGGTGAAGGGGTAAATGTAAAGGGAATGGATCGGTGTGGACTTGTTGGGCCGAAGGGCCCGTTTCCGCACTGTAAGTAATCTAATCTCATATTCTAGTAGTGGCCTCAACAAAGTATTCCATAACTGCAATAACACATTGTCTGCTCTTGTGCTCAAAATCTCTCTCACTGAAGGCGAACATACCATTTCTTCTTTACCACCTGTTGCATCTGCATGCTCACCTTTCAGCAACTGGTGCACAAGGACATCCAGATCCAGATCCTGCTACACACTCCCCTCTCCCAATTTACAGCCTTCCAGGTAGTAATCTCCCTGCTTGTTTTACTTCCAAAGTGAATAACTTCACATTTATCCAAATTATACTATATCTGCCATTGATTTACCCACTCACTCAACCTGTCCACATCCCTCCTGAAGGATTTCTGCATCCTCATCACAGTTCACCCCCCACCCCAACTTGGTATCATGTGGAAACATTGAGATGTCACATTTTGTTCCCTCCTGTGTCTCAAACTTGATGGAGTTTTTTGAAGAAGTAACAAACAGGATTGATGAGGGCAGAGCGGTAGATCTGATCCAAATGGACTTCAGTAAGGAGTTTGACAAGGTTCCCCATGGGAGACTGGTTAGCAAGGAGAGATCTCATGGAATACAGGGAGAACTAGCCAATTGGATATAGAACTGGCTCAAAGGAAGAAAACAGAGGGTGGTGGCGGAGGGTTGTTTTTCAAACTGGAGACCTGTGACCAGTGGAGTGCCACAAGGATCGGTGCTGGGTTCTCTAATTTTGTTATTTTATATAAATGATTTTGATATGAACATAGGAGGTAGAGTTAGTAAGTTTGCAGATGACACCAAAATTGGAGGTGTAGTGGACAGTGAAGAAGGTTATGTCTCATTACAACAGGATCTTGATCAGATGGGCCAATGGGCTGAGAAGTGGCAGATGGAGTTTAATTTAGATAAACGTGAGGTACTGCATTTTGGGAAAGCAAATCTTAGCAGGACTTGTACACTTAATGGTAAGGTCCTAGGGAGTGTTGCTGAACAAAGACCTTGGATTGCAGGTTCATAGTTCCTTGAAAGTGGAGTTGCAGGTAGATAGGATAGTGAAGAAGGTGTTTGGTATGCTTTCCTTTATTAGTCTGAGTACTGAATACAGGAGTTGGGAGGTCATGTTGTGGCTGTACAGGACATTGGTTAGGCCACTATTGGAATATTGCGTGCAATTCTGGTCTCCTTCCTATCGGAAAGATGTAGTGAAACTTGAAAGGGTTCAGAAAAGATTTACAAGGATGTTGCCATGGTTAGAGGATCTGAGCTATAGGGGGAGGCTGAACAGGCTGGAGCTGTTTTCCCTGGAGCGTCGGAGGCTAAGGGTGACTTTATAGAGGTTTACAAAATTGAGGGGCATGGATAGGATAAATAGACAAAGTCTTTTCCCTGGATTTGGGGACGTCCAGAACTAGAGGGCATAGGTTTAGGGTGAGAGAGGAAAGATATAAAAGGGACCTAAGGGGCAACTTTTTCTCGTAGAAGTGGTGTGTGTATGGAATGAGCTGCCAGAGGAAGTGATGGAGGCTGGTACAATTGCAACATTTAAGAGGCATTTGGATGGGTATATGAATAGGAAGGGTTTGGAGGAATATGGGCTGGGTGCTGGCAGATGGGACTCTATTGGGTTGGGGTAACTGGTCGGCATGGATAGGGTGGACAGTGCTGTATATCTTTATGACTCTATGAATAGCTGTGGCACCCCACTAGCTACTGTCTGCCAACTGGAAAAGGACCCATTAATTCCTACTCTTTGCTTCCTCCCTGTCAAACAGTTTTCTGTTCCCCTCAATGCACTTCTCCCTATCCCATGCATTTTAATCTTGCATAATAGTTTCTTCTGCAGGACTTTGTCAAACGCTTCCTGAAAGTCCAAATATAGCATGTCGATTGGTTCCCCCTTGTCAACTCTACTAGTTACATCTTCATAGAATTTCAACAGATTTGTGAAGCATGATTTCCCCTTCATAAATCCTTGTTCCTTCTGCCTGATGCTGCCACTGCTTTCTAGCTGCTCTACTACAAAGTCCTTGATAATGGATTCGAGAATTTTCCTCATTACTGATGTTAGGCTTACTGGTCTCTAATTCCCTGGTTTCTGTTTACCTGCCTTTTTGAATATTGGCGTGACATTAGCTCCCCTCCAATCTGCAGGGGCTGTACCAGAGATTATAGAATCCTTGAAGATGACTACCAATGCAACCACTATTTCTCGCGCCACTTCCTTGAGTACTCTGGGATATAGATTTTCAGGCCATGGGGATTTATTCACCTTCAATTTCCGAGCACCACTTCTCTATTAATATTAGAGATCACGGAATAAAATCTGGCTTGATGGATGGCATATTTAACTTTGGAAGATGATTTAATATGGTGATTAATGACAGAACATATACATGAGATTGCAAAAGTTCTTCTTTAGTAGAACACTGTATATGAGACAATGAAACAAAATGTCGATACAAGACTGTTTTGCCGCTTGTGTTAACACATCTTTCTAAATTAAGTTTCAACCTTTTTACAGACAGTTAATCCTGGGGAAATATCATTTCTGAAATATCTCAACACTTTAGTTTCTTAGTTAAGAGACACTACCCAATTCTGTTCCTTGGACTGCTGAGACAATTTTTATTTCAGAACCTGTTGATATGAACATTTCTGTTCAGTTCTGAGCTCGTCTGGTAAGTTATTACTTTTCTTGTTAGTTTCTTGTTCGTCTGGTTAGTTGTTACTTTTTGCAGAATTTCAACATGATGTTTCACTGACTAAGACCAATTCTGTGAGAATGACAGATTCCACTGTATAGAAACTGAGTCTTTTGCTCTGAAGTGTAAACGAAAATAGCAGTCATGATCTTTTTTCTGTGCTTGTCATCAGTACAGCATTGTAAACATTCTATCCAGGACACTGTGTGTGTCTGACCAGCACTTAAGTGAAAGCACATGTATTCTTGGGAACTTTTGTATTTGGGTCATGTCCCAAATGATTCTAAGGTATAAGAGTAGAAATTAAACCATTCAGCCTGTTGAATCTGCTCTGCCATTCAGCCATGGCTGATAAGTTTCTCAACCCTATTCTCCTGCTTTCTCCCCATAACCCTTGATCCCCTTGATAATCAAGAACCTATCTATCTCAGTTTTAAATATACTCACTGACCTGGTCTCCATAGTTTCTGTGGCAATGGATTCCATAGATTCACCACTCTGGCTGAAGATGTTTCTCCTTACCTCTGTTCTAAAACATCTTTTCTTTAGTTTTTAAGGTTGTGTTCTTGAGTGCTAGTCTTTCCTAACAATGGAAGTACCTTTTTAGCATCTACTCGGTCCAGGCCATTCAGTGTTCTATAGATTTTAATTATTTTCAATTAGATCACCCCCTCATTCTTCTTAATTCCAGGTATAAACCCAGAGTCCTCAAACATTCCTCATATGTTAAGCTTATCATTCCTGGGACCATTCTCGTGAACCTCCTCTAAGCCTGCTCCAGGGCCAGTACATCCTTCCTAAGATGTGGGGCCCAAAACGGCACAGAATGCTCCATATGTGGCCTTCCCAGAGCCTTACAGAGCCTTTTCTATTCAAGTCCTCTCAAAAGAAATGCCATCACTGCATTTGCCTTCCTAACTACTGACTTAACCTGCAAGTTTACCTTGAGAGAATCCTGGACTAGAACTCCCAACTCTCTCTGCGTTTCAGACTTGTGAATTTTCTCCTCACTTAGAAAATAGTCCATGTCTCTATTCTTCCTACCAGAGTGCATGACCTCGCACTTTCCCACATTGCATTGCATTCCATCTACTACTACTTTGCCCACTCTCGTAACCTGTCCACATCCTTCTGCAGCCTCCCCGGCTCCTCAGTGCTACCTGTCCCTCAATGTACCTTTGCATCGTCTGTAGAATGCCCCCAGTTCCTTCATTTCGATCGATAATGTATAAAGTGAAAAGTTGTAGTCCCAACACAGCCTTGTAGAACACCACTTGTCACCGGCTGCCATTCTAAAAAAGACCCTTTTAACTCCACTCTGTTTTCTGCCAGACAGTCGAGCTTCTATCCATGCTAGCAGCTTGCCCTTCATACCATGGGCACTCATCTTACTCAGTAGCCGCCTTAAGGTCAAGGTAGATAACATCTATTGGCTCTTGGTGTAACCTGCTCCTTACTTCCTCAAAGTATTCTAGAAGATTTGTCAGGCATGACCTCCCCTTGATGAAACAATGCTGACTTTGCCCTATTTTATCCTAAACTTCCAAGTATTCAGAAATCTCATCCTTCACAATGGATTCAACGATCTTGTCCACGACCGAGGTTAGATTAATTGGTCTGGAATTTTCTGTCTTTTGCATTTTCCCATCTTTAAACAGAGGTGTCATGATAGCAATTTTCCAATCCTCTGAGTCCCTCCCTGACTCGAGCAATTCCTGAAAGATCACTACTATGCCTCAATTATCTGCTCAACTGAGAACCCCTTAGTACACTGCAGTGCAGTTCATCTGCTCCAGGTAATTTATCCATCTTCAGGCCATTCAGTTTTTCTAGTACCTTCTGATTGGTACTAGAATTCAGCTCTGCCTCCTCACTGTCTTGAATTTTTGGGATATTACTCGTGTCTTCCACCCTGAAGACTGAAATGAATTATTTGTCCATCACCTATTTCCTTGTTCCCCACTACTATCTCTCCAGTGTCGTTTTCCAGCTGCACAACATCCACTTTTGCCTCTCTTGCCTTTTATATGTCTAAATAAGTTCTTAGTCTTTCTTTATGTTACTGGCTAACTTACCCTCCTATTTAATCTTCTCCCCCCCTGTTTTTTTTTTGTTGTTGCCCTCTGTTGGTCTTTTTAAACTTCCCAATTCTCTGGTTTCCTAATGCTCTTCATCACATTATATCCTTTCTCTTTTGCTTTTATGTCAGCCATTGTTACCTAATCCTCCTTGTACCATCCTCCTTTTTCCCTCAGGATGAACCTCAACTGAGTCTCCTGAATTCCTCCCAGAAACTCCTGCCATTGCTGTTCCACTATCTTTCCTGCTAGGCTTCTCTCCCAGTCAGGTAAAAGCAATGACTGCAGATGCTGAAAATCAAATACTGGATTAGTGGTGCTGGAAGAGCACAGCAGTTCGGGCAGCATCCAACGAGCAGCGAAATCAATGTTTCGGGCAAAAGCCCTTCATCAGGAATAAAGGCAGTGAGCCTGAAGCATGGAGAGATAAGCTAGAGGAGGGTGGGGGTGGGGAGAGAGTAGCATAGAGTACAATGGGTGAGTGGGGGAGGAGATGAAGGTGATAGGTCAAGGAGGAGAGGGTGGAGTGGATAGGTGGAAAAGAAGATAGGCAGGTCGGACAAGTCAAGGAGACAGTAACTGAGCTGGAAGTTTGAAACTAGGATGAGGTGGGGGAAGGGGAAATGAGGAAGCTGTTGAAGTCCACATTGATGCCCTGGGGTTGAAGTGTTCCGAGGCGGAAGATGAGGCGTTCTTCCTCCAGGCGTCTGGTGGTGAGGGAGCGGCTGTGAAGGAGGCCCAGGACCTCCATGTCCTCGGCAGAGTGGGAGGGGGAGTTGAAATGTTGGGCCACGGGGCGGTTTGGTTGATTGGTGCGGGTGTCTCGGAGATGTTCCCTAAAGTGCTCTGCTAGGAGGCGCCCAGTCTCCCCAATGTAGAGGAGACCACATCGGGAGCAACGGATACAATAAATGATATTGGTGGATGTGCAGGTGAAACTTTGATGGATGTGGAAGGCTCCTTTAGGGCCTTGGATAGAGGTGAGGGAGGAGGTGTGGGCACAGGTTTTACAGTTCCTGCGGTGGCAGGGGAAAGTGCTAGAATGGGAGGGTGGGTCGTAGGGGGGTGTGGACCTGACCAGGTAGTCACTGAGGGAACAGTCTTTGCGGAAGACGGAAAGGGGTGGGGAGGGAAATATATCCCTGGTGGTGGGGTCTTTTTGGAGGTGGCGGAAATGTCGGTGGATGATTTGGTTGATGTGAAGGTTTGTAGGGTGGAAGGTGAGCACCAGGGGTGTTCTGTCCTTGTGACGGTTGGAGGGGTGGGGTCTGAGGGCGGAGGTGCGGGATGTGGATGAGATGCGTTGGAGGGCATCTTTAACCACGTGGGAAGGGAAATTGCGGTCTCTAAAGAAGGAGGCCATCTGGTGTGTTCTATGGTGGAACTGGTCCTCCTGGGAGCAGATACGGCGGAGGCGGAGAAATTGGGAATACGGGATGGCATTTTTGCAAGAGATAGGGTGGGAAGAGGTGTAATCCAGGTAGCTATGGGAGTCGGTGGGTTTGTAAAAAATTCTCTGCCAGTCAGTTCTACTCAGCTCCTCCCTCATGCCTCTGTAGTTGCCTATATTCAGCTGAAATACTGTTACTTCTGATTCTATCTTCTCCCGCTCAAAATACAGAGTTAATTCAATCATATTATGATCACTGCCTCCTAAGAGTTGCAACAGGTTTATTTGAAGCATTAGCTGTCAGAGCACTGCTCCTTAATCGGGTGGTTGTAGAATCTGTGTGGATAGAATGGAGGAACTGCAAAGGGGACACACTAGGTTTTGGAGTGCTGCTCCTTCATCAGATTTTTCCCAGTCTACCTGCATAGTGGAATCCCCCATGATGGTTGAAACTTTGTGTTACCTACACATCTTTCCTATTTCCTGGTGTATCTTGTGCCCCAACTCCTGACTACTGTTGGAGGCCTGTACATGACTCCTTTCCCCTTTGTGGTTCCTCAATTCTACCCGCACAGATTCTACACCATCTGACACTACTTCGTTTCTTATTGTGATTTAATTTCATTTCTTACTGATAAGGCAAACCCACCCCCTCTATCTTTTCGATAGGATGTATATCCTTGAATATTCAGCTCCCAATCCTGATCCCCTTGCAGCTATGTCTCCATGTTTTACCTGTCAATTTCTATCTGTGCCATAAGGCTATTTACCCTATTCTTTTATATTGCGAGCGTTCAGATATAACACCTTCAGTCCTGTATTAACTGTCCCTCTTATGACTGTCATTCATTGCGCAGCATGCTTGAAGTTTGTGCTAACCCTTGCCATACCGTTTGCTGTATTTGTCTGTTTCGAGATTTCACTAACCTCCCCTGAGTTCTGCATTCTAACCTCATCTTTTCATTTGGGTTTTCTAATTTCCCCCATAACTGACTTTTTTTTTCCCTCTGGTCTTTTTAAACTTCCCAATTCTCTGGTTTCCTAATGCCCTTCATCACATTATATCCTTTCTCTTTTGCTTTTATGTCAGCCATTGTTACCTCATCCTCCCTGTACCATACATGCGCACACACAATTCGGTAGGACTCTGGTCCTAGATGAAGACCGTCCCATCAGAAGGTCCCTTCTTCCCAGTACTGCTGCCAATCTCTCTTATGAATTCAAACCCCATTTTTCCCCACACCAATCTTTGAGCCGCTTAATCTTATTGATTCTGTGGTAATTATCTCATGGTTCAGGTGGTAATCCAGAGATTATTACCTTTTTGGTTCTGCTTTTGGATTTAGCCTCTAGCTGTTCATACTTCCTTAGCAGAACCTCCACCCTAGTTTTATTGATGGACCACGACCACTGGATCTTTACAGTCCCACGCCAAATTCCTCTGCAGCCCAGATAAGATATTCCAAACCCGAGCACCAAGTCAGCAACACAACCTTTGGGATTCTAAATCCTGGTGACAGAACAGTATGTATACCTCTAACTATACTATCCCCAATTACATCAGCATTTACAAGTGCAGCAACTCTACCTTCTGGATCCCTCTACCTGCCTCACAGCAACACCCTCCTGTCCCTGACCTCAGGCTTAATTCAAGTTAACTAGTCTAAGGAATGTGACTGTCTCCTGAAACATAGCATCCAGGTAACTCTCCCCCTTCTTGATGTGTCACAATGTTGGAAGCTCAGACTCCAGTTCATCGGAGTTTTTCCAGCAACCAACATTTACTACAAGCATGGTCACTGGGAACTGCAGTAGGATCCACCAACTTCCACATCATGGAGAAACAAGACACCACCTGACCCCCACTCCTTTTATTTAATTTGTTTTTTTAATCCTTAACTGTGTTTGTATTTCTCTTTATGCAAGTTGTAACCAATAAATTAACGAAATTCAGTTTAATACCGATTCAAATTGCGCAGACTCCTTATTGGCCAATCAAATCACAGCCCTCTTGTGATTTCACTTTTCTGACCTTTTCAAATCATAATCACCAGATGGCAGTTTTCAGGAAAGTAGAAAAGCCATGGATACAGTTGGGTGGATGGGTTACTTTTAGGAAGGTAGGAGGGATAGGCAGAGTGCAGGAGTGTCATGTGGCTCTCCCTACCTCAAACAGGAATCCTGTTTGGAAATTGTAGGGGGTGATTGACTTTCGGGGGAATGTAGCACTGACAGCCAAGTTTCTGGTACAGAGATTAGCTCTACTGTAACAAAACGTATGTTAGGATCCAAGTGATCGATTCTGAAAGTGGACCCTCTAATCAGAGGTACAGACAGATGTTTCTGCAGCCAGCAATGCCTTATCAGAATGGTATGTTGCCTGCCGAGTGCTGGGTCAAGAATATCTCTGAGAGGTTGCAGAATATTCTCAAAGGAGGAAAGGGACTAACAGGAGGTTGTTGTATACATTGGAACTAATGACACAGGAAAAGAAAAAGATAAGGTTCTGAAGAGAGAATATAGAAAATTAGACAGCAGGTTTAAAAAGTAAGTCCTTGAATAATGTCTGGATTACTCATCGTGTCATGTGAGAGTAGGAACAGGAGGGTAGAGCAGAAGAATACAATAGACAATAGATGCAGGAGTAGGCCATTCTGCCCTTCAAGCCTGCACCACCATTCAATATGATCATGGTTGATCATCCTTAATCAGTGTCCTGTTCCTGCCTTATCTCCATAGCCCTTGATTCCACTATCCTTGAGAGCTCTATCCAACTCTTTCTTAAATGAATCCAAAGATTGGGCCTCCACTGCCCTCTGCGGCAGAGCATTCCACACAGCCACCACTCTCTGGGTGAAGAAGTTTCTCCTCATCTCTGTCCTAAATGGTCTACCCCGTATTTTTAAGCTGTGTCCTCTGGTTCGGCACTCACCCATCAGCGGAAACATGTTTCCTGCCTCCAGATTGTCCAATCCTTTAATAATCTTGTGTCTCAATCAGATCCCCTCTCAGTCTTCTAAACTCAAGGGTATATAAGCCCAGTCGCTCCAGTCTTTCAGTGTAAGGTAATCCCGCCATTTCAGGAATTGACCTTGTGAACCTACGCTGCACTCCCTCAATAGCCAAAATGTCTTTCCTTAAATTTGGCGAACAGAACTGCACACAGTACTCCAGATGTGGTCTCACCAGGGCCCTGTACAGCTGCAGAAGAACCTCTTTGCTTCTGTACTCAATCCCGATTGTTATGAAGGCCAGCATGCTGTACCTGCATGCTTACCTTCATTGACTGGTGAACAAGAACACCCAGATCTCTTTGTACTGCCCCTTTACCTAAATTGATTCCATTTAGGTAGTAATCTGCCTTCCTTTCCTTGCCACCAAAGTGGATAACCATACATTTATCCACATTAAACTGCATCTGCCATGCATCTGACCACTCACCTAACCTGTCCAGGTCACCCTGTAATCTCCTAACATCCTCATCACATTTCACCCTGCCACCCAGCTTAGTATAATCAACAAATTTGCTAATGTTATTGCTAATACCATCTTCTATATGATTAACATATATTGTAAAAAGCTGCAGTCCCAGTACTGATCCCTGCGGTACCCCACTGGTCACTGCCTGCCATTCTAAAATGGAGCAGTTTATCGCTACTCTTTGTTTCCTATCAGCCAACCAGCTTTCAATCCAAGTTAGTACTTTGCCCCGAATACCATGCACCTTAATTTTGCTCACTAACCTCCTATGTGGGACATTATCAAAAGCTTTCTGAAAGTCCAGGTACACGACATCTACTGGATCTCCCTCGTCCATCTTCAGAGTTACATCCTCAAAAAATTCCAGGAGGTTAGTCAAGCATGATTTCCCCTTCATAAATCCATGCTGACTCTGACCTATCCTGTTACTCCTATCCAGATGTGTGAGGAGCTGATGCAGGAGAGAAGGCTATCCATTTTGGGGTAAAAGTGACCTGTATAAGAAGGATGGATTGCACCTGAATTGGAAAGGTGCTAATACGCTATACTGGCAGGGAGATTTGCTAGAGCCACCCAGGAAGATTTAAACTAGTAAGGCTGGGATTGGTACCAAATGAGAGAATGAGTAAAGATATCAGTCGGAGGCTGGTGCTGTTGGGTAAAGGAGCAAGTAAAATAGTCGAGTATAGCGGACAATGAGATAGAACTGATAAATTCAACTGCATTTATTTCAATGCAAGAGGCATGACTGGTATGGCAGATTAACAAAGGGCATGGTTGGGAACATGGGACTGGAATATCATAGCTATTACAGAGACATAGCTCAGGGATGGACAAGACTGGCGACTCAGTGTTTCAAAGTATAGATGCTACAGGAAGGGTGGGGAGGGGGGGTTGGGTGGGGTGCAAAAGAGAAAGCGGAATGGTGTTTTTACTTAGGGCTTAACATTAAGGCTGTACTTAGGAGGATATTCCATGGAGTAAATCTAAAGATTTACCCGCTGGGGCCCATGCGGGTGCCCATGACTCCTCCTATGGTTTGGAGGAAGTGGGAGGATTGGAAAGAGAAGTTGTCCAGAGTGAGGACCAGTTCAGTCAGTCGAAGGAGGGTGTCAGTGGAAGGGTACTGGTTGGTTCGGTGGGAAAGGAAGAAGCAGAGGGCTTTGAGGCCTTCGTGATGGGGGATGGAGGTGTTTAAGAACTGGATGTCCATGGTGAAGATAAGGCATTGGGGGCCAGGGAAGCGAAAATCCTGGAGGAGGTGGATGGCATGGGTGGTGTCCCGAACAGAGGTGGTGAGTTCTTGGACTAAGGGGGACAGGACCAAGTCAAGGTATGCAGAGATGAGTTCGGTGGGGCAGGAGCAGGCTGAGACAATGGGTCGGCCGGGGCATTCAAGTTTGTGGATTTTGGGCAGGAGGTAGAAACTGGTGGTGAAGGGTTGTGGGATTATGAGGTTGTAGGCGGTGGATGGGAGATCCCCTGAGGTGATGAGGTTATGGATGGTCTGGGAGATGATGGTTTGGTGGTGGGAGGTGGCGTCATGGTCAAGGGGGCAATAGGAGGAGGTGTCCGCGAGCTGGCATTTAACATCAGCAATGTAAAGATCAGTGCGCCAAACGACCACCGCGCCTCCCTTGTCTGCCGGTTTGATAGTGAGGTTGGGGTTGGAGCGGAGGGAGTGGAGGGCTGCACGTTGCGTGGCTGAGAGGTTGGAGTGGGTAAGAGGGCCGGAGAAGTTGAGGCAGTTGATGTCGCGGCAGCAGTTGGCGATGGAGAGATCGAGAACGGGTAAGAGGCGCTATGAAGAGATCGAGGGCGGGTAAGAGGCAGCCATGAAGAGATCGAGCGTGGGTAAGAGGCAGCTGTGAAGAGATAGAGGGCGGCTAAGAGACCTCTCCGCCCCAACCCCCTCTCCGGCTTATCGCCCTCACCTTGTGGGCGGCACGGTGGCACAGTGGTTAGCACTGCTGTCTCACAGCGCCAGAGACCCCGGTTCAATTCCTACCTCAGGCGATTGACTGTGTGGAGTTTGCACGTTCTCCCCGTATCTGCGCGGGTTTGCTCCGCTTTCCTCCCACAGTCCAAAGAGGTGCAGGTCAGGTGAATTAGCCATGCTAAATTGCCCGTAGCGTTAGGTAACGGGGTATGGGTGGGTTGTGCTTCGGCGGGGCGGTGTGGACTTGTTGGGACGAAGGGCCTGTTTCCACACTAACCTCCTTCCACCTCTCATATTCCCAAGTCCCTCCTCCCTACCTTTTATCTTAGCCTGCTTGGCACACCCTCCTCATTCCTGAAGTAGGGCTTATGCCCGAAACGTCGATTCTCCTGCTCCTTGGATGCTGCCTGACCTTCTGAGCTTTTCCAGCAACACATTTTTCAGCTGCAATCTTCATTGAAACAGGCTTAAAGTCCTGGTGTGATGGGAAGGGGTTGAGTGAGGGATATGTCAAGCCATGAGGTTGTGGATTGTTTTGGAGTAGAAATCGACTGCTGTCGATGGCCCACAGTGCCTCATGGGTGCCCAGTCTTGAGTGGCCATGTCTATTCAAAGGTAGACAAGCAGGAGGCTGGAAGAACACAGCATGCCAGGCAGCATTAAGAGGTGGAGTAATCAACGTTTCAAGTTGTTGAAGAAATTCTCCAGATTCAGACATTAGGGAGCTCACCTTTTCTTCGTACAGTCCGGTATTACTTCAAAGCGTTCCAGATCACTGTGGATTTATATAGTACAATAGAGAACTAGCTGCCAGTTGCTCAATCAGACAGTCACTAGAGGGCTACATGACAATACACCAGGCAGAGTCTGAGGTCGGCCTTATCTTAGACTGGACATAACAAGCTATTGTTCTCAGATCTTGAGTCACTGCACATTCCAGAGGCTAGATTTGCCCATTGATAAAATCTGGCAGGGCTGCGCTTTTGCTTAGCAGGTAGCTGCAGATAAAAAGCAGAAGTTCTGTGGGAAGAGTGGAATTTATGTGGTTAATGCAGAATGTACTAGTATGCTAGGGGTCACCCAGGGCAAGGGGCCAAGCCCGGTGAGAACAATATAATGTCTGAGTAAAATGGCTGCAAACAGGCAGGCTTGCAAAAACAGCTTCCACAATCCCTCCTTTTTGATCCAAAGATCAAAGCAACAAGTCAGGATCCCTGCCAAAAGGTGGAATGTACCTGGAGTGTGGGGGATTATCCGTTGGTGGATGCTCAGAATCAAAAGATTAAAGAAGGGCTAGACATGAAACGTTGATTTCTCCACCGTCCTGGTGCTGCCTGCCTCACTGTGTTGTTCTAGCCTCCTGGTGCTGCCTGCCTTACTGTGTTGTTGCACCCTCCTGGTGCTGCCTGCCTTACTGTGTTGTTCCATGCTCCTGATGCTGCCTGCCTTACTGTGTTGTTCCTCCCTCCTGGTGCTGTCTGTCTTTTGTGTTGTTCCACCCTCCTGGTCCTGCCAGCCTTGTTGTGCTGTTCCACCCTCCTGTTGCTGCCTGCCTTGCTGTTTTGTTCCACCCTCCTGGTCCTGCCTGCCATGTTGTGTTGTTCCACCCTCCTGGTCCTGCCTGCCTTGTTGTGTTGTTCCACCCTCCTGGTGCTGGCCGGCTTACTGTGTTGTTCCACCCTCCTGGTCCTGCCTGCCTTGCTGTGTTGTTCCACCCTCCTGGTGCTGCCTGCCTTGTTGTGTTGTTCCACCCTCCTGGTGCTGCCTGCCTCACTGTGTTGTTCCACCCTCCTGGTGCTGCCTTGCTGTGTTGTTCCACCCTTCTGGTGCTGCCTGCCTCGTTGTGTTGTTTCACCCTCCTGTTGCTGCCTGCCTTGCTGTGTTGTTCCACCCTCCTGGTGCTGTCTGTCTTGCTGTGTTGTTCCACCCTCCTGGTCCTGCCTGCCTGACTGTGTTGTTCCAGCCTCCTGGTGCTGTCTGTCTTGTTGTGTTGTTCCACCCTCCTGGTACTGCCTGCCTTGTTGTGTTGTTCCACCCTCCTGGTGCTGCCTGCCTTGCTGTGTTGTTCCAGCCTCCTGGTGCTGTCTGTCTTGTTGTGTTGTTCCACCCTCTTGGTGCTGTCTGTCTTGTTGTGTTGTTCCATCCTCCTGGTGCTGCCTGCCTTGCTGTGTTCTTCCAACTTGCTGCTTGAATGTGTTGAATTCCAGCATCTGCTGTTTTTTGTCTATATTTTCGAATTCTGTCCCGTCTAGCACTGTGGTGGGGTCACGCAATGCAATAGAGGATATTCTCTCTGTGAAGAGGAGTCTGAGTTTTCAGAAGGATATTAAGGTGAATAAGTCCCCAGGGCCCAATGGTATCTCCCCCAGGTTATTGAAAGAGGTAAGCGAAAAGATTTTTGGGGCCTTTACCAAAATCAGTTGCAGTGGAAGGAGCGACAGCAAGGACCAGAGGCCCGATGGGAAGGTGGGAGTAAAGTTTAGAAACTTGCTTCATGTATAGGCAGAGCACACACGAGCCAGAGCAGACACTTGACTGCTGAGTAAGTGAGGCTTTTTAATTGGGCGGTTGCTTTACCTAAAATACTCCTTGGGTCGTGTCTCCAACCCAACCTCCTCCTCTAACCAAAAAAAAAGGTTCTGTGCACCAATTGATAAGGTGACTGGTTTCGTTTTTTTCAGTTTTCAGTCATCTTGTTGGGAATTTAGAACAGTGGGGATGGAGATTGGGGCAGTTCAATGTTCCTCCTGCAGAATGTGGGAGGTAAGGGTCACCACTTGTGTCCCTGCTGACTACATCTGCGGGAAGTGCATCCAACTCCAGCTCCTCGAAAACCGCGTTAGGGAACTGGAGCTGGAGCTGGATGAACTTCGGATCATTCAGGAGGCGGAGAGGGTTATTGAGAGGAGTTACAGGGAGGTAGTCACACTTCAGGTACAAGAAGGCAGATGGGTTACAGTCAGGGGACGGAAAGGGAACTGACAGGCAGTGCAGAGATCCCCTGTGGCCGTTCCCCTCAACAACAAGTATACCATATTGGAAACTGTTTGGAGGGAGCGACTTACCAGGGGTGAGCAATGTGGCACAGGGCTCTGGCACAGAGTCTGTCCCTGTTGCTCAGAAGGGAAAGGGGAAGAGGAGCAGAGCAGTAGTCATTGGGAACTCCATAGCTGGGGATACAGATAGGATGTTCTGTGGGCACAGGAGGGACTCACGGTTGGTGTGTTGCCTCCCAGATTCGTGATGTCTCTGATCATGTTTTTGGGATCTTTGAGGGGGAGGAGGAGCAGCCCCAAGTCCACATAGGCACCAATGACATAGGTAGGAAGAGAAATGGGGATTTAAGGCATAAATTCCAGGAGCTAAGATGGAAACTTAGAGCTAGAACAGACAAAGTTGTTAGTTTTGGTTTGTTGCCTGTGCCATGTGCTAGTGAGGCGAGGAATAGAGAGAGAGAAAGAGAGAGAGAGAGGAGTTGAACACATGGCTACAGGGATGGTACAGGAGTAAGGGTTTGGTTTCCTGGATAATTGGGACTCATTCTGGGGAAGGTGGGACCTGTACAAACAGGATGGTCTTCACCTGAACCAGAGGGATACCAATATCCTGGGGGTGGGGGCATTTGCCAATGCTCTTTGGGGGGATCTAAACTAATTCAGCAAGAGGATGGTAACTGAAATTATAGTTCAAGTATATGGAAATTGAGATTAGTGAGGTCCGAAATAAGGTTTCAGGGTCACAAGAGGGTACTGGCAAGCAAAGAATTTGTTTGAAGTGTGTCTATTTCAATGCCTGGAGCATCCAGAATAAGGTGGGTGAATTTGCATCATGGGTTGGTACCTGGGATTTCAATGCTGTGACCATTTCAGAGACATGGATAGAGCAGAGACAGGAATGATTATTGCAGGTTCTGGGATTGAGATGTTTCAGGAAGAACAGAGAAGATGGTAAAAGAGGGAAAGGTGTGGCATTGTTAGTCAAGGGCAGTATTACGGTGGCAGAAAGGGCGTTTGATGAGGACTCATCTCCTGAGGTAGCATGGGCTGAGGTTAGAAACAGGAAAAAGAGAGGTCACCCTGTTGAGAGTTTGCTGTAGGCTTCCAAATAGATCCAGAGATGTAGAGGAAAGGATAGCAAAGATGATTCTCGATTGGAGTGAGAGTAACAGGGTAGTTGTTATGGGGACTTTAAGTTCCCAAATATTGACTGGGAATACTATAGTTCAAGTAGCTTGGATGGGTCTGTTTTTGTCCAGTGTGTGCAGGAGGGTTTCCTGACACAGTATGTAGACAGGCCAACAAGGGGCGAGGCCACATTGGATTTGATATTGGGTAACGAACCCAGCCAGGTGTTAGATTTGGAGGTAGGTTAGCATTTTAGTGATAGTGACCACATTTCGGTTATGTTTACCTTAGCGATGGAAAGAGATAGGAATATACCGCAGGGCAAGAGTTATAGCTGGGGGAAAGGCAATTATGATGCGATTAGACAGAATTTAGGATGCATTGGATGGGGAAGGAAACTACAGGAAATGGACACGTTAGAAATGTGAACTTATTTAGGGAACAGCTCCTGCGTGTCTTAGATAAGTAATCAGCTGTCAGGCAGGGAGGAGGTTTTTGAGCGCGGGAGCCCTGGTTTATGAAGGAAGTTGAATCTGTGGTCAAGAAGCAAAAGGCTTACATCAGGATGAAATGTGATGGCTCAGTTAGGGTGAGTGAGAATTACACATTAGCCAGGAAAGACCTAAAGAGAGAGCTAAGAAGAACCAGGAGGGGACATGAGAAGTCATTGGTGGGTAGGATCAGGGAAAATCCTAAAGCTTTGTATAGGTATATCAGGAATAAAAGAATAACTAGAGTAAGATTCGGGACAATCAAGGGCAGTAGTGGGAAGTTGTGTATGGAGTCAGAGGATATGGGGAAGTGCTGAATGACCATTTTTCATCAGTATTCACACTGGCAAAAGAAAAGGTTATCGTGGAGGATACAAAAGTGCAGGCTGCAAGACTAGATAGGATTGCAGTACAGAAGGAGGAGGTGTTAGCAATTCTGGAAAGAGTGAATATCGATAAGTCCCCTGGATTGTATGGGATTTATCCTAGGATTCTCTGAGAAGCCAAGGAGGAGATTGCAGAGCCTTTGACTTTAATCTTTATGTCATCATTGTTGATAGGAGTAGTGCCAGAAGACTGGAGGACAGCAAATGTTGTTCCCTTGTTCAAAAAGGGGAGTAGAGACAACCCTGGAAATTATACACCAGGGAGCCTTACTTCAGTTGTGGATAAAGTGTTGAAAAGGGTTATAAGAGATAGAATTTATCATCATCTCAATAGAAATAAGTTGGTTAGGGATAGTCAACACGGTTTTGTGAAGGGAGGTCACGCCTCACAAACCTAAATGAGTTCTTTGAGAAGGTGACCAAACAGGTAGTTGAAGGTAAAGAGGTTGATGTGGTGTATATGGATTTCAGTAAGATGTTTGATAACTTTGCCCATGGTCGGCTATTGCACAAAATACAGAGGCATGGGATTGAGGGTGAGTTAGCTGTTTGGATCAGAAATTGGCTAACTGAAAGAAGACAGAGGGTGGCGGTTGATGGGAAATGTTTATCCTGGAGTTCAGTTACTAGTGGTGTACTGCAAGGATCTGTTTTGGGTCCACAGCTGTTTGTCATTTTTATAAATGACCTGGATAGTTGTAGAAGGATGGTTTAGTAAATTTTCAGATGACACTAAGGTCGGTCGAGTTGTGGATAGTGCCGAAGGATATTGTGAGTTACAGAGAGACATAGATAAGCTGCAGAACTTGGCAGAGAAGTAGCAAATGGAGTTTAATGCAGAAACGTGTGAGGTGATTCACTTTGGAAGTAGTAACAGGAATGCCAAGTATTGGGCGAATGGTAAGATTCTTGGCACTGTAGATGAGCAGAGAGATCTCGGTGTCCAGGTACATAGATTCTTGAAAGTTGCCACCCAGGTTGACAGGGCTGTTAAGAAGGCATACGGTGTGTTAGCTTTTATTAGTAGAGGGATTGAGTTTTGGAGTCATAAGGTCATGCTGCAGCTGTACAAAACTCTGGAGTGGCCACACTCGTAATATTGCGTACAGTTCTGGTCACTGTACAAAGCTCTGGTGCAGCCCCACTTGGAGTATTGTGTGCTGTTCTGGTCACCGCATTATAGGAAGGATGTGGAAGCTTTGGAAAGGGTTCAGAGGAGATTTACTAGGATGTTTCCTGGTATGGACGGAAAGTCTTACGAGGAAAAGTTGTGACTATTTTCGTTAGAGAGAAGAAGGTTGAGAGGTGACTAAATTGAGACATATAAGATAATTGGAGGTTTTGATCAGGTGGACAGCAAGAGCCTTTTTCCTCGGATGGTGCTGGCTAGTACAAGGGGACATTGCTTTAAATTGAGGGCTCATAGATAAAGGACAGATGTCAGAGGTTGTTTCTTTACTCAGAGAGTAGGCAGGATGTGGAATGCACTGCCTGCAACATTTGTAGAGTCGCCAACTCTAAAGGGCATTTAAATGGTCTTTGGATATGAAATGGTCATTGGAATAGTGTAGGAATCCTAAAGAAGGGCTCATGCCCGAAACGTCGATTCTCCTGCTCCTTGGATGCTGCCTGACCTGCTGCACTTTTCCAGCAACACATTTTCAGCTCTGATCTCCAGCATCTGCAGTCCTCACTTTCTCTTTAATCAAAGGGAGGACAAGTCTGTCAAATCTGCTAGAATTCTTTGTGGAGGTAGCAAACAGACAATAGACAATAGACAATAGATGCAGGAGTAGGCCATTCTGCCCTTCGAGCCTGCACCGCCATTCAATGTGATCATGGCTGATCATTCCTAATCAGTATCCTGATCCAGCCTTATCTCCATACCCCTTGACTCCACTATCTTTAAGAGCTCTATCCAATTCTTTCTTAAAAGAATCCAGAGACTGGGCCTCCACTGCCCTCTGGGGCAGAGCATTCCACACAGCCACCACTCTCTGGGTGAAGTAGTTTCTCCTCATCTCTGTCCTAAATGGTCTACCCCGTATTTTTAAGTTGTGTCCTCTGGTTCGGCACTCCCCCATCAACGGAAATATGTTCCCTCCTGCCAGAGTGTCCAGTCCTTTCATAATCCTATACGTTTCAATCAGATCCCCTCTCAGTCTTCTAAACTCAAGGGTATACAAGCCCAGTCGCTTCAGTCTTTCCGTGTAAGGCAATCCTGCCATTCCAGGAATTGACCTCGTGAACCTACGCTGCACTCCCTCAATAGCCAGAATGTCTTTCCTCAAATTTGGAGACCAGAACTGTACACAGTACTCCAGGTGTGGTCTCACCAGGGCCCTGTACAGCTGCAGAAGCACCTCTTTGCTTCTATACTCAATCCCTCTTGTTATGAAGGCCAGCATGCTATTAGCCTTCTTCACGACCTGCTGTACCTGCATGCTTGCCTTCATTGACTGGTGGACAAGAACACCCAGAACTCTCTGAACAGCCCCTTTACCTAATTTGATACCATTGAGGTAGTAATCTGCCTTCCTGTTCTTGCCACCAAAGTGGATAACCAGACATTTATCCACATTAAACTGCATCTGCCCACTCACCTAACTTGTCCAGGTCACCCTGTAATCCCCTAACATCCTCATCACATTTCACCCTACCACCTAGCTTTGTGTCATCAGCAAATTTGCTAATGTTATTGCTGATACCATCTTCTATATCATTTACATATATTGTAAAAAGCTGCGGTCCCAGCACGGATCCCTGTGGTACCCCACTGGTCACTGCCTGCCATTTTGAAATGGAGCCGTTAATCACTACCCTTTGTTTCCTATTAGCCAACCAATTCTCTATCCAATCTAGTACTTTGCCCCCAATCCCGTGCGCCCTAATTTTACTCACTAACCTCTTGTGTGGGACTTTATCAAAAGCTTTCTGAAAGTCCAGGTACACTACATCCACTGGATCTCCCTCGTCCATCTTCCGAGTTACATCCTCAAAAAATTCAAGAAGATTAGTCAAGCATGATTTCGCCTTCATAAATCCATGCTGACTCTGTCCTATCCTGTTACTATTATCCAGATGTGCCGTAATTTCATCAGGTTAGAACAAGGAGAGCCAATGGATGTTGTCTGCCTGGACTTCAAGAAGACCTTTAACAAGGTGACACATTGGACGCTACTGAGTAAGATAAGGGCCCGTGGTGTCAGAGGCAAGGTGCTAGAATAGATAGAAGCCTGGCTTTCTGGCATAAAGCAGAGAGTGGGGATAAAAGGGTCCTTCTCAGGATGGCAGCTGGCGACAAGTGGTGTTCCGCAAGGCTCAGTGTTTGGACTACAACCTTTCACTTTATACATTAATAATCTAGATGAACGATCTGAGGGGATTCTGGCTAAGCTTACAGACAACATAAAGATAGGTAGAGGGACAGGTAGCATTGAGGAGACATGGAGGCTGCAGAAGCATTTGCACAATTTAGGAGAGTGGGCATAGAAGTGGCAGATGGAGTACAACACGGAAAAGTGTGTGGTCATGCACTTTGGTAGGAAGAATAGGGACATGGACTGTTTTCTAAAGGTGGAGAAAATTCAGAAACTGGCACTGTGGTTAGCACTGCTGCCTCACACCGCCAGAGACTTGGGTTCAATTCCCGCCTCAGGCGACTGAATGTGTGGAGTTTGCACGTTCTCCCCGTGTCTGCGTGGGTTTCCTCTGGGTGCTCCGGTTTCCTCCCACAGTCCAAAGATGTGCAGGTCAGGTGAATGGGCCATGCTAAATTGCCTGTAGTGTTAGGTAAGCGGTAAATGTAGGAGTAGGGTTAGGGGTATGGGTGAGTTGCGCTTTGGTGGGTCGGTGTGGACTTGTTGGGCCGAAGGACCTGTTTCCACACTGTAAGTAATCTAATCTAAAAAAGCCTGACGTGCAGAGACTTGGGAGTTCTAGTCCAGGATTCTCTCAAGGTAAACTTGCAGGTTGAGTCAGTAGTTAGGAAGGCAAACGCAATTATGGCATTTATTATGAGATGACTTGAATATAAAAGCAGGGTCATACTTCTGAGGCCCTATAACTCTGGTCAGACCATATTTGGAGTACTGTGTGCAGTTTTGGGCCCCATCTTTCAGGAAGGATGTACTGGCCGTGGAGTGTGTTCAGAGGAGGTCCACGAGAATGGTCCCAGGAATGAAAAACCTAACATATGAGGAGTGTTTGAGGTCTCTGGGTTTATAATAGATGGTGTTTAGAAAGATCCGGGGTGGGGGTGGGGGTGGAGGGGCGGTGGGGATCTAATTGAAACATACGGAATACTGAATGGTCTGGACAGAGTGGGCGTTGGGAAAATGTTTCCATTGGCAAGAGAGATTAAGACCTGAGGACATAGCCTTAGAATCAAGGAAAGATTTTAGAATGGAAATAAGGTGAAACGTCTTCAGCCAGAGAGTGGTGCATCTGCGGAATTCATTACCACAGAAGGCTGTGGAGGCCAGGTCAGTGAGTAAAAGACTGAGATAGGTTTTTGAGTATCAAGGGGATCAAGGGTTACGGGGAGAGAACAGGAGAATGGGGTTGAGAAACTTATTGGAGCAGACCCGATGGGGTGAATGGCCTAAATTCTGTTCCTATGTCTTATGGTTTTGTGGTCTTATTCTGTCCATAGAAATGGCCCTGACCTTCCTCTTGGTTTCCACGTCAACATATCCCCTTGCTTCCTGGTCAACATCTCTGCCTCAGGCTTACAGCTGTGTTCCAGTGAAGCTCAGCTGGATGAACAGTACCTTATATTCTGCTTGCGAGCTCGACAGCCCTCTAGACTCAATACCAAGTTCAACAATTTCAGGGCTTGAGGCGCCTTCCCCCAACTCCCAGACATCAGGCTTTATGATCATGTGTTCTGCGATTACACACAACCCATTGGTAGCCATTAATAGATTGGCATGGTGGCTCAGTGGTTAGCACTGCTGCCTCACAGCACCAGGCTCCCAGGTTTGATTCCAGCCTCAGGCGACTGTCTATGTGGAGTTTGCACATTCTCCCTGTGTCTGTGTTGGTTTCCATCCAAAGATATGCAGGTCAGGTGAATTGGCCATGCTAAATAGTCCATAGTGTTAGGTACATTAGTCAGAGGGAAATGGGTCTTGGTGGGTTACTCTTCGGGGGGTTGCTGTGGACTTGTTGGGCCGAAGGTCTGTTTCCACACTGCAGGTAATCTAATCTAATCAGCAGCCATTTTTTCTCCCAAGGTGATTGTTAACAACTATCTAACTGCTCCTCTTTTTGGGCTTTGCTTCCACCTATCATTTACTGCTTACGTCCTACCCCAGCCTATCTTCTGCATAAAAACTAACTTTATCTGAACTACCATCAGTTCTGAAGAAGGGTCTACTGGACCTGAAAAGTTAACTCTGATTTCTTATCACAGTTGCTGCCACACGTACTGAGCTTTTCCAGCAATTTCTGTTTCTGTTCCTATCTCATGCTTCCGAATTCCGATCTATTGCGCCCCAGTCCTGACCTCTTCCCCTGTCACAATTTCTTCCTCCCCATTCAGGATCACTCCACTGACCTCTTTGCTCACCCCTACCTAGTCCAAGTCTCTTTGCCCTTGTCCTGATCTCTCTGTTCTCCCTGCTGTTCCAGTCTCTCTATCCCTCGTCCTGATCTCTTCCTTACTTCTCCACATCTCCCAGTTTCTTTGGCCCTGGACCTGATCAACCCCCACCCTGCTGTGTTCCCCTGAAGTCCGTGCGTACATGTTTTAAAGTGTCACATGGTGAGCATGCTCCATGGTAACAGCAAATGCCACTGTTGAGTCAAAGAAATGTTCAGAGGTCGAATGGTACACGTGTGTTGACATCATTCCAAGATGGCCACCATGTGCATGGTTGGATTTACAAGGAGGTGACACTTGGAGGACCAGAACCATGAGGAAAGAAAACGGGACCAGGAAGAGGCATCAGCAGCCACTATCTGAATGAATGACACTGGTTCAGTTTCTTTGAGAAATGTTCCACTGTCTCCCACCCATTGTCCTGTCACAAGATAGTACCTATCACCAAATCTCCAACATTAATGCTCGAAAGATTCAGGGTTTGTCTGCACAGGTTCATTTCTTAAAATTGTCACTCTATCACTGCCTGCATCTCTCTCTGTCTCTATTAAATGGCTTCTGTCTATGTCCTGATCTTTGTTTCTGTTTCTGTCTAATTTTGTCTCTCTCCCTCTCTCTGTTTCTGTGCCAGTGAGGAGCACATGTACATGCCAATTGCTTCTAACTCTTGTCTGCTGGAGGAAAGATATCTTTGTTTCCCCCATCTCCAACTCCCCACACCTTGTTAAAGAAGGTTAAAGCAACAATAACATGTAAAATATGGTGTTAATTAGGATGTGAAAGGGAGACTTTTGTGATCTCTGTTAAGTGCTAAGTCGACAAGACACAAACTCTCCACACATGTGGGAGCACGATAGAGGATGTCCAAAAAATGAAGAGCAGATCGAATCTTTTAT
Organism: Chiloscyllium punctatum; assembly: GCF_047496795.1. NCBI lineage: Eukaryota > Metazoa > Chordata > Chondrichthyes > Orectolobiformes > Hemiscylliidae > Chiloscyllium > Chiloscyllium punctatum. Next base: position 19,819,292 of record NC_092753.1, read on the forward strand.
GTCCACAAATGTTGACAGAACAACAGAATTTCTTAAGCATTATAGAACGTAGAACGGTACAGCACAGTACAGACCCTTCGGCCCTCGATGTTGTGCTGACCTTTTATCCTACATAAGATCGAACTAACCTACATGCCCCTCGTTGTATCATCTTCCATGTGCCTATCCAAGAGTTGGTTAAATGTCCCTAATGTCTCTGACTCTACCACCACCCCTGGCGGTGCATTCCACACACCCACCACTCTCTGAGAAAAGAACCTCCCTCTGACACCTCCCCTTTACCTTCCTCCAATCACCTTAAAATTATGCCCTCTTGTGATAGCCATTTCTGCCCTGGGAAAAAGTATCTGGCTATCCACTCTATCTAACCCCCTCAACATCTTGTACATCTCTATCAAATCATCTCTCATCCTTCTTTGCTCCAATGAGAAAAGCTTGAGCTCCCACAACCTCTCTTCATAAGACAAGCCCTCCAATCCAGGCAGTATGTTGGTAACCCTCCTCTCCACCCTCTCTAAAGCATCTACATCCTTCCGATAATCGGGCAACCAAGAGTGGTCTAAGTAGGGTTTTATAGAGCTGCAGCATAACCTCATGGCTCTTAAACTCAATCCCCCTGTTGATGAAAACCAATATGCCATCTTAACAACCCTATCAACTTGGGTGGCAACTTTGAGGGACTCCTTAATTCTACGCGCTAAAGCTTTTCCATGCCCCCTTCTAGCTCTCCTCAGTCCATCCTTCAGTTCCTTCCTGGCTGCCTTGTAGCCCTCTAGAGTCCTGTCTGATCCTTGCCTCCTCAACCTTAAGTAAGCTTATTTCTTCCTCTTGACTGGATGTTCCATATCCCTTGTCACCCAAGATTCCTTCACCCGACCATTCTTTTCTTGCCTCAGTGGGACAAACCTATCCAGCATTTGCAGTAAGTGCTCCTTCCACATTATCGACATTCATTTCCCTGAGAACGTTTGTTCCCAATTTATGCTCCACAGTTCATGCCTAATAGCTTTGTAATTCCCCCTTTCCCAAATTAAATACCTCCCCACACTATCTGCTCCAATTCTTCTCCATGACCGTAGTAAAGATCAGGGAGTTAGGATCACTATCACTGAAATGCTCTCCCATCGAAAGATCTGGCACCAGACCTGGTTCGTTTCAAGCACCAAATCCAACATGGCCTCCCCTCTTGTCAGCCTATCTACATCCTGGACACACCTGACAAAATCTGCTCCATCCAAACTCTTTGCATTAAGTCAGATCCAATCAATATTGAGGAAGTTGAAGTCACCCATGGTAACAACCCTGCTACTTCTGCACTGTTCCAAAATCTGCCTCCCAATGTGCTCCTCCGTGTCTCTGTTGCTGTGTGGAGGTCTATAGGAAACTCCCAATAAAGTAACTGCTCCTTTCCTGTTTCTGACTTCCACCATAATTATTCAGTTGGCAAACTCTCTTCAACAACCTACCTTTCTGCAGCTGTGATACTATCCCTGATTAGGAATCCCACTCCCCCACCTCTTTGACCTCCCTCCTTGTTCCTTTTGAAACACTTGAACCCTGGAACATCCAACAACCATTCCTGTCCCTGTGATATCCAAGCCTCTGTAATGGCCACAGGACTTCAGCTCCAAGTACAGATCCATGCTCTAAGTTCATTATCCTTATTCCTGACACGTCTTGCATTAAAATGGACATACTTCACCCCATCACACCGACTGCAACTTTGTCCTGTCAACTGTCTGTCTTTCCTCACAGACTCTCTGCACACTCTATCTACCTGTACACCTGTTACCCCATCATCAAATCTGTAACTCTGGTTACCACAACCACTCCCCTCCGAATTCTTTGTTGATGATGGTAGGATATTATCCTGCTTTCAAGCAGAAGAATGAGGGCTTTTTAAAAACTTCTGAGATGAAATCTTAATGACTTCATAGAATCCCTACAGTGTGGAAGGAGGCCATTCGGCCAATTTAGTCCAAACCAACCCTCAGAAGAGAGCCCTGCCCAGAGGTGGCACGGTGGCTCAGTGAGGGGTGGCACGGTGGCTCAGTGGTTAGCGCTGCTGCCTCACAGTGCCAGGGACGCGGCTTCGATTCCATCTTCAGGCGACTGCCTGTGTGGAGTACACACATTCTCCCTGTGTCTGCGTGGGTTTCCTATGGGTTCTCCGGGTTCCACTTACAATCCAAAAGATGTGCCGGCTTGGTGAATTGGTTGTGCTAAATTGCCCATAATGCAAGGTGCATTAGTCAGGTGTAAATATAGGATAGGGGAATGCGTCTGGGTGGGTTACTCTTTGAAGGGTTGGTATGGACTTGTTGGGCCAAAGGACCTGTTCCCACTCTGTAGGAAATCTAATCTAATCTAATCAGACCCAACTCCCACCTTATCCCCGTAACCCTGCATTTCTCAAAGTCAGTCTACCTAGCTTACAGTTCCTTGGGATCAAGTCCATCTCCCTGGCAGTCCGAACCACTGAACCATCATGCTACCCACAAACCTTTAACTAAATCTTTTAATTTCACATCGCACACAATCTGGTTCTGTATGGATGTTGGAAGTGTTTACTCAAGAGTAAGGAGATTTCTCAGAATAGTTGAGAAACCCTCATTTGAAAGTAAGTAACATCAAATAAAATCAGAATCTCTACAGTGTGGAAGCAAACTATTCAGCCCATTATGTCCACACCAACCTTATCCCTGTAATTTCCACAACTAATGGCAATTTAACATGGCCATCCCACTGAACCTGCACAACTTGGCACTGTGGGAGGAAACCAGAGTATGTGCAAACAAACTGAGGCTAGAATTGAACTTTGCCCCTGGCACTGTGAGGCAGGAGTGCTAACCACTAAGCCACTGTGCTGTCTTGTCACTTTGGTAAGGTCAGAAACTTGTGTTTACATGGGATACCTGAGCTTTGAGTTCATTCTAGTTGTTGGACCCCTCACATTGATCGCCCGAGACACACAGCTCCGCCGACTACAACTGCAAAGAGTGACAGGTTCCTGAAACATCGAGAGATACTTGCTTGCCGACATCCACGTCAGACCAGACCAGACTTGATGTCAGTGTCATCCATCATTTACTTTGGGGAATCAATGGAAAGTTATTGAAAATATAACTTTCAAATAGACCATTTCAGCTCTTATTAAAGAACATTCATGCCATTCCCAACATTTCCTATTGTCAGGTTGTCAGGACGATTGATATTCTCATACAGAAAACCAGATGAAATGTTGTTTTAGTTACAAGATTTCTTTTTTGGTTTGAATTCACATGTTCGTTATTTTAAAAAAAGGATCAAGAAATTTATCCCAAGGAGACTTCAGAACATCTCTCAGCTCTTCTCTGAATTTCCTCTGGGTTGTTGCATAAATGCACGTGTTTGTACAGGAACTTAAATACACAAGCAGATATCCTGTTTCCGTGGCGATATATCCTGGATTGGAGTTATCACCTTGATAGTAGACATTGCTTGATAGTCTGGTGGCTGCAAAACTTCCAACAGATGTTAACCACAACAGAATAAAGGTGCCTGACACAGTGAAGAGTACTATGATGGATTTCCTCCGACCTCTCACCTCTGGATCACTCTGACTCTCGGTGCTTTTAGCTCGGAGTCCCTTGCATGTTCTGTTAGCCAATAAAATACGTCTGACAGTCAAAGAATTAAACAAGGTCATGAGAGCAAAAGGAAGCAAAACAACTGACAATGACTGCATCCAACTATACACTGACCATGCAGGTATTGTATAAACAGCTGCTTTTGTCCTGCACCCTCAGTGCACATTGTTACTTATTTGTTCAGCTTCATATGAAAACAACATAGGAATACCCTTTAAACAAGTCAAGACTGAAGATGTTGCTATTACTGTAGTTGCAATTCTCTTGGTCCAGTACTTTTCCTTAAAGTCATGACAACAGATCGCCACAAATCGATCAAATGTGAATGTGACTGTGAACCACACTGACATATCCAGCGTAGCAAAAGCTATGTACAAGATAAACTTACAAACAGCAGTGTAAGACAGAAAGGAATATGGAAAGTGATAATTAAATATCAAGTAAACAATCACATTGAAGATCATGACAAATAGATCTGCTACTGCCATGCCCACCATGTAGACAGAGATGCATTTCGAAAGGCCACAATTTCCTCTGGAGAGAATCATAATTGTCATAACATTTGCTGCAAGAAACGGACAGAGAAGTGGAAAATTATTGTGTGCTTCACATCGTAAGTTCATGTCTGTTATATCTTACTTAGGCTTTCAGGTGTACTGCTAAGTCACGTACATTAATAGGAAGGTGGAAACTGAAAGTGTTATCAGGATGAAAAGTGGCCTCATAATCTATGCTTGTTCCAGTAGAGTTTGGATGGAATTTGCCAAGGAAGTGATAATGGATGGACAAATGGTGGCAGATCTCTGAATGCTAAGGTAGTCAGCATATTTCTTCCTCTTCTCTTCATGCCTCAGCTTGTGGCCTTCTGCATAAAGGGTGGTGATCTTCAAAGGTGAGTCACTCAGCAGATACTTACAAATCAGGTGACTTGACCAATACTCCATATAGAATGGTGCTCAATGAGCTACTTTAGCAGACTAGCATGATCTGAGTGGATTTGTGCCACTCAGGTGACATACGATTACTGTCACCAGTAGCACAGAATGTCACCATCTCTGCTTATCATTCAATGACATGAGCATATTTAAATTCCCCATGATAAACATTTAGGCTGGACAAGAAACTGAACTGGACTTATGTTATGGACCCCGTTAAAACATTTAAGAAGGCAGCCTAGACCTTAACATTTTTTGTTAACTTAGGCAGATGGAAGGTGGATATTCCAGGACTCAAGCATCTGGTCAAACCACTCAGTTTTAAACAAAACAGAATTTGTTTACAGCCTACTGAATGAAACATGAACAGAAAAGAGAACAGAATGTAGAGTGTAGAGTATCAACCAATCTGTAAATCCATCCGACTCTATCTAGAAAACTAGCCATCCGGATACATGAACATGAAAGACATGACCCTCTTTCACTTGGATTCTTTCATGCAGATGAGGAAGGACACCACTTCAACTGGGACAACACATCCATCCTAGGACATGCCCAACAGAGACATGCACGAGAATTCCTAGAAGCATGGCATTCCAACTGGAACTCTATCAACAAACACATTGACTTGGATCATATTTGCCAACCCCCTGAGAAAAAGAACAGGAAATGATATCACCATAGGAAATTACATCACCACAGGAAATGGCACTACTAACCCAAGGAATCCTAAACATGGAAATAGAAAGTGGGCTGCACCCCCAGTACTTCATCCGGAGGTTAAAGTATGGTGATGAAATGTCTGACAATGAACATTCCAGCTGAGCGAGCAAACCTACATCCAGAACCTCAACCTGAGCTACAAATCGACTCAAAGACCAACTGATCTTACTGATTGGTGGAGCAGGCTCGAAGGGCCTACTCTTGCTCCTAGTTCTTATGTTCTTAAAGGCTTTAGTTACTACCTTCCCAACTTAGTACTTTCCAGCTTATTTCCGCATAATTTCCCAGCTGATAGTAATAACTCTTGCAGGTCATTTTGATTCACTTCCTGAAGGTAACTCAATAATTTACCTCAATTTTTGACAACTTCCTCATTTTCCAATTTAATTTGAGGAATGTCCAATTCAGAATCCTCTGAACTAGTTCTTGACTCTGTGTTGTAACTCGTTTCACATTCCCCTTTTGCTTTCCTTCCTGATCAAAATATCTTTTGATTATATTCACATGACATACTCGACGAGATTTCTTTCTGTCTGGAGTCTTTATCAAATGGGTCACCTCACTCGCTCTCATTTTAACGTAATAAGGTCCATTAAACCTTCATTTAAAAGGTTCATCTACCATTGGAAGTAACTTTATCTCCCAATAGCAAAATTGCAAGTTTTTAACTCATTGGCTACTTCCTGTTTCATTGTATGTTGTGATGTTTTTTAAAAGCTATGTAGCCAGCACCCCCACTCCATTTACTCATTCCATAAAATTTGACACATAGTTCAAACATGTGGTCTCTGAATTCTGGCTTACCAATTTCTCCTTAATCAATTTTAGTGGCCCTCTCACTTCATGCCCAAAAGCTAATTCAAATGGATTGAATTTGTTCGATTTACGGATAGTACAAATGGAAATCCTTTACCCTAATCATCTGGGTATTGTTGACTATAAGCCCTGAACATGGTCTTTGATATCTAATGAAACCTTTCCAGCACTCTCTGTGATTCTGGATGGTATGCATTGGATTTGAATTGTTTTATTCCCAAGCTGTCCATTTCTTCCTTGAATAATTTTGATGTGAAGTTTAACCCTTTATCTGATTGTATCTTTTTGGGTAGCCCATACAGAGTCATAGAGTCATAGAGATGTACAGCATGGAATCAGACCCTTCAGTCCAACTCGACCATGCCAACCAGATATCCCAATCTAATCTAGTTCCACCTGGGAGCACCTGGCCCATATCCTCCCAACCCTTCCTATTCATATACCCTTCCAGATGCCCTTTAAATGTTATAATTGTATCAGCCTCAATCACTTCCTCTGGCAGCTCATTCCACACACGCACCACCCACTGCATGAAAAAGTTGCCCCTTGAGTCTTATATCTTTCTCCTCTCACCCTAAACCTATGCCCTCTAGTTCTGAACTCCCCCACATCAGGGAAAAGAACTTGTCTATTTACCATATCCATGCCCCTCATGATTTTACAAACCTCTATATGGTCACCCCTCAGCCTCCGATATTCCAGGGAAAACTGCCCCAGCCTATTCAATTTTGCCCTATACCTTAAGTCCTCCAACCTTGACAACATCCTTGTAAATCTTTTCTGAGTCCTTTCAAGTTTCACAACATCTTTGAATCACAGAATTGCACGCAATGTTCCAAAAGTGGCATAACCAATGTCCTGTACAGCCTCAACATGACCTCCCAACTCCTGTACTCAATACTCTGACCAATAAAGGAAAGCATACCAAACGCCTTCTTCACTATCCTATCTACCTGCAACTCCAGTTTCAAGAAGCTATGAACCTGCACTCCAAGGTCTCTTTGTTCAGCAACACTCCCTTGGACCTTACCATTAAGGGCAGTAGTCCTGCTGAGATTTGCTTTTCTAAAATGCAGCACCTCTTATTTCTCTAAATTAAACTCCATCTGCCACTCCTCAGCCCATTCTTGTGAAAACTTTGAATAACTCTTCTACAATCCTTTTAGCTGTGATATTGCCTCATGGAATGTCTCCAGAAATCTAGTGGACACATCCATCGATGTTACCAAATATTGATTCCCACCTTTTGTTTCAGGTAGGGGTCTTACATAATCAATCAAGACTCTTGTGGAAAGTTCCTCAAATGCAGGAATGGGTATTAAAGGTATAGATTTTATTATTGCCTGTGTTTTTTTCCAAATACTTGACATGTACGGCACGTCTGGAAAAATTCACCTACATCCTTGTGCAGTCCAGGTCAGTAATAATATTTTTGTATTTTAGCACAGGTTGGACTGAAGGGTCTGTTTCCATGCTGTACATCTCTATGACTCTATGACTCTAAATGACCTCCTACTGGTAGTTCATGCACCTCCAGTAACACCTCCTTTCTATAACCCACTGTCAATACAACTTGACGAACTTCTGCCCATTTCTCATCCTCCTGAATACGTGATGGTCTCCATTTCCTCATTAAGACATTATTTTTAAGATCGTAGTACACAGGGATACATTCAGTTTCTCTTCTGTGTGTGCTTTTCGATACATGTGCTTCAGTTTTTTATCTTCCTGCTGTAACTCAGTAAATTTCTCTGAGCTAAAGATGTCTGCTTTGTCATCCATCTGCTCCTGTTTTGTTCTCAACCATCTGATCAAACCAGCGTGTCTGATAATTTCATTTCATATTTCTTACTTCTCTTTGATCTCTCCTGTTTGAACTACTGACATTGTGACCTCCTTCCCACACAGTCAGTAACAATCCCAGGGCATGCTTCTTGTAACAGCTCAGTTGCCTGATTGTCCACTGGGCTTATCAACCACAGTAGGCAGCACTCCTACCTGTGAACCAGCTATATCGTTAGCAAGGACAAATTGTATTCCTGGAGCTGAGAGTTTTTCCAGTACTTCGACTGTCACTTCTCCACTTTGCACTCTAACCTCACTTTACATACTTGAGCCCTCTTGTCTCACCGTGAGTTCCACTTACTAGCACATTTTCTGGCACTGGTCCTTCGGAGGTATATATCTCATCATTCAAAATCTTGCTGCTCCCTGAATATGTGAGTAAACTTTACCTTCACAAGTAGATGGTTTTAGAAGATCTGGCACTTCCTCCTGAACCAACCTCCGATCAGCTTGTACTTTCCGGTCTCCATTGTGCTTTCCTTTACAACTCCAACAAAATTCACTGGCTTATCCTACTTTCCCAGTGCTTTTCTTTACTGACCAACACTGTGAGTTCGTGTGGCCTCCTTTATTGCAGTGAAAGCACCAGAGATTTTTAACTTCTCTTTCCCCATCACGGTTTTCTTTTTACCCTGTGGTAGGTTATCCTTACAATCTTCACTGAGGTCTACAGTTCCCTTATCATGTGAGGATTTCTCTCTTCCCCCAGTTTCTATCCCTCATGGGTTGAAATTGTTGGAAACCAAACTTTGATTTATGAACCATCTCGCAATCATCAGCCATTTCAGCTGCTCGTTGTTTTAACTCTCTGTTCTTCCATGAGTTCTCATTATTGCTGGAAGTGCATTTCTGAACTCCTACAAAATAATCATCACCGGAAGAATGTCATGGGTATGCTCTATTTTTAGTGCCTTTATCCACCTATCAAATGTACGTTGTTTGATCCTTTCAAACTGAAGAGGGTTTTTGACCAAGGTCCCTCCTTAGGATTCCTGAAATGCTATCTGTAGTGTTCTGGCACAAGCTCATATGTACTTAAGATGCCTTTCTTCACATCCTCATATTCCCCAGATGCCTCTTGGGATAGTGATTCAAATACCTCACTAGCTCTACCTACCAGCTTTGTTTGGATCAACAAAACCCACATGGTCACTGGCCACTTCATTTGTTTCGCCAATTGCTCAAATGAGGTGAAAAAGGCTTCTACATCTTTCTCATCAAATTTAGACAATGTTTGTATATATTTGAACAGATCCCCACCAGGCCTTTTGTTATGATGGGTTTGGTCATCCTCATTAAGCTTACCTTCTGCATTCACCTCTACCCTTTTAAGCCAACTTTTCTTTCTAAGTACCAATTTCTGAAGTTCAAACTCTCTCTCTTTCTCCCTTTCCTCTCTCTGTCCTTTTCTTTTTGTTCTGCTCAGGCGATCCATTCTTTTTTTCTTTCCTCTGCTTTTAATTGAAATTCAGTTTCATGTCTTCTTCCTCTTCTTTGTCTTCTAACTGTTGTTGCCTAACTTGCAATTTGAATTTTTCTAACTCCACTGCACTTGCCTCTTTCTTTGATATATCCAAGCACTTGACCAACTCCATGACCATTTCAGCTTTGGTTTTGGGACAAACCCAATCCTAACGTATTTGTTAATTCTAAAAGTATGTCCTTCCTCTGTCTTTCTAAACTTTCTTGGCAAATTTGGGAAAACCTTCAAACCCCAAGATGTCCTTAGTAATGTCAAGAGTCATTTCCAAAGATTCTAATGGCATTTGCAGCACATTTAAATGTTGAGCGATTTTGGTAATAACCACATCCTTTTTCATAGATGCAGCAATTTCAGCTGCAGCTTGACTGTCATTTCCAGCGGGTTTGCCTTTTTCACCTTCTGGAAAGCCCCAGTGTCATTTCTTCCACCCCCAGAACATTCCTAGTGACTGAAAGATCCATTACCACACCAAGCACTGTTTAAACTAACCAAATATAACATGCGGAACAAAAGACACTAACACGACCACTTGCTGCCTTTGAGTCTAGCAACCCTAATCCTAAATTGGAACGATAGAATAAATCCTACAAAGGGACTCCAATCTGTCATGGATCAGACCAGACCCCTTCCAAACATTTTAATAAGGTCGCCCAGATGGTCACTTGTTTTATGCAGATGTAAGGTAGATATTCCAGGAATTATGTTGCTGATTCAAACCAATCAGTTTTAAGCAAAACAGAATTAACTTACAGTCTACCAAATGAAACACAAACAAAAGAGTACAGAACACAGAGTAACAACCCATCTGAAAACCGAGTTGACTCTATTGCAAACTAATGATGTTGTTCCAATTTATTGCAACATCCCCTTTAACTCAGCCTTTTTTAAAAAGGGTAAGTTCAAACACAGGTTCTGACATGTGAGATGTCAGAGAGAGAGGATCAGCTCGGAATCATTTGCTGAAGCATGGAAACTCTTTTAACTGTACCCCCTGTTTATCTGATGTTTCTTTCTGAAATATGTTCCAAGTTAACATTCGAAGAATGTGAGGTGAAGGTGTCTGAAAATCCAATAAATGATCATCATATAAAAATAGATTAAGATGAGCAATTCAATTGTTATCAGAAGGGGCAGAATAGTGTCAAACTTCAGTGACTGATCCTCTCTGAAAGGGAAGGCGAGTCCCTGACTGGGGTAAGGAATCCCAAGCTCTCAATGTTGCAGTGGTGCAGTGAGTTTGCACACTGGGTATACCTGACCCCCATGGACTGCAGCAATTCAAGACTGATTTCTGCACCAATCTCTGAACAGCAATGGAAGTAGCCGGTGACAGTGACCTCTTTGGGATGAATAAAGACACCTCTGCAATAACAAATAAACAGAAAGAAATAATGCCCAGGTTGCTTGTAAATGATTGAGAAGGGTTGTCTGGTAATTTGGAACTTACAGAATATCAGCACTGCAGACAACAGCCAGAGAATTCTAAAGTTTTTTGAAAGCACTTCCTCTCTGATCGACTCAAACATATTTTTGAGTCAGCATTGTGCTCTGAACACATATAGCCATGAATTTTTAACGCATATTTTTACGTGAATTTTTCGGGTGGCATGGTGGCACAGTGGTTAGCACTGCTGCCTCACAGCGCCAGAGACCCGGGTTCAATTCCTGCCTCAGGTGACTGACTGTGTGGAGTGTCTGTGTCTGTGTCTGTGTGGGTTTCCAAATATGTGCAGATCAGGTGAATTGGCCATGCTAAATTGCCTGTAGTGTTAGGTAAGGGGTAGATGTAGGGGTGGGTTGCACTTCGCTGGGGTGGTGTGGACTTGTTGGGCTGAAGGGCCTGTTTCCACGCTGTAAGTAATCTAATATGTTGCGCCATCCAATATCATACCTTCTTTCAATTTAAACTACAGACCTATTTAAGTAACAGATGGAAACAATGTTAAATTCGAATTGTTTTCCAGGTTTCCCAAGTGTAGGAGAAATGGTGAAGCATGACTCTCAGTCTCAGGCCAGCGAATGAAGGGAAAGAGAGAGCGAGCATCACAAGACACAAAGCATTCATCTCAAACTGTATTGAGGAGCGGGAAGGGGGAGAGGAAAAACGGGAATGCCGGGAGTGTGCAACAGGAGGGAATCAGACAAGGTGCCAGACAGCAAGAGACCTATTGGCCACAGACAGTGGGAAATAGGGCAGGAGCCTTATTGGTCATGGACGGTAGGAAATAGGGCAGGAGTCTTATTGGTCATGGACAGTGGGAAATAGGCAGAAGTCTTATTGCAGATTCTTGGCCTCCTCCATCGCCAGACCATGGCAACACGATGGCTGGAGGAAGAGCGCCTCATCTTCTGCCTAGGAACCCTCCAAGTGCAAGGGATGAATGCAGATTTCTCCAGCTTTCTCATTTCCCCTCCCCCCACCTTATCTCAGTCCCAACCCTCAGACTCAGCACCGCCTTCTTGACCTGCAATCTTCTTCCCAACCTATCTGCCCCACCCCCTCTCCGGCCTATCACCCTCACCTTAACCCCCTTCCACCTATCGCATTCCCAACACCCCTCCCCAAGTCCCTCCTCCCTACCTTTTATCTTAGCCTGCTTGGCATACCCTCCTCATTCTTGAAGAAGGGCTTATGCCCGAAACGTTGATTCTCCTGCTCCTTGGATGCTGCCTGACCTGCTGCGCTTTTCCAGCATCACATTTTTAAGCTCTGATCTCCAGCATCTGCAGTCCTCACTTTCTCCTCAATGAAAATTGCAGCGGAGCATGTCAGGATCAGGCCAAACTTGATACCTCCCCTTCCACTCCACGTGTAGGCCCTGGGCCTCCTCCACTACCAAACCCTAACCACCCGACGCCTGGAAGGAGAATGCCTCATCTTGGAGGGTCGGGACCCTCCAACCACATGGGAGCAATGTGGATTGCGCCAGTTTCCTAATTTCCCCTCTCCCCACCTTATCCCAGATCCAAACATCCAACTCGGCATTGCCCTCTTGACCTGACTTGTGTTCTGCAAGTGGGCGGACTGTCTCTCCAATGTGGCCTCCTCTATATGATCCTTCCATATCCGCGACAAATTCACCTGCACCTCCGCACACATCATTTACTGCATCTACTGTACCCGGTGTGGCCTCCTCTATACGAGAACACCTCTGGGACACCCGGACCAACCAACCTAACCACCCTTTGGCTCAACACTTCAACTTCCCCTCCCAGTCCACCAAGGACATGCATGTCCTTGGACTCCTCCATCGCCAGACCATAGCAACACGACGGCTGGAGGAAGAGTGCCTCATTTTCCACCTAGGAACCCTCCACCCACAAGGGATGAACTCAGATTTCTCCAGTTTCCTCATTTCCCCTCCCCCCACCTTGTCTCAGTCAAATCCCTCGAACTCAGCACCACCTTCCTAACCTGCAATCTTCTTCCTGACCTCTCCGCCACCACCCCCAACTCTGGCCTATCACCCTCACCTTAACCTCCTTCCACCTATCGCATTTCCAACGCCTCTCCCCCAAGTCCCTCCTCCCTACCTTTTATCTTAGCTTGCTTGGCACACTCTCCTCATTCCTGAAGAAGGGCTCATGCCCAAAATGTCGATTCTCCTGCTCCTTGGATGCTGCCAGACCTGCTGCGCCTTTCCAGCAACACATTTTCAGCTCATCTAGTGATCTCCAGAATAACATGTACAAATGTTCTGGCAGTTCAGTTCACTCTATGTGACATCAAGAAATAATTGAAGGCACTGGATAGTGATCAGGCTATGAGCCCTGACAGCATTACAGCAATGGGTGGGTGGTGGCATAGTGGCTTCGTGGTTAGCACTGCTGCCTCACAGCACCATGGACCTGGGTTCAATTCTTGCCGACCTGTGTGAAGTTTGTGCATTCTACCTGTGCCTGCGTGAGTTTCCTCCCACAGTCCAAAGATGTGCCGATCTGGTGAATTGGCCATGTTACATTGCCCACAGTGTTAGGTATATTAGTCGGGGGTAAATATAGGGTAGGGGAATGGATTTGGGTGGGTTTGATCTTGGGAGGGGCAGTGAGGTCTTGTTGGGCTGAAGGACCTGTTTCCACACTGTAGCGAATCTAATCTAATAGTAGTGAAGAGCTGTGCTCCAGAACTTGCAGCTCCAAAGGCTAAACTCATCCAGTGCCATTGCAACACTGTATTAACTCAACAAAGTGGAAAACTGTGCATATATGTCCCGAACGCAAAATGCAAGACAAATCTAACCCAGACAATTACTGCACCATTAGTCTACTCTTGAATTTCAGTAAAATGATGGAAAGCACCAGACAATATTTCCATCAAGCAGCACCTGCTTTTATTGTTCAGTGACACCCAGTTAGAGTTCAGTCAGGGCCACTCAGCTTCCGATCTCATTGTTTCAAAAATGAACAATTGAATCAGTTCCTGGGTCCAAATGCTTACACGTGGGAAGAGATGTGTTCCATCATGAGAACATTGTTCTCTAGCCAGGAGCGACAGATGATACGACAAGCTGCGCTGTTGGTCTGGGAGAGAGAGGGGAGAGAAGGAGGGGAGCAGAAGTTTCCCCTCACCGACCCCGAGTGGGATAAGAAAACGGAAGAAGGACGGTGCAACATGAGAGACATGCGGGAATATTGGATAAAAGGAATAAGACAGGCAGCCCCGAAGGGGCACAATTTTACCAAGGCCTTTGGTAATCATCAAAACCCGGAGGAAACCCCTACGGACTTCCTAGACAGAATTAGGAAGAACTTGCAGCAGTTCGCTGGGGTGGACCCTGAGACGGATGTGGGACAACAACTCATATGGGTAGAGTTTGTATCAAAAGCCTGGCCGGACATACGAAAGAAGTTAGAGAAAATGGATGATTGGGATAGTAAACCTCTAAGTGAACTACTACGGGAGGCGCAAAAGGTGTTTGTGAGAAGGGACGATGAGAAGCAAAAGAAGGCGACAAAGATAATGATGCAGACGGTGCAACAAGTGACAGCTGGAAGAAGGGAAAAGGGAGAGCCGTGGCAGGAACAGGAAAGGGGAGAGTCGTGGCAAGAGCAGCGGAAAAGAGGAGCATGGCTGGAACAAAGGAAGAGTGGAGGAACACGAGACCGCGACAGGGAAACGAGGAGGATACTCAGATGTTACTACTGTAATGAAAAGGGACATTTTAAACGAGAGTGCCCCCGCTACAAGCGGGAGGTGCAGTCGTACACCCTGATGGAGGAAGATTAGGGAGGTCGGGGGTTCCTACCCTTGGGGCAAAAGGACTATCGACAGGAACCCCTGGTAAACTTGAAAGTAGGACCCCAAGGGTCGGAGATAACATTTATGGTGGACTCGGGAGCCGAAAGATCAAGTATAATCCAAATACCCCCCGGCGCCCGAGCAGGAGGAACAGTTATGGGGGTATCTGGAATTGGAGGACAGAAATTGCAAGTCCCAGTAGTGGAGGACGTGGAAATTGGGTATGAAAACAGAACTACTAAACGAGACCTCCTTCTACTGCCATCAGCGGGGTTTAATTTGTTAGGAAGAGACTTGCAGGTCAAACTAGGGATTGGAACGGTACCAAGTAACGGGGAAATGGTGGTAAGGTTGTTCACCCTCACCGAAGAAGATGATCAACAAATAGACCCAGACGTATGGTACTGAGAGGGGAACAGAGGGGGTCTAAACATCAAACCTCTCCAAATCACCATGTTACCAGGAAAAGGCCCGGTAAGAAGGAAACAGTACCCGATTGCTATGGAAGGACGGGAAGGGTTACAACCTGTGATAGAAAGATTAATCACAGATGGACTGCTGGAGGAATGTATGTCCTCTTTCAATACTCCAATACTCCCTGTGAGGAAGCCGGATGGGACGTATAGGTTGGTGCAAGACTTGCGGGGGTTGAATGAAGTAGTCCAGGCTAGATACCCGGTGGTACCCAATCCCTACACGTTAATGAGTAAAATTCCCCCCGAACATGAATGGTTCAGCGTAATAGATCTGAAGGATGCCTTCTGGAGTTGCCCCCTTGACAAAGAAAGTCGGAACCTTTTCGCATTTGAATGGGAGAATCCCTTCACAGGACGAAAACGACAGTTAAGATGGACGGTCTTGCCGCAGGGATTCACGGAGTCACCCAACTTGTTTGGACAAATACTGGAGCAGATCTTAGGAGGATTTTAGTGTAACGCGGGGAATCAATTGCTCCAATATGTCGATGATCTCCTACTCTCAGGACTAAGAGAGGAGGAAGTACGAGCAGACACCGTTGCCCTGCTGAACTTCCTGGGGAAACAGGGCCTACGTGTCTCCAGGACGAAACTCCAGTTTGTGGAGCAAGAGGTAAGATATCTAGGCCATCGAGTCAGTAAGGGGCATCGCCGTATCACGCCGGAACGAATATCGGGGATTACGGGTATGCAAATACCCAGGACGAAGAAGGAGATCAGACAATTCCTGGGGCTGGTGGGGTATTGCCGGATATGGATTGAAAGTTACACCACTCTAGTAAAATTTTTGTACGACAAACTCGGACAAGAAGGACAACAGGTGGACTGGTCAGATCAAGAGGAGCAGCGATTTAATATTATTAAAAATAAACTGATCCGAGCTCCGGTATTGGCCTTACCCACCCTGAAGGAACCGTTCCAGTTATATGTCAATAGCGCTGGCGGAATTGCCCAGGGTGTGCTTGCCCAGCTGCGTGCAGGGAAGCGTCAGCCGGTTGCATTTTTGTCAAAAATGTTAGACCCTGTGTCATGTGGATGGCCGACCTGTATACAGGCAGTGGCAGCTACGGCAATGTTAGTAGAAGAGGCCCGGAAACTTACCTTTGGAGGAAGAATCATAGCATACTCCCCACATTCAGTTAGCACCATACTGGCTCAGAAGGCTCACCGCTGGTTAACAGACTCTCGTATCCTGAAGTATGAGACAATTTTGATGACCGGAGACGATCTTATTTTTGCAAAAGATCTCAGTTGTAACCCTGCCCAGTTTCTGTACGGACGTCCTGCAGATGGGGGACAGGAGCATGATTGTGTGGAATTTGTAGACCTGCAGACCAAAAGCCGAGAGGACCTGCAAGAGGCACCGCTGGGTGAGGGACAGGAACTGTACATCGACCGATCCTCCCGGTGCGTCAGTGGGGTCCGGTACAGTGGCTATGCTGTCGTAGATGGCGCAACAAAACGGACGATTGAGTCCGGACGACTGCCCGGGAAGTGGTCAGCCCAATCCTGTGAGTTGTACGCCCTCCAGAGGGCCCTGAAGTTGTTGGAAGGGAAAGTGGGGACCATATATACTGACTCAAAGTATGCATACGGAATCGTTCATACTTTCGGAAAAATCTGGAAAGAGAGAGGATTGATAACTTCCCGGGGAAAAGAAGTGGCTCACGAACAAATGATCAGCCTAACGTTGGAGGCCCTGGCGTTACCTATGGAACTCGCAGTAGTCCATGTACCCGGTCACCAGAAGGGGTCGACACCGGAAGCGGTGGGAAACCGGCTGGCAGATGAGGAAGCCAAGCGGGCAGCGGTCGAAAAATCCGTCCAATTGTTAACGTTAATACCGTTGAGGGAAGGGCTCGCTAAACAACCCGTCTTCACCCAGGGGGAGATTGATAAAATGGTTCAATTAGGTGCCCGGCTAGATACTAACGGGAAGTGGACGGTTCCTGATGGGAGACAAGTACTGAACAAACAGATCACCCGAGGTATTCTGCACCGATTACACCATCAGACCCACTGGGGGGTGCAAGCCATGTGTGACACGATCCTGAGAGACTATGTATGCAGGGGTATCTACACATTAGCCCAACAAGAGGTAGTCGGATGCCCCACTTGCCGGCGTATTAACAAGAAAGCCATGCGTTCTATGCCAGCCGGTGGTCAGCCCCTCGCAATTAGGCCATTCCAGAAGATCCAAGTCGACTTTACAGAATTACCCCCAGTACAGAGATGGAAATATCTGCTAGTAATAGTAGACCATTTCACTCACTGGGTAGAGGCTTTCCCAACTGCCAAAGACGATGCACCAACCGTGGCCCGACTGTTGTTAGAGAACATAATCCCGAGACATGGCATAATGGAATCTATCGACTCCGACTGCGGGACACATTTTATTTCTAAGCTACACCATTTGATCTGTACTGCCCTGGGTATCCAATGGAAATTCCATGCACCCTGGCATCCTCAGAGTTCGGGTCGGGTTGAGAGAATGAATGGCACGCTCAAGACCCAATTGACTAAGCTGGTGTTAGAAACTAAGTTACCTTGGCCGAAGTGCCTTCCCATTGCCCTATTGAGGATACGTACGGCACCTCGCCGGGATGTCGGGGTTTCCCCCTATGAAATGCTGTTCGGATTACCATATTGGAGTAAGGTTGATGGATGTCCCACTCTACAAGGGGGAGATGTATTTGTCAGAAACTATTTACTGGCCTTATCCCGTTCTTTTGCAGAACTCCGGAGGAAGGGTCTCCTGGCTCAGACTCCGCCGCTCGACTTCCTCTTGCATAAGGTGGAGCCCGGAGATTGGGTACTTGTTAAGACCTGGAAGGCCGAAAAGCTCCAGCCGCGGTGGGAAGGACCGTTCCTGGTTCTGTTAACAACTGAAGCAGCTGTTCGGACGAAAGAGAAGGGGTGGGTCCACGCATCAAGGATAAAGGGGCCTGTTCCGCCTGAAGGAGAAAGCACTTGGACATGCGAGCAAGGGGACAAGCCGTTGGTGGTAAAACTGAAAAGACAGCGATAATGAACTCTACTTGGACTGTATTGGTGGGGATATTGATCAGTTTACTCCTGTATGTGGGGGAGGGCGAGGGGAGATGTGACAAATGTCGGACTACAGTAAGGCTCGGGATTCGAATCTACTCGGGATCATTTGTGTCTCACTCCCATGTGGACGATTGGTGTTACGATGTGAGTGCACGACACGAATGTTGGGAGGGTGGAAGACCCTATTATCAGGTGTATAATAAGGAAACGGTGGCAAAATCCGTGGATGCCCTATAAATGACCGCTGGGTGTGTGTTAGCAAAACTGGGAGGTGGGGCCTATCCTCCGTGTTGCTCAGGGAGCAGGTTGACAGAGTCAAGGAGGCCAAGATACAGAACACTGATCGGGGGTTGGGGAAAGAGCAAGACCGTCAAGGAACGGTCGTGGTCTCTAAAGTGCCATCTGTATACGAAGAGGTAGAAGAAAAGATTGAACTCCCTGATCTAACACAAAAGCTGTTTATTGATCTCACCTCTAGAATAGCCACTGTTTTAAATGTTAGCAATTGCTGGGTTTGTGGGGGGCCACATATGTCAGAACAATGGCCGTGGACTGGTCAAAGCTTAGACATATGGGAATTGCTGCAAACCACTTGGACTCATGTCAACGAAAGGAAAAGCCAGGGGTGGAGACTGACAAACAGCCCTGAGGGCCAGTTCTGTGTTGAAGGCAAGGGGACTGTGGAGGTAGGGATTAGTCCCTGTCAGAATGTATTGGACGCGACCACGCGAGTATGTTGGCCTGAAGATATTACTTGGTACATTGCAAACCGAGGTCATGGAAATTGCGTTCCATTACGTACTAATTCCTCCTCTGACGAGCTGGGGGCTGATTACTGGAATTGCAGTGGTCCTGGTCCTTATGAGGGCATCCCCGGGGTGAAGGAACTGTGGGATGACGTTGTGAGGCAGGGAGGGCCTGCTCCAGATGGCCTATTTTGGATATGCGGTAATCAGGCATACTCCAAACTGCCCATGGGATGGGCTGGGGTATGCTTCCTGGGTCTAATACGACCTGCGTTCTTCCTATTACCCCGGAAGGAAGGCGACGATTTGGGAATTAAACTCTTTGACTCCCTCTGTAGGTCGCCAAGGGATATCCAAGTCGGTGAATGGGGGGATGAGTGGCCACCGGCCCGGATTATTGAATACTACGGGCCAGCTACATGGGCACAGGACGGATCATGGGGATACCGTACTCCTATCTATATGTTAAATCGAATTATCAGGCTCCAAGCAGTCGTAGAGGTTATTACTAACTGGACTGCCTTGGCCCTGGAGTTGCTGGCTAAGCAGCAGGATCAGATGAGGGCTGCTATATATCAAAACCGACTTGCCTTGGATTATCTGTTGGCCTCGGAGGGGGGCGTGTGCGGGAAATTTAACCTGACTAACTGCTGTCTAGAAATTGACGATAATGGTAAAGCGGTTTTGAAAATTTCCGATGAAATTCGGAAATTGGCCCATGTGCCAGTACAATCCTGGCGTCCTCTTAGTGGCATCGGATAGTGGGATGGTCTCCTGGGTGGCAGTTGGTGGCGCACGGCGTTGCTGGTGGTTGGGGGGGGCATGATGCTTCTCCTCATATTACCCTGCCTAACCCCCTGTATTCAGTTTTTAATTCAGAAAAATATTTCCCAACTCCAGGCAGTGGCGGTTCCACAACATGGGACACAGGAACTTAAGGTGCTGTTGCTGCGAAAGACCAAGGATTTCCTGGGCCCTTGAGGAGGGGAGGCTTATCTTGGTCAGGCACATCTTAAAAAGAGAAAGGGTGGAATTGTGAGAGGCAATTTCGGTTCAAACAATTAAGATGTGCCTGACCCAACAGGCTGCTCTATAATAAAAGACAAGACTTTTGCTTCTTTTCTAAAACATTTTGTATACTCAAAAGTGGGATAATTTAAATTGTGCAAATGCTGACATTTTGTGAGCAGAGTAAAAACAAGTCCTTGATTGATGAAACCATTAACACAGACAGGGAAGAATGAGTCCTTCACTGATAAGACTGCAGGATAGAAAAACAACTCGAGAGACATCTGCTACAGATTGATACAGAGACATCTGCTTCAGATTGATAAGACCGCTAGCACAGACAGAGAAGAATAAGTCTTTGACTGATAAGACTACAGGGTAAAAAAAACAACAACTCTGGAGACATTTGTTGCAGACTTTGTGATAAGGGTGCAAAATGGAGAATAATGACGGTTTAAGAATGTGAACCTCGTGGCTCGTTAGAGCCAAGGAGGGGAGGGACTTTTGCTGTATATAATGAGAAACTTTGTAAGCCTCTGGGCGCCTTTTTCTCAGAAGGGTGCCCAACTCTGCAGACTTGTAAATAAACCTTTGTTTTCCTGAATTTGTCTAGAGCGATTATTAAGAAGCGATTTTCGTTTCTAACAACCAGGTTATAGTCCAAAAGATTTAATTGGAAGCATGCTCCTTCCAATTAAAGCTGTTGGACTTTCACCTGGTGTTGTGTGATTTTTAACTGTGTGAGACAGGCTGTGTGCCAATTCTTGATTGCGCGTTTGTGCTTCTGTACATGTGAGTGAGTTTGTAAGCATGTGTGCTTTTTTGATTGTGCAACTCCATGCACGTGTTTAGATTAGATTCCCTACAGTGTGGAAACAGGCGATTTGGCCCAACAAGTCCACACTGACCCTCTGAAGAGTAACCCACCCTCCTCTGACAAACTCACCTAACACTATGGTCAATTCACCTGACCGACACATCTTTGGATTGTGGGAGAAAACCAGAGCAAACCCACACAGACACAGGGAGAATGCGCAAACACCACACAGACAGTTGCCCAGGGCTGGGATCGAACCTGGTACACTGGTGCTGTGAGGCAGAAGTGTCAACCACTGAGCCACATGTGAGCACACGAGTGCATCTGTATGTGTGAATGCAAGCTTGAATTTGTGTGTATACATGTGCGTTTGCTTGAGCATGAATGAGTACGTGTGAGCGTATTATTGTCTGTGAGTGTCTGAGTGTATGGGTGTGTGTGACAGAGTTTGGGTGTGCGTGACTCTGTGAGTGTGAGGGAGTTTGCATGTCTGTGTCGATTTACTTGTTTGTGTGTGGAGAAACGGAGTTAATAGTCGGATTTGTGAAGTATTTGTTGAAGGTTGGTTGGGTGGCATGGTGGAACAGTGGTTAGCACTGCTGCTTCACAGTGCTAGAGACTCAGGTTCAATCCCTGTATCAGGAGACTCTGTGTGTGGCTTTTGCACATTCTCCCTGTGTCTGTGTGGGTTTATAGCAGTTTCCTCCCACTCCCTAAAAAAATGTGTAGGTCAGGTGAATTAGCTGTGCTAAATTGCCCATGGTGAACGGGTGAAGGGAGCGGGGTGGGTCGTGGGTCGGTGTGGACTTCTTGGGCCGAAGGGCCTGTTTCCACGCTGCAAGTAATCTAGTTTTTCTACAAATCCGGACGACACAAGTTTCCATACAAAGGGAGATGCTTTATTATCAGACAGACAGTGAGAGATTCTCAGTGACACAAAAGAAGTCGTGGAGCTACTTGTGGTGGTACTTTGCAACGAATCTCTGCTCCACACACGGAGGCAGGATATTTTATAGGAATAATACAGAGGTCGACAAGTCACATGGTTGATTGCTGTTACATTGTTTAAGACAGGTAATTACAATTTTACAATGTCCAGTGATTGCCAATTTCCTGTGATAACTAGCGAATGGTTTACAGGGACTGGTTATTGTATTCTTCATCAGCATATGTTGATGGGTAGAGATTTAGACAGAAGGATTTTGCTTTGTTCTCATTGTTGGATTCACACACCTATGTTTATAGGTCGGGGACACGTAATAATGGGAACAGGAGGCAGTTAATAAGGTTATGGCCAAGGCTATCAGTCTTATCCAGGGAAGACAAACACCTTTGCCTGAGGCTGGAAGTGAAATCCACATGTATGGCTCCAGAGGATTCGGTTCTCCGGGAGTCAGCCAGCAGTGGAATGCTTAACCCTTGAGTTCCCAGAATGTCAGAAAAAAGAAGTAAAAATGGAACTCCTTCTTTTCTGGCTTTCTAACTTCCTCACATTTGTGACATTTATCACATTCCTCTCACTCAAAAGATGTTGCCAGAAATGATGAGTTTCTGCAGAATATTGTGTATCCTGATTGGTTCTGGTCTCCAACAGGTTTTTTTTTGTTTTTCATTCTGTAACAGACCAATTTGTTTACATTTAATTCCAGTATAGGTTTCAAAAGAAAATCAACAATCGACTTATCAATAAAATGGGCTGAAAGTTAATATGAATTAGGTCATGATTGTCATTCTGATGCAAAGTATGTGTTTGGTATCTCCCCATCTCCTGCAGCTCCACACAAAGGCTGCCTTGCTGATCTTTAAGGGACCCTATTCTCTCCCTAGTTACCCTTTTGTCCTTAATGTATTTGTAGAATCCCTTTTTGATTCTCCTTAACCCTATTTGCCAAAACTATCCCATGTCCCATTTTTGCCCTCCTGATTTCCCTCTTAAGTATACTCCTACTGCCTTTATACCCTTCTAGGGATTCATTGGATTTCACCTGTCATATGCTTCCTTCTTTTTCTGAACTAAAACCTCAGTCCAGTGTTCCTGACAC
Source organism: Chiloscyllium punctatum (assembly GCF_047496795.1). Lineage (NCBI taxonomy): Eukaryota > Metazoa > Chordata > Chondrichthyes > Orectolobiformes > Hemiscylliidae > Chiloscyllium > Chiloscyllium punctatum. The sequence continues at coordinate 19,842,102 of NC_092753.1, forward strand.
CTGCCAACCTTGTCTTTCACTCTAATAGGTACATACTGTCTCTGGACTATCATTATCTCATTTTTGAAGGCTTCCCATTTTCCAGCCGTCCCTCTACCAACGAACATCCGCCCCCTAATCAACTTTTGAAAGTTCTTGCCTCATACCATCAAAATTGGCCTTCCCCCAATTTAGAATTTTAACTTTCAGATCCGGTCTATCCTTTTCTATCATGACTTTAAGACTGATGAGGAGGTGCCTGTGTTGGACTAGGGTAGACAATGTTTAAAAATCACATAACATCAGGTTATAGTCCAACAAGTTTATTTGGAGGCACTAGCTTTCGGAGCACCGCTCCATCATCAGGTAGATAGTGGGGCAGGATCATAAGACTTAGAATTTATAGCAAAAGATCATCGTATCATGCAACTGATACGACATATTGAGCAAACCTAGATTGCTGTTAAATTTTTCATCTTGCAGATTTCGGTTCATTAATTTGCAAATCCCAGAACTTCATTTAAGTCACATTCTCGAGATGACTAAGGTTTTATTTTAAAAAAGGTGATATCTCAGCTCAGATAATGTATTAAAGGTGTGAGGTTAGAGTCTGTCTGTATCCCAATCTTGAGTCAGACTGGTTCTATTTTCAAAGTTGGAACTTATAAAATGTCAGAGGGATTGACTGCTGCAGACTGTGTGCTTTTTGAGCAAAAATAGAATGTATTTCCAAATAGAATTTTACAAATGCAAATTCACACCAGAGACTTATATGTGTGTGTGTGAGCAGATGAGGGAACGAGAGAGAAAGAGAGAGAGACAGAGAGAGAGTGAATGAGACAGAGTGTACGTATGTGAGAGGATCTGTGTGAGTCTGTGTATGTAAGTGTGTGTGTGTGTGTGTGTGTGCTTGTGTAAGAATTTATAGCGCACTGGGGTCACCTGCAGTGTGACATGAACCCCAGGTCCTAGTTGAGGTCATCCCCATGGGTACCCAACTGGGCTATCAGCCTCAGCTCGTCTGCTCTATGTTGTCGCAACAAACAGGGAGTCAGAATATTTGGTAAGTAATCAAACTGGAAGGTTGTGGCTAGTGATGTCCCAAAGAGATCTGTGGTGGGGCCCTCAATTATTCGCCATTTCATTAACACTTTGGTAATGTTACCAAAAATCAAATATCCAAGACACAAAATTGGGCAAAATTGGAGCAAGTCTAATCAAATTGCAGCATAGATGAGGTGAATGGGCAAAGCTGAGACTGATGGATTTCAATGCAAACAAATGAGAAATTACCCAATTGGTTCGAACAAGGATAGATTAGGATTATTTTTAGAAGGCAATTTGTTTAATACAGTGAACGTCCAACAAGATTTTGAGGTTCAGTTTCAGAAAATACTCAAGACAGCTAATGGAATGCTGGGCTTCAAATCTAAAAAGCTGGAGTAAGGGGATGCATATGGTATGGAAAATCCTAGTTAGATCCCACTTAGAGTACTGTGAGCAGAGCTGGGCATCATACATTAGGAAGACTGTTTTAGCTCTGATGGGAGTTCAACATAGGTTTACAAGGATGATACCTGGGATTCAGGGGTCAAGATATGCAATCAATTTAATCAAATTTGGCTTTTATTCTCCAGAATTTAGATGGTTCAGGAGTGAGTTAATTGAGCTCTTCAGCAAATTAACAGGGAAAGACAGAGTTGATAGAGATAACTTTTTCCACTGGTTAAAGATTCTAGAAACAGGGGCATCGTGTAAGAATTAGGGCCAGGCCATTCACGAGGGACGGTGGTAAGCACTTATTCACACAAGACTTCAAGAGAATTGAATTCTCTTCCTCAAATTGGTGGCTGTTCCTCATTCAATTGTGAAATTGAAATCTGAGATAAACATTTTTAAAAGCAAGGATTTCAAGGAATATAGGCCTAATGCTTATGCAGTAAGGCCATGGATCTGGCTTTTGAATGGTGGAATATGCTCCAGGGGCAAAACAGCCCGTCCTTGTTCCTAAACCAACTTTCCAATCATGCAAATATGAGTCCATCATTACCGTTCACGTTGGTGTCATTATCAATCTAACCTGTTACTTTACCTTGCTACCACACTGTTACATGGGGTCATGGAACTAGAGACAGTTTATAGCAAAGAAAGAAGCATTGTCATTGTGTCAGTAAAAACCAAATCAACTCTTGTCCAACACCAGGTCAGATCTTCAGGCTAACGTTCTCACAACTGAGCTATTTCAGCCAAAAATCCACTATTCCTGTGATCCGTTTGACTAACATCACAAATGCTATCTCAATTAATAATCTTGTTCCTTCAAAGATAATCAGTTCAGTTCATCAGTCACGATCTTCTCTTAACGAGTCCATGCTGCCTCTCCTGGATTAAAATTTCACACTCTATTTGATCATTTCTATTGTAGCTCAGAGATTTTCCAATCATTTTCTCACCACAGGAAATATAATAGCAGCTGGTCTCCACTCATTATTTCTAACTTGAACCGTCCGATACAAGGGGAACAAACCAGGGTGGGCTGTCCTAGAGGAGGCCGGAAGGTGTGTCAGGGTGGACTGAGAGCTGGAAGGGGCATGAGATAGACCGAGAGCTGGAAGAGGTGTAGGGGCAGGCTGCTTAGAGGGGCCGGAAGGTGGGAGGGACTGGTGGGTTGCTTGTGGTCTATATTGTATACATTTTTTAAAACGTAATTGGACTGTCTTGTATGTACAAATATTATTGGTAGTGTTTTGTAATGATTGAAAGTGGGATTTGAGGTTTGTCCTCTTTTCCCTGAAAACTGGTTGAGCTGGGAGGGTTGGGGCCTGGCTTTGCCACTCCTTTCCCTCGTAAAATTGCTGTTTCTCTGTGTACAGCTGTTAATGTTAATTCTTTTGCAAACTGCGTATTGTTTAATAAGACAAAAACAAACATAGACTTTAGGGAAATAAATGGTGACATCTTGCAAAATGTTGAGATTACAGAGGAGGAAGTGCTGGATGTCTTGAAACGGTTAAAGGTGGATAAATCCCTAGGACCTGATCAGGTGTACACGAGAACTCTGTGGGAAGCTGGAGAAGTGATTGCTGGGCCTCTTGCTGAGATAGTTGTATCATCGATAGTCACAGGTAAGATGCCAGAAGACTGGAGATTGGCAAACGTGGTGTCACTGTTTAAGAAGGGTGGTAAAGACAAGCCAGGGAACTATAGACTGGTGAGCCTGACCTCAGTGGTGGGCAAGTTGTTGGAGGGAATCCTGAGGGACAGGATGTACATGTATTTGGAAGGGCAAGGACTGATTAGGGATAGTCAACATGGCTTTGTGTGAGAGAAATCATGTCAGGCAAACTTGATTGAGTTTTTTTGAAGCAGTAACAAAGAGGATTGACGAGGACAGAGTGGTAGATGTAATCTATATGGACTTCAGTAAGGCATTCGACAAGGTTCCCCATGGGAGACTGGTTAGCAAATTTAGATCACAAGGAATACAGGGAGAACGAGCCATTTGGATACAGAACTGGCTCAAGGGTAGAAGACAGAGGGTGGCGTTGGGTGGTTGTTTTTTAGACAGGAGGCCTGTGACCAGTGGAGTGCCTCAAGGATCGGTGCTGGGTCCACGACTTTTTGTCATTTACATAAATGATTTGGATGTGAGCATAAGAGGTACAATTAGTAAGTTTGCGGATGACACCAAAATTGGAGATGTAGTGGACAGCAAAGAGCGTTACCTCAGATTACAACAGGATCTGGACCAGATGGGCCAATGGACTGAGAAGTGGCAGATAGAGTTTAATTCAGAAAAATGTGAGGTGCGGCATTTTCGGAAAGCAAATCTTAGCAGGACTTATACACTTAATGGTAAGGTCCTAGAGAGTGTTGTTGAACAAAGAGACCTTGGAGTGCAGGTTCATAGCTCCTTAAAAGTGGAGTCACAGGTAGACAGGATAGCAAAGGAGGCGTTTCGTACGCTTTCCTTTATTGGTCAGAGTATTGAGTACAGGAGTTGGGAGGTCATGTTGCGGCTGTTGGAATATTGCGTGCAATTCTGGTCTCCTTCCTATCAGAAAGATTTTGTGAAACTTGAAAGGGTTCAGAAAAGATTTACAAGGATGTTGCCAGGGTTGGAAGATCGGAGCTACAGGGAGAGGCTGAACAAGCTGGGGCTGTTTTCCCTGGAGCGTCGGAGGCTGAGGGGTGACCTTATAGAGGTGTATAAAATTATGAGGGGCATGGATAGGATAAATAGACAAAGTCTGCTCCCTGGGGTCGAGGAGACCAGAAGTAGAAGGCATAGGTTTAGGGTGACAGGGGAAAGATATAAAAGTGACTGAAGGGGCAACATTTTATGCAGAGGGTGGTACGTGTATGGAATGAGCTGCCAGAGGATGTGGTGGACACTGGTACAATTGCAACATTTAAGAGGCATTTGGGTGGGTATATGAATAGGAAGGGTTCGGAGGGATATGGGCCGGGTGCTGGCAAGTGGGACTAGATTGGGTTTGGATATCTGGCCGGCATGGACGGGTTGGACCAAAGGGTCTGTTTCCATTCAGTGCATCTCTGTGACTCTATGACTCTAACTTAAACATCACACACCAGGTTATAGTCCAACAGATTTAATTGGAAGCTCTAGATTTTGGACAACCACCTGATGAAGGAGCAGCGCTCCGAAAGCTAGTGCTTCCAATTAAACCTGTTGGACTATAACCTGGTGTTGTGTGATTTTTAACTTTCTATGCCCCAGTCCAACACTGGCATCTCCAAATCATGCCCTCCTGTGAAAACCCCTTACTGCTGACTGACACCTCCCCCTCTTTTACAAAGTAAAAGAGAAAACTGCAAATCTATCATCAGGATCGAACTTCAAATTATATATTCCTCAAGAGGGTTTTGCTTTTGGAACTGTTACCCGGAATCCCCTCCTCTCCACAATTACTGCAGCGAGGTCTCATTCTGACAGATCCTTTTGTCTTCCAAAAACCCTTCCTAAGTTTTAACACCCGAAAGAACTACGGACGCTGTAAGTCAGAAACCAAACCCGAAGTTGGTGGTAAAGCTGTATGAAGAGAAATCAGAGTTCACGTTCCAGTCCGGTGAACCTTTCTGAGATCTTCGCAAGTTTTAATTGTGTGATCGTTCCAGGTTTGCCCTGGGATTTTTGTGCTATTTTTCTTATTGATTGATTTCAGATGATGAGAAATCCAAAATGCTGCTTTGTGTGTATTAAAAAGTGAGGCGGGGCATCAGGAGACCGATCCACTCAGTAAAACTCGGTCTTTGATGACTTCTCAATTCTAATATTTCACTGCAAAATTTCCAACAAAACAACAACGAAATTTAGAGTCAAGAACTATTATTGCACATCAGCTGATTTCTAGAGGGCCGTTCGCTGTAGCGATGGTGGTATAGTGGTGAGCATAGCTGCCTTCCAAGCAATTGACCCGGGTTCGATTCCTCGACGTCGTATGCTGTGAAATTTAAACCACTCCACAACCAAAAGAGCCGATCGCTTCAGTGGTAATGAAACACCTCCGTCTGCACATCACATTGAGTCTGCCAGACATCTGGAGTGCAGACACAACTTTGAAGTTGAGGATGTCCCCCGGAGGATTAAGGAGTCAAGTCGCTCCCGGTTCAAATAAACTAGAGTCATGGCAGAATTCCTTGGTTATCCATCTTATTTCGAAAGAAATGTTTCCGGATTTCAACATTACTCTCATTTTGATTTTTGTGAACGACAGCCTAATATCAAGTGAAATGTGGGTGGACAGTTCACAAATATCCAAACAACGTTATTTCTCATATCGAATCGGTAATGTTATTGTTTTAGGTGCAGGTCAGAAATAGGAGGAGTGGACACCAGCTGCTTTTATATTTCCAGTATGAGAAAATGATTCGTAAAAACTCTGAGAGATGATAGAAATGACCACACAGTGAGTGAAAGTTTAATACAGGATAAAGTTAAAAATCACACAACACCAGATTACAGTCCAACAGCTTTATTTGGAAGCACTAGTTTTAGAAGAGCTCCGAAAGCTACTTGGACGATAACCTGGTATATTGTGATTTTGAACTTTGTCCTTCCCAGTCCACCACAGGCTCCTCCACGTCATCATCCGAGTTAGTCATCATGGATTTCTTAAGGGAAGGTCGTGTCTGATGAAGGTGACTGATTTTCTTTGAAGGATAAAGAATGGATGGAGTGTATCCGATGTAGATCAACCTGATGATAAGAAGGACCATAAGACGCAGTATTTATAGCAAAAGGATTACAGTTTAATGCAGCTGAAATGATATATTAAACACATTTAGTTTAAGCCTTTCATCTTGGATAATGGGTTTGCCAGTTTCCGTTCTTTAATATAAGAACCTCAGAACCTCTTTAAAGCTACGTTGTCGAGATCACTTCAGGTTGTCTAACAAGAGATGCCATCTCAGTTCCGACAATGCATTAATGGTGTGAGGTTAAAGTCTGTCTGTGTCCCAATATTCAGTCAGGCTGGTTCTAGCCTCCCAGTCGGAGAGCACGTCAGCGCTCTGGGCCTTTAGGTCTCGGACCCCTGGGTGACAATCCTCCAAGGCAAACTATGGGACAGCCAACAATGCAAAGTGGCCAAGCAGAGGCTGATAGTCAAGTTCGGTACCCATGGGGATGATTTTAACTGGGCACTTTGGTTCATGTCACACGACACGTGACAACACTGCACTGTATACTATTTCACCGACACTCACAAGTACACGCACACACACACACACACAAAAGCACACTCCTACCGACCCACACACACATGCATACCCTCTCTCAAACACAAGCTCTCTCTCATCAACTCACTCAAACACTTCCACATTCACAGCCACTCACGCACCTTCTCACAAACTGATACCCCAGTACACTCACACACATGCACCTACACACACTCTCACAGACCCGCATATCCCTACATGCACACACATACACAGACACACACACACAGCCACATACACCCACACATGCACCCACACACACAGACACCCACTCACACAGACACCAACACATGCAGCCACACACATAGACAGACACACACACACAGCCACACATACCCACACATGCACCCACACACAGACACACAGACAGGACACACACCCACACATGCACCCACACACACACATGCAGCGACACCCACACACAGACCCACACACACACACAGTGATTCCGGGTTCTCATGACTCTAAGCTGGAGACTATCATTGCCTGCAGACCCGACCTTCATCCCCCCACCACACCATGAAGGTTAACACTTGGTCATGCCCTTACACAGCCGTCCGTGCCCTCCCTTGACCCCGTTCTTTCCATCTTTCCCACCGCCCCTCCATGCCCCTCAACCTCCTTCCTGCGCTGGGTTGCTCTGACATTGTCAATTTCACGTCCTACGTCAATTTCACTTCCTATGTCAATTTCACCGCACTACGTTTTCTTTTTCCCCTCACGAACCGGGATCACCCTACTCTGTGCTTGCTGACCCCACCCCCTACGTGTGCCCTCCCGGATAGCGCTTTGTGTTTCGTTCGACCCGCGGGAGTAGCTGCGGACGTTCTGCTTAAACCTGAGCGGATAACACTGTTCTGCTCGGAGACAGGGAGGTCTGCAGATGCTGGAGCCCGAAACATCGATTTCCCTGCTGTGCGTTTCCAGCAGCACACTCTCAACACTGTTCTGCCAAGTTTCTGAGAATTTCAAAAGTTTTAATTGTGTGATGGTTTCACGGTTGCCCTTAGATTTTCTTGCTAATTTCGTTATTGATTGATTTCAGATGATGAGAAATCCGAAATGCTGTTTTGTGTGTAAGTGAGGCGGGGCATCATGAGACCAACCCTCACAGTAAATCTCAATTCTATCATTTCGCTGCAAAATTTCGAACCAAACTACAACAAAATTTAGAGTCAAGAACTATTATTGTACATCAGCTGATTTGTCGGGCGTTGTGGGCTGTTGTGATGGTGGTATAGTGGTGAACAGAGTTGCCTTCCAAGAAGTTGCCTTGGGTTCAATTGCCAGCCATCGCAAGCTGCCAACTTTAAACCACTCAACAATAAAACACAAAAAGAGCCGGTGCATTCAGTGGTAATTAAACACTTCCATCTGCCAGACCTTTGTAGTGAAACCACAATTTTGAAGTTGATGTTGCGCCCGAGCGGATTCAGGAGTCAGGTCAATACATGGTTCAAATAGACTGGAGTCAGGGCAGCATTCCTTGGTTTTTCATTTTATTTCAAAAGAAATGTTTCCGGATTTCACTCCTTTCAACATAACTCTCAGGTTTTTTTGTGAAATACAGCTTAATATCAAGTGAAATGTGGGTGGGAAGTTCACAAATATCCAAAGAACATTATTTATTACATCGAATCGGTAATTTTATTTTTTAATTGAAATGTACACCAATCTGATTGTGTCGTGCACAGACAGAATCTGTTTTGCTCACTTCATTCACCCGGACAGTCTCTTGAGTATTTCTGCGGGTTGGTTGCAATTCCCACTTGTGGCCAGTAGTGGTCACTAACTTGTGGAACAATGAAGTTCCCTGATCAGAGAGAATGAGAGAACAGACAATAATTGTTGCCCTTGTGTTGGATGGTGCAGGTCAGAAACAAAAGACTGCACCATGTTCTTCGCAGACTGCAACACATTGTCGCTGAGGATGCGCACCTCGCCAAGACCTTCCCTCTGCCTCCACTGCTCAGCTTTAGATCGCCACCAAACCTGAAACAGATCATTGTTCACAGCAAACTGCCTAGCCTTCAGGACCACATTGACCATGACACCATATAACCCTGTCAGGGCAGCTGCTGCAAGATGTGTCAGAGTGTCAACACAGGTACCACCATTGCACGTGGGGACACACCCACCATGTACGCGGCAGGTACTTGGCCAAAATTGTCTATCTCAGAAGATGCAGGCGGCCTCAATGTCACGTAGAGATGGAAGTGTTTAATTACCACTGAATGCACTGGCTCTTTTTGTTTATTATTGTTGAGTGGTTCAACCCGGCCCATACTGTGACTTTAAGATGAATTTATGTAGTGAATGGCAGAACCCTTAGGAGTATTGATATGCAGACGGATTTCCGTGTGCAGGTCCATAGATCACTAAAGATGACAATGCAGCTGGATAAGATAGTAATAAAGGCCTATGGCATGCTTGCCTTCATTGGAAGGGGCACTGAATATAAGGACAGGAAAGTTATGCTGCAGCTTTATAGAACTTTAGTTAGGTTGCATTGGAAATTTTGCGTACAGTTCTGGGCACCATACTACCAGAAGGATGTGGATGCTTTGGAAAGAGTACAGAAAAGTTTTACAGGATATTGCTTGATATGGGGCATTTTAACTATGAAGAAAGGTTGGATAGACTAGAATGCAGGAGGTTGAGAGGCAACCTGACTGAAGTTTATAAGATTGTGAATGGCATGAATAGAGTGCAAAGTATGAGGCTTTTTCACAGGGTGAAGGAGTCAATTTCTAGCGGACACAGGTTCAAGGTATGGGATGAGGGAGGAATTTAAAACAGATATGCGAGGCAAATTGTTCACACAAAGGGTAGTGAGTGCCCGGAACACACTGCCAGAGGAGGTGGTGGAAACAGACACATTAGCAGCATTCAAGAAGCACCTGGATGAAGACATGAATAAGAAGGGAATTGTAGGATACTGATCCTTAAATGAAGACAGTTTTAGGGGGTGCAGAGTGCTGAGGCCGCTGTCATCATTTAGTTCCCATGGGTCCCAAGTCCTTGGGATGCCGTGGCGTCTTAATGATGAATGGGATTGTGTGCAACCGAGACAGGGTCGTGGCAGAACAGTGTCGAGAGTGTGTTGCTGGAAACGCACAGCAGGGAAATCGATGTTTCGGGCTCCAGCATCTGCAGACCTCCCTGTCTCCGAGCAGAACAGTGTTATCCGCTCAGGTTTAAGCAGAACGTCCGCAGCTACTCCCGGGGGTCCAACGAAACACAAAGCGCTATCCGGGAGGGCAAACGTAGGGGGTGGGGTCAGCAAGCACAGCGTAGGGTGATCCCGGTTCGTGAGGGGAAAAAGAAAACGTATTGCGGTGAAATTGACATAGGAAGTGAAATTGACAAAGGAGGTGAAATTGACATTGTCAGAGCAACCCTGCGCAGGAAGGAGGTAGAGCGTCATGGAGGGGCGGTGGGCAAGATGGAAAGGACGGGGTCAAGGGAGGGCACAGACGGCTGTGTAAGGGCATGAACAAGTGTTACCCTTCATGGTGTCGTGGGGGGATGAAGGTCGGGTCTGCAGGCAATGATAGTCTCCAGCTGAGAGTCGTGAGAACCCGGAATCTTTGTGTGTGTGGGGAGGGATCGTGTGTGTGTGTGTGTGTGTGTGTGTGTATGTGTGTGTGTCTGCGTGTGTGGGTGCATGCGTGTGTGTGTGGCTGCATGTGTGTGTGTGGGTGCATGTGTGGGTGTGTGTCCTGTGTGTGTGTGTGTCTGCGTGTGTGGGTGCATGCATGTGTGTGTTTGTGGGTGCATGTGTGGGTGTGTGTGGCTGTGTGTGTGTGTGCCTGTGTGTGTGTGTGCATGTAGGGATATGCGGGTCTGTGAGAGTGTGTGTAGGTGCATGTGTGTGAGTGTACTGGGGTATCAATTTGTGAGAATGTGCGTGAGTGGCTGTGAATGTGGAAGTGTTTGAGTGAGTTTATGAGAGAGAGCTTGTGTTTGAGAGAGGGTATGCAATAGTGTGTGGGTCGGTAGGAGTGTGCTTTTGTGTGTGTGCGTGTACTTGTGAGTGTCCGTGAAATAGTATACAGTGCAGTGTTGTCACGTGTCGTGTGACATGAACCAAAGTGCCCTGTTAAAGTCATCCCCATGGGTACCGAACTTGACTATCAGCCTCTGCTTGGCCACTTTGCATTGTTGGCTGTCCCATAGTCTGCCTTGGAGGATTGTCACCCAGGGGTCCGAGACCGAAAGGCACAGAGCGCTGAAGTGCTCTCCGACTGGGAGGCTAGAACCAGTCTGACTCAAGATTGGGACACAGACAGACTTTAACCTCACACCTTTAATGCATTGTCTGAGCTGAGATGGCATCTCTTGTTAGACAACCTGAAGTTATCTCGACAACGTAACTTTGAAAAGGTTCGAGGTTCTTATATTAAAGAACGGAAACTAGTAAACCCATTATAAAAGATGAAAGGCTTAACCTAAATGTGTTTAATATATCATTTCAGCTGCATTAAACTGTAATCCTTTTGCTATAAATACTGCGTCTTATGGTCCTTCTTATCATCAGGTTGATCTACATCGGATACACTCCATCCATTCTTTATCCTTCAAAGAAAATCAGTCACCTTCATCAGACACTACCTTCCCTTAACAAATCCATGATGACTATATCGGATGATGACGTGGAGGAGCCTGTGGTGGACTGGGGAGGACAAAGTTCAAAATCACACAATACCAGGTTATCGTCCAAGTAGCTTTCGGAGCACTCCTAAAACTAGTGCTTCCAAGTAAAGCTGTTGGACTGTAATCTGGTGTTGTGTGATTTTTAACTTTATCCTGGATTAAACTTTCACTCACTGTGTGGTCACTTCTATCATTTCTCAGAGTTTTATCGAATCATTTTCTCATACTGGAAATATAAAAGCAGCTGGTGTCCACTCCTCCTATTTCTGACCTGCACCTAAAACAATAACATTACCGATTCGATATGAGAAATAACGTTGTTTGGATATTTGTGAACTGTCCACCCACATTTCACTTGATATTAGGCTGTAGTTCACAAAAAACAAAATGAGAGTAATTTTGAAATGAGTGAAATCCGGAAACATTTCTTTCGAAATAAGATGGAAAACCAAGGAATTCTGCCATGACTCGTGTTTCTTTGAACCGTGCTCGACTTGACTCCTTAATCCTCCTGGGGACATCCTCAACTTCAAAGTTGTGTCTGCACTCCAGAGGTCTGGCAGACTCAAAGTGATGTGCAGACGGAGGTGTTTCATTCCCACTGAATCGATCGGCTCTTTTGGTTGTGGAGTGGTGTTAAAACGCACTGCTTGCGATGGCCGGGAATCGAACCCGGATCAACTGTTGGAAGGCAGCTATGCTCACCACTATACCACCATCGCTACAGGCTGAAGCGCTCTAGAAATCAGCTGATGTGCCAATATAATTCTTGACTCGAAATTTCGTTGTTGTTTTGTTGGAAATTTTGCAGTGAAATATTAGAATTGAGAAGTCATCAAAGACCGAGTTTTACTGAGTGGATCGGTCTCCTGATGCCCCGCCTCACTTTTTAATACACACAAAGCAGCATTTCGGATTTCTCATCATCTGAAATCAATCAATAACAGAAATAGCACGAAAATCCCAGGGCAACCCTGGAACGATCACACAATTAAAACTTGTCAAGTTCTCAGAAAGGTTCACCGGACCGAAACGTCAACTCTGATTTCTCTTCATACAGCTTTACCACCGACTTCGGGTTTGGTTTCTGATTTACAGCGTAGACATAGTCATCGAGATAGAGATGTACAGCTCGGAAACAGACCCTTCGGTCCAACCTGCCCATGCCGACCAAATATCCCAACCCAATCTAGTCCCACCTGCCAGCACCCGGCCCATATCCTTCCAAACCCTTCCTATTCATATACTCATCCAAATGCCTGGAAAATGTTGCAATTGTACCAGCCTCCGCCACTTCCTCTGGCAGCTCATTCCACACACGTACCACCCTCTGGATGAAAGCGTTGACCCTTTGGTCGCTTTTATATCTTTCGCCTCTCACACTAAACCTATGCTCTCTAGTTCTGGACTCCCCGACCCCAGGGAAAAGACTTTGTCTATTTATCCTATCCATGCCCCACATAATTCTGCAGTTCTTTCAGTTTCTAAAACTTCTCAAGAGTTTTCTTAGAAAACAAAAACGGCAAAAACAGAGGAACCATTAGACTGAGGCCACGCTGCAGTAATTGTGGAGAGGAGGGAATTCCGGGTAACAGTTCGGGAAGCAGAACCCTCTCGAGGAATATGTATTAATTTGAAGTTCGATCCCGTTGATAGATTTGCAGGTTTCTCTTTTACTTTGTAGAAGAGGGGGAGGTGTCAGTCAGCAGTAAGGGGTTTTCACAGGAGGGCATGATTTGGAGATGCCAGTGTTGGACTGGGGTATAGAAAGTTAAAAATCACACAACACCAGGTTATAGACCAACAGGTTTAATTGGAAGCACTAGCTTTCGGAGCGCTGCTCCTTCATCAGGTGGTTGTCCGAAATCTAGAGCTTCCAATTAAATCTGTTGGACTATAACCTGGTGTTGTGTGATGTTTAACTTCACAGCAAGGGGTAGTCATGGGCAGCTGTTTAGTGAAGGTCGCTTCCACTGATGTGGGAAGGCAGTGCACGCAAAACCCTCCCTGCCCTAGATAGGTAACCTGAACCAAGATGGGCTTTCCAAGGTCAGGGGGTGCAGAGTGCTGAGGCCGCTGTCATCATTTAGTTCCCATGGGTCCCAAGTCCTTGGGATGCCGTGGCGCCTTAATGATGAATGGGATTGTGTGCAACCGAGACAGGGTCGTGGCAGAACAGTGTCGAGAGTGTGTTGCTGGAAACGCACAGCAGGGAAATCGATGTTTCGGGCTCCAGCATCTGCAGACCTCCCTGTCTCCGAGCAGAACAGTGTTATCCGCTCAGGTTTAAGCAGAACGTCCGCAGCTACTCCTGCGGGTCCAACGAAACACAAAGCGCTATCCGGGAGGGCAAACGTAGGGGGTGGGGTCAGCAAGCACAGCGTAGGGTGATCCCGGTTCGTGAGGGGTAAAAGAAAACGTATTGCGGTGAAATTGACATAGGAAGTGAAATTGACAAAGGAGGTGAAATTGACATTGTCAGCGCAACCCTGCGCAGGAAGGAGGTAGAGCGCCATGGAGTGGCGGTGGGCAAGATGGAAAGGACGGGGTCAAGGGAGGGCACAGACGGCTGTGTAAGGGCATGAACAAATGTTACCCTTCATGGTGTCGTGGGGGGTTGAAGGTCGGGTCTGCAGGCAATGATAGTCTCCAGCTGAGAGTCGTGAGAACCCGGAATCAGTGTGTGTGTGTGGGGGTGGACCGTTTGTATGTGTGTATGTCTGTGTGTGTGTGTGTGTGTGTCTGCGTGTGTGGGTGCATGCGTGTGTGTGTTGCTGCATGTGTGTGTGTGGGTGCATGTGTGGGTGTGTGTCCTGTGTGTGTGTGTGTCTGCGTGTGTGGGTGCATGCATGTGTGTGTTTGTGGGTGCATGTGTGGGTGTGTGTGGCTGTGTGTGTGTGTGTCTGTGTGTGTGTGTGCATGTAGGGATATGCGGGTCTGTGAGAGTGTGTGTAGGTGCATGTGTGTGAGTGTACTGGGGTATCAATTTGCGAGAATGTGCGTGAGTGGCTGTGAATGTGGAAGTGTTTGAGTGAGTTTATGAGAGAGAGCTTGTGTTTGAGAGAGGGTATGCAATAGTGTGTGGGTCGGTAGGAGTGTGCTTTTGTGTGTGTGCGTGTACTTGTGAGTGTCCGTGAAATAGTATACAGTGCAGTGTTGTCACGTGTCGTGTGACATTGACCAAAGTGTCCAGTTAAAGTCATCCGCATGGGTACCGAACTTGACTATCAGCCTCTGCTTGGCCACTTTGCATTGTTGGCTGTCCCATAGTCTGCCTTGGAGGATTGTCACCCAGGGGTCCGAGACCGAAAGGCACAGAGCGCTGAAGTGCTCTCCGACTGGGAGGCTAGAACCAGTCTGACTCAAGATTGGGACACAGACAGACTTTAACCTCACACCTTTAATGCATTGTCTGAGCTGAGATGGCATCTCTTGTTAGACAACCTGAAGTTATCTCGACAACGTAACTTTGAAAAGGTTCTGAGGTTCTTATATTAAAGAACGGAAACTAGTAAACCCATTATAAAAGATGAAAGGCTTAACCTAAATGTGTTTAATATATCATTTCAGCTGCATTAAACTGTAATCCTTTTGCTATAAATACTGCGTCTTATGGTCCTTCTTATCATCAGGTTGATCTACATCGGATACACTCCATCCATTCTTTATCCTTCAAAGAAAATCAGTCACCTTCATCAGACACTACCTTCCCTTAACAAATCCATGATGACTATATCGGATGATGACGTGGAGGAGCCTGTGGTGGACTGGGGAGGACAAAGTTCAAAATCACACAATACCAGGTTATCGTCCAAGTAGCTTTCGGAGCACTCCTAAAACTAGTGCTTCCAAGTAAAGCTGTTGGACTGTTATCTGGTGTTGTGTGATTTTTAACTTTATCCTGGATTAAACTTTCACTCACTGTGTGGTCACTTCTATCATCTCTCAGAGTTTTATCGAATCATTTTCTCATACTGGAAATATAAAAGCAGCTGGTGTCCACTCCTCCTATTTCTGACCTGCACCTAAAACAATAACATTACCGATTCGATATGAGAAATAACGTTGTTTGGATATTTGTGAACTGTCCACCCACATTTCACTTGATATTAGGCTGTAGTTCACAAAAAACAAAATGAGAGTAATGTTGAAATGAGTGAAATCCGGAAACATTTCTTTCGAAATAAGATGGAAATCCAAGGAATTCTGCCATGACTCGTGTTTCTTTGAACCGTGCTCGACTTGACTCCTTCATCCTCCTGGGGACATCCTCAACTTCAAAGTTGTGTCTGCACTCCAGAGGTCTGGCAGACTCAATGTGATGTGCAGACGGAGGTGTTTCATTCCCACTGAATCGATCGGCTCTTTTGGTTGTGGAGTGGTGTTAAAATGCACTGCTTGCGATGGCCGGGAATCGAACCCGGGTCAACTGCTTGGAAGGCAGCTATGCTCACCACTATACCACCATCGCTACAGGCTGAAGCGCTCTAGAAATCAGCTGATGTGCCATAATAGTTCTTGACTCGAAATTTCGTTGTTGTTTTGTTGGAAATTTTGCAGTGAAATATTAGAATTGAGAAGTCATCAAAGACCGAGTTTTACTGAGTGGATCGGTCTCCTGATGCCCCGCCTCACTTTTTAATACACACAAAGCAGCATTTCGGATTTCTCATCATCTGAAATCAATCAATAACAGAAATAGCACGAAAATCCCAGGGCAACCCTGGAACGATCACACAATTAAAACTTGTCAAGTTCTCAGAAAGGTTCACCGGACCGAAACGTCAACTCTGATTTCTCTTCATACAGCTTTACCACCGACTTCGGGTTTGGTTTCTGATTTACAGCGTAGACATAGTCATCGAGATAGAGATGTACAGCTCGGAAACAGACCCTTCGGTCCAACCTGCCCATGCCGACCAGATATCCCAACCCAATCTAGTCCCACCTGCCAGCACCCGGCCCATATCCTTCCAAACCCTTCCTCTTCATATACCCATCCAAATGCCTGGAAAATGTTGCAATTGTACCAGCCTCCGCCACTTCCTCTGGCAGCTCATTCCACACACGTACCACCCTCTGGATGAAAGCGTTGACCCTTTGGTCGCTTTTATATCTTTCGCCTCTCACACTAAACCTATGCCCTCTAGTTCTGGACTCCCCGACCCCAGGGAAAAGACTTTGTCTATTTATCCTATCCATGCCCCACATAATTCTGCAGTTCTTTCAGTTTCTAAAACTTCTCAAGAGTTTTCTTAGAAAACAAAAACGGCAAAAACAGAGGAACCATTAGACTGAGGCCACGCTGCAGTAATTGTGGAGAGGAGGGAATTCCGGGTAACAGTTCGGGAAGCAGAACCCTCTCGAGGAATATGTATTAATTTGAAGTTCGATCCCGTTGATAGATTTGCAGGTTTCTCTTTTACTTTGTAGAAGAGGGGGAGGTGTCAGTCAGCAGTAAGGGGTTTTCACAGGAGGGCATGATTTGGAGATGCCGGTGTTGGACTGGGGTATAGAAAGTTAAAAATCACACAACACCAGGTTATAGACCAACAGGTTTAATTGGAAGCACTAGCTTTCGGAGCGCTGCTCCTTCATCAGGTGGTTGTCCGAAATCTAGAGCTTCCAATTAAATCTGTTGGACTATAACCTGGTGTTGTGTGATGTTTAACTTCACAGCAAGGGGTAGTCATGGGCAGCTGTTTAGTGAAGGTCGCTTCCACTGATGTGGGAAGGCAGTGCACGCAAAACCCTCCCTGCCCTAGATAGGTAACCTGAACCAAGATGGGCTTTCCAAGGTCAGGGGGTGCAGAGTGCTGAGGCCGCTGTCATCATTTAGTTCCCATGGGTCCCAAGTCCTTGGGATGCCGTGGCGCCTTAATGATGAATGGGATTGTGTGCAACCGAGACAGGGTCGTGGCAGAACAGTGTCGAGAGTGTGTTGCTGGAAACGCACAGCAGGGAAATCGATGTTTCGGGCTCCAGCATCTGCAGACCTCCCTGTCTCCGAGCAGAACAGTGTAATCCGCTCAGGTTTAAGCAGAACGTCCGCAGCTACTCCTGCGGGTCCAACGAAACACAAAGCGCTATCCGGGAGGGCAAACGTAGGGGGTGGGGTCAGCAAGCACAGCGTAGGGTGATCCCGGTTCGTGAGGGGTAAAAGAAAACGTATTGCGGTGAAATTGACATAGGAAGTGAAATTGACAAAGGAGGTGAAATTGACATTGTCAGCGCAACCCTGCGCAGGAAGGAGGTAGAGCGCCATGGAGTGGCGGTGGGCAAGATGGAAAGGACGGGGTCAAGGGAGGGCACAGACGGCTGTGTAAGGGCATGAACAAATGTTACCCTTCATGGTGTCGTGGGGGGATGAAGGTCGGGTCTGCAGGCAATGATAGTCTCCAGCTGAGAGTCGTGAGAACCCGGAATCAGTGTGTGTGTGTGGGGGTGGACCGTTTGTATGTGTGTATGTCTGTGTGTGTGTGTGTGTGTGTCTGCGTGTGTGGGTGCATGCGTGTGTGTGTGGCTGCATGTGTGTGTGTGGGTGCATGTGTGGGTGTGTGTCCTGTGTGTGTGTGTGTCTGCGTGTGTGGGTGCATGCATGTGTGTGTTTGTGGGTGCATGTGTGGGTGTGTGTGGCTGTGTGTGTGTGTGTCTGTGTGTGTGTGTGCATGTAGGGATATGCGGGTCTGTGAGAGTGTGTGTAGGTGCATGTGTGTGAGTGTACTGGGGTATCAATTTGCGAGAATGTGCGTGAGTGGCTGTGAATGTGGAAGTGTTTGAGTGAGTTTATGAGAGAGAGCTTGTGTTTGAGAGAGGGTATGCAATAGTGTGTGGGTCGGTAGGAGTGTGCTTTTGTGTGTGTGCGTGTACTTGTGAGTGTCCGTGAAATAGTATACAGTGCAGTGTTGTCACGTGTCGTGTGACATTGACCAAAGTGTCCAGTTAAAGTCATCCGCATGGGTACCGAACTTGACTATCAGCCTCTGCTTGGCCACTTTGCATTGTTGGCTGTCCCATAGTCTGCCTTGGAGGATTGTCACCCAGGGGTCCGAGACCGAAAGGCACAGAGCGCTGAAGTGCTCTCCGACTGGGAGGCTAGAACCAGTCTGACTCAAGATTGGGACACAGACAGACTTTAACCTCACACCTTTAATGCATTGTCTGAGCTGAGATGGCATCTCTTGTTAGACAACCTGAAGTTATCTCGACAACGTAACTTTGAAAAGGTTCTGAGGTTCTTATATTAAAGAACGGAAACTAGTAAACCCATTATAAAAGATGAAAGGCTTAACCTAAATGTGTTTAATATATCATTTCAGCTGCATTAAACTGTAATCCTTTTGCTATAAATACTGCGTCTTATGGTCCTTCTTATCATCAGGTTGATCTACATCGGATACACTCCATCCATTCTTTATCCTTCAAAGAAAATCAGTCACCTTCATCAGACACTACCTTCCCTTAACAAATCCATGATGACTATATCGGATGATGACGTGGAGGAGCCTGTGGTGGACTGGGGAGGACAAAGTTCAAAATCACACAATACCAGGTTATCGTCCAAGTAGCTTTCGGAGCACTCCTAAAACTAGTGCTTCCAAGTAAAGCTGTTGGACTGTTATCTGGTGTTGTGTGATTTTTAACTTTATCCTGGATTAAACTTTCACTCACTGTGTGGTCACTTCTATCATCTCTCAGAGTTTTATCGAATCATTTTCTCATACTGGAAATATAAAAGCAGCTGGTGTCCACTCCTCCTATTTCTGACCTGCACCTAAAACAATAACATTACCGATTCGATATGAGAAATAACGTTGTTTGGATATTTGTGAACTGTCCACCCACATTTCACTTGATATTAGGCTGTAGTTCACAAAAAACAAAATGAGAGTAATGTTGAAATGAGTGAAATCCGGAAACATTTCTTTCGAAATAAGATGGAAAACCAAGGAATTCTGCCATGACTCGTGTTTCTTTGAACCGTGCTCGACTTGACTCCTTAATCCTCCTGGGGACATCCTCAACTTCAAAGTTGTGTCTGCACTCCAGAGGTCTGGCAGACTCAATGTGATGTGCAGACGGAGGTGTTTCATTCCCACTGAATCGATCGGCTCTTTTGGTTGTGGAGTGGTGTTAAAATGCACTGCTTGCGATGGCCGGGAATCAAACCCGGGTCAACTGCTTGGAAGGCAGCTATGCTCACCACTATACCACCATCGCTACAGGCTGAAGCGCTCTAGAAATCAGCTGATGTGCCATAATAGTTCTTGACTCGAAATTTCGTTGTTGTTTTGTTGGAAATTTTGCAGTGAAATATTAGAATTGAGAAGTCATCAAAGACCGAGTTTTACTGAGTGGATCGGTCTCCTGATGCCCCGCCTCACTTTTTAATACACACAAAGCAGCATTTCGGATTTCTCATCATCTGAAATCAATCAATAACAGAAATAGCACGAAAATCCCAGGGCAACCCTGGAACGATCACACAATTAAAACTTGTCAAATTCTCAGAAAGGTTCACCGGACCGAAACGTCAACTCTGATTTCTCTTCATACAGCTTTACCACCGACTTCGGGTTTGGTTTCTGATTTACAGCGTAGACATAGTCATCGAGATAGAGATGTACAGCTCGGAAACAGACCCTTCGGTCCAACCTGCCCATGCCGACCAGATATCCCAACCCAATCTAGTCCCACCTGCCAGCACCCGGCCCATATCCTTCCAAACCCTTCCTCTTCATATACCCATCCAAATGCCTGGAAAATGTTGCAATTGTACCAGCCTCCGCCACTTCCTCTGGCAGCTCATTCCACACACGTACCACCCTCTGGATGAAAGCGTTGACCCTTTGGTCGCTTTTATATCTTTCGCCTCTCACACTAAACCTATGCCCTCTAGTTCTGGACTCCCCGACCCCAGGGAAAAGACTTTGTCTATTTATCCTATCCATGCCCCACATAATTCTGCAGTTCTTTCAGTTTCTAAAACTTCTCAAGAGTTTTCTTAGAAAACAAAAACGGCAAAAACAGAGGAACCATTAGACTGAGGCCACGCTGCAGTAATTGTGGAGAGGAGGGAATTCCGGGTAACAGTTCGGGAAGCAGAACCCTCTCGAGGAATATGTATTAATTTGAAGTTCGATCCCGTTGATAGATTTGCAGGTTTCTCTTTTACTTTGTAGAAGAGGGGGAGGTGTCAGTCAGCAGTAAGGGGTTTTCACAGGAGGGCATGATTTGGAGATGCCAGTGTTGGACTGGGGTATAGAAAGTTAAAAATCACACAACACCAGGTTATAGACCAACAGGTTTAATTGGAAGCACTAGCTTTCGGAGCGCTGCTCCTTCATCAGGTGGTTGTCCGAAATCTAGAGCTTCCAATTAAATCTGTTGGACTATAACCTGGTGTTGTGTGATGTTTAACTTCACAGCAAGGGGTAGTCATGGGCAGCTGTTTAGTGAAGGTCGCTTCCACTGATGTGGGAAGGCAGTGCACGCAAAACCCTCCCTGCCCTAGATAGGTAACCTGAACCAAGATGGGCTTTCCAAGGTCAGGGGGTGCAGAGTGCTGAGGCCGCTGTCATCATTTAGTTCCCATGGGTCCCAAGTCCTTGGGATGCCGTGGCGCCTTAATGATGAATGGGATTGTGTGCAACCGAGACAGGGTCGTGGCAGAACAGTGTCGAGAGTGTGTTGCTGGAAACGCACAGCAGGGAAATCGATGTTTCGGGCTCCAGCATCTACAGACCTCCCTGTCTCCGAGCAGAACAGTGTTATCCGCTCAGGTTTAAGCAGAACGTCCGCAGCTACTCCTGCGGGTCCAACGAAACACAAAGCGCTATCCGGGAAGGCAAACGTAGGGGGTGGGGTCAGCAAGCACAGCGTAGGGTGATCCCGGTTCGTGAGGGGAAAAAGAAAACGTAGTGCGGTGAAATTGACACAGGAAGTGAAATTGACAAAGGACGTGAAATTGACATTGTCAGAGCAAACCTGCGCAGGAAGGAGGGAGAGCGTCATGGAGGGGCGGTGGGCAAGATGGAAAGGACGGGGTCAAGGGAAGGCACAGACGGCAGTGTAAGGGCATGAGCAAGTGTTACCCTTCATGGTGTCGTGGGGGGATGAAAGTCGGGTCTGCAGGCAATGATAGTCTCCAGCTGAGAGTCGTGAGAACCCGGAATCAGTGTGTGTGGGGGGTGCGGGGGGGACTGTGTGTGTGTGTGTGTATATATGTGTGTGTGTGTGTGTGCGTGTCTGCGTGTGTGGGTGCATGCGTGTGTGTGTGGCTGCATGTGTGTGTGTGTGGGTGCATGTGTGGGTGTGTGTGGCTGTGTGTGTGTGTGTCTGTGTGTGTGTGTATGCATGTAGGGATATGCGGGTGTGTGAGAGTGTGTGTAGGTGCATGTGTGTGAGTGTACTGGGGTATCAATTTGTGAGAATGTGCGTGAGTGGCTGTGAATGTGGAAGTGTTTGAGTGAGTTTATGAGAGAGAGCTTGTGTTTGAGAGAGGGTATGCATGTGTGTGTGGGTCGGTAGGAGTGTGCTTTTGTGTGTGTGCGTGTACTTGTGTAGTGTCCGTGAAATAGTATACAGTGCAGTGTTGTCACGTGTCGTGTGACATGAACCAAAGTGCCCTGTTAAAGTCATCCCCATGGGTACCGAACTTGACTATCAGCCTCTGCTTGGCCACTTTGCATTGTTGGCTGTCCCATAGTCTGCCTTGGAGGATTGTCACCCAGGGGTCCGAGACCGAAAGGCACAGAGCGCTGAAGTGCTCTCCGACTGGGAGGCTAGAACCAGTCTGACTCAAGATTGGGACACAGACAGACTTTAACCTCACACCTTTAATGCATTGTCTGAGCTGAGATGGCATCTCTTGTTAGACAACCTGAAGTTATCTCGACAACCTAACTTTGAAAAGGTTCTGAGGTTCTTATATTAAAGAACGGAAACTAGTAAACCCATTATAAAAGATGAAAGGCTTAACCTAAATGTGTTTAATATATCATTTCAGCTGCATTAAACTGTAATCCTTTTGCTATAAATACTGCGTCTTATGGTCCTTCTTATCATCAGGTTGATCTACATCGGATACACTCCATCCATTCTTTATCCTTCAAAGAAAATCAGTCACCTTCATCAGACACTACCTTCCCTTAACAAATCCATGATGACTATATCGGATGATGACGTGGAGGAGCCTGTGGTGGACTGGGGAGGACAAAGTTCAAAATCACACAATACCAGGTTATCGTCCAAGTAGCTTTCGGAGCACTCCTAAAACTAGTGCTTCCAAGTAAAGCTGTTGGACTGTAATCTGGTGTTGTGTGATTTTTAACTTTATCCTGGATTAAACTTTCACTCACTGTGTGGTCACTTCTATCATCTCTCAGAGTTTTATCGAATCATTTTCTCATACTGGAAATATAAAAGCAGCTGGTGTCCACTCCTCCTATTTCTGACCTGCACCTAAAACAATAACATTACCGATTCGATATGAGAAATAACGTTGTTTGGATATTTGTGAACTGTCCACCCACATTTCACTTGATATTAGGCTGTAGTTCACAAAAAACAAAATGAGAGTAATGTTGAAATGAGTGAAATCCGGAAACATTTCTTTCGAAATAAGATGGAAAACCAAGGAATTCTGCCATGACTCGTGTTTCTTTGAACCGTGCTCGACTTGACTCCTTAATCCTCCTGGGGACATCCTCAACTTCAAAGTTGTGTCTGCACTCCAGAGGTCTGGCAGACTCAATGTGATGTGCAGACGGAGGTGTTTCATTCCCACTGAATCGATCGGCTCTTTTGGTTGTGGAGTGGTGTTAAAACGCACTGCTTGCGATGGCCGGGAATCAAACCCGGGTCAACTGCTTGGAAGGCAGCTATGCTCACCACTATACCACCATCGCTACAGGCCGAAGCGCTCTAGAAATCAGCTGATGTGCCATAATAGTTCTTGACTCGAAATTTCGTTGTTGTTTTGTTGGAAATTTTGCAGTGAAATATTAGAATTGAGAAGTCATCAAAGACCGAGTTTTACTGAGTGGATCGGTCTCCTGATGCCCCGCCTCACTTTTTAATACACACAAAGCAGCATTTCGGATTTCTCATCATCTGAAATCAATCAATAACAGAAATAGCACGAAAATCCCAGGGCAACCCTGGAACGATCACACAATTAAAACTTGTCAAATTCTCAGAAAGGTTCACCGGACCGAAACGTCAACTCTGATTTCTCTTCATACAGCTTTACCACCGACTTCGGGTTTGGTTTCTGATTTACAGCGTAGACATAGTCATCGAGATAGAGATGTACAGCTCGGAAACAGACCCTTCGGTCCAACCTGCCCATGCCGACCAGATATCCCAACCCAATCTAGTCCCACCTGCCAGCACCCGGCCCATATCCTTCCAAACCCTTCCTCTTCATATACCCATCCAAATGCCTGGAAAATGTTGCAATTGTACCAGCCTCCGCCACTTCCTCTGGCAGCTCATTCCACACACGTACCACCCTCTGGATGAAAGCGTTGACCCTTTGGTCGCTTTTATATCTTTCGCCTCTCACACTAAACCTATGCCCTCTAGTTCTGGACTCCCCGACCCCAGGGAAAAGACTTTGTCTATTTATCCTATCCATGCCCCACATAATTCTGCAGTTCTTTCAGTTTCTAAAACTTCTCAAGAGTTTTCTTAGAAAACAAAAACGGCAAAAACAGAGGAACCATTAGACTGAGGCCACGCTGCAGTAATTGTGGAGAGGAGGGAATTCCGGGTAACAGTTCGGGAAGCAGAACCCTCTCGAGGAATATGTATTAATTTGAAGTTCGATCCCGTTGATAGATTTGCAGGTTTCTCTTTTACTTTGTAGAAGAGGGGGAGGTGTCAGTCAGCAGTAAGGGGTTTTCACAGGAGGGCATGATTTGGAGATGCCAGTGTTGGACTGGGGTATAGAAAGTTAAAAATCACACAACACCAGGTTATAGACCAACAGGTTTAATTGGAAGCACTAGCTTTCGGAGCGCTGCTCCTTCATCAGGTGGTTGTCCGAAATCTAGAGCTTCCAATTAAATCTGTTGGACTATAACCTGGTGTTGTGTGATGTTTAACTTCACAGCAAGGGGTAGTCATGGGCAGCTGTTTAGTGAAGGTCGCTTCCACTGATGTGGGAAGGCAGTGCACGCAAAACCCTCCCTGCCCTAGATAGGTAACCTGAACCAAGATGGGCTTTCCAAGGTCAGGGGGTGCAGAGTGCTGAGGCCGCTGTCATCATTTAGTTCCCATGGGTCCCAAGTCCTTGGGATGCCGTGGCGCCTTAATGATGAATGGGATTGTGTGCAACCGAGACAGGGTCGTGGCAGAACAGTGTCGAGAGTGTGTTGCTGGAAACGCACAGCAGGGAAATGGATGTTTCGGGCTCCAGCATCTACAGACCTCCCTGTCTCCGAGCAGAACAGTGTTATCCGCTCAGGTTTAAGCAGAACGTCCGCAGCTACTCCTGCGTGTCCAACGAAACACAAAGCGCTATCCGGGAAGGCAAACGTAGGGGGTGGGGTCAGCAAGCACAGCGTAGGGTGATCCCGGTTCGTGAGGGGAAAAAGAAAACGTAGTGCGGTGAAATTGACACAGGAAGTGAAATTGACAAAGGACGTGAAATTGACATTGTCAGAGCAAACCTGCGCAGGAAGGAGGGAGAGCGTCATGGAGGGGCGGTGGGCAAGATGGAAAGGACGGGGTCAAGGGAAGGCACAGACGGCAGTGTAAGGGCATGAGCAAGTGTTACCCTTCATGGTGTCGTGGGGGGATGAAAGTCGGGTCTGCAGGCAATGATAGTCTCCAGCTGAGAGTCGTGAGAACCCGGAATCAGTGTGTGTGGGGGGTGCGGGGGGGACTGTGTGTGTGTGTGTGTATATATGTGTGTGTGTGTGTGTGCGTGTCTGCGTGTGTGGGTGCATGCGTGTGTGTGTGGCTGCATGTGTGTGTGTGTGGGTGCATGTGTGGGTGTGTGTGGCTGTGTGTGTGTGTGTCTGTGTGTGTGTGTATGCATGTAGGGATATGCGGGTGTGTGAGAGTGTGTGTAGGTGCATGTGTGTGAGTGTACTGGGGTATCAATTTGTGAGAATGTGCGTGAGTGGCTGTGAATGTGGAAGTGTTTGAGTGAGTTTATGAGAGAGAGCTTGTGTTTGAGAGAGGGTATGCATGTGTGTGTGGGTCGGTAGGAGTGTGCTTTTGTGTGTGTGCGTGTACTTGTGTAGTGTCCGTGAAATAGTATACAGTGCAGTGTTGTCACGTGTCGTGTGACATGAACCAAAGTGCCCTGTTAAAGTCATCCCCATGGGTACCGAACTTGAGTATCAGCCTCTGCTTGGCCACTTTGCATTGTTGGCTGTCCCATAGTCTGCCTTGGAGGATTGTCACCCAGGGGTCCGAGACCGAAAGGCACAGAGCGCTGAAGTGCTCTCCGACTGGGAGGCTAGAACCAGTCTGACTCAAGATTGGGACACAGACAGACTTTAACCTCACACCTTTAATGCATTGTCTGAGCTGAGATGGCATCTCTTGTTAGACAACCTGAAGTTATCTCGACAACCTAACTTTGAAAAGGTTCTGAGGTTCTTATATTAAAGAACGGAAACTAGTAAACCCATTATAAAAGATGAAAGGCTTAACCTAAATGTGTTTAATATATCATTTCAGCTGCATTAAACTGTAATCCTTTTGCTATAAATACTGCGTCTTATGGTCCTTCTTATCATCAGGTTGATCTACATCGGATACACTCCATCCATTCTTTATCCTTCAAAGAAAATCAGTCACCTTCATCAGACACTACCTTCCCTTAACAAATCCATGAGGACTATATCGGATGATGACGTGGAGGAGCCTGTGGTGGACTGGGGAGGACAAAGTTCAAAATCACACAATACCAGGTTATCGTCCAAGTAGCTTTCGGAGCACTCCTAAAACTAGTGCTTCCAAGTAAAGCTGTTGGACTGTAATCTGGTGTTGTGTGATTTTTAACTTTATCCTGGATTAAACTTTCACTCACTGTGTGGTCACTTCTATCATCTCTCAGAGTTTTATCGAATCATTTTCTCATACTGGAAATATAAAAGCAGCTGGTGTCCACTCCTCCTATTTCTGACCTGCACCTAAAACAATAACATTACCGATTCGATATGAGAAATAACGTTGTTTGGATATTTGTGAACTGTCCACCCACATTTCACTTGATATTAGGCTGTAGTTCACAAAAAACAAAATGAGAGTAATGTTGAAATGAGTGAAATCCGGAAACATTTCTTTCGAAATAAGATGGAAAACCAAGGAATTCTGCCATGACTCGTGTTTCTTTGAACCGTGCTCGACTTGACTCCTTAATCCTCCTGGGGACATCCTCAACTTCAAAGTTGTGTCTGCACTCCAGAGGTCTGGCAGACTCAATGTGATGTGCAGACGGAGGTGTTTCATTCCCACTGAATGGATCGGCTCTTTTGGTTGTGGAGTGGTGTTAAAATGCACTGCTTGCGATGGCCGGGAATCGAACCCGGGGAAACTGCTTGGAAGGCAGCTATGCTCACCACTATACCACCATCGCTACAGCCAGAAGCGCTCTAGAAATCAGCTGATGTGCCATAATAGTTCTTGACTCGAAATTTCGTTGTTGTTTTGTTGGAAATTTTGCAGTGAAATATTAAAATTGAGAAGTCATCAAAGACCGAGTTTTACTGAGTGGATCGGTCTCCTGATGCCCCGCCTCACTTTTTAATACACACAAAGCAGCATTTCGGATTTCTCATCATCTGAAATCAATCAATAACAGAAATAGCACGAAAATCCCAGGGCAACCCTGGAACGATCACACAATTAAAACTTGTCAAGTTCTCAGAAAGGTTCACCGGACCGAAACGTCAACTCTGATTTCTCTTCATACAGCTTTACCACCGACTTCGGGTTTGGTTTCTGATTTACAGCGTAGACATAGTCATCGAGATAGAGATGTACAGCTCGGAAACAGACCCTTCGGTCCAACCTGCCCATGCCGACCAGATATCCCAACCCAATCTAGTCCCACCTGCCAGCACCCGGCCCATATCCTTCCAAACCCTTCCTATTCATATACCCATCCAAATGCCTGGAAAATGTTGCAATTGTACCAGCCTCCGCCACTTCCTCTGGCAGCTCATTCCACACACGTACCACCCTCTGGATGAAAGCGTTGACCCTTTGGTCGCTTTTATATCTTTCGCCTCTCACACTAAACCTATGCCCTCTAGTTCTGGACTCCCCGACCCCAGGGAAAAGACTTTGTCTATTTATCCTATCCATGCCCCACATAATTCTGCAGTTCTTTCAGTTTCTAAAACTTCTCAAGAGTTTTCTTCGAAAACAAAAACGGCAAAAACAGAGGAACCATTAGACTGAGGCCACGCTGCAGTAATTGTGGAGAGGAGGGAATTCCGGGTAACAGTTCGGGAAGCAGAACCCTCTCGAGGAATATGTATTAATTTGAAGTTCGATCCCGTTGATAGATTTGCAGGTTTCTCTTTTACTTTGTAGAAGAGGGGGAGGTGTCAGTCAGCAGTAAGGGGTTTTCACAGGAGGGCATGATTTGGAGATGCCAGTGTTGGACTGGGGTATAGAAAGTTAAAAATCACACAACACCAGGTTATAGACCAACAGGTTTAATTGGAAGCACTAGCTTTCGGAGCGCTGCTCCTTCATCAGGTGGTTGTCCGAAATCTAGAGCTTCCAATTAAATCTGTTGGACTATAACCTGGTGTTGTGTGATGTTTAACTTCACAGCAAGGGGTAGTCATGGGCAGCTGTTTAGTGAAGGTCGCTTCCACTGATGTGGGAAGGCAGTGCACGCAAAACCGTCCCTGCCCTAGATAGGTAACCTGAACCAAGATGGGCTTTCCAAGGTCAGGGGGTGCAGAGTGCTGAGGCCGCTGTCATCATTTAGTTCCCATGGGTCCCAAGTCCTTGGGATGCCGTGGCGCCATAATGATGAATGGGATTGTGTGCAACCGAGACAGGGTCGTGGCAGAACAGTGTCGAGAGTGTGTTGCTGGAAACGCACAGCAGGGAAATCGATGTTTCGGGCTCCAGCATCTACAGAACTCCCTGTCTCCGAGCAGAACAGTGTTATCCGCTCAGGTTTAAGCAGAACGTCCGCAGCTACTCCTGCGGGTCCAACGAAACACAAAGCGCTATCCGGGAAGGCAAACGTAGGGGGTGGGATCAGCAAGCACAGCGTAGGGTGATCCCGGTTCGTGAGGGGAAAAAGAAAACGTAGTGCGGTGAAATTAACATAGGAAGTGAAATTGACAAAGGACGTGAAATTGACATTGTCAGAGCAAACCTGCGCAGGAAGGAGGTAGAGAGGCATGGAGGGGCGGTGGGCAAGATGGAAAGGACGGGGTCAAGGGAGGGCACACACGGCTGTGTAAGGGCATGAACAAGTGTTACCCTTCATGGTGTCGTGGGGGGATGAAGGTCGGGTCTGCAGGCAATGATAGTCTCCAGCTGAGAGTCGTGAGAACCCGGAATCAGTGTGTGTGGGGGGGGGGGGCGGGGGGGACTGTGTGTGTGTGTGTGTGTATATGTGTGTGTGTGTGTGTGTGTGTGTGTCTGCGTGTGTGGGTGCATGCGTGTGTGTGTGGCTGCATGTGTGTGTGTGTGGGTGCATGTGTGGGTGTGTGTGGCTGTGTGTGTGTGTGTGTCTGTGTGTGTGTGTATGCATGTAGGGATATGCGGGTGTGTGAGAGTGTGTGTAGGTGCATGTGTGTGAGTGTACTGGGGTATCAATTTGTGAGAATGTGCGTGAGTGGCTGTGAATGTGGAAGTGTTTGAGTGAGTTTATGAGAGAGAGCTTGTGTTTGAGAGAGGGTATGCATGTGTGTGTGGGTCGGTAGGAATGTGCTTTTGTGTGTGTGCGTGTACTTGTGTAGTGTCCGTGAAATAGTATACAGTGCAGTGTTGTCACGTGTCGTGTGACATGAACCAAAGTGCCCAGTTAAAGTCATCCCCATGGGTACCGAACTTGACTATCAGCCTCTGCTTGGCCACTTTGCATTGTTGGCTGTCCCATAGTGTGCCTTGGAGGATTGTCACCCAGGGGTCCGAGACCGAAAGGCACAGAGCGCTGAAGTGCTCTCCGACTGGGAGGCTAGAACCAGTCTGACTCAAGATTGGGACACAGACAGACTTTAACCTCACACCTTTAATGCATTGTCTGAGCTGAGATGGCATCTCTTGTTAGACAACCTGAAGTTATCTCGACAACCTAACTTTGAAAAGGTTCTGAGGTTCTTATATTAAAGAACGGAAACTAGTAAACCCATTATAAAAGATGAAAGGCTTAACCTAAATGTGTTTAATATATCATTTCAGCTGCATTAAACTGTAATCCTTTTGCTATAAATACTGCGTCTTATGGTCCTTCTTATCATCAGGTTGATCTACATCGGATACACTCCATCCATTCTTTATCCTTCAAAGAAAATCAGTCACCTTCATCAGACACTACCTTCCCTTAACAAATCCATGATGACTATATCGGATGATGACGTGGAGGAGCCTGTGGTGGACTGGGGAGGACAAAGTTCAAAATCACACAATACCAGGTTATCGTCCAAGTAGCTTTCGGAGCACTCCTAAAACTAGTGCTTCCAAGTAAAGCTGTTGGACTGTTATCTGGTGTTGTGTGATTTTTAACTTTATCCTGGATTAAACTTTCACTCACTGTGTGGTCACTTCTATCATCTCTCAGAGTTTTATCGAATCATTTTCTCATACTGGAAATATAAAAGCAGCTGGTGTCCACTCCTCCTATATTTGACCTGCACCTAAAACAATAACATTACCGATTCGATATGAGAAATAACGTTGTTTGGATATTTGTGAACTGTCCACCCACATTTCACTTGATATTAGGCTGTAGTTCACAAAAAACAAAATGAGAGTAATGTTGAATTGAGTGAAATCCGGAAACATTTCTTTCGAAATAAGATGGAAAACCAAGGAATTCTGCCATGACTCGTGTTTCTTTGAACCGTGCTCGACTTGACTCCTTAATCCTCCTGTGGACATACTCAACTTCCAAGTTGTGTCTGCACTCCAGAGGTCTGGCAGACTCAATGTGATGTGCAGACGGAGGTGTTTCATTCCCACTGAACCGATCGGCTCTTTTGGTTGTGGAGTGGTGTTAAAACGCACTGCTTGCGATGGCCGGGAATCAAACCCGGGTCAACTGCTTGGAAGGCAGCTATGCTCACCACTATACCACCATCGCTACAGGCTGAAGCGCTCTAGAAATCAGCTGATGTGCCATAATAGTTCTTGACTCGAAATTTCGTTGTTGTTTTGTTGGAAATTTTGCAGTGAAATATTAGAATTGAGAAGTCATCAAAGACCGAGTTTTACTGAGTGGATCGGTCTCCTGATGCCCCGCCTCACTTTTTAATACACACAAAGCAGCATTTCGGATTTCTCATCATCTGAAATCAATCAATAACAGAAATAGCACGAAAATCCCAGGGCAACCCTGGAACGATCACACAATTAAAACTTGTCAAATTCTCAGAAAGGTTCACCGGACCGAAACGTCAACTCTGATTTCTCTTCATACAGCTTTACCACCGACTTCGGGTTTGGTTTCTGATTTACAGCGTAGACATAGTCATCGAGATAGAGATGTACAGCTCGGAAACAGACCCTTCGGTCCAACCTGCCCATGCCGACCAGATATCCCAACCCAATCTAGTCCCACCTGCCAGCACCCGGCCCATATCCTTCCAAACCCTTCCTCTTCATATACCCATCCAAATGCCTGGAAAATGTTGCAATTGTACCAGCCTCCGCCACTTCCTCTGGCAGCTCATTCCACACACGTACCACCCTCTGGATGAAAGCGTTGACCCTTTGGTCGCTTTTATATCTTTCGCCTCTCACACTAAACCTATGCCCTCTAGTTCTGGACTCCCCGACCCCAGGGAAAAGACTTTGTCTATTTATCCTATCCATGCCCCACATAATTCTGCAGTTCTTTCAGTTTCTAAAACTTCTCAAGAGTTTTCTTAGAAAACAAAAACGGCAAAAACAGAGGAACCATTAGACTGAGGCCACGCTGCAGTAATTGTGGAGAGGAGGGAATTCCGGGTAACAGTTCGGGAAGCAGAACCCTCTCGAGGAATATGTATTAATTTGAAGTTCGATCCCGTTGATAGATTTGCAGGTTTCTCTTTTACTTTGTAGAAGAGGGGGAGGTGTCAGTCAGCAGTAAGGGGTTTTCACAGGAGGGCATGATTTGGAGATGCCGGTGTTGGACTGGGGTATAGAAAGTTAAAAATCACACAACACCAGGTTATAGACCAACAGGTTTAATTGGAAGCACTAGCTTTCGGAGCGCTGCTCCTTCATCAGGTGGTTGTCCGAAATCTAGAGCTTCCAATTAAATCTGTTGGACTATAACCTGGTGTTGTGTGATGTTTAACTTCACAGCAAGGGGTAGTCATGGGCAGCTGTTTAGTGAAGGTCGCTTCCACTGATGTGGGAAGGCAGTGCACGCAAAACCCTCCCTGCCCTAGATAGGTAACCTGAACCAAGATGGGCTTTCCAAGGTCAGGGGGTGCAGAGTGCTGAGGCCGCTGTCATCATTTAGTTCCCATGGGTCCCAAGTCCTTGGGATGCCGTGGCGCCTTAATGATGAATGGGATTGTGTGCAACCGAGACAGGGTCGTGGCAGAACAGTGTCGAGAGTGTGTTGCTGGAAACGCACAGCAGGGAAATCGATGTTTCGGGCTCCAGCATCTACAGACCTCCCTGTCTCCGAGCAGAACAGTGTTATCCGCTCAGGTTTAAGCAGAACGTCCGCAGCTACTCCTGCGGGTCCAACGAAACACAAAGCGCTATCCGGGAAGGCAAACGTAGGGGGTGGGGTCAGCAAGCACAGCGTAGGGTGATCCCGGTTCGTGAGGGGAAAAAGAAAACGTAGTGCGGTGAAATTGACACAGGAAGTGAAATTGACAAAGGACGTGAAATTGACATTGTCAGAGCAAACCTGCGCAGGAAGGAGGGAGAGCGTCATGGAGGGGCGGTGGGCAAGATGGAAAGGACGGGGTCAAGGGAAGGCACAGACGGCAGTGTAAGGGCATGAGCAAGTGTTACCCTTCATGGTGTCGTGGGGGGATGAAAGTCGGGTCTGCAGGCAATGATAGTCTCCAGCTGAGAGTCGTGAGAACCCGGAATCAGTGTGTGTGGGGGGTGCGGGGGGGACTGTGTGTGTGTGTGTGTATATATGTGTGTGTGTGTGTGTGCGTGTCTGCGTGTGTGGGTGCATGCGTGTGTGTGTGGCTGCATGTGTGTGTGTGTGGGTGCATGTGTGGGTGTGTGTGGCTGTGTGTGTGTGTGTCTGTGTGTGTGTGTATGCATGTAGGGATATGCGGGTGTGTGAGAGTGTGTGTAGGTGCATGTGTGTGAGTGTACTGGGGTATCAATTTGTGAGAATGTGCGTGAGTGGCTGTGAATGTGGAAGTGTTTGAGTGAGTTTATGAGAGAGAGCTTGTGTTTGAGAGAGGGTATGCATGTGTGTGTGGGTCGGTAGGAGTGTGCTTTTGTGTGTGTGCGTGTACTTGTGTAGTGTCCGTGAAATAGTATACAGTGCAGTGTTGTCACGTGTCGTGTGACATGAACCAAAGTGCCCTGTTAAAGTCATCCCCATGGGTACCGAACTTGAGTATCAGCCTCTGCTTGGCCACTTTGCATTGTTGGCTGTCCCATAGTCTGCCTTGGAGGATTGTCACCCAGGGGTCCGAGACCGAAAGGCACAGAGCGCTGAAGTGCTCTCCGACTGGGAGGCTAGAACCAGTCTGACTCAAGATTGGGACACAGACAGACTTTAACCTCACACCTTTAATGCATTGTCTGAGCTGAGATGGCATCTCTTGTTAGACAACCTGAAGTTATCTCGACAACCTAACTTTGAAAAGGTTCTGAGGTTCTTATATTAAAGAACGGAAACTAGTAAACCCATTATAAAAGATGAAAGGCTTAACCTAAATGTGTTTAATATATCATTTCAGCTGCATTAAACTGTAATCCTTTTGCTATAAATACTGCGTCTTATGGTCCTTCTTATCATCAGGTTGATCTACATCGGATACACTCCATCCATTCTTTATCCTTCAAAGAAAATCAGTCACCTTCATCAGACACTACCTTCCCTTAACAAATCCATGATGACTATATCGGATGATGACGTGGAGGAGCCTGTGGTGGACTGGGGAGGACAAAGTTCAAAATCACACAATACCAGGTTATCGTCCAAGTAGCTTTCGGAGCACTCCTAAAACTAGTGCTTCCAAGTAAAGCTGTTGGACTGTAATCTGGTGTTGTGTGATTTTTAACTTTATCCTGGATTAAACTTTCACTCACTGTGTGGTCACTTCTATCATCTCTCAGAGTTTTATCGAATCATTTTCTCATACTGGAAATATAAAAGCAGCTGGTGTCCACTCCTCCTATTTCTGACCTGCACCTAAAACAATAACATTACCGATTCGATATGAGAAATAACGTTGTTTGGATATTTGTGAACTGTCCACCCACATTTCACTTGATATTAGGCTGTAGTTCACAAAAAACAAAATGAGAGTAATGTTGAAATGAGTGAAATCCGGAAACATTTCTTTCGAAATAAGATGGAAAACCAAGGAATTCTGCCATGACTCGTGTTTCTTTGAACCGTGCTCGACTTGACTCCTTAATCCTCCTGGGGACATCCTCAACTTCAAAGGTGTGTCTGCACTCCAGAGGTCTGGCAGACTCAATGTGATGTGCAGACGGAGGTGTTTCATTCCCACTGAATGGATCGGCTCTTTTGGTTGTGGAGTGGTGTTAAAATGCACTGCTTGCGATGGCCGGGAATCGAACCCGGGGAAACTGCTTGGAAGGCAGCTATGCTCACCACTATACCACCATCGCTACAGCCAGAAACGCTCTAGAAATCAGCTGATGTGCCATAATAGTTCTTGACTCGAAATTTCGTTGTTGTTTTGTTGGAAATTTTGCAGTGAAATATTAAAATTGAGAAGTCATCAAAGACCGAGTTTTACTGAGTGGATCGGTCTCCTGATGCCCCGCCTCACTTTTTAATACACACAAAGCAGCATTTCGGATTTCTCATCATCTGAAATCAATCAATAACAGAAATAGCACGAAAATCCCAGGGCAACCCTGGAACGATCACACAATTAAAACTTGTCAAGTTCTCAGAAAGGTTCACCGGACCGAAACGTCAACTCTGATTTCTCTTCATACAGCTTTACCACCGACTTCGGGTTTGGTTTCTGATTTACAGCGTAGACATAGTCATCGAGATAGAGATGTACAGCTCGGAAACAGACCCTTCGGTCCAACCTGCCCATGCCGACCAGATATCCCAACCCAATCTAGTCCCACCTGCCAGCACCCGGCCCATATCCTTCCAAACCCTTCCTATTCATATACCCATCCAAATGCCTGGAAAATGTTGCAATTGTACCAGCCTCCGCCACTTCCTCTGGCAGCTCATTCCACACACGTACCACCCTCTGGATGAAAGCGTTGACCCTTTGGTCGCTTTTATATCTTTCGCCTCTCACACTAAACCTATGCCCTCTAGTTCTGGACTCCCCGACCCCAGGGAAAAGACTTTGTCTATTTATCCTATCCATGCCCCACATAATTCTGCAGTTCTTTCAGTTTCTAAAACTTCTCAAGAGTTTTCTTCGAAAACAAAAACGGCAAAAACAGAGGAACCATTAGACTGAGGCCACGCTGCAGTAATTGTGGAGAGGAGGGAATTCCGGGTAACAGTTCGGGAAGCAGAACCCTCTCGAGGAATATGTATTAATTTGAAGTTCGATCCCGTTGATAGATTTGCAGGTTTCTCTTTTACTTTGTAGAAGAGGGGGAGGTGTCAGTCAGCAGTAAGGGGTTTTCACAGGAGGGCATGATTTGGAGATGCCAGTGTTGGACTGGGGTATAGAAAGTTAAAAATCACACAACACCAGGTTATAGACCAACAGGTTTAATTGGAAGCACTAGCTTTCGGAGCGCTGCTCCTTCATCAGGTGGTTGTCCGAAATCTAGAGCTCCCAATTAAATCTGTTGGACTATAACCTGGTGTTGTGTGATGTTTAACTTCACAGCAAGGGGTAGTCATGGGCAGCTGTTTAGTGAAGGTCGCTTCCACTGATGTGGGAAGGCAGTGCACGCAAAACCGTCCCTGCCCTAGATAGGTAACCTGAACCAAGATGGGCTTTCCAAGGTCAGGGGGTGCAGAGTGCTGAGGCCGCTGTCATCATTTAGTTCCCATGGGTCCCAAGTCCTTGGGATGCCGTGGCGCCTTAATGATGAATGGGATTGTGTGCAACCGAGACAGGGTCGTGGCAGAACAGTGTCGAGAGTGTGTTGCTGGAAACGCACAGCAGGGAAATCGATGTTTCGGGCTCCAGCATCTACAGAACTCCCTGTCTCCGAGCAGAACAGTGTTATCCGCTCAGGTTTAAGCAGAACGTCCGCAGCTACTCCTGCGGGTCCAACGAAACACAAAGCGCTATCCGGGAAGGCAAACGTAGGGGGTGGGGTCAGCAAGCACAGCGTAGGGTGATCCCGGTTCGTGAGGGGAAAAAGAAAACGTAGTGCGGTGAAATTAACATAGGAAGTGAAATTGACAAAGGACGTGAAATTGACATTGTCAGAGCAAACCTGCGCAGGAAGGAGGTAGAGAGGCATGGAGGGGCGGTGGGCAAGATGGAAAGGACGGGGTCAAGGGAGGGCACACACGGCTGTGTAAGGGCATGAACAAGTGTTACCCTTCATGGTGTCGTGGGGGGATGAAGGTCGGGTCTGCAGGCAATGATAGTCTCCAGCTGAGAGTCGTGAGAACCCGGAATCAGTGTGTGTGGGGGGGGGCGGGGGGGACTGTGTGTGTGTGTGTGTGTATATGTGTGTGTGTGTGTGTGTGTGTGTCTGCGTGTGTGGGTGCATGCGTGTGTGTGTGGCTGCATGTGTGTGTGTGTGGGTGCATGTGTGGGTGTGTGTGGCTGTGTGTGTGTGTGTGTCTGTGTGTGTGTGTATGCATGTAGGGATATGCGGGTGTGTGAGAGTGTGTGTAGGTGCATGTGTGTGAGTGTACTGGGGTATCAATTTGTGAGAATGTGCGTGAGTGGCTGTGAATGTGGAAGTGTTTGAGTGAGTTTATGAGAGAGAGCTTGTGTTTGAGAGAGGGTATGCATGTGTGTGTGGGTCGGTAGGAGTGTGCTTTTGTGTGTGTGCGTGTACTTGTGTAGTGTCCGTGAAATAGTATACAGTGCAGTGTTGTCACGTGTCGTGTGACATGAACCAAAGTGCCCAGTTAAAGTCATCCCCATGGGTACCGAACTTGACTATCAGCCTCTGCTTGGCCACTTTGCATTGTTGGCTGTCCCATAGTGTGCCTTGGAGGATTGTCACCCAGGGGTCCGAGACCGAAAGGCACAGAGCGCTGAAGTGCTCTCCGACTGGGAGGCTAGAACCAGTCTGACTCAAGATTGGGACACAGACAGACTTTAACCTCACACCTTTAATGCATTGTCTGAGCTGAGATGGCATCTCTTGTTAGACAACCTGAAGTTATCTCGACAACCTAACTTTGAAAAGGTTCTGAGGTTCTTATATTAAAGAACGGAAACTAGTAAACCCATTATAAAAGATGAAAGGCTTAACCTAAATGTGTTTAATATATCATTTCAGCTGCATTAAACTGTAATCCTTTTGCTATAAATACTGCGTCTTATGG
Source organism: Chiloscyllium punctatum (assembly GCF_047496795.1). NCBI lineage: Eukaryota > Metazoa > Chordata > Chondrichthyes > Orectolobiformes > Hemiscylliidae > Chiloscyllium > Chiloscyllium punctatum. The sequence goes on from NC_092753.1 coordinate 19,879,303, forward strand.
TCCTTCTTATCATCAGGTTGATCTACATCGGATACACTCCATCCATTCTTTATCCTTCAAAGAAAATCAGTCACCTTCATCAGACACTACCTTCCCTTAACAAATCCATGATGACTATATCGGATGATGACGTGGAGGAGCCTGTGGTGGACTGGGGAGGACAAAGTTCAAAATCACACAATACCAGGTTATCGTCCAAGTAGCTTTCGGAGCACTCCTAAAACTAGTGCTTCCAAGTAAAGCTGTTGGACTGTTATCTGGTGTTGTGTGATTTTTAACTTTATCCTGGATTAAACTTTCACTCACTGTGTGGTCACTTCTATCATCTCTCAGAGTTTTATCGAATCATTTTCTCATACTGGAAATATAAAAGCAGCTGGTGTCCACTCCTCCTATATTTGACCTGCACCTAAAACAATAACATTACCGATTCGATATGAGAAATAACGTTGTTTGGATATTTGTGAACTGTCCACCCACATTTCACTTGATATTAGGCTGTAGTTCACAAAAAACAAAATGAGAGTAATGTTGAATTGAGTGAAATCCGGAAACATTTCTGTCGAAATAAGATGGAAAACCAAGGAATTCTGCCATGACTCGTGTTTCTTTGAACCGTGCTCGACTTGACTCCTTAATCCTCCTGTGGACATACTCAACTTCAAAGTTGTGTCTGCACTCCAGAGGTCTGGCAGACTCAATGTGATGTGCAGACGGAGGTGTTTCATTCCCACTGAACCGATCGGCTCTTTTGGTTGTGGAGTGGTGTTAAAACGCACTGCTTGCGATGGCCGGGAATCGAACCCGGGTTAACTGCTTGGAAGGCAGCTATGCTCACCACTATACCACCATCGCCACAGGCTGAAGCGCTCTAGAAATCAGCTGATGTGCCATAATAGTTCTTGACTCGAAATTTCGTTGTTGTTTTGTTGGAAATTTTGCAGTGAAATATTAGAATTGAGAAGTCATCAAAGACCGAGTTTTACTGAGTGGATCGGTCTCCTGATGCCCCGCCTCACTTTTTAATACACACAAAGCAGCATTTCGGATTTCTCATCATCTGAAATCAATCAATAACAGAAATAGCACGAAAATCCCAGGGCAACCCTGGAACGATCACACAATTAAAACTTGTCAAGTTCTCAGAAAGGTTCACCGGACCGAAACGTCAACTCTGATTTCTCTTCATACAGCTTTACCACCGACTTCGGGTTTGGTTTCTGATTTACAGCGTAGACATAGTCATCGAGATAGAGATGTACAGCTCGGAAACAGACCCTTCGGTCCAACCTGCCCATGCCGACCAGATATCCCAACCCAATCTAGTCCCACCTGCCAGCACCCGGCCCATATCCTTCCAAACCCTTCCTCTTCATATACCCATCCAAATGCCTGGAAAATGTTGCAATTGTACCAGCCTCCGCCACTTCCTCTGGCAGCTCATTCCACACACGTACCACCCTCTGGATGAAAGCGTTGACCCTTTGGTCGCTTTTATATCTTTCGCCTCTCACACTAAACCTATGCCCTCTAGTTCTGGACTCCCCGACCCCAGGGAAAAGACTTTGTCTATTTATCCTATCCATGCCCCACATAATTCTGCAGTTCATTCAGTTTCTAAAACTTCTCAAGAGTTTTCTTCGAAAACAAAAACGGCAAAAACAGAGGAACCATTAGACTGAGGCCACGCTGCAGTAATTGTGGAGAGGAGGGAATTCCGGGTAACAGTTCGGGAAGCAGAACCCTCTCGAGGAATATGTATTAATTTGAAGTTCGATCCCGTTGATAGATTTGCAGGTTTCTCTTTTACTTTGTAGAAGAGGGGGAGGTGTCAGTCAGCAGTAAGGGGTTTTCACAGGAGGGCATGATTTGGAGATGCCAGTGTTGGACTGGGGTATAGAAAGTTAAAAATCACACAACACCAGGTTATAGACCAACAGGTTTAATTGGAAGCACTAGCTTTCGGAGCGCTGCTCCTTCATCAGGTGGTTGTCCGAAATCTAGAGCTTCCAATTAAATCTGTTGGACTATAACCTGGTGTTGTGTGATGTTTAACTTCACAGCAAGGGGTAGTCATGGGCAGCTGTTTAGTGAAGGTCGCTTCCACTGATGTGGGAAGGCAGTGCACGCAAAACCCTCCCTGCCCTAGATAGGTAACCTGAACCAAGATGGGCTTTCCAAGGTCAGGGGGTGCAGAGTGCTGAGGCCGCTGTCATCATTTAGTTCCCATGGGTCCCAAGTCCTTGGGATGCCGTGGCGCCTTAATGATGAATGGGATTGTGTGCAACCGAGACAGGGTCGTGGCAGAACAGTGTCGAGAGTGTGTTGCTGGAAACGCACAGCAGGGAAATCGATGTTTCGGGCTCCAGCATCTACAGACCTCCCTGTCTCCGAGCAGAACACTGTTATCCGCTCAGGTTTTAGCAGAACGTCCGCAGCTACTCCTGCGGGTCCAACGAAACACAAAGCGCTATCCGGGAAGGCAAACGTAGGGGGTGGGGTCAGCAAGCACAGCGTAGGGTGATCCCGGTTCGTGAGGGGAAAAAGAAAACGTAGTGCGGTGAAATTGACACAGGAAGTGAAATTGACAAAGGACGTGAAATTGACATTGTCAGAGCAACCCTGCGCAGGAAGGAGGTAGAGCGTCATGGAGGGGCGGTGGGCAAGATGGAAAGGACGGGGTCAAGGGAGGGCACACACGGCTGTGTAAGGGCATGAACAAGTGTTACCCTTCATGGTGTCGTGGGGGGATGAAGGTCGGGTCTGCAGGCAATGATAGTCTCCAGCTGAGAGTCGTGAGAACCCGGAATCAGTGTGTGTGGGGGGGGCGGGGGGGACTGTGTGTGTGTGTGTGTATATGTGTGTGTGTGTGTGTGTGTGTGTGTCTGCGTGTGTGGGTGCATGCGTGTGTGTGTGGGTGCATGTGTGGGTGTGTGTCCTGTGTGTGTGGGTGCATGCATGTGTGTGTGTGTGGGTGCATGTGTGGGTGTGTGTGGCTGTGTGTGTGTGTGGCTGTGTGTGTGTGTGTCTGTGTGTGTGTGTATGCATGTAGGGATATGCGGGTGTGTGAGAGTGTGTGTAGGTGCATGTGTGTGAGTGTACTGGGGTATCAATTTGTGAGAATGTGCGTGAATGGCTGTGAATGTGGAAGTGTTTGAGTGAGTTTATGAGAGAGAGCTTGTGTTTGAGAGAGGGTATGCATGTGTGTGTGGGTCGGTAGGAGTGTGCTTTTGTGTGTGTGCGTGTACTTGTGTCGTGTCCGTGAAATAGTATACAGTGCAGTGTTGTCACGTGTCGTGTGACATGAACCAAAGTGCCCAGTTAAAGTCATCCCCATGGGTACCGAACTTGACTATCAGCCTCTGCTTGGCCACTTTGCATTGTTGGCTGTCCCATAGTCTGCCTTGGAGGATTGTCACCCAGGGGTCCGAGACCGAAAGGCACAGAGCGCTGAAGTGCTCTCCGACTGGGAGGCTAGAACCAGTCTGACTCAAGATTGGGACACAGACAGACTTTAACCTCACACCTTTAATGCATTGTCTGAGCTGAGATGGCATCTCTTGTTAGACAACCTGAAGTTATCTCGACAACGTAACTTTGAAAAGGTTCTGAGGTTCTTATATTAAAGAACGGAAACTAGTAAACCCATTATAAAAGATGAAAGGCTTAACCTAAATGTGTTTAATATATCATTTCAGCTGCATTAAACTGTAATCCTTTTGCTATAAATACTGCGTCTTATGGTCCTTCTTATCATCAGGTTGATCTACATCGGATACACTCCATCCATTCTTTATCTTTCAAAGAAAATCAGTCACCTTCATCAGACACTACCTTCCCTTAACAAATCCATGATGACTATATCGGATGATGACGTGGAGGAGCCTGTGGTGGACTGGGGAGGACAAAGTTCAAAATCACACAATACCAGGTTATCGTCCAAGTAGCTTTCGGAGCACTCCTAAAACTAGTGCTTCCAAGTAAAGCTGTTGGACTGTAATCTGGTGTTGTGTGATTTTTAACTTTATCCTGGATTAAACTTTCACTCACTGTGTGGTCACTTCTATCATCTCTCAGAGTTTTATCGAATCATTTTCTCATACTGGAAATATAAAAGCAGCTGGTGTCCACTCCTCCTATTTCTGACCTGCACCTAAAACAATAACATTACCGATTCGATATGAGAAATAACGTTGTTTGGATATTTGTGAACTGTCCACCCACATTTCACTTGATATTAGGCTGTAGTTCACAAAAAACAAAATGAGAGTAATGTTGAAATGAGTGAAATCCGGAAACATTTCTTTCGAAATAAGATGGAAAACCAAGGAATTCTGCCATGACTCGTGTTTCTTTGAACCGTGCTCGACTTGACTCCTTAATCCTCCTGGGGACATCCTCAACTTCAAAGTTGTGTCTGCACTCCAGAGGTCTGGCAGACTCAATGTGATGTGCAGACGGAGGTGTTTCAATCCCACTGAATCGATCGGCTCTTTTGGTTGTGGAGTGGTGTTAAAATGCACTGCTTGCGATGGCCGGGAATCGAACCCGGGTCAACTGCTTGGAAGGCAGCTATGCTCACCACTATACCACCATCGCTACAGGCTGAAGCGCTCTAGAAATCAGCTGATGTGCCATAATAGTTCTTGACTCGAAATTTCGTTGTTCTTTTGTTGGAAATTTTGCAGTGAAATATTAGAATTGAGAAGTCATCAAAGACCGAGTTTTACTGAGTGGATCGGTCTCCTGATGCCCCGCCTCACTTTTTAATACACACAAAGCAGCATTTCGGATTTCTCATCATCTGAAATCAATCAATAACAGAAATAGCACGAAAATCCCAGGGCAACCCTGGAACGATCACACAATTAAAACTTGTCAAGTTCTCAGAAAGGTTCACCGGACCGAAACGTCAACTCTGATTTCTCTTCATACAGCTTTACCACCGACTTCGGGTTTGGTTTCTGATTTACAGCGTAGACATAGTCATCGAGATAGAGATGTACAGCTCGGAAACAGACCCTTCGGTCCAACCTGCCCATGCCGACCAGATATCCCAACCCAATCTAGTCCCACCTGCCAGCACCCGGCCCATATCCTTCCAAACCCTTCCTCTTCATATACCCATCCAAATGCCTGGAAAATGTTGCAATTGTACCAGCCTCCGCCACTTCCTCTGGCAGCTCATTCCACACACGTACCACCCTCTGGATGAAAGCGTTGACCCTTTGGTCGCTTTTATATCTTTCGCCTCTCACACTAAACCTATGCCCTCTAGTTCTGGACTCCCCGACCCCAGGGAAAAGACTTTGTCTATTTATCCTATCCATGCCCCACATAATTCTGCAGTTCTTTCAGTTTCTAAAACTTCTCAAGAGTTTTCTTAGAAAACAAAAACGGCAAAAACAGAGGAACCATTAGACTGAGGCCACGCTGCAGTAATTGTGGAGAGGAGGGAATTCCGGGTAACGGTTCGGGAAGCAGAACCCTCTCGAGGAATATGTATTAATTTGAAGTTCGATCCCGTTGATAGATTTGCAGGTTTCTCTTTTACTTTGTAGAAGAGGGGGAGGTGTCAGTCAGCAGTAAGGGGTTTTCACAGGAGGGCATGATTTGGAGATGCCAGTGTTGGACTGGGGTATAGAAAGTTAAAAATCACACAACACCAGGTTATAGACCAACAGGTTTAATTGGAAGCACTAGCTTTCGGAGCGCTGCTCCTTCATCAGGTGGTTGTCCGAAATCTAGAGCTTCCAATTAAATCTGTTGGACTATAACCTGGTGTTGTGTGATGTTTAACTTCACAGCAAGGGGTAGTCATGGGCAGCTGTTTAGTGAAGGTCGCTTCCACTGATGTGGGAAGGCAGTGCACGCAAAACCCTCCCTGCCCTAGATAGGTAACCTGAACCAAGATGGGCTTTCCAAGGTCAGGGGGTGCAGAGTGCTGAGGCCGCTGTCATCATTTAGTTCCCATGGGTCCCAAGTCCTTGGGATGCCGTGGCGCCTTAATGATGAATGGGATTGTGTGCAACCGAGACAGGGTCGTGGCAGAACAGTGTCGAGAGTGTGTTGCTGGAAACGCACAGCAGGGAAATCGATGTTTCGGGCTCCAGCATCTACAGACCTCCCTGTCTCCGAGCAGAACAGTGTTATCCGCTCAGGTTTTAGCAGAACGTCCGCAGCTACTCCTGCGGGTCCAACGAAACACAAAGCGCTATCCGGGAAGGCAAACGTAGGGGGTGGGGTCAGCAAGCACAGCGTAGGGTGATCCCGGTTCGTGAGGGGAAAAAGAAAACGTAGTGCGGTGAAATTAACACAGGAAGTGAAATTGACAAAGGACGTGAAATTGACATTGTCAGAGCAAACCTGCGCAGGAAGGAGGGAGAGCGTCATGGAGGGGCGGTGGGCAAGATGGAAAGGACGGGGTCAAGGGAGGGCACAGACGGCAGTGTAAGGGCATGAGCAAGTGTTACCCTTCATGGTGTCGTGGGGGGATGAAGGTCGGGTCTGCAGGCAATGATAGTCTCCAGCTGAGAGTCGTGAGAACCCGGAATCAGTGTGTGTGGGGGGGGCGGGGGGGACTGTGTGTGTGTGTGTGTGTGTATATGTGTGTGTGTGTGTGTGTGTGTCTGCGTGTGTGGGTGCATGCGTGTGTGTGTGGCTGCATGTGTGTGTGTGTGGGTGCATGTGTGGGTGTGTGTGGCTGTGTGTGTGTGTGTCTGTGTGTGTGTGTATGCATGTAGGGATATGCGGGTGTGTGAGAGTGTGTGTAGGTGCATGTGTGTGAGTGTACTGGGGTATCAATTTGTGAGAATGTGCGTGAGTGGCTGTGAATGTGGAAGTGTTTGAGTGAGTTTATGAGAGAGAGCTTGTGTTTGAGAGAGGGTATGCATGTGTGTGTGGGTCGGTAGGAGTGTGCTTTTGTGTGTGTGCGTGTACTTGTGTAGTGTCCGTGAAATAGTATACAGTGCAGTGTTGTCACGTGTCGTGTGACATGAACCAAAGTGCCCAGTTAAAGTCATCCCCATGGGTACCGAACTTGACTATCAGCCTCTGCTTGGCCACTTTGCATTGTTGGCTGTCCCATAGTCTGCCTTGGAGGATTGTCACCCAGGGGTCCGAGACCGAAAGGCACAGAGCGCTGAAGTGCTCTCCGACTGGGAGGCTAGAACCAGTCTGACTCAAGATTGGGACACAGACAGACTTTAACCTCACACCTTTAATGCATTGTCTGAGCTGAGATGGCATCTCTTGTTAGACAACCTGAAGTTATCTCGACAACGTAACTTTGAAAAGGTTCTGAGGTTCTTATATTAAAGAACGGAAACTAGTAAACCCATTATAAAAGATGAAAGGCTTAACCTAAATGTGTTTAATATATCATTTCAGCTGCATTAAACTGTAATCCTTTTGCTATAAATACTGCGTCTTATGGTCCTTCTTATCATCAGGTTGATCTACATCGGATACACTCCATCCATTCTTTATCCTTCAAAGAAAATCAGTCACCTTCATCAGACACTACCTTCCCTTAACAAATCCATGATGACTATATCGGATGATGACGTGGAGGAGCCTGTGGTGGACTGGGGAGGACAAAGTTCAAAATCACACAATACCAGGTTATCGTCCAAGTAGCTTTCGGAGCACTCCTAAAACTAGTGCTTCCAAGTAAAGCTGTTGGACTGTAATCTGGTGTTGTGTGATTTTTAACTTTATCCTGGATTGAACTTTCACTCACTGTGTGGTCACTTCTATCATCTCTCAGAGTTTTATCGAATCATTTTCTCATACTGGAAATATAAAAGCAGCTGGTGTCCACTCCTCCTATTTCTGACCTGCACCTAAAACAATAACATTACCGATTCGATATGAGAAATAACGTTGTTTGGATATTTGTGAACTGTCCACCCACATTTCACTTGATATTAGGCTGTAGTTCACAAAAAACAAAATGAGAGTAATGTTGAAATGAGTGAAATCCGGAAACATTTCTTTCGAAATAAGATGGAAAACCAAGGAATTCTGCCATGACTCGTGTTTCTTTGAACCGTGCTCGACTTGACTCCTTAATCCTCCTGGGGACATCCTCAACTTCAAAGTTGTGTCTGCACTCCAGAGGTCTGGCAGACTCAATGTGATGTGCAGACGGAGGTGTTTCAATCCCACTGAATCGATCGGCTCTTTTGGTTGTGGAGTGGTGTTAAAATGCACTGCTTGCGATGGCCGGGAATCGAACCCGGGTCAACTGCTTGGAAGGCAGCTATGCTCACCACTATACCACCATCGCTACAGGCTGAAGCGCTCTAGAAATCAGCTGATGTGCCATAATAGTTCTTGACTCGAAATTTCGTTGTTGTTTTGTTGGAAATTTTGCAGTGAAATATTAGAATTGAGAAGTCATCAAAGACCGAGTTTTACTGAGTGGATCGGTCTCCTGATGCCCCGCCTCACTTCTTAATACACACAAAGCAGCATTTCGGATTTCTCATCATCTGAAATCAATCAATAACAGAAATAGCACGAAAATCCCAGGGCAACCCTGGAACGATCACACAATTAAAACTTGTCAAGTTCTCAGAAAGGTTCACCGGACCGAAACGTCAACTCTGATTTCTCTTCATACAGCTTTACCACCGACTTCGGGTTTGGTTTCTGATTTACAGCGTAGACATAGTCATCGAGATCGAGATGTACAGCTCGGAAACAGACCCTTCGGTCCAACCTGCCCATGCCGACCAGATATCCCAACCCAGTCTAGTCCCACCTGCCAGCACCCGGCCCATATCCTTCCAAACCCTTCCTTTTCATATACCCATCCAAATGCCTGGAAAATGTTGCAATTGTACCAGCCTCCGCCACTTCCTCTGGCAGCTCATTCCACACACGTACCACCCTCTGGATGAAAGCGTTGACCCTTTGGTCGCTTTTATATCTTTCGCCTCTCACACTAAACCTATGCCCTCTAGTTCTGGACTCCCCGACCCCAGGGAAAAGACTTTGTCTATTTATCCTATCCATGCCCCACATAATTCTGCAGTTCTTTCAGTTTCTAAAACTTCTCAAGAGTTTTCTTAGAAAACAAAAACGGCAAAAACAGAGGAACCATTAGACTGAGGCCACGCTGCAGTAATTGTGGAGAGGAGGGAATTCCGGGTAACAGTTCGGGAAGCAGAACCCTCTCGAGGAATATGTATTAATTTGAAGTTCGATCCCGTTGATAGATTTGCAGGTTTCTCTTTTACTTTGTAGAAGAGGGGGAGGTGTCAGTCAGCAGTAAGGGGTTTTCACAGGAGGGCATGATTTGGAGATGCCAGTGTTGGACTGGGGTATAGAAAGTTAAAAATCACACAACACCAGGTTATAGACCAACAGGTTTAATTGGAAGCACTAGCTTTCGGAGCGCTGCTCCTTCATCAGGTGGTTGTCCGAAATCTAGAGCTTCCAATTAAATCTGTTGGACTATAACCTGGTGTTGTGTGATGTTTAACTTCACAGCAAGGGGTAGTCATGGGCAGCTGTTTAGTGAAGGTCGCTTCCACTGATGTGGGAAGGCAGTGCACGCAAAACCCTCCCTGCCCTAGATAGGTAACCTGAACCAAGATGGGCTTTCCAAGGTCAGGGGGTGCAGAGTGCTGAGGCCGCTGTCATCATTTAGTTCCCATGGGTCCCCAGTCCTTGGGATGCCGTGGCGCCTTAATGATGAATGGGATTGTGTGCAACCGAGACAGGGTCGTGGCAGAACAGTGTCGAGAGTGTGTTGCTGGAAACGCACAGCAGGGAAATCGATGTTTCGGGCTCCAGCATCTACAGACCTCCCTTTCTGCGAGCAGAACAGTGTTATCCGCTCAGGTTTAAGCAGAACGTCCGCAGCTTCTCCTGCGGGTCCAACGAAACACAAAGCGCTATCGGGAAGGCAAACGTAGGGGGTGGGGTCAGCAAGCACAGCGAAGGGTGATCCCGGTTCGTGAGGGGAAAAAGAAAACGTAGTGCGGTGAAATTGACATAGGAAGTGAAATTGACATTGTCAGAGCAACCCAGCGCAGGAATGAGGTAGAGGGGCATGGAGGGGCGGTGGGCAAGATGGAAAGGACGGGGTCAAGGGAGGGCACAGACGGCTGTGTAAGGGCATGAACAAGTGTTACCCTTCATGGTGTCGTGGGGGGATGAAGGTCGGGTCTGCAGGCAATGATAGTCTCCAGCTGAGAGTCGTGAGAACCCGGAATCAGTCTGTGTGTCGGGGGGGACCGTGTGTGTGTGTGTGTGTGTGTGTGTGTGTGTGTATGTCTGTGTGTGTCTGCGTGTGTGGGTGCATGCGTGTGTGTGGCTGCATGTGTGTGGGTGCATGTGTGGGTGTGTGTCCTGTGTGTGTGTGTGTCTGCGTGTGTGGGTGCATACATGTGTGTGTGTGTGGGTGCATGTGTGGGTGTGTGTGGTAGTGTGTGTGTGTCTGTGTGTGTGTGTGCATGTAGGGATATGCGGGTCTGTGAGAGTGTGTGTAGGTGCATGTGTGTGAGTGTACTGGGGTATCAATTTGTGAGAATGTGCGTGAGTTGCTGTGAATGTGGAAGTGTTTGAGTGAGTTTATGAGAGAGAGCTTGTGTTTGAGAGAGGGTATGCATGTGTGTGTGGGTCGGTAGGAGTGTGCTTTTGTGTGTGTGCGTGTACTTGTGAGTGTCGGTGAAATAGTATACAGTGCAGTGTTGTCACGTGTCGTGTGACATGAACCAAAGTGCCCAGTTAAAGTCATCCCCATGGGTACCGAACTTGACTATCAGCCTCTGCTTGGCCACTTTGCATTGTTGGCTGTCCCATAGTCTGCCTTGGAGGATTGTCACCCAGGGGTCCGAGACCGAAAGGCACAGAGCGCTGAAGTGCTCTCCGACTGGGAGGCTAGAACCAGTCTGACTCAAGATTGGGACACAGACAGACTTTAACCTCACACCTTTAATGCATTGTCTGAGCTGAGATGGCATCTCTTGTTAGACAACCTGAAGTTATCTCGACAACGTAACTTTGAAAAGGTTCTGAGGTTCTTATATTAAAGAACGGAAACTAGTAAACCCATTATAAAAGATGAAAGGCTTAACCTAAATGTGTTTAATATATCATTTCAGCTGCATTAAACTGTAATCCTTTTGCTATAAATACTGCGTCTTATGGTCCTTCTTATCATCAGGTTGATCTACATCGGATACACTCCATCCATTCTTTATCCTTCAAAGAAAATCAGTCACCTTCATCAGACACTACCTTCCCTTAACAAATCCATGATGACTATATCGGATGATGACGTGGAGGAGCCTGTGGTGGACTGGGGAGGACAAAGTTCAAAATCACACAATACCAGGTTATCGTCCAAGTAGCTTTCGGAGCACTCCTAAAACTAGTGCTTCCAAGTAAAGCTGTTGGACTGTAATCTGGTGTTGTGTGATCTTTAACTTTATCCTGGATTAAACTTTCACTCACTCTGTGGTCACTTCTATCATCTCTCAGAGTTTTATCGAATCATTTTCTCATACTGGAAATATAAAAGCAGCTGGTGTCCACTCCTCCTATTTCTGACCTGCACCTCAAACAATAACATTACCGATTCGATATGAGAAATAACGTTGTTTGGATATTTGTGAACTGTCCACCCACATTTCACTTGATATTGGGCTGTAGTTCACAAAAAACAAAATGAGAGTAATGTTGAAATGAGTGAAATCCGGAAACATTTCTTTCGAAATAAGATGGAAAACCAAGGAATTCTGCCATGACTCGTGTTTCTTTGAACCGTGCTCGACTTGACTCCTTAATCCTCCTGGGTACATCCTCAACTTCAAAGTTGTGTCTGCACTCCAGAGGTCTGGCAGACTCAATGTGATGTGCAGACGGAGCTGTTTCATTTCCACTGAATCGATCGGCTCTTTCTGTTGTGGAGTGGTGTTAAAATGCACGGCTGGCGATGGCCGGGAATCGAACACGGGTCAACTGCTTGGAAGGCAGCTATGCTCACCGCTATACCACCATCGCTACAGCCAGAAGTGCTCTAGAAATCAGCTGATGTGCCATAATAGTTCTTGACTCGAAATTTCGTTGTTGTTTTGTTGGAAATTTGCAGTGAAATATAAGAATTGAGAAGTCATCAAAGACCGAGTTTTACTGAGTGGATCGGTCTCCTGATGCCCCGCCTCACTTTTTAATACACACAAAGCAGCATTTCGGATTTCTCATCATCTGAAATCAATCAATAACAGAATTAGCACGAAAATCCCAGGGCAACCCTGGAACGATCACACAATTAAAACTTGTCAAGTTCTCAGAAAGGTTCACCGGACCGAAACGTGATCTCTGATTTCTCTTCATACAGCTTTACCACCGACTTCGGGTTTGGTTTCTGATTTACAGCGTAGACATAGTCATCGAGATAGAGATGTACAGCTCGGAAACAGACCCTTCGGTCCAACCTGCCCATGCCGACCAGATATCCCAACCCAATCTAGTCCCACCTGCCAGCACCCGGCCCATATCCTTCCAAACCCTTCCTATTCATATACCCATCCAAATGCCTCGAAAATGTTGCAATTGTACCAGCCTCCGCCACTTCCTCTGGCAGCTCATTCCACACATGTACCACCCTCTGGATGAAGCGTTGACCCTTTGGTCGCTTTTATATCTTTCGCCTCTCACACTAAACCTATGCCCTCTAGTTCTGGACTGCCCGACCCCAGGGAAAAGACTTTGTCTATTTATCCTATCCATGCCCCACATAATTCTGCAGTTCTTTCAGTTTCTAAAACTTCTCAAGAGTTTTCTTAGAAAACAAAAACGGCAAAAACAGAGGAACCATTAGACTGGGAGGAAGTCGTAGCCAGGCACAGTGATGTCGGGACAGGAATACCGATCAATGCAGGGGACACAGAGAGCAGGGTCACTGGACAAGGGATTATTGGATCACAGCCCCTCTTGTAGCAGTCCACCCATGCACTACCCTCAGGTACTCAGCGAAACGGTGCCCATCCACAGAGAGAGCCTCCGCACGCCTCCTGTATTATGATTGAGCCATTTCCCCAACACGCGAGACCCTTGGGCTACTGCAGGAGCGAGGTTTTGCAGGCTGTCTCTAAACGCTCCTCACACTCCCCGTCTGCGAATCCAATCCACGTGGAGGTAGGGGGGACATTTCATTGTCTCAGTGAGGAAGTCCTTGAGGAGTGGGATAGGTTAATGAACTCTCTGTCTCAGGAGCAAAGAATCCAGTTGAAATGATTGGTGCAGCAGCATGACAACATATGCAGGAATAAGATGAGGAGGACTAATACTGTTGTGCATGAGCTGGAAGTTGGGAATGCTGATGCATAAAATAACACCCCTGCAGACTTCTTCATTTCAAAGCCACACAGGTCCAGAAGGAAGTGGATGTCATGCTTAACGGAGATATCTTCGAACTGAGTCAGAGCAAGTGGAGTTCGCCGATCGTGATAGTTCCCAAACCTGACAAGACTCAATGGTTTTGTGTGGACTATTGGAAGATCAATGCCGTAACAAAATCAGACTCATACAAGATTGGAGGACTGTAGGGTGAAGGTTGGATAAACGAGTTACATCAGAAAGTTGGACTTCCTGTGTGGTTATTGACAGGTACCTTTATCAGAGAAAGTGAAAGAGGTTTCTGCATTTGTCATTCCAAATGGGCTATATCAATTCAAAGTGGAATGAAGAACACACCAGCCACATCCCAAAGATTTATGAACAGAGTCGTGGCTGAGTTAACAAACTGTGCAGTTTATCTGGATGATATATTGATGTTTAGCAAGTCATGGAAAGATCACATGGTACAGTTGGCAGAGCTCTTTGAACAATTAAGAGAAATAAAACCGTAATAAATGTAAAGAAAACAGAATTTGCGAAAACCGAGGTGATGCTTTTGGGGCATAAAATCTGTCATGGAATGTTGACCTCAAGGATCGCAAAGACAAAGGCCATCAAGGAATTTCATCTGACAGCACGTGTTATTGTGAATTCAACAGATAAATTACAACTAAGATTGGACAGATACCTTATGTTATGTATATGTTTGCAGAAATTTAATATGATCTTAAATTAATGTCTTGTGTATTTTATTGTAATGGGATTTAAGAATTAGAAAAAAGATGAAGCAGTTGTTTCATTATGATGGTCCATCTTTTTCTTAACCGGGGGGGAGGTGTTATGAAGTTGAAGTTTAAGAGAGAGTAAATGCTGTTCTGAACTGAGAGCTGACACGCACCTGTGGTGACTAGATGGCAGTTTCAGAGAGTATTGGAAATTTGAAAATATGTATAATTTGGCTGTGAAATGGATACATGAGTTGGTTGCTGCTTTGACAAGAATTCAAACTAAACCAATCATTTTGAATTATGCCCCAGGATACTAAAACCCAATCGCGTTTGTATTGATTGTTTTTGCAAACATACAACCAGTGAGACGATCTGATGTTGGGGTATTAAAAAAAAAGCCGGCATTTAGAAAGTCTGACAGAGCAACTGTTATTGAGAGAGTAACTGCTATCAAGAAAGACTGCCATTCAAAAACACTCTCTGTCAGAGGTATCTTCTTCATATGAAATATCTTCACATTAAAAGGCAGAAAGCAACCCAGAGAGATCTTCAGCCAAAAGAAGACAGACACCGGAGACGACAGCCACTATATGGTTTTGAAACTAAATTGATGTAATATTAATATATTTTTTTTATTGGAAGTGTTCATTGTTATAGAATTGTAGGCAGACAATAAGCAGTTAAGAGAGGGAGGAAGGAGCTTAGAGTTGTGATTTGTTGTTTAATGTTCACTTTTAGAGTTAAGGAATAAATTAATGTTATTTTCTCTAAATAGTGGAATTTGGATGTTCTCTATTACTCATATTTTAACAGATTATGAGGTGAGGTGAACCTTTTTGGGTGTTTCGTTTAATTAACAGAGGAGTTCACCACCGTGTCATAATACAATACATAAAGCCATAGTATCATCACAGAAGACAGAATGATGCTGCCTCCGGAGATGAGTGACTGGGCTT
The DNA here is from genome assembly GCF_047496795.1 of Chiloscyllium punctatum. NCBI lineage: Eukaryota > Metazoa > Chordata > Chondrichthyes > Orectolobiformes > Hemiscylliidae > Chiloscyllium > Chiloscyllium punctatum. Next base: position 19,894,343 of record NC_092753.1, read on the forward strand.
GCAACAATGGTGAGCTGTCAGAGTAATAATGAACATGGTGATTGGCCATTGGTGTTGGTGTGATGATGTGGGCGGTCAGGCAGAGGAATGATGGCATGAATGCCAATAGGATGGGAATGTTGGTGAGGTATGTGTGAGAAAGAGAGTGATAATGTACATGGAGACTGGACATGGAGATGTGCATGCTGGGTTTAGAGTGATGGTGGGTTCGCTATGGAGTGCTATGATGGCCATGGTAACTGACCATTGGGATGCCAGTAATGTTGGATTCTGGGAATGGCCAATAGGATGTGGGAGATAGTACAGAGGAGGTTTGGTGATGAACATGGAAACTCGCCAATAACATAGCAGTGATGGTGAGGTGGGCAGTAGGACACAGAATGAAGTATGTGGATACTGTATTTCAGAGTTTTAATTCAGAAATCTTTTGAGGTATCAAGTGGATTCAGTGAACAGTTAGGAAGGCAAATGCAATGTTTGCATTTGTTTTGAATGGACTAGAATACAAGAGCAGAAGTGAACTGTTGAGGCTGTACAAAGTTCTGGTCAGACGGCATTTTCTACATTGTGAGCAGCTATGAGCCCTGTGTCAAAGGAGGGATGTGTTACCCAAGGAAGTGACAGAGAAGGTCTACAAGAATGGTTCTGGGTTGTCATATGAGGAGAAGTCGAGGAATCTGAGCCAGAACACAAGGCTGAGTAGATAGATGATGTGGGGCCTCACTGAAAATTATAGACAGTTACCTTGGATGAGGGGAATGGCCAATTCGATGGGGGCTAATAGTTGGGATGAATGTGTTGCTTGACGTGGAGATTGTCCAATGGGATGAGAGAAATGGTGTGGGAAAGTGAGAGTAATGATGGACATGGTGTGTGGAATGAGGATGGTGTGGAGTTTTGGAACAGTGTAGGGATGGGGATGATATGAGATATGTGATAGTGTGGAGGATGAAGACAGGGGATGGAGATTGTTAAAAATCACACGGCACCAGGTTGTAGTCCAACAGGTTTATTTGGAAGTACCAGCATTCACAGCACTGCTCCTTCATGAGGGAGCTGTGGAGCAGGACTATAAGACACAGACTTTATAGAAAAAGATCACAGTGTCATGCAACTGAAATGATATGTTGAACAAACCTAGATTGCTGTTAAGTCTTTCATCTTTTCGAATGGGCTGCAGGTTTCAGTTCATTAATATGTAAATCCCAGAACTTCTTTCAAGTCACATGCTTGAGATAACTTCAGGCTTTATTAGAAAAGAGATGACATTTCAGCTCAGACAATGCATTAACTGTGTGAAGTTAGAGCCTGTCTGTATCTTAATCTTGAGCCAGACTGGTTCTATTTCCAAAGTAGGAATTTGTAAAATGTTACATGGATTGACTTGCTTGCATTGACTGCTTGCAAATTGTGTGCTTTTTGAACAAAATAGAATCTATCTGCAATTACAATACTGTAAACGCAAAATCACCCCATAGACTTACATGAGTGTGTGCGTGCATGTAAGTCTCAGAGACTCTGAGTGATTTTATGTGGGTGTGTGGTAAAGACTGTGAGTGTGTGCATGTAAATGTTAATGCTTGTGAGAGGGTGTGTTTGGGTGTGTGCATTCTTGGTAGAGTGTGTGCATGAGTATGACGGAGAATAAGCCTGTGAGAGAGTGTGTACATGGGTGTGAGTGTGGGTGGTGTATGTGTGTGTATGATAGGGTCCATGTGAGTATGTAACAGTGTGTGGGTATTGTGTAGTGCGGTCCCCTGTAGTGTGGCATGAACCCAAAATCCTGGTTGAAGCTATCCTCATGGGTACCAAACTTATATGAGCCTCTGCCCGGCCACAGTGCAATGTTGCGTATCCCGAAGTCGGCCTTGGAGGACAGTCCCCTGAAGATCTGAGGCCGGATGTCCCTGACTGCTGAAGTGTTCCCTGACTGGGAGAGAATGTGCCTCCACATCTTGACTTATTGTACTCACGTGTACCCTAGTAGAGTGAAATAAACAGGCAGGAGGCTGGAAGAACACAGCAAGCCAGGCAGCATCAGGAGGTGGAGATGTCGATGTTTCGGGTATAACTCTTCTTCAAGACCTCCTGATGCTGCCTGGCTTGCTGTGTCCTCCAGCCTCCTGCAGTATTTTTTGTCGTAATCTAAGTGCAGCTTTGTTTTGTGAGCAGAACAAGCAGATCATAACAAGCAAGGACATATAGATCAGAGGGTGTCTGGGCAGAGCCAGGCATACACGTTACACTGCACAGAAGGTGCACAAAGCAGTTTCAACAACAGCAATATCAACATTATTTTAACTGAGAGGGGTCCTTGCAGCAGTCTAAAAACAGGAGGGGATGAGGCCAGTTATGAGAGATTAAGGATGATATGTGGAATGGGGACAGATTGGAGGATAGTTGTGAGGGAAGGGGATGGTGTGTGGATTGGATATGGGACTTCATCCAACCGCCAATTAAATGAAGGATAGGAACGGAAGCCCCGCCCACTGCGACGATTCCGTCACTGCCGTGAAGGCCAGCTTCCGGCTGATCGGCAGGGGGCGGGGCTAGTGACGAGACAATGGGGTCAGGGGAAAACGGGGTGGGTCTCCGGGTGGGGCGGGGCTTGATATTGGGGAAGAGACGTCAGTGGGCGGGGCGCGGTATCCAGGAGAGGCGTCGGAGGCCAGGCGAGGTGTCCGGGGAGGATGGCCAGGGGGGCGGGGCTTGGTTGCCAGGGGGCGTGGGTTGGCAAACCAGGTGAGGCGTTAGGGGGCGGGGCTTAGTTGCCGGGGCGGGGCTTAGTTGCCAGGGCGGGGAATAAGTGGGCGGGGCTTGGTGTCCATGGGCGGAGGGCGAGGTTTCAGGGGACAGTGCTGAGTGTCTGGGAGTGAGGTCGAGGGGCGGGGCTACGTTTCCCGTCGTGACATCAGGGGGCGGGGTTCTCAGCGCAATGGCGGTGGTGGTGGTCGCTCTCGGGTTGCAGCTGGAGCGAGCGGCGGTGGCGGTTCCCGCTCGAGCAGGTACGGTGTGGGCAGAGTCATGCCCCTGTCACCCGGCCATTGTCAGCAGTGATGACCCATGTGCCCCTGCATTAACCCCGTCTCTCTCTCTCTGGGCCTGAAGGTTGGCGGTTGATGTCGGCCTCGGCTGAAGCCTCGATAGCCCCGGACACGCGAGAGAACGAGACGGTCTCGCCGCGATTTGTGAACCGCAACCCCCGGAACCTGGAGCGTCTGGCGCTGGCGAGGAAGGACAACGGCTGGCAGAGCACCTGGCCGAGGGGCAGCTACTGGCACCGGTGAGCACCGGACACCACATGGGACAGAACAGTACAGGCCCTTCGGCCCACCATGTTGTGCTGAGCATTTATCTAACATCAAACACATCTACACACCCTGCAAATTACTGCCGTCCATGTGCTTGTCCAGCAGTTGCTTAAATGTCCCTAATGTCTCTGACTTTTCTACCACCGCTGGCAGTGCATTCCACACACCCACCGCTCTCTGAATAAAGAACCTACCTCTCACATCGCCCCTATACCTTTCTGCAGTCACCTTAAAATTATGACCTCTTGTGTCACCCATTTCTGCCCGGGGGTGGGGGGTGGGGGGTGGGGAAGTCTCTGGCTACCTACTCTATCTAAGCCTCTCATCAACTTGTACACCTCTATCGGGAAAAATCCACTCCATCTTCCTTCGCTTTGCCCTTGACTGTATCTGTCTGCTTTCCCCTCTTCCAGCTTCTGCCCTCAGTTTGTCAACAGCATTCCGATACAAAGTTAAAAATCACACAACACCCGGTTATAGTCCCAACAGGTTTAATTGGGAGCACTATCTTTCGGAGTGCCGCTCGTCCTTCTTCAGGTGGTTGTGATGAAGGAGCGGCACTCCGAAAGCTCGTGTGCTTCCAATTAAACCCGTTGGACTATAACCTGGTGTTGTGTGATTTTTAACTTTGTACACCTCAGTCCAGCAGTGGCATCTCCAAATGATGAGCATTCAGATAGCAAGTCAAAGAGTCATAGAGATGTACAGCATGGGAACAGTCCAACTTGTCCATACCGACCAGATATCTCAACCCAGTCTGGCACCTCCCAGCACCTGGCCCATATCCCTCCAAACCATTCCTATTCGTATACCCATTCATTGCCTTTTAAATGTTGTAATTGTACCAGCCTCCACCACTTCCTCTGGCAGCTCATTTCATACACGCACCACCCTCTGTGTGAAAAAGTTGCCCCTTAGGTCTCTTTTATGTCTTCCCCTCTCACCCTAAGCTTATTGCTCTAGTTCTGAGATCTCCTTACAAATTTGTTTCTCAATTTCTCTCTGGCTATGAGGGAGTCTATAATACAAGTACAACAAGCCCTTTCTTATTTCAGTTCCACCCAAATAACTTCCCTGGATGTATTTTCGAGAATATCCTCCCTCAGTACAGCAGTAATGCTATCCCTTATCAAAAACGCCACTCCCCCTCCTCTGTTGCCTCCCTTTCTATCCTTCCTCGCATTTGTATCCTGGAACATTAAGCTGCCAGTTCTGTCCATCCCTGAGCTATGTTTCTCTAATTGTTATGATATCCCAGTCCCATGTTCCTAACCATGCCCTCAGTTCATCTGCCTTCCCTGTGAGGCCTCTTGCATTGAAATAAATGCAGTTTAATTTATCAGTCCTACTCTGTTCTCTGCTTTGTTCCTGCCTGCCCTTACTGTTTGACTCGCCTTTGTTCTCAACTGTACCAGTCTCAGATTGATCTCTTTCCTCACTATCTCCCTGGGTCCCACAGCCCCATCATACTAGTTTAAATCCTCCCAAGCAGCTCTAACAAATCTCCCTGCCAGTATATTAGTCCTCTTCCAATTTAGGTACAATCCATCCTTCTTGTGCAGGTCACCTCTACCCCAAAAGAGCTTCCAATGATCCAAAATTTTGAATCCTTCTCCCGTGCACCTGCTCCTCAGCCATGCATTCATCTGCTCTATCCTCCTATTCCTGCCCTCACTAGCTCATAGCACCAGGAGTAATCCAGATATTAGTACTCTCATGGGCCTCCTTTTTAAATTCCTGCCTAACTCCCTGTAATCTCCTTTCAGAATCTCAATCTTTTCCCTTCCTATGTCATTGGTTCCAATGACCTCCTGCTGGCCCCTCTTCCACTTGAGAACATTCTGCATCCCCTCTGAGACATCCTTGACTCTGGCACCAGGAATGCAACACACCATTCTGATTTTATGCTGCTGGCCACAGGACCATCTGTCCTCAAATTCTAGACAGTCCTCAAATTCAATCGATCTCTTGGAACCTGATGTACCTGTCATTGCATTAGAACTGGTCTCAGTACCAGAATCTTGGCTGTTTGCTACGTTTCCCTGAGAATCATCAACCCCACATGTTCCAAAAAAGCATACTTATTTGAAACGGGGATAGCCACAGAAGACTCCTGCACGAACTGTCTACCTCTCTTACCTTTCCTGGAGTTAACCAATCTATGTGACTGTATCTGCATCTTTTCCCTCTTCCTATAACTGCCATCCTTCATGTCTCCCTGCTCTTGTAAATTCCTCATTACCTCGAACTGTCTCTCCAACTGTTCCATTCAATTTGAAAGGATTCTTAATCAACGGCATATATTGCAGATATCGTCCTCAGTAACCCTTAAACTCTCCCTGAACTCCTACATCCGACAAGAAGAGCATATCACTCTACTAAAGGCCATTTTTGCTTTTAGTCTCCAGACACAGAAAATAGCACTGTCTTATTCCTCTACAAAACACTGCTCCAGGTTAAATTAATACTTGTGGCTTATATTTTAAGTTTAATCAAGAGGCATATCTCAAAAAAAATAATAAAACACCAACTCTACTCACAACTGCAGATTTACTGTAAGGCCATGCTTAAAATATCCACTTACCTGTTTCTGTGCTGTCCCCTCTCCCAAACAGGTTCCTCCAAGATTAGTTGTGAATTTCACTTGTTTGTTTTCCCAGATGTATTCCAATGTCCAGTGATTCACGAATTCAAACAACAAAGGCAGTAACTGTGCAGGTTCACTGCCGTGTCAGTTTCTGCCAATTTCCCGTTTCCATTGCCAGTGGCTGTCAGCTCTTTGTCCCTGAGTTCTGCCTCTGGCCGGGTGAATGTGAAAATTCTTCAGTGAATAGTCCTCTTGTCTCAGACTTCCGAGATTCTGGGTTAGATGGGAGAGCAGAAATCTAACCACTGGTATCTGGGCTGGTGTGAGAACTGTTGTACTGGAGTAGCACACTGTTGGAGGGTCAGTGCTGAGGGAGTGCCAGACTGTGTCCCTCTGTGACATCTAACTGGCTGACTGCTGTCTGAAGTCCATATTAAAGATTTCGTGACCTCCTTGGAAGAAGCACTGTGAATGCCAATCTGAATCTTTAAAACTTGTGTCCAGTTGGTGAAAACAGGCAATCAGCCCGATATCACAGTGCTGTTAGTCAGTTCTTGCTGTCTGCACGTTAGTTGCTGTGTTCCCTGAGTAACCGCAGTATCTACTTGACAGTCCATATGATGTTGGAACAGAGGTCAGCCAATTGAATGTACTCTTTTGTCCGATGGGGTCATGGCTGATTTGGCAATTATCAACTCCACTCTCCTGTCTTTCTTTATAATCTTTGATCCCTTCCAGATTAAAAATCTCATCGCAGCCTTCAATATAATTAATGACTCAGCCTCGACCGCCCTCTGTGGTCAAGAGTTCCGCAGATTCACTCCCCTCTGAGAGAAGAAATTCCTCCTCATGCTTCCCTTTTATTCTGAGACTGTGCCTCAAAACTAGAGTCGAAAAGTGTGGCGCTGGAAAAACATGGCAGGTCACGCAGCATCCGAGGAGCAGGAGAGTCGACATTCCGGGGGTAAGCCCTTTATCAGGAATGTCAAAACTAGATGGAATATTCCATCTCACCAAAATTGCGTGGAAGAAAATGGAAGACAGTTTAACGGCTGGACTCACTACTACTCATAAAAAGGCCAAAGGACTACTTGTTTTCCAAATTGCTAGCTGTAGCGCCATGTTCGCATTCATTGACTTAGAAATAAGGTCACACAGGGCTCATAGAAACATACAGTATAAGCAAAGGAGGAGGCTGTTTACCCCTTTTAACAATCCATGTGATCATGGCTGATCAGCCAACTCGGTTCCCTGATCCCATTTCATTCCTGTAATCCCAAGGACATTATCTAACGCCTCAGAAGTATGGGAAGTGATTTTTGGGTCCCTTGCTGATATATTTGTATCATCGATAGCCACGAATGAATTGCCAGTAGATTGGAGGGTGGCTAATGTGGTGTGATTATTTAAGAAAGGTAGGAAGCAAAAGCCAGGGAACTGATGTCCGTGGTGGGTAAGTTGTTGGAGGGGATTGTGAGGGATAGGATCTATGTGCATTTGGAAAGCCAAGGACTTATTAGGGATAGTCAACATGGTTTTGTGCATGAGAAATGGTATCTCACCAACTTAATTGAGTTTTTGATGAAGTGACAAAGACAATTGAAGAAGGCAGGGGAGTGCAGTTGTGGTAAGTGGTGCCTCACAGGATGATTTGCTGCTGATATCTCTCATTTCCTTTGTCATTGATTTTTCTGTCTCTCTACTGCTTGATGCCAGGTTGCGTTTCAGGAAGAGCCAGAGGCACGTCACAGCCTGTGTGGAGGCAGCAAGCAGTCAGGGCGAGGTGGTCATCTCAGCTTCGACCCAAGAGTGGTCCATCAAGAAGCACCTATACAGCACCCGGGACGTCACTGCAGCCGAGACTGTGGGCCGTGTGCTAGCTCAACGCTGCCTTGAGGCCGGGATTGGCTACCTCCAATTCCGGGCTATCCCTTGGGAATACCGGGCAGAGTCGGTAAGTCCCGAGAACTTTAAGAGAATGAGGGTCCTGATTAGTTTAGGAGGAAAGATGGGTGACTCACTTAAACAGGATTGTGGCTGATTGCATCCGGCCTCAACTCCACAGTCCTGCCCACTGTCTTGAAACCATTACTGACTAAAAAATTGTCTACCACCTCAAATTTATTCAGTGACTATCACACTCTGGAGAAGCAAATCCCCTTATGAGAACATAGAACATAGAAAAATACAGCGCAGTACAGGCCCTTCGGCCCTCGATGTTGCGCCGACCGAAGCCTACCTAACCTACACTAGCCCAATAACCTCCATATGCTTGTCCAATGCCCGCTTAAATGACCAAAAAGAGGGAGAGTCCACCACTGCTACTGGCAGGGCATTCCATGAATTCACAACCCGCTGAGTAAAAAATCTACCCCTAACATCTGTCCTATACCTACCACCCCTTAATTTAAAGCTGTGTCCCCTAGTAACAGCTGACTCCATACGCGGAAAAAGGTTCTCACTGTCAACCCTATCTAAACCCCTAATCATCTTGTACACCTCTATCAAATCTCCCCTAAACCTTCTTTTCTCCAATGAGAAAAGTCCCAAGTGCCTCCGCCTTTCCTCATATGATCTTCCTACCATGCCAGGCAACATCCTGGTAAACCTTCTCTGCACTCGTTCCAATGCCTCCACATCCTTCCTATAGTATGGCGACCAAAACTGCGCACAATACTCCAGATGAGGCCACACCAGAGTCTTATACAACTGCAACATGACCTCAGGACTCCGGAACTCAATTCCTCTACCAATAAAGCCCAGTACACCATATGCCTTCATCACAGCACTATTTACCTGGGTGGCAACTTTCAAAGATCTGTGTACATGGACACCAAGATCCCTCTGCTCATCCACACTACCAAGTAGTCTACCATTAGCCCAGTAATCCATCTTCTTGTTACTCCTACCAAAGTGAATGACTTCACACTTAGCTACATTGAATTCCATTTGCCACCTTACTGCCCAGCTCTGCAACTTATCTATATCGCGCTGTAACCTGCCACATCCTTCTTCGCTGTCCCCAACTCCACAGACTTTTGTGTCATCCGCAAACTTGCTCACCCAGCCTTCAAGCCCCTCCTCCAGGTCATTTATAAAAATGACAAACAGCAATGGTCCCAAAACAGATCCTTCTGGAACACCGCGAGTAACTGCGCTCCAAGATGAACTATACCATCAACTACTACCCTCTGTCTCCTTCCAGCCAGCCAATTCCTAATCCAAGCCTCTAATGCACCCTTAATGCCATATCTCCGTAGTTTTTGCATTAGCCTGCCATGGGATACTTTATCGAACGCCTTGCTAAAATCCATATACACCACATCTACTGCTTTACCCTCGTCCACTTCCTTGGTCACCTTCTCAAAGAATTCAATAAGGTTTGTGAGGCACGACCTGCCCTTCACAAAACCATGCTGACTATCCTTGATCACATTATTCCTATCCAGATGTTCATTAAATCCTATCCCTTACAATTCTCTCTAAGACTTTGCCCACAACAGAAGTGAGACTCACTGGCCTATAGTTACTAAGGCGATCCCTGCTCCCCTTCTTGAACAAGGGGACCACATTTGCTATCCTCCAGTCTTCTGGCACTATTCCCGTAGACAATGACGACATAAAAATCAAGGCCAATGGATCCGCTATCTCCTCCCTAGCTTCCCAGAGGATCCCAGGATAAATGTCATCAGGCCCAGGGGACTTATCTATTTTCATCCTTTCCAGTATTCCCCAGACCTCTTCCCTACGTACCTCAAGGCCATCCATTCTAATCACTTGTGACTCAATATTCACATCGGCAAGAATGTCCTGTTCCTGAGTGAATACTGACGAAAAGTTTTGATTCAGTGTCTCACCAATCTCCTCCACCTCCACACACACAACTTCCCACTACTATCCTTGACTGGACCGATACCTACCCTAGTCATCCTTTTATTCCTGACATACCTGTAGAAAGCCTTTGGGTTTTCCCTAATCCTACCAACTAAGGACTTTTCATTACCCCTTCTCGCTGCTCTTAGCTCTGTCTTTAGATCCTTCCTGGCTACCTTATAACTCTCAATCGCCCCAACTGAACCTTCACGCCTCATCTTTACATAGGCCGCCCTCTTCCCTTTCACAAGGGATTCCAATTCCTTATTAAACCACGGCTCCCTCACAAGACCCTTTACTCCCTGCCTGACTGGTACATACTTATCAAGGACACCCATCAGCTGTTCCTTGAACAATCTCCACATATCATTTGTGTTCTTCCCTTGAAGCCTATTTTTCCAATCCACGCATCCTAAGTCATGCCTCACCGCATCATAATTTCCCTGCCCCCAGCTATAACTGTTGGCCTGCAGTGCACACTTATCCCTCTCCATCACGAGAGTAAAAGTCACCGAGTTGTGGTCACTGCCCCCGAAGTGCTCACCTACCTCCAAGTCTAACACCTGGCCTGGTTCATTACCTAGAACCAAATCCAGTATAGCCTCACCTCTTGTTGGCCTGTCTACATATTGTGTCAGGAAACCCTCCTGCACACATTGGACAAACACCGACCCATCTAACGAACTCGAGCTATAGCTTTCCCAGTCAATATCTGGGAAGTTAAAGTCCCCCATAACAACCACCCTGCTACTTTCACTCTTCTCCTGAATCATCCTGTCAATACTTTCCTCTACTTCTCTCGGACTATTAGGAGGCCTGTAGAAAACTCCGAACAGGGTGACCTCACCTTTCCTATTTCTAACCTCCGCCCACACTACCTCAGATGGCAAGTCTTCCTCCATCACCCTTTCTACTGCTGTAATATTATCCTTGACAAGCAATGCCACACCTCCCCCTCTTTTACCCCCATCTCTGACCCTACTAAAACATTTAAACCCTGGAACCTGCAACAGCCATTCCTGTCCCTGTTCTACCCACGTCTCTGTAATGGCCACAACATCGAAGTCCCAGGTACCAACCCTCGTCATGTCTGTTATTAAACGTGCCACATGTTAAGCCTAAAACGATGACCTCTCATATGAACGAGGACCGTAAGGAAGCCACTCAGCTCCTCCAGCTTACTCTGCCGTTCAATAAGGTCATGGCCGATCTGATTTTAACTTTGACTCAATGTTGCAGTACATCCTCCCAAATCTTTCAGCCTCTTAACCTACATTGCCCCACAAGGGGAAACATCTTCTCTGCGTCTACTTTGTTAATCTCCTTTCGCAACTTACAAACTTCAATTAGATCTTGTGGGTGAATTACCACAAGCTACCTTTAATTTGGCTACTTACTAAGGAATCTCCAAGACAATCCAGTCTTAAAACAGAGGAACCTCTATTATCTGAATGAGTTGGGCGAGCACCTTTTCGTTCGGATCGCAGTGCTCTACCAGACAGTTTGTTTAAATCAATAATTTTGATGAGTCTGCTATTTGAACAAACTAATCTTTGCATTCTGCAAATTGCAGGTTAAACTGAGAAGGACTTAAACCCTTAACATCACATAAATATATGAAATCCCTGCATTAAGCAAGGTCCTGAACAGCTTCTACAATCACAAGAGCATTTATCAAGTTTCTGTGAACTCAGTGTCACAGTAGGAAATCAGAAGCACTGCCTTGCGCATGTTTACTTTCTCGGCAATTTATTTCAAGAACTGCCCAGTAAAGTGACGGAAATAAAGCACACGTTTGAAAAGGACTGTGTAACTAATCCTTACGTGAAACCAAAAACTCCACTCATTGTTGCTTGAGGTGATTGTGTTTCTTTGATTTTGCCAGTGTTTTCACATGTTCTTCAGTACAGGCAATCCAAATTGACCTACCTCTTTGATGTAATATTTTTATTAGACCTTGAGACCTTGTTCGGATAATCCAAAATACGGATAATTGAGGTTAGTCTGTACTTAATCTTTATTGCACGTGGCAGCCAAAATAAGGACCTCAGGTCAGCGAGTTAGGCCTCACAACCCAGCTTGGGTATTACCTGATTCATGGTGGAATTTAGCTACGATTACGACCTACAATGTCTGTCTTTGGATGTCCAGGGTATCATCCTTGTACAGTGCCGTTCTTCAGAGTTCTGCTGCTGAGGAATCCTGAATCTGAAATCTTCTAGAATTTTCTGCCTTGTGATGTGACATGATTGATGCTCCTTTAGATTTGTTCATCCACAATATTGATTCTGGAGTATTCAAGTCTTTGGATTGCCTTCTTATTGGGAGTAGCTTTTCTGTTCCTTGTTACACTTGATGCCAACTTTCTATTCAAAACATTGCATGTTGTGCCAGTAACCCCTTCACTTCAGTACATCCCTCATGCAGGGAATATTAATTACCTATTAGTCACAAGACAGCTGGTTGTCAAACAATTAACTTTGCTAACCCTGGAAACGGGTTATTTATGTTGCTTTGACTCCTTTTTCTCCCAGGTATAGTTAATTGGAATGTTGCCTTTAATTCCTTCATAACAACTTCTCCTTGTCCCTTACATCTCAGGAAACAGTTCAAGTCTGCAGTATCGCAATCTTCTAAACTGAGTTTTAACCTGGGATAAAAATGGGAGTTTGTCAGTCCAAATAGCAATCACAAAACCCTGGAATAATGAAAGAAAATTTGTGGGGGAGGAGGAAACAATCAGAATTTTTTTAGGTTCATCGATTGAGGTAGGAATCACAATCCCATAGGGATAGTTGTCTGGGAGAGGTATTACAGAAGAAGAGGGTAGACTTGACAGTAGGAGAAGAATCACTGCCTCAGGATTGGGCAGAGAAGGGACAGCTACCCTGTGGGGTAGAGAGAGGGAGGGCAGCAAGGGGCTATCAGCGAACAAACTCATCTCATCTCCATCTCTCTGTGCTCTGTAGGTCCAGCGATTCCGCTCTGCGCTAAAAGACAGTGGGCTGATCCTCAGCGAACCACGGAGAGTGTACCAGTCGATGCATGGGAATTTGGGACCGAAGGTGAGATGGGGCAAAGGCATCGCAACAAGTTCCTTTCGATTCCTAAATAAAGCAAAAGATTCTGTCTGACTTCAGAACTCATTCTTTTCACGGGTTGTCATAAGGGATGCGGGGTGAGGGTGCAGGCTTCACACACAGCAAGATGATCCCAGATTGCTCCATCTCCCTCCCATCAGCCAAGGTTTATTCTGAGCTCACTGATCTTATCTGCTGGGGGACTGACTGGTATCCTTCCTATTCCTGTGTAACAGGATTGAGGAACGGAATGATCTCCTGTTCCTGTGTTACAAGACAAGGGGAGTACTCAGTGAATGATAGGACACTAGGAAACTCAGAGGAACAGGGGTCTTGCCCACAGATCCCTGAAGGTGAAGAGACAGATTAGTAGATAGCTAAGCATCCATGACCATTTCCATTTAGAAGGACAAGGGCAGCAGATACATGGAACCCCAACCCCTCAAGTTCCACTCCAAGACACTCGCCATCCTGACTTGGAAATATATTGCCATTCCTACACTGTCGCTGGGTCAAAATCATGAAATTCCCTCCCTGAGGGGTCTACCTATATCTCATGGACTACAGCAATTCAGGAAGGCAGCTCATCACCAACTTCTCAAGAGCCACTGGGCACTGGTGATAAATGCTGGCCAGCTAGTGATGCTCATGTCCCACAAGTGACTAAAAAAAATTCCATTCCACTGAGACTGTTCCAGAAAATGAGAGATTTCACCAATCGCCTCTTAATCCTGGGGATGCAAAAATCATCACAAATTTGGGATTTTAATCCCTGCAGCACCTTGGCAGTGATTTTCTTTCTGGACAGCATTATGTTCCAGTTAGAGTAAAGCTGGTAAATGCCGGTACAGTGGATGAAGACATAAAGTCGCAGAGACATACACCACAGACTTCGGTCCAACTCGTCTATGCCAACCAGATACCCTAAATTAATCAATCCCATTCACCAGCACTTGGCCCATATCCCTCTAAACCCTTCTTATTCATATACCCATCCAGAGGCCTTTTAAGTGTTGTAATTGTACTAGCCTCCAACAATTTCTCAGGCAGCTCATTCCATACATGCACCACCCTCTGCGTGAAAAAACTGCCCCTTTTAAATCTTTCCCCTCTCATACTAAACCTGTGCCCTCAAGCTTTTGACTCGCCCAACCCGAGGAAAGTACCTTGTGTATTTACCCTATGCATGCCCCTCATGATTTTATAAACCTCTGTAAGGTCACCCCTCAGCCTCCAGGGAAAATAGCCCCAGTGTATTCCGCCTCCTTATATCTCAAATCTTCCAATCCTGGCAACATCCTTGTAAAACTTTCCTAAACCCTTACAAATTTCACAACATCCTTCTCATAGCAGGGAGGCCAGAATTGCGCACAGTATTTTAATAATGGCCTAACAAATGTCCTGTACAGCTGCAACATGACCTCCCAAAGTCTATACTCAATGCACTATGCAATAACGGCATGTATACCAAATGCTGCCTTCATTGAGGCTCTGTTTGAACAAGTATAAGGAGGCATATGTTAGGTATAGACAACTGGGATCAAGTGAATCCTTTGAAGAGTATTTCAAGAGAGATAGATAGGTCCATTATTAAGAGGGAAATCAGGGGACAAAAGGAGATGAGATAGCCATGGCAGATAAGGTTAACAGTAATCCAGAGATTCAACACATATGTTAAGAGCAGCTAAGGAAAAAATAAGGCACCTTAAAGATGGATGAGGTTATCTTTGTGTGGAACCACAGATGATGGCAGGCATACTAAATTTTGTGCCAGTTTTTACTGTGGAGAAACATGAAGGCGAGAGAACTGAGAATAAATATTGATGTTTTGAAAACAATCCACATTACAGAAGAGGAGGTGCTGGAGATCTTAAAAACACATAAAGGTGGATAAATCTCTGGGACCTGATCAACTGTATCCCAGGACGTTGTGGATAGACAGAGAAGAAATTGTGGGCCCCCTACCATAGATATCTATGGGGCACTAGAGGATTGCAGGTCGATTAATGTGCCTTTATTTAAAGAAAGGTTCTAAGGAGAAGCCAGGGAACTATAGACCAGTGAATCTGTCATCGGTGCCACATAGAGTTATAGAGTCATAGAGATGTACAGCACAGAAACAGACCCTTCGGTCCAACTCATCCATGCTGACCAGATATCCTAAACTAATCTAGTTCTATTTGCCAGCACTTGGCCCAGATCCATCTAAATGCCTCCTATTCCTGTGCTCATCCTGTGCCTTTTAATGTTGTAATTGTACCAGCTTCCACCACTTCCCTGGCAGCATATTCCATACATGCACCACCCTCTATGTGGAAAAGTTGCCTCTTAGGTCCCTTTTAAATATCTCCCCTCTCACCCTCAACCTATGCCCTCTAATTCTGGAGCTCCCCCATCTCAGGGAAAAGACCTTGTCTATTTGTCCTATCCATGCCCCTGCATGATTTTATAAACCTCTATAAGGTCACCCCTCAGCCTCAGATACTCCAATGAAAATTGCCCCACCCATTCAGCCTTTCCCTTTTGCTCAAACTCTCTAACCCTAGCAAAATCCTTGTAAGTCTTTTCAGAACCCTTTCAAGTTTCACAACATCCATCTTATAGCAGGAAGAGCAAAATTGCACACCGTATCCCAAAAGTGGCCTAACCAAGGTCCTGTACAGCCGCAACATGATCTCCCAACTCCTTTACTCAATGCTCTGACCAAACACCACCTTCACTATCCTATCTACCTGCGACTCCACTTTCAAAGAACTATGAACCTGCACTCCAAGGTCTGTTTGTTTAGCAGCACTCCCCAGGACCTTAGTGTTAAGTATACAAGTCCTGCCCTGATTTGCCTTTCCTAAATGCTGCACCTCACATTTATCTAAATTAAACTCCATCTGCCACTCCTAAGCCCATTGGCCCATCTGGTCAAGATCCTGTTGTAATCTGAGGTAACCTTCTTCGCTGTCCACTACACCTCCAATTCTGTGGTCATCTGCAAACTGACTAACGACACTTCACATCCATATTATTTATATAAATGACACAAAGCAATGAACCCAGCACCGATCCTTGTGGCACACTGCTGGTCACAGGCCCCCAATCTGAAGGCAATCATGCGTCAGCACACTATCTTCTACCTTCGAGCCAGTTGTTGAAGAGATTATAAAATATCATATTTATAAAAATAAAATTATAAAATACATTGCATTTGGAGAGGTAAAGACAGATTAAGGATAGTCAGTATGGTTTTGTGATTGGGAAATTGTGTCCCATCAATTTGATTGAGGTTTTTGAGGACGTAATTAAAAAGATTAATAAAGGTAGAGCATTAGATGTTGTTGACATAGACTTTAGTAAAACCTTTGATAAGGTTCTACATGGTAGACTAATTAGTATAGTTAGATCACATGGGATACAATTGGATACAAAATTAGCTTGACAATAGAAAACAGAGGAAGATTGTAGAGTTGTTTTTAGACTGGAGGCCGGTAACCAGTGGTGTTCAGCAAGTTTCGGTGCTGGGTCCACTGCTGTTCATCAAAACGATTTGGATCAGAGGTTGTTGACTTGCTTGTTGGAAAGTTTGTTTGCAGACTTTTCAACACCGTATTAGGTAACATAATCAGTCCATCTCCCGTGAAGCGTTGGTGTTCTGTCCTGGTTGTTTTTTATGTCTCCCGGTTTGCTGAGGTGGGTGGTTTCATATCTGGTTTTGTTTCTTAGTTGTTGGTGTATGGGGTATAATTCTACATGTTTGTTCATGGAGTTCTAGGTTGGGTGCCAGGCCTCCAGGGATTCCCATGCATGTCTTTAGCTTGTCCGTGGATAGGTACGTGTGTCCCAGTCAAATTGGTCTCCTTCTTTGTCCATGTGTATGGACACAAGTGATAGTTGATCATATATCTTGGTGGCTAGTTGGTGTTCATGTATCCTGATGGCTAGTTTTTTTCCAGTGTGCCTTTTGTGGCAATCTTTCCATGGTATTTTGTATATAATGTTGATTGTGTTAGTTGCAGGTATGGGATCCTTTATGCTCATCAGTAGCTGTTGTAGCGTAATTGCTGATTTGTGGGCTACCATAATACCTAGGGGTCAGAGTAGTCTGGTGTTTGTTTCAGAAATGTCCTTGACGTATGGCAAAGAAATGCACAGAAATTCCTGAAGGTCTGGCACTCAACCTGGCATTCCATTAACAAACATTTCGAGTCAGATCCCATATTCCAACCACTAAGAAACATTACCAGAAATGTTACCACCTACCTCAGCAAACACACAAATATCAAGTGGGAAGAACACAGAAAATGGGTGGCACAGTGGTTAGCACTGCTGCCTCACAGAGCCAGCAGACCTGGGTTCAAATCCCGTCTCAGGTGACTCTCTGTGTGGAGTTTGCACGTTCTCCCCGTGTCTGCGTGGGTTTCCTCCGGATGCTCCAGTTTCCTCCCGCAATCCAAAAATGTGCAGGTTAGGTGAATTGGCCATGCTAAATTGCCCGTAGTGTTAGGTGAAGGGGTAAATGTAGGGGAATGGGTCTGGGTGGGTTGTGCTTCGGTGGGTCGGTGTGGACTTGTTGGGCCAAATAGCTTGTTTCCACGCTGTAGGTAATGTAATGTTATGACATAGCTCTGGAGTAGTGAGGACTTAAACTTGGGTTTTCTGCCTTTGAGGTAGGACACTCACACTGCACCACAAGTGGCCCCTCATTGACTCTACTCCAGAAGCTAGGAGGTATAAGATTTATATTCCTTTACAGGGAGTGTAAATGTTACTGACTAGGCCCATGGGGTAGTTATGAGTCAGCTACATTGCAGTGGGTCTTTAGTGACTTGTAGGCCAGGCTAGATAAGGATGACTATGAAATAAACCTGATGAAGGAGCAGCGCTCCGAAAGCTAGTGCTTCCAGTTAAACCTGTTGGACTATAACCTGGTGTTGTGTGAGTTTTAATTTTATACACCCCAGTCCAACACTGGCATTTCCAAATCATTACTAAATAAACATTAGTGAACCAGACGTGTTTGATTTATATGACAATCAGCATTATTTACATGGTTGATTTTGGACTTGCTTTTTATTCCAGATTTTTACTGAATTTATATTATGCCATCTACCATGGTGGGATTTGAACCCATGTCCCCAAAGCATTAATGTAGGATTCGAGAGTATTGATGTGGTGAGAATATCAATATACCATCATTTCCTCACATCTCCATATTGAACAATATTGCCCGCACTGCTGTTGTGAAACAACTAGCTCAAGAATAGAAATGCTGGATTCTGGGACATTACTTTTAATCTGTGATTCAATATCTTATTATAAGGCTTTTTATTTTAATTTTTAGTATGTAGATTTCTTATTTTTGATAGAATCCTTCAGATATTTGTGTGTGAGTAAGTATTTGCCTCTTAAATCCACAAACTCTTTCCCACATCTACAAGGTGTAAGTCAACCTTGTGATGGAATACTTCACTTATGTCAGATGAATCCTCCTCCAACAAGAATCAGAAAGCTGGATGTCATACCAGGCAAAAAGCTGCAGCTTCAAACTTAAAGCAGCAGAAAGCAAGTTTATAAGACAAATCAGCACAAATTTGTTCAAGAAATGAAATATCAGGCTCTCATTAGTGTTAGGAGCTCTGTTGTATTTGAAGAGACGTGGGACAGAAATACACTATGGTCAGTGTGATATTCACACAAAGGGAAATACACATGAGACTGTGTGTGTGTGTGTTTTGTGCAAGTGCCCAGCAAAGGGAAATGCAGGCAACAATGGTGTGTGATGGTTCAAAGTGTTAACAATTCGAAGACATTCCCAAGCATAAATCACAGGAACAAACGCACATGACTACAGCTAACAACAAATGCATTCATCAGTCTCTATATTCTTCAGCATGTTTAGTGCTTTCATAATCTCATGTTTAGAGTGATTTGGATACACACACCCTCCCACAGACACTCTTAACCCGCCCCCCCCCCCCCCCCCACCCACCACATGCACACATACACATATAAGTTTGTGGGGTGAAGTTGTACTTGCAGAATTACATTTTACTTTTCTCAAACACTGCGTGAATCCATGTAAGATTCTGTAAATATGTTTTTTAGATTAGAATCAGTTTGACCATTGTGGCACAGACAGCCTCACAGGGAGTTTACACCTTCAAGACCTTATCTGGGCCGACATGACACCAGTTGTTAAAGTGCACTTGAGAATGTAACTTTTTAAAAAAGGTTTTGCAATTTACATATGAAATAAGTGAAACTAACATGGTCATTCCAACAGATGACAGACTTAACAAACGTCTGGGTCTTTTTCAATATATAATTTCAGTTACATCACACTGTAAACTTTTGCTATAAACTGTGTCTTACAACCTTATTCTCCACAACCTAGTGCTTCTAAATAAACCTGTTGGACTATAACCTAGTGTTGTGTGATTTTTAACTCCTATTTAGAGGTCACAGAAGTGATTTTATTTAATGCTCAAATCTGTAACAAGTACATAGACTTTAATTTCCATTATATATTCTCCTGTTGATACCAGAAACGCAGAATGTTTGTGACTTGTTGATGAACCAATCACCAATGTAGAACAGTAGCATTCTCACTATCAGTTTGTGCATTTTCACTTGTGTAATGACCCCACTAGTCTGAGCGGAGAATTCTCTGAGACACAGATAGTGGGTACTTGGCTCGATCAGATGGTGGGACCTGCTCCAGTTGAATAAGTCCTGTATTATTTATCTTTGCCATAAATGGATTCAAGGTATAGTCATTGCACTGATACTGAGTGGGAATCTGGGATACTTTACACCCAAACCCAGGAACACTGAGCATAAATGTCTGTGTCCGTCGGCAGGCCAGACTGAGCCGGGATAATAGTCTAGTGATAACTCAACTGAGGCATCATCTCCGGCTGCACCCCCTGTTGCACCATCATTCTCCCTAGTATTCAGGACTGAATATCGATTTGTTATGAACCAGACCAAACCCCCTCAAAATATATCAAAGAGATAGCCTCGACCCGAATTTCTACCTTATTTGAAGGCAAGTATAAGGTACTGCATTCCAGATGTGATTCAATTGGTCCACATAGGGCTTTAAGCAAAACATGTTTATTGTTATAATACAGTTAAATAAAATGATACAAAAGAAGAATTGGCATAACTCTATTGTAAAACCTGATAAAATAATATGTTTAATTACTAATCATCGACTATTCCAATATAGCAGCATCTCATAAACACACCCTAGGCGAGGGCAAATTCAATGCAACAGATTTTTCTCATGGAATATCTCCCTTCCAGACCAGGAGAAAGGAACACCAGAACAATCGAGCAGCAGAGACAGACCTTGGGCTTTTTGCTGTAGCGTAGAGGGAGCTGTATCTACACCAGCTTCACTAGGCAACTCTAAATGCCAACTGAACAAGTCTGCACAGGAACAGGCCCTTCGGCCTACCAACACATTTTGCCCTTCCATACTAAAACTGTCTTCATTTAAGGATCAGTATCCTACAATTCCCTTCTTATTCATGTCTTCATCCAGGTGCTTCTTGAATGCTGCTAATGTGTCTGTTTCCACCACCTCCTCTGGCAGTGTGTTCCGGGCACTCACTACCCTTTGTGTGAACAATTTGCCTCGCATATCTGTTTTAAATTCCTCCCTCATCCCATACCTTGAACCTGTGTCCGCTAGAAATTGACTCCTTCACCCTGTGAAAAAGCCTCATACTTTGCACTCTATTCATGCCATTCACAATCTTATAAACTTCAGTCAGGTTGCCTCTCAACCTCCTGCATTCTAGTCTATCCAACCTTTCTTCATAGTTAAAATGCCCCATACCAAGCAATATCCTGTAAAACTTTTCTGTACTCTTTCCAAAGCATCCACATCCTTCTGGTAGTATGGTGCCCAGAACTGTACGCAAAACTTCCAATGCAACCTAACTAAAGTTCTATAAAGCTGCAGCATAACTTTCCTGTCCTTATATTCAGTGCCCCTTCCAATGAAGGCAAGCATGCCATAGGCCTTTATTACTATCTTATCCAGCTGCATTGTCATCTTTAGTGATCTATGGACCTGCACACAGAAATCCGTCTGCATATCAATACTCCTAAGGGTTCTGCCATTCACTATATAAATTCATCTTAAAGTCACAGTACCATCACAAGTTGTAAATGAGATGTGCTTGGAGATCTCCTCCTCTACTTGCCTTGTCTTGGTTGACAGGCTGAAGTTGTGTTCTTGTGAATAGAGGACACTGAAGTGTAAATAATTATTCAGGTCTGGCTGCAGTCTATAGGAAAGACCTATTCTGTTATCAGAGAGGTTGATAATCAGGGACAATAATGTACAAAATTAGAGGACAGGCACAGATGATTCTTTACGAATTAGAATTAGAATCCTGACAGTATGGAAACAGGCCCTTTGTCCCAATAAGTCTACCACTGACCCTCTGAATAGTATCCCACTCAAACCCATTCCCCATCACTCTAATGCACCTAACCGACACTTCACTGAACACTACGGGCAATTTAGCATGGCCAATTCACCTGGTCTGCATATCTTTGGGTTGTGGGCAGAAACCCACACAGACACAGGGAGGATATGCAAACTCCACACAGACAATCACCTGAGCCTAGGATTGAATCTGGGTCCCTGGTGCTGTGAGGAAGCAGTGCGAGCCATTGAGCCACCATGCTACCAGGGTGTGTTATACTCAGAGGACAGTGGGTGTTAGGAACACTATTTGAAAGTGTGGTAATTCTTATCACAGTTATATAAAACCTCAGATACACACCTGAGAGATCACAACCTACAGACCAAGAGCTGGAAAGTGAGACAGGGGCTCCACCCCTTTTCCAATCTGCACTGATGCTTTGGGCCAAATGGCTTCCTTCTGTGCTGTAAATGTTCTCTATTTCTGTATTCTTCTCCTCGCTGGAGAGCCTGAGCCCTAGATTTGTAGCTGGGCACCTGCCGTTCAACCATGTCCTACTTAATGTGTCACCAGATACTGGGTCAGTTCCCAGGACTGAAACTGGAGTCTTGGTCCAGACCATATCCTGTAGATCTTTTTGTACATTATCCTTACATACCTGATCATTCCTTGATATCTGTAACATGGCTCAGTCATGCAGATGGATTTACATTTCATATCAATGTTAGTTTTGGTTCACCAGTGACACTTCTTTCTGAAACAGAGGACTGTGTATTATAAATCCTGTTAGGTTCCAACAAATACATGGCAAGGGAGAAGATTTAGAACAAAGAACAAAAGAGAAGGAAAGCACAGGACCAGGCTTTTCAGCCCTCCAAGCCTGCGCCAATCATCATGCCCTAACTAAGCTAACAAACAAACCTTCTACCCTTATTCTCTCTATATCCCTCTATTCCCTCCCTATTCATGTGACTATCCAGATGCTTTTTAAATGTTGCCGATGTCCCTGCTTCCACCACCTCTTCTGGCTCCTACCACTCTCGGCGTGAAAGGCTTCCCTCGCACATCTTCCTTAAACATTTCCCCCTCTCACCTTGAAACTTCAACCCGAGGAAAAGCCTCTACTTATGCCTCTCATAATTTTGTAGACCTTGATCAGATCTCTTCTTCGCCACCGTCCTTCCAGTGCAAACAATCCTAGTCTTTTTAACCTTTTGTCATAGCCAATGCACTTGAGACCAGGCAACATCCTGTGAACCTTCTCTGCACTCCTTCCAAAGCTTCCACATCCTTCTGGTAGAGTGACTGTAAAAAATGCACACAATACTCCAAATCTGGAATATATAAAACAAGGGTTTTATATAGCTGCAACATGATTTGCCAGTTCTTGTACTTGACGCCTTCTTAATTTAACCTTTACCTCTTCATGATACACCATCACTATGGAACTTTGTGTGCTTTTCCTCCCAACCTAAAAGTGAATAATGTCTAAGATTGTTCTGTTGAATCATCTTGTGAAAAATCAAAACTGCATTATATACGTAAGCTTTACCCATCCTCAATTCAAATCCACACAAGCTTCTACACAAATATGCTTGGCCCATATCCCTCTAAACATTCATTATTCATGTACTTACCCAAATGTCTTTTACATGTTGTAACTGTCCCGCATGTACCACTTCCTCTGGAAGTTCATTCCACAAATGAAACACTCTAAAAAAAGACATGAGAGGCAACTTTTTTAAAAAAAACTCTTTCTCCTCTCAGCTTAAAAGCGTGCCTCTCATGTCTTTGAAATTCCCACCCTAGGGAAAAGGCACCCAATCTATACCGCTCATGATTTTATAGACCTCTTTGTAAGGTCACCCCTCAATCCAGTCGAAAAAGTCGCAGCCTATCCATATAACTCAAACCCTCCATTCCAGCGACAACCTGGTGCATCTTTTCTGTATCGTCCCAAGTTTAATAATATTCTTCCTATTACAAGGGAACCAGAAATGGACACAGTACTCCAGAAGATGCCTCACCAACATCCTGTATAACCTTAACATGACATCCCAACTCCTATACTCAAAGGAGCAATGAAGGCAAGCGTGCTAAACAGGGTGCTTAACCACCTTGTCTCTATGGGACGCAAACTTCAAAACGTTATGTGCTTGAATCCCTAGGTCTCTCTGTTCTACAAGATTACCTAAGACCCTACTTTTAATTGTGTAATTCCTGACCATGTTTGTTTTACCAAAATGCATTTATCCAAATTAAACTGTCTGCCAGTCCACAGTGCATTGACCCATTTGATCAAGATTTCTTTGTAGCCTTGGATAACCTTTCTCAGTGTCCACTGTCACGTGCAAACGTACTAATCATGCCTTCTATATTCTCATCACAATCATTTATTTAAATGACAAACAAAAGTGAACCCAGTACCGATTCCTGTGAAACACTGCTGGTAACTGGCCTCCAGTCCGAAAAAACAACTCTCCACTATCACCCTCGGTCTCCTGTTGTTAAGCCAATTTTGTATCCGTTTGGCAAATTCACCCTGAATCCCATATGATCCAACTTTACTAATTAGTCTACCATGCAGATCCTTGTCAAAAGCTTTATTAAAGTCAAAGTAAACAATGTCTACCACACTGTCCCTCATTAATCTTCTTGATTATTTTCTGAAAAATCTCAATCAAATTTATGAGACATGATTTCCCTTGCATAAAACCAAGTCATTAAACAGTGCCAATGCTCCTTCATACCAAGGAGCAGCACGCCCATTCGGCACATGCCCCATTTCTTCTTTCGGTCTGCTGATCCATCCTGGCTACATAAATCTCAGAAACCTGCCAACAAGGCTGCTCTCTCTCGATCTCTGAGTAACTCCGGGTATTTGCTGGTGGGCCCTTTCTGATGGTGGGTCCACCTACAGATCCTGTCTCCAATCCGGTTCCCTTCCTGGAAGGAACATCAAGCATGAGCATGAACCCCGGAATATCGACTGCAACTATCAGCATGCCACTGCAGCCAGACTCAGCATCACCCTGGCTCCTTCCCAGAAATAACCAGCAGGATTTCAATCTGGAGTGCAGCTGCTTAAAGGGAAGGGGCAGGAAATAAGGCAACAACATTCACATGGTGAGAGCCGCTTATAAAGTGAAATGCTCATACTGTCACACACAACCTAGGTCTGGTTCCTGTTGCAACACTGAGCCTCTCTTTCTAGATGGACTGAACAGATTCTCCTGCAGTCTGAAACAGATTAAAATAATAAACTGAGTGAACAAGAGTAAAATACAGGAAAACTGGAGTTATTATGCTAATACTTCATAGCATTGACCATAACCTTGACTTAATCCAATTTTATTTATTACGTAAACTAACCCAAAACTTTTCAGATCTGTTGCATACTCCTCAGACCATTATCAGCTGACAGCTTGTGGGGACAGATTTGTCTGTGACAGTATATGATGCCAGGTTCAGAACTATTAGTGACCAGTATGTGCTGAAATTGGAGGCAAGATTATCAATACTAGAATCTGAGAGACTGACACCCCATCGTCTGGGGTTCAGAGAGAAAAATATCAGGAGTCAGAGTTTTTTAAAAAAGTGTTTATTGATGACAGTATTATGCATAATAATAATGATAAACAGCATTTTTAAAACACCACTTCACAGATGACCCCAGTTTCTGTATTTTACAAGCCATGTTCCTCAGAACTGCAGACCCCAGTTTCATTCCTGAATCCGCCAGTACATTATTCATCGGGTTCAGATTCATCAGCGATTGGTTAGTTCCGAGGGCAGAGGTGAAGTCCTTGACACAGAAAACTGAGAGCCTGACAGCTTTCAGCCTGGGAATCAGAGCGAGAAGTAACAGGAATCAGAGGAAACCCCTGGTGTTTGTCAAAAAAGTGATTGCAGGAACTATTAAAAATGCACAGTGCTTAATATTAACGCTACTGATGACACAAATAATGTGCAGTTGTAATAATAACCTTATTACTGACACTAAAACTGTAATGTTTATTAAAAACACCTACCAATTCCACTTATGATTAATGTAGTCATTTCGAACAACAATTATTATAAACATTTTCAGAAAGTCTGATATTCAAGTGTCTGTATTTTACAATCCTGATTCTTCATAACTACAAACAATTGCTTCAATCCTGAATCTCCCAGTTTATTCTTACCTAGGTTCAAATCCATTGGTGACTCACTTTAACAGTGAGCAGAGGTGTGATCCTCAACATAAGGATCTTTGATAGCACTATGATCAAGGGTAAGCAATGGCCTAGTGGCCATTTGACTATTGACTATTAATCCCAGAAACCCAGAATAATGTTCTGGGCACCTGGGTTTGAATACTGCATCAACACATGGGGAATTTGAATTCAATTTTTTTTAAAATGATGACCATGAAACCATTGTCAATTGTTGGAAAAACCCATCTGGTTCAGTAATGTCCTTCAGGGAAGGAAATTCACCATCCTTGTCTGGTCTGGCCTACATGTGACTCCAGACCCACAGCCATGTGGTTGACTCTCAACTGCCCCCTGAAATGTCACAGACTGATGCTTTCAGAGTGCAGTTGAGAGTCTAGCAATCCACTTAGTTGTATCAATCACTAGAAAGTCACAACAAAGAAATGAAACTGGATGGACCACCTAGCATCAACCTTGGAACAGGAAAAGAAATGGCAAAAACACAAGCAGTCCTGTTGACGACGCAAAGTCCTCCTTACCAACATCTGGGGGCTAGTGCCAAAATTGGAAGAGCTGTCTCAAAGCTTAACATAGTCATTCTTACACAATCATACATTACAGATAATACCCCAGACACCATCAGCAGGACAGACCCAGAAGCAGTGGCGACACAGGAGGATACAATTGGGAGGAGTTGCCCTGGGAGTCCTTGACATCGACTCCAAACCCCATGATGTCTCTTGGCTTCAGGTTAAACATGGGCAAGCAAACCTCTTACTGGTTACCACGTCCCGCCCTCCTTCAGCAGATAAACCAGTACTGCTCCATGATGAACAACAAATGGAGGAAGCACTGAGGGTGGCAAGGATGCAAAATGTACTCTGGGTGGGGGATTTCAATGTCCACCACCAAGAGGGGCTTGGCAGCAGCATTACCGATCAAACTGGTTGGGTCCTAAAGGATATGACTGCTAGATTGGGTCTGCAGCAGGTGGTGAAAGAACCAACAAGAGGGAAAAAAATCCTTACTAATCTGCCAGCTGCAGAAGCATCTGTCCATGACAGTATAGGTACAAGTGCCCACTGTCCTTGTGGAGACTAAATCCCGCCTTCACATTGAGAATAACCTCGATCGTGTTGCTTGGCACGATCACCATGCTAAATGGGACAAACTTCGAACCAATTCAGCAGCTCAAGACTGGGCATCCATGAGGTGCTATGGGCCATCAACAGCAGCAGAATTGTACACCAGCTCAATCTGTAACCTCATGGCCTGGTATATCCTCCACTCAACTATTACCATCAAGCCAGGGGATCAACCATGGTTCAACAGAGAGTGCAGGAGGGCATGCCAGCAGCAGCATCAGCCATACCTAAAAATGACGTGACGACCTAGTGAAAATACCAACAGGACTACTTGTGTGCCAAACGGCATAAACAGCAAGTGATAGAGCTAAGTGATCCCATGACCAACGAATTAGATCTAAGCTCTGCAGTTCTTCCACATCCAGTTGTGAATGGTGGTGAACAATTAAACAACTCACTGGAGGAGGAGGCTCAACAAATATGCCCATCCTCAATGATGGAGGAGCCTAGCACATCAGGGCAAAAGATAAGGCTGATGATTCGCAACAACCTTCCAGTGGTCCCCAGCATCACAGATACCAGTCTCCAGTGAATTTGATTCACTCCATGTGATATCAAGAAACAGGTGGAGGCACTGGATACTGCAAAGGCAATGGGCCCTGATAACATTCCAGCAACAGTGCTGAGGACCTGTGCTCCAGAACTTGCCACTCCCTTAGCCAAGCTCTTCCAGTACAGTTACAACACTGGCATCTACCCTACAATGTGGAAAATTGCTTAGGTCTGTCTGTACACAAAACGCAGGACAAATCCAACACGGCCAATTACTGCCCAGTCAGTCTACTCTCCATCATCAGTAAAGTGATGGAAGGGGTCATCAACAGTGCTATCAAGCAGCATCTGCTCAGTGATTCCCAGTTTGGGTTCCACCAGGGTCACTCAGCTCCTAATCTCATTACATCCATGGTTCGAACATGGACAAAAGAGCTGAATTCCAGAGAGAATGTGAGAGTGACAGCCCTTGACATCAAGGCCACATTTGACCGAGTATGACATCAAGGAGCCCTGGCAAAACTGTAATCAATGGGTATCGGGGGCAACACTCCAGTGGTTAGAGTCATACTTGGCACAAAGGAAGAAGGTTGTGGTTGTGGAGGGTCAGTCATCTCAGCTCCAGGGCATCTCTGCAGGAGTGCCTCGGGGTAATGTCCTAGGTCCAACAATCTTCAGCTGCTTCATGAATGACATTC
This sequence comes from Chiloscyllium punctatum, assembly GCF_047496795.1. Taxonomy (NCBI): domain Eukaryota; kingdom Metazoa; phylum Chordata; class Chondrichthyes; order Orectolobiformes; family Hemiscylliidae; genus Chiloscyllium; species Chiloscyllium punctatum. The sequence goes on from NC_092753.1 coordinate 19,922,160, forward strand.
CCTCTGTCAGAATGTCAGCATTGGGGATGTTCACCAATGATTGAACAGTGTTCAGCACCATTTGTGACTTCTCAGATACCGAAGCAGTCCGTGCTCAAATGCAACAAGATCTGGACAATTTCCAGGCTTGAGCCAACAAGTGGCAAGTAGCATTCGCGCCACACAAATGCCAGACAATGACCATCACCCCTCGACATTCAACGGTATTAGCATCACTGAATCGCCACCTTGGGTTACCATTGACCAGAACTCAATTGGACTCACCACATAAACACAGTGGCTACAAAAGCATGTCAGAGACTAGAGGTAATGTGGCGGGTGACTCACCTCCTGACACCCCAAAGTCTGACCATCATCTACAAGACACAAGTCAGGAGTGTGATCAAATATTCCCCACTTGCCTGGATGGATGCAGCTCCAACAACACTCAAGAAGTTTAACACCACCCATGACAAAGCAACCCACTTCATTGTCACCGCATTACAAACATTTGATCCCTCCACGACCGATGCTCAGTAGCAGCAGTGTGTACTATCTACAAGGTGCACTGCAGAAATTCATCAAAGATCCTTAGCATTTTCCAAACCTATGACAACTTCCACCTAAAAGGACAAGGGCAGCAGATACTTGGGAACACCACCACAAGTTCCCCTCCAAGCCACTCACCACCTGGATTTGGAAATATACTGCAGTTGCTTTACAGTTGTTACATCAAAATCCTGGAATTCCCTCCCTACTGGCATTGTGGGTCAACCCACTGCAAATGGACTGCAGCGGTTCAAGAATGCAGCTCACCACCACCTTCTCAAGGGCAAATAGGGATGGGCTATCAATGCTGGCCAGCATCGATGCCCAAGTCCAACAAATGAATAAAAAAAAGCTCTCTCCTTGAAAATCCTGGGGTGGAGTCCATCTGGTCCATGTGATTTTTCCACCATCAGACATTTAAGTTTTTCTAGCACTTTCTCCTTGGTGATAGCCATGATATTCAGCTCTGCTCCCCAACTCCCTTGAATCTTTGGGATGTTACTCGTGTCTTTAACCGACTCCCTTGTCAGATCCACACCTCCCCCAGCAGCACACACCCTTCCCACCAGCACCTTCCCCCGCCACCACAAGAAGTGCAAAACCTGCGCCCACACCTCCCACCTCACCTCCATCTTCGGCCCCAAAGGATCCTTCCACATCTAAAAGAAATTTACCTGTACTTCCATAAATGTCACATACTGTATCTGTTGCACCTGATGTGGTGTCCTCTACATCAGGGAGACAGGACACCAACTTGCAGATCGCTTCAGAGGACACCTTTGGGATACCTGCACCAACCAACCCCACCGCCCCATGGCTGAACATTTTAACTCCCCCTCCCACTCCATCAAGGACATGCAGGTCCTGGGCTGCCTCCATCACCAAATCCTAATCTCCCATTGCCTGGAGGAAGAATGCCTTATCTTCTGCCTTGGGATCCTGCAACCACATGGAATTAATGTGGATTTCACCAGTTTCCACATTCCCCCTCCCCCCACTTTATCCCAGTCCCAAGCCTCCAACTTGGCACCGCCCTCTTGACCTGTCCATTGCCTTTCCCATCTGTCTGCTCCATTCCTCTCCGCGACCTATCACCTACTATCCACCTTCATCTACCTAGCACATTCTCAGCTACCTTTCCCCCAGCCCCAATGCCTCCCTGCCCATTTATCTCTCATCACCCCCAGCCCACAATCCTCATTCCTGATGAAGGACTTAAACCCGAAATGTCAATTCTCCTGTTCCTTGGATGCTGCCTGACCTGTGCTTTTACAGCTCCACACTCTCGACTTTGATCTCCAGCGTCTGCCGTCCTCACTTTCTCAGAGTCTTCCACCGTGAAGACTTATGCAAAGTACTAGTTCAATTCCTCCACCATTTCTTTGTTCCCCATTACTATTATTTCAGCATTACTTTCCAGTGGCCCAATATCCACTTGTGCCTCTTTTGCTCTTTAAATTTCTCTAAAGTAATTCTTGCAATCTTCTTTTTATATTAGCTCACTCTCATATATAATCTTCTCCCTCCTTCATTTTTAGTTGTCCTCTGTTGATCTATGTAAGCTTTCCAATTCCATGGCTTCCCACTGCCCTTCGCCACATTATATGCTTTTGTTTTGCTTTTATGCTGTCCCTAACTTCTCTTGTCAGCCATAGTTACCCCATCCTCCCTTTAGAATGCTTCTTTTTCCGAGGGATTAATTTTTGCTGTGTCTCCTGAATTACTCCAGAAACTCCTGCCATTTCTGTTCCAATGCTTCCTGCTAGGCTCGTCTCCAATTCTGGCCAGCTCCTCCCTCATGCCTCCGTAGTTACCTTTATTCAACCATAACACCATTACATCTGATTCCAGCTTCTCCCTCTCAAATAGCGGAGTAAATTTTATCATATTGTGATCACAACCTTCTAAGGATTTCTTCACCTGAAGCTTCCTTATCAAATCTGCCTCATTGCACAACACTAAATCTAGAATTGCCTGTTCCCTATTGGGATCCATCACAAACTGCTCCAAAAAGCCATCTCGTAGACATTCCACAAATTCCTTTTCTTGCAATCCATTACCATCCTGATTTTCCCAGTCCAACTGCATGTTGAAACTCCCCCATGATCATTGTAACCTTGCCTTTCTTACACGCCTTTTCTGTCTCCTGGTGTATCTTGTGCCCCATATCCTGACTACTGTTTGGAGGCTTGTACATAATTCCCATTTTTTTTTTATATTTTGTGGTTCCTCAACTCTACCCACACAGATTCTCCATCATCTGACCTTCCACTGTTTCTTGCTATTGTAATGGTGTTGCCCCTTTAACAAGGTTATTGTACTCCTTTTTTTTGAGAGGGGTCATAAAGGCAGAGATGCCAATATGTCTGAATTGGCTATTTTAATAATGGCTAACAGATACTGCTGAAGTCAACAATCAGAGAAGGCCTTCAGGTTTTTTTAAAAACAGTTGTATAATGAAAGGGGAGTGGCCAATTCTCCCAGCTCAGTTTTTTTTGTTTGGTTTACTTTGAAGCTGCTAGTTAAAGAAAGCTGCTGGGGATAAAGATTTCCGGATTCAACAGTGCTTTCTTGGCGGACTGTCTCTCTCTCTCTCTCTGACATCTCTTCTGTAAAAACCTGTGTTTGATTTTACCTTTTTTGCCAAAGGGATGTTTATGGGGATGTTGCAAAGAATTGGAACAGCATTAAGTTGCAATAGAGTCGCTTTGGTTTTCAGATAGATTAAGTTATTCTCTATTCTGTTCTCTTGCTCATGTTTCATTTGGTAGTCTGAAAATAAATTCTTTTTTTAAAACTATGTGGTTTGACCAGCTGTATCACTTCTGGAATATCCATCTTACACCTGCTTAAAACAAGCAAAGTTAGGGTCTAGGCTACTTTCCTGATATGTTTTGAGGGGCTTTGGTCTGGTCCATAACGCTATTGATTTAAATTCATTTCTCACTCATAAGGCAACCCCATCCCTTCTGCCGACCTGCCTCTCTTTTCATAGGATGTATATCCTTGGAATTTAAGCTCCCAGTCCTGATCCCCTTATAGTCATGTGTCTGTAGTGCCCACCATATCATACCTGCCAATTCTGATCTGCTCCACAATTTCATTTACCTTATTTCATATACTGCGTGCATTCAAATACAACAACTTCAGCCCTGTATTTTCCATGACTAGTCTCAATGTCATTCCTTTATCCGATGAGCTTGAGATTAGATTCTCAATTCTTTCCAAACACTCTGTCCTATTTTATCTTCTGGAGGCTTGAATAAACTCTCCAGAGTTCTCCTTTCATAGAATCATAAATCCATACAATGGGGAAAAAGGCCCTTCAGCCCAACAAGTCTCTCCCAATCCTCCAAAGAATAACCCACCCAGAAACATTCCCCTACCCTATTATCCTATGTTTACCCCTGACTAACGCACCTCACCTACAAATCCCTGAACAGTATGGGCAACTTAGCATGGCCAATTCACCTGACCTGCACATTTTTGGTAGGAAACCGGAGAACCTGGAGGAAACCCACGCAGACATGCGGAGAATGTGCAAACTCCACACAGATAGTCACCCGAGGCTGGAATCGATCCCGGATGCCTGGCACTGTGAGCCAGCACCAAGCCACCACACTCTTTCATTTTTTTCATACTTTTCCATGCAGTTGAATCCAACACCACAGATATTAACCTGCTGTTTTGTTTCCAATTAGCCATTATACTTCTTGGAGTTTAACCTCCCCCTCCTCCCGCCCCCCACTCACTTTCTAGTTTAATATCCTGTTGATCATCCTATTTACCCTTTTCGTTAGGTGCCTCCTGAAACGTCGACTCACCTGCTTCTCTAATGCTACTTAACCTGCTGTGCTTTTCCCAGCTCCCACTTTTTTGACTGTGACTTTCCAGCATTGGCAGTCCTCATGATCTCCAAGCTACTACATATTAAACATATGAAGAGTTCAACAGAGTGACATTCATTGTCAGTGATAGAAAAATTTATTCTACTGATTGCCTGACTTTTATTTTCAGTTCTTCTAATATCTGGGATAGCAAAACTGGTATCATCAGGGCGGAAGTTTGATTCATTTTGTTTCTCACTCCACATATTTAGATTGGAAGAATAGAGGCATAAACTATTTTTTAAATGGGAGAAAGTTTAAAAGTCTGAAGTGCAAAGGGACTTGAGAGTACTAGTTCAGGATTCACATTAGGTAAACTTGCAATTGAGTCAGTAGTTAGGAAGGCAAACACAATGTTTATAGAATCATCAAATCCCTACAGTGTGGAAGCAGGCCATTCGGCCCAACAATTCCACACCAACTAAAGACTATCCCACCCAAACCCATTCCCCTATCCTAATTACTTTATGTTTCCCCTGACTAATGCACCTAACCTACACACCCCTAAACACTGTGGGCAATTTAGCATGGCCAACTTACCTAACCTGTGGGAGGAAACCCACGCAGACACGGGGAGAATGTGCAAACTCCACACAGACACTTGTCTAAAGCTGGAATCTATCCCACGTCCCTGGCGCTGTGAGGCAGCAGTGCTAACCACTGAGCCACCTTGCCATCTATGTTGCCATTTATTTCGGGGGGACCCTAATATAAAAGCAGGAATGCACTTCTGAGATATTATAAGATTCTGGTCAGGCCACATTTAGAATATTGTGAGCAATTTTGGGCCCCACAGCTGGATGATCCCAGGAATACAAATTTTAACATATACGGAATGTTTGACGTCTCTGGATCTATACTCTATGATTTAAGAAGGATGAGGAGGAATGTAATTGGATTTTACAGAATACTAAACAGCCTGGACAGAATGAATGTTGGGAAAATGTTTCCATTGGCAGGAGTGACTATAACTCGTGGGCACAGTTTTAGAGTGAAAGAAGACCCTTTAGAATGGAGATGATGAAACACTTCTTCAGTCGGAGAATGGTGAATCTATAGAATACATTGCCACAGAAGGCTGTGGAGGCCAGGTCACTGAATATATTTAAGACAGAGATAGATTGCAATGAGGATCAAAGGTTACAGAGAGACAGTGGGAAAATGGAATTGAGAAACTTATGAGCCACGATTGAATGGCGGAAGCAGACTCAATGGGCCAAATGGCCTATTGTTTGCTCCTATGTCATATGGTCTTATGGCTTGAGGACACGGACATGCTGAGAGGTTTACTCTCCTGAGCTGGAACTTCCACAGAATTGGCAATTGCAGGCAGGATGGAGGTGGAGGTGCTGTATGTTCTCTCAGGGGGATTTTGTTCAATGTGGATGTCAACTGGCATCATCCTGTCTTCTTGTGAGGAAGGGGCACTTGGAGTGAGGGCAATGCTCATCATCTCCTCCTCTTCATTGCCACAGATGAAGATCAACATCTGAATTTTAATTTAGTTCATTCTCCAATTGTTCTTATTTTAATTGTGCTCCACATTTCCTTCACTGCCACAAATATATTTTCTTTGACTATTCTCTCATCATGTTATTTCCTTAACATGGCAAATTCGTCGATTTATCTTTTCCCCCTCCCATTCAGAGAACTCACTATATATTTCACATCGTTACATTTCGCTTTGATTTGATGAAATATAGCTGAAGCGATGACATACAGGCCTGCGTGCAATTCCAGGAGGTTCTGCTGGAGCTGTGTCTCCATGGCACCTGTGAAGCTGCCAGACATATGCATGCTGAGACTGATTCCTCCCACCTTCCAGATAGATAATCGAATATTTCTAACAACTATTTGGGTAGCATGGTGGCTCAGTGGTTAGCACTGGTTCAAGTAATAGGGTAGGGGAATGGGTTTGGGTGGGTTACTCTTCGGAGAGTCGGGGTGGACTTGTTGGGCCAAATGGCCTGTTTCCACACTGAAGGGATTCTATGTCTATGTACAAATCTGCCTCCAGCTCCTGGATCTACCCATAGTAATTAATCGTCAATCCCACCCTGGAGTCATCTAGTGCTTAAGGTAAAGCAGAAGCCTAGTCACCAGCAGTCCTGAGTGCCAGAGAACTGGGATGCTTTTCCCTCGAAACTGCTGCAAAGACATGCCAGAAATGTGCTCACCAGATGTTGTTCCCAAATCAAATCTCTGAAGTGAATTAAACAAGGTGACAGGCTCTGGGCTGGTGGAGGCTGAGAAAGTGTTGCAAACACAATAGTGCTCCCTTTTGAGTGTTCAGTAACTTCATCCTCAGTCGGGGGGGGGGTGAAAACTGATGGGCTGAGGATGCGGATTCGGTGGTGAATTTGTATGCAGGGTGAAAGAGACAAGAAACAGTTGGGTCATTTTCAGAGAGGAAAGCAGTGATTAGTTGCATATGGCAGATATCAGTTTTTGAGGCTCAGCTATTCACAAGAGTTATGATTGATATGGATGAGGGAATCAAATGTAGTAATGCCATTGTTGCTGACAACACAAAACTAGGTGAGATGGTGAGGAGGATGTAAGAAAAATAACTGAGTTTAAAATGTTGAGTGAGTGGGCAAATTCATGGTCAATGCAGTACAAGGTGGTTAACTACAAAGCTGTCCACTTCGGAAGGTAACAAAGAATGCTAGAGTATTATTCAAATTGTGATAGATTGGGAAATGTTGATGTACGAAGAGATTTGGCTACCCTTGGGCAGTGGTCAATGAAAGAAGAATACAGCAGCACTTAGGAGATCAAATTGTCCAACATTGCAAGATGATTTGAATAGAAGGACAAGGCAGTTTTACTGCAGCTGCACAGTGCCTTGGTGAGATCACACCTGGACTATTGCAGATGGTTTTGATCTGCTTAGAGGGAGTATGGTGAAGATTCAGCAGACTGATTCTTAGCATGACACCCTATGTGGAGAGATTGGGCCAACTGGGTATATATTCACTTGGCTTTAGAAAACTGAGACAGCATCTCTTTGAAACATATAAAATTCTGATACAGCTGGTCAGATGTGACTCAGGCTGGATGATGTTTGCCCAGACATGGGGATATGGGGTAAACTATTTTGAACTGTGATTAGGAAGCTGATGAGTCACCAAATATTCTAAAGAAGAAATAGGTCGTGTCCAAGAGGCTTAAGGGTGTCAATGGGTATGGGAAGAGCATGGGAGCATGACATTGAGGCAAATAATCACTCATGATCATGTTGAAAAGTGGAGCAGGATTGATGGTCTGAATGGCCCACTCCTGCTCCTATTTCCTATATTTCAATGTTCCCCAACTTTTAGTAAAATTCAGCCCCAAGAGTGGGAATCACAGTGTTTAATAAATATGGAATTGGCAGCATGATTTCATGAAGCAGTGCCTTTGGGGAAAATTAGGGCAAGAATGGTGGTGAAAAAGTTCATTTTTAAAAACAAAGCAGGACACAGTTACGCAAAATAATTTCAATCAAATCAAGGTTCAAATTTTGTGTCACAAATATTCAAAACAATAATTAGTTTGGGAATGAAACTAATTTTGTCTTCAGCCCATCATCCAGAATCAACGTTCCCTCTAAGCTGAGCACGTGTAGATGCTCTGAAGTTTCATTCAAGGGCAATTAGTATCAGTGCTATGATCGCAGCATTGACTTTCGATTCTGGAAGCTGTTGCATCTCAAAGGCCCATACAGCCAGAAAGAAATTTAGAGGGAATGATGTCCATAATCTCAAGGTGCATTGAAAAGATAAAAGCGAATTTGAAAAAGAGAAGTAGAACTTACTGTTAGAAGCACCAATTATTAAGGATAAAGGAACTCCCTTGTTACTAATTGCCATAAGGATGTTCCTAATTAGTTGGACTGAAGGGTCTGTTTCCATGTTGTACATCTCTATGACTACAACTGTCACCTCCAAAGTAGTGAACACGCTAGTCATTTAGATAGCTGAAATGATTGTTGAAGGTTTTCGCTGTATCTTATCAAAAATGGTTAAAAATCAATCATATCAGGTTACAGAGGGCTTTACTCAGCAAGACTAGTGGGTTTTTGTGTGAAATTGTCCCAAACACACCTGAAATAAAACAAAGGAGGCTGGAAATCTGAAACAAATTCAGAAACTTCTGGATAAACTCAGGCGGCAACTGTTGTCAGAAAGCAGAGTTAACACCTTGGGCAAGTGACCCTTCTTCAGCATTTCAAACTGGAAAGAAATACAAAAGGAACCAACCTTAGTGTCATTGTCAAATTTAATAATCCGTCCTTCCATGCCCTCATCCAGGTCATTTATGAAAATGACAATCAGCAATGAACCCAAAACAAATCCTTGCAGAATACCACGAGTAACTGAACTCCGGGTGAAAATTTCGCATCAACTAGCTAGCTAGTTTCAGCTAGCCAAATTCTGATCCAAACCGCTAAATCACCAAAATCCCATGTCTATCTTCTGCAATAGCCTACCGTGGGAAACCTTATCAAATGCCTAGCTGAAATCCATATACACCACATCAACTGCTTTACCCTCAGAAACTTGTTTGGTCATCTTCTCAAACAACTCAATAAGGTTTGTGAGGCATGACTTGCCCTTCACAAAACCATATCCCTCATCAAGATGTGGAGGAACTGGTGTTGAACTGGGGTGGACAAAGTTAGAAATCACACAACACCAGGTTATAGTCCAACAGGTTTATTTGGAACATTAGTTTTCACAGAGCCGCCCCTTCATCAGGCAGCTGTGAAGCAGGACCATTAAACACAGAATTTATAGCAAAAGATTACAGCGTCATGCAACTGAAATGATATACTAAACAAACTTTGATTGTTGTGAAGTCTTTCATTTTTTAGAATGGGTTGCAGGTTTCAGTTCATTAATATGTAAATTAAGTCACATTCTCGAGATATCTGAAGGTTTAATTAGAAAAAGATGACATTTCAACTCAGAGAATGCATTAAAGCTGTGAGGTTAGAGTTTATCTGTATCTCAATCTTGAGTCAGATTGGTTTTATTTCCTAAGTGGAATTTACAAAACTATTAAGTGATTGAGTGCCTGCATTAACTGCCGACAGGATGTGCATTTTTTGAGCAAAATAGAATGTATCTGTAAGTATAAATCTGCGAATTAAATTCATGAGAGAAAGAGAGAGAGACAGACAGACAGAAGTATTCCCCAATTTGGAGGGAACACTTCTGTCTGGTGACAGCTTGGTCTTGTTAATGTACCACGCCTGCAGCATATGATGGACAACATCGGCCAAATCACACGAGTACCTGCCGCATACATGGTCAGTGGTGTCCCCAAGTGTAATGGTGGCACTCATGTCGACACTCTGACACCTCTTGCAGTGGTTACCATGACAGGGTTGTACAGTGTTGTGGTCAATGTAGTCTTGAAGGTTGGACAGTTTGCTGCGAACAATGATCTATTTAAGATTTGGTGGTTGTTTAAAGGTGAGAAGTGGAGGCATAGGGAAGGTCTTGATGAGGTGCTCATCCTCATTGATAATGTGTTGCAGGCTGCAAAGAACGTGGCATAGTTTCTCGGCTCCCGGGAAGTATTAGACAATGAAGTGTACCCAGTTTGGGAATAGTCAGGGACATTTGGCCTTGGACCATTCTCCAAGGCAGACTTCGGGATAGGAACAACGCAAAGTGGCCAAGCAGAGGCTAAGAGCTAACCTTGGGTTCATGTCAAATTGCAGTACATTATACACTACTACCCCACTACATTAAACACACTCTCTCTCACACACAACTCCCATGGATGTACCTTCTCACAGACTAATACCCCATCACACTCACACTTTACCGAGATTAAACACATACTCTCTCACATGCACACACACACATACACACATTTAAGTCTCTGGGGTGAATTTGTATTTGCAGAATTATATTTGCAGATACACTCTGCTTCACAACTACATGATGAAGGAGCAGCGCTCCAAAAGCTAGTGCTTCCAAATAAACCTGTTGGACTCTAACCTGGTGATTTTTAACTTTATCCCAAATCAAATTGTTCCCTGTTACGTGATTATAAATGCTGACTGTTATAATCCTTTCCAACACTTTACCCACAACTGAAGTAAGACTCACAGATCTATAATTGTCAGGGTTGTCTCTATTCCCTTTTATGAAGAAGGGTACAACATTTGCTAACCTCCAGTCTTCTGGCACTATTCCTATAGACAATAACATAAAGATCAAAGCCAATCTTCTCCTTGGCTTCCCAGAGAATAGTAGGATAAATCCTATCAGACCCGGGGGTCTTATCTATTTTCACACTTTCCAGAATTGCTAACACCTTCTCTTTATGAACCTCAATCTCGTCTAGTCTAATAGCCTACATCTCAGTATTCTCCAATTGCCAGTACCCGAGTTTCTAGTAAACCTTTCCCCCGTAGAGTAGATTTTACTTGTCACTTCTACCAAATGCAACTGATACAGCAAACATGACACACCGTTCCTCCATCATCCCAGCTCCCCTGCACTCTTTCCCCGTCTCTATCATCCCAGCTCCCCCGTGCACCCTTCCCCTGTCTCCATCATCCCATCTCCCTCGTGCAGGCTCACCCCCGTCTCCAACATCCCCCAGCTCCCCCATGCACCCTCTCCCCGTATTCATCATCCCAGCTCCCCCGTGAACTCTCCCCACCCCATCTCCATCATCCCAGTCCCCATGAACTCTCCCCAACCCTGTCTCCATCATCCCAGTCCCCAAGAACTCTCCCCAACCCTGTCTCCATCATCCCAGTCCCCAAGAACTCTCCCCAACCCCATCTCCATCATCCCAGTCCCTGTGAACTCCCCACAACCACGTCTCCATCATCCCAGTCCCCTGTGAACTCTCCCCACCCCATCTCCATCATCCCAGTCCCCTGTGAACTCTCCCCACCCCATCTCCATCATCCCAGTCCCCTGTGAACTCTCCCCACCCCATCTCCATCATCTCAGTCCCCATGAACTCTCCCCAACCCTGTCTCCATCATCCCAGTCCCCCATCTCCATCATCCCAATCCCCGTGAACTCTCCCTGACGTCTTCTCCATCATCCCTATTCCTGTGCTCTCTTGATGAATAGGTGGCACGGTGGTCAGCACTGCTGCGTCACGGCGCCAGGGACCACGGTTCGATTCCAGCCTCGGGTGACCGTCTGTGTGGAGTTTGCACATTCTCCCTGTGTCTTGTGTGGGTTTCCTCCGGGTGCTCCGGTTTCCTCCCACAGTCCAAAGATGTGCAGGTCAGGTGAATTGGCCATGCTAAATTGCGCATAGTGTTAGGTGCATCAGTCAGAGGGGAAATAGGTCGAGGAGGGTTACTCTGCGGAGGGTCGGTGTGGGCTTGTTGGGCTTAAGGGCCTGTTTCCACACTGTTGGGGATCTAATCTAATCTAATCAAACTCCGGTGGTGACAGATCGCCACTGGTGCGCATGCTGCCGGTAGTATTACGTGCATTTCCTGAAGGGCTCCAGCCCGAAACGTCGCCTCTCCCGCTCCGCGTGATGGGTTTCGCCACGTTGATGACGGTCGCGTGAGCGGGACGGCATTTCCTATTGGCCGAAGCGGTGCGATGATGGACGGGAGGGCCAATCAAAACGGTGGGAGGGAGCTAGGTCCCGCCCTGTAGGAGTCCCGCGCGCCCTATGGGACCGTTAAACGGTCGGGCGCGCGGGATAGAACATGTGGCGGGACCGATGGCCAGAGGGGGCTTTTAATCGTGAAGCTGCAGTCAGGGTGCGAGTAACAGTTTTACTATTTATTATCCAACTGTTAGTGTGCGGTGGTGCTGGGGAGTGAATGATATCAGACCAGGGACGATGGAAAAGAATGGTTCGTTTTCTACTGAGTGCCTTGGTATTTATTGGGAGCCCAGGCCATCTTCCTGGGGGATTTGGCGAGTCAAATACTGTTTCAAACAAGGGATGGGCTAGTACTGAAAATAACATATGCTGGGGACTATAGTGAGTCAGGTAGCGTTCATGGTGGGAGAACCAGCTAGTGTTTGGAGTCCAGATGAAGCACGGAGGGGGGTGGGGGGGACAGCATTTATGCTGTGGTTGGGTTGGGGGTTGCGATGGGGTGGGGTTGTAGCGTGGTGGGGCAGAAAGGATGGTGATCGTTCAAGAATAAGTGTTTGGAAATGCGAGAATGGCAGAACAATGTTGTGTCTAGCTGCCGGACTGGAAAGAGCAGACGGTCCCACTGCGGTGGTGGAGGGTGGAGAGAGAGGACATGGTGACAGAGAATGGAGAAGTTAACAAGTAAAGCTACAAGAAAGGGGAAGGAGTGGGAGTTGGTTCACAGTTTGAAGGGGTTGAACTCTAAAGTCCAGAAAGCTATGAAGTGCCTTGTCTGAGGATACCACAGTACAAAAATGTGCAGGTTAGGTGAATTGGCCATGCTAAATTGCCTGTAGTGTTCGGTGAAGGGGTAAACGTAGGGGAATGGGTCTGGGTGGGTTGCTCTTCGGAGGGTCAGTGTGGACTTATTGGGCTGAAGGTTCTGTTTCCACACTGTAAGTAATCTAATCTAATCTACTCTAATCAAACATGTGGTTCCTAGAGTTTGTGCTGTGATTCACTGGAGCTCTGCCAGCATGACCAGGACAGACATGTGGGCATATGAGAACAATGACGATGGGAAGCTGAAAATGTGTTGCTGGAAAAGCGCAGCAGGTCAGGCAGCATCCAAGGAGCAGGAGAATCGACGTTTCGGGCATGAGCCCTTCATCAGGAATGGAATCTGCAGCATCTCCAGCATCTGCTGTCCTCACTTTCTCCTAAATGACTATAGGAAGGTCAGGGTTGTGCTTGTGCCAATCCTTTCGGTTTGTATGCAGAGTTTATACTTCCGAAAATCTGACTTAAGCCACCTATACCTGCAAATATTAATGGTAACTGTTAAAATTGCAAGTAAAATTCTGAATTTGATGAAAAAGATAATATTCATACTCCTTGTACTGAAATTTTTTGGAAAGGCAAATAATTCATTAAACTCCAGTTAGCTGTAACATGAGCTTCTGATTTGTACTGGAAACAGGTCCTCACAATCATGATCACTCAAATATCACCCAAAAGTCTACCCCAAAGTATCGCACAGCTTGAATGAAGATTAAAATTATATATTTATTAACAAAACAAAATTCTCTCTACTGTACCTCTCGTAGAAAGCGACTCTGTGTTGGCAGTACATGCGCAGAATGATGCATGCAAACTGATCCCCACTGGGATCCCGCTATTGCGAACAGAAGTCAGCATTCTCAAAAATACCATTTCCTAATTCTTCAATGACATTACAGCCAAATCGTGCAGTCAAAACACTTGTTATCCCAGAAATCTGTAATTCCAAGATGGGTGGCTTGGAGAGAAAGTTGCATGTGGTGATATTCCCATGTATTTGTTGCCCTTGTCATTCCAGATGGTCAAGATCATAAGTTTAAAAGGGGTTACCTATTGTTGCAGTGCATCTTGTAGATGGAACACACATTTGCCACAATGCATCAATGGTGGGAGAAATGAATGTTGAAGGTGTTTGATGTGTGCCCATCTAGCAGATGCTTATCTTGGATAATGTCGAGCTTCTTAAATGTTGTTGGAGCTTCATTCATTCCATCAAACTTCTCACTTCTGCCTTACAGATGGTGGATGAGCTTTGAGCCGTCACGAGGCAAGTTCCTTCCCACAGATTTTCATGGCTCTGACTTGCTCTTGTAGTCACAGTATTTATATGGCTGGTCCTGTTAATATTCACTCCCATCTTTGGTATGGGCCTGGAAGCCATGATCTTCAGGACAAGAGTGCAACTGAGCTTGTCTGTGATAAACTGGGTATGTAAAATTATGCAATAACTCTACGTATCAGTGTTGCATACTATTTCCTTACACAGGATCGCTGTTCGATCCTCTTGTTTCACTTGGCTCTTGGCGAAAGGGTAATCAATCTCTACTCGTACAAATACTGTTATTAATGCATTACCATTCCCATGTCTGTAGTGATCACATTACAGTTGGACATACTTTCAGCTTCCTATATCAGCATTCCTCAGCCTAGTTCAACTCAACACCACAAATCATTTTTCAGAGTTCCAATTTATTCCAAATCCTCACAACTGTCATTACATCAAAATTTCACGCATCTTCAGTTATTAACACCAAACTGCATTTACCAAACAGCAATGTAGAAAATATTCCTAAAATTCTTCAAAGTAAATTGTGTTTGTAATGCTTCTGTGTGAAGAAATATTATCAGTAGTGAATGAAAACTTGTTCAATAACAGATTTTAAGAAGTGTCATAGAGGCAGAGTTTGAGAGAGTAAATTTCAGATTAGATTACTTACAGTATGGAAACAGGCCCTTCGGCCCAACAAGTCCACACTGACCCACCGAAGCGCAACCCACCCAGACCCATTCCCCTACATTTACCCCTTCACCTAACACTACGGGCAATTTAACATGGCCAATTCAACTAACCTGCGCATTTTTTTGGATTGTGGGAGCAAACCGGAGCAAAACCACGCAGAATGTGCAAACTCCACACAGAGTTGCCAGAGGTGGGAATTGAACCCAGGTCTCTGGCACTGTGAGGCAGCAGTGCTAACCACTGTGCCACTGTGCCACCCATTTAGGTCCTCGGCTCTTAAAGGCAGTGCTATATGCAGTAAACTGATTAATATTGAATTCAGAGATATCAAACACATACAAAAATGTTTCAGCAGCAGATGAGCTGAAGCAGAAACGAGATGAACAATGTCGTGGAAGAAGAATAGCATACGGGGTTACAGAGCAAATGGGAGGTCAGAATTTTAATTCAAGATCAAACATGACAAGCCAATCAATTTCATTAAATAAAAGTAATTCAAATTCTAGAAAAATCAATAAAGTGGAAATTACTGTAGCTTCAAATATATTTCATTACAATTTCTAGCATTCTAATCATTCTTTCCTGCCTCAAATCTTTTGCATTTAAATTTAGATGGCTTAAGTCAGATTTTCAGAAGTATAAACCCTGCATATAAACCGACATTTTCCTAGCTCCCATCAGTTCTGAGGAAGAGTCACCAGACCTGAAACATTAACTCTGATTTCTCTTCACAGATGCTGCCAGACCTGCTGAGCTTTTTCAGCAACTTCTATTTTTGTTTTCAGTAGTAGCAAAGCTCATTTCTAACAATGTGACTATATATTTTATTGATCTACTTCTGTAGATGTTCTGCTGCTTAATATCCTCTACACAGATCCTGACAATATGTTCAATCAATCCATGCTGTCGTGTCTTAGTGCAGAAAATCTTTCATCAGAATATCAGCATCATTGCTGAATTTAAAAAAAAGCCTGTCTGAATGTTCAAGGTTAATCATCACCTTAATTGAATTAAGCGCACATAATCTTTGTTTTATTGTTAGGTTGTTTTCAGTTGTTTTTTCTAAGCGACTTCCTGCATTATCAGAAACAGAATCTGTCAAGTCTCAGTACGAGAGACTGATTCACGGAAGGAAGGAAATGTGGTTGTGGCGGGAGATACTGTTACTCAGGACAGGCAAGGGAGATTTCGAGTAATAGTCATAGAGATGTACAGCACAGAAACACACCCTTTGGTCCAACCTGTCTATGCCAACCAGATATCCAAACCTAATCTAGTCCCATTTGCCAACACTTGAACCATATCCCTCTAAACCCATCCAAATGCCTTTTAAATATTGCAATTGAACCAGCCTCCACCACTTCTTCTGACAGCTCATTCCATACATGTAGTGCCCTCTGCGCTGAAAAAGTTGCCCCTTTTAAATTTTTCCCCCCCTCACTGTAATCCTATGCCCTCTAGTTCTGGACTTCCCTTACCCCAGGGAAAAGACTTTATCTATTTATCCTATCCATGCCCCTCTATCAGGTCACCCCTCAGCCTCTGACACCCCAGGGAAAACAGCCCCAGCCTATTCAGCCTCTCCCTATAGCTTGAATCCTCCATCCCTGATAACATCCTTGTAAATCTTTTCTGAACCCTTTCGAGTGTCACAACATCCTTCCAAAAGGAAGGAGACCAGAATTGCACGCAATATTCCAATAGTGGCCTAACCAACATCCTATACAGCCATAACATGACCTCCCAACTCCTGTACTTCATACTCTGACCAATAAAGGAAAGTGTACTAAATGCCACATTCACTATTCTATCTACCTGAGACTCTACTTTCAAGGAGCTATGAATCTGCACTCCAAAGTTTCTTTGTTCAACAACACTCCCTAGGACTTTACCATTATGTGTATAAGTCCTGCTAAGATTTGCTTTTCCCAAACTGCAGCACTTGTGGAGCCAGACAAGTTTACACTGTTGTGGAAAGCAGGATCAGGGTCAGGCCAAGAACAAGCGTAAAAAGGAAACACACAAGGCTAAGGCAAATAAGGATAGATGAAAGGATTGAGCGAGACATGTAATACAAGTGAGCAAGGAAGGTAGAACTGAGAGCATTAAAAAAAATGAACATTTAAGGGAGACTGTGGATGGAGAGAGGTGGTAGTGAAGGGGCACATGTGGGGAGATGATATGTATGGTGTAAGGAAAGAGGGAGAAAATGGGCAATCATGTTTGGTGAGACCAAGTGAGGGACATTGTGGCTGGGGAGGGTAGGCCTACACAAAGAGAACCAGACAGATTGCAGGTTAAAAACAAGGACTGCAGATGCTGGAAACCAGAGTCTAGATTAGAGTGGTGCTGGAAAAGCACAGCGGGTCAGGCAGCATCTGAGGAGCAGGAAAATCGACGTTTTGGGCAAAAGCTCTTCACCAGGAATAGAGTCAGGGTGCCTGCAGATTGGAGAGATAAATGAGAGCGGGTTGGGGGGTGGGGAAAAAGTAGCATAGAGTACAACAGGTGAATGGGGGTGGGGTGGAGGTGATAAGTCAGAGAGGAGGGTGGGGGAACGTAGCAAAGGGTGGGGATGAAGGCGGTAGGTCAGAAAGGAGGGTGGAGTGGATCAGTGGAAAGGACGACAGGAAGGTAGGACAGGTCATGGGGACAGTGCTGAGCTGGAAGGTTGGAGCTGGGGTGAGGTGGGGTAAGGGAAAATAAGGAAACCGGTGAAATCCACATTGATGCCATGGGGTTGAAGTGTTCCGAGGTGGAAGATGAGGCGTTCTTCCTCCAGGCGTTGGATGGTGAGGGAGTGGTGGTGGAGGAGGCCCAGGACCTGCATGTCCGCGGCAGAGTGGGAGGGGGAGTTGAAATGTTGTGCCACAGAGCGGTGGGGTTGATTGGTGCGGGTGTCCCAGAGATGTTCCTGAAAGCGCTCTGCGAGGAGGCTTCCAGCCTCTCCAATGTAGAGGAGACCGCATCGGGAGCAATGGATACAATAAATGATATTGGTGGATGTGCAGGTAAAACTTTGGATGTGGAAGGCTCCTTTGGGGCTTGGATGGAGGTGAGGGAGGAGGTGTGGGCGCAGGTTTTGCATTTCCTGCGGTGGCAGGGGAGGGTGCCAGGAAGGGAGGGTGGGTTGTTTGGGGGGCGTGGACCTGACCAGGTAGTCACGGAGGGAACGGTCTTTGTGGAAAGCGGAAATGGGTGGGGAGGGAAATATATCTCTGGTGGTGGGGTCCATTTGGAGGTGGTGGAAATGTAGTCAGACAGATTGAAGGCAGGTGAATGCGATGAAGCAGACAGTAGAGAAGCAGAAAACCAGAAGAGTGGAGACAGACAGGTAGGCAGACATGGAAAACAGCCAGAAGGATAGAGGAAGAAAACATGAGATGGTGAAGAGATTGCTGAGAAGAGGAAAACACTGGGAATAAACTAGAGGTGTAGACTGGAGAAGAAAGCAGATGGTGGCAATGAATGGGAAGACCGTTTGTGTGAGGTACATTTGAGTCATAGGGTACTGAACAAAGATGGTTTGAGGACACATTTGATAGAAGCATCAGAAATGTTAATTCCCCAAAGAATATTGTGTGTTTCAAGAAGTGTTCAAATAGTGCCTTCCCTGTCACTTGCTGAACTTGGTTTAATAATTCTAAATCTTGCATTTCCATCCAGGAGATAAACTGGCAGATGTTGGAGGGCATTGCAGCAAAGCAGAGGCCAGTATAAAACTACCGGAGCTCAAGGATTGCAGCTAGTTGACAGAAAGTTGTCGGAGAGCGTTGCAGCAGAGCAGAGGCAAGCAAAAAAAACTGGAGTGAAGTCACAGGGAGGTTGTGACCTGATTGGCTGGTAGGAAATCTGCACTAAATTTGAAAAAGAACTCTGCATAGAAGAATGAATAAATGTAACTAATTCACTATAAAATAAATATTTAAATTAATAAAGTAATTAACTAAGTAGAAATGGCTGGACAGATGATGTATTCCAGCTGTATGATACGGGAGCTGGCTGATCCCATTGCAAACAGTGGTGAACACATCCATTGTGGTTCTGTTTGCAGAGTTAGGAATTTGTGTCGCAGACGTTTTGTAACCTGTCTAGGTGACATCCTCAGTGCTTGGTGCGCCTCCTGTGAAGCGCTTCACAGGAGGCACCCAAGCACTGAGGATGTCACCTAGACAGAGGACGAAATGTTTGCAACACAGATTCCCAGCTCGGTGAACAGAACCACAACAACGAGCACCCAAGCTACAAATCTTCTCACAAACTTTGAACACATCTGCAGCAAGTGTTGATTGCTTGAGGAACTGCAGCTCAGATATGAGCTGGAATCTGAGCTTCAAACACTGCAGCACATCTGGGAGGGAGAGAAGTACCTGGACACTGTATTTCAGGAGGCAGTCACACCTGGTAAATTAAGTACTTCACATTTGGCCAGTGGCCAGGGACATCAGGGTGTGATTGCAAGCAAGGCAGGTGCCATGTAGTAGGATTCTGTAGTCAGGAACAGAGGATCCTCCGCTCTTGAACTTGTCCAACAGGTACAAGGTGCTTGCGCCCTATGAGAATGTTGGGAGGATGAGTCAACTGAGCATTGTACCGTGGAACAGGAGGCCATTCATGAGGGAGGAGCAAAAAGACAAGTGGTAGTTGTAGGGGATTTTATAATTAGGGGAATAGATAGTATCCTTTGCAAGTAGGATCGATAGTCTTGCATGGTGTGTTGCCTGCAAGTGGGCGGCATGGTGGCACAGTGGTTAGCACTGCTGCCTCACAGCGCCAGAGACCCGGGTTCAATTCTCGACTCGGGCGACTGACTGTGTGGAGTTGGCACATTCTCCCCATTCTACGTGGGTTTCCTCCGGGAGAGGATGGAGAGCAGGTCATTGGTGAAGCAGCTGAAGGTGTTTGGGCTGGGGACACTACCCTGAAGAACTCTTCCAGTAATTTTCTGCAGCTGAGATGATTTAACCTCCAGCGATCACAGCCTATGTGCCAGTTATGACTCAACCACTGGAGAGTTTGCCCCCTGATACCCATTGATTCCAGTTTTGCTGGGGCTCCTTGATGTCACATTCGGTCGACTGTGACCTTGATGACAAGGGCTGTCACTCTACCTCACCACTGGAATTCAGCTCTTTTGTCCATGTCTGGACCAAAACTTTAATGAGGTCAGGAGCTGAGTGGCCCTGGCAGAATGCAAACTGGGCGTCACTGAGCAGGTTGTTGCTGAGGAGGGAGATCGGATGCCAGTTCCTCAGGGAACAAAGGTTCCCTTTCTTCAGCAGCAGGACGTTGACCGGCCTGTGCCAAGAAAGGGACAGGTCTCGGGCATTAAAACCCTCCCCCAGGGCCTGCACAGAACGCCCTGAAGAACTCCACATCGACCCATCCAGCCTTGGGGACTTGCCCATCGAGAACCAATTGAGAGTGCCAGTCAGCTCCTCAAAAGTGACGGCAGAGTTGAGTCCTCTGGGCTGAGTTGAGGCAAGTCCTCCCACAGAACTCTGTGAACATCCTTGCTGGACGGATCTGGAGAGAACAGAGCTGTGCAATAGGAGTAAATTTGGGCCCTGATACCCTCCAGATCCGAGGTGAGGGACCCGTCGTCAGCCATCAGCACGAGGAGTTGCTGACAGGTTCCATGCCTTTTTCCAGCGAGTAGAAGGGGAGCTGCTGTCCAGGTTCTGGAGGGGCAGGATCTGTGACCTTGCGACCTGACGCGCTGCAGCCTTCTCTTTGTACAGCCCCTGCAGGGCTGGATCCATGTCGGGCTGACCGAGACGTGATTGAACATCTCCTTCTCAAACTCTTTGATCCTGGATTTCCACCTCTTTGTCAATTCTTCTCACGTACTCCTGACAGAAAACATGGATGTGAGCCTTACCCATGTCCCACCATAGACTCTGGGGCAGGAAGCCTCCCTGCTTCCTTTTAGAGCTGGTCCAGACCAACTAAACAAGAACCGGAACTGCTTGTCCTCCAGCAGCAGTTGTTAAAGAGCCAGTATGCAGACCTGAGCCCTGCGCCAAATGGAAGGAGTTCAGCCCATGCCAGATGATGGTCCGTGCACAGCACCTGCTGCATGGAGGCCGCCAGAAAGCAGGAGGAGTACACCCACGAAACGTACAGGTGGTTGATTCTGGACGCTCCAACTCCAGACCTCAAAGGTGAAGGCACTGGAGTCACGATGCAGTTTCTGCCAGATGTCCACCAGGTTGAAGGACTTGACCAAGTCCCCCAACCTCCACCTTGACGCCAAACCAGACTGGGCACTACCGTGATCCCTGTCCTCGAGGGTGTAGTTAAAATCCAGCCCAAGGACAATGCACTGCCTTTGTTGATGGAGGTGAGATGAGCGGACACTTCTCCGTAGTAGCATGTTTGCCTCGGTCTGAACATGGGAGAAGAGAAGCTCACAAAGTGAAGCACAGTCCTCCCCAGCCACACTGTCAGGTGAAGCAAACAGCCTGGCACAGTCTCCCTGACCTCCAGGATCACTGACTGGAAAAAGTGGGGCCAACAAGATAGCCACCCGGCCAGATCTGCAGGCGATGTGACTCATGTAGACGCCCCCCCCCTGCCCCCTCCAGGAGCCAGTTGGCTTTGTCTCTCTGCATAGTGTGGGTTTCTTGCAGGAAATATACTGCTTATTTCCCATCCAGAAAGGCAGGGAGGGTCTGGAGTCTGTGCTGTGATTCCCTGCTGTCGTTGATTTTTGAGGCTGGCTGTGATAGTCTTTGTCAGCAGTAGTGTGTAGACAGCAAAACACCTAAAACGAAACATACATACTCTTACTGGGAGGACAAGGGATAGGTGCCAAAATCCCTTTCCCTCACGAGGAGTGCACTGGGGAAGTTTCTGACCCACTTTTGCTCGTTTGCATCCAGACAGGGCTGACCAGAATACTTGTTCAAAGGAGTTCGAGCGTTCAAGCACCAGCTAGACTCTCTATTTTGGTGATTGCGAGCGTCCTCAATGAGGTCCCAAAGTTCCGCACGGGATGACTGGGAGCTCGGTGGCAGGCATTGGGGAATCAAAAACCTCGCTGGAGATGGATTCCCCACCAAGCCAGAACCCACCTCTGCATGAAAAGGTTTTCCCTTAGGTTCCTTTTAAATTGTCCCCCTCTTACCCAAAACCTGGTTCCTTTATTTCTGGACTCCCCCATTCCAGAGAAAAGACCTTGTCTATTCTATCCATGTCCCTCATGATTTTATAACCTCTAAGGTCACCCCTCAATCTCTGATGTTCCAGGGAAAGCAGCCCCAGCCTATTCAGCCTGTCCCTATAGCTCAAACTGTCCAGTCCTGGCAACATCCTTGTAAATCTTTTCTGAACCCTTGCAAGATTCACAATATCCTTCCATTCGGAACGAGACCAGAATTGCACACAGTCCTTTACAGCTGCAAGATCACCTCCCAACTCCTATACCCAGTGCTCTGACCAAAAAAGGAAAGCATACCAAATGCTGCCTTCGCTATCCGATCTACCTGCGGTTCCACTTTCAAGGAACTATGAACTGTGATTGTTCAGTAACACTCCCAAGGACCTTACCATTAAGTGTATTAGTCCTGTTCTGATTTTCTTTTCCAAAATGCAGCACCTCACATTTATCTAACTTAAACTCCATCTGACACTCCTCTGCCCATTACCCCATCTCATCAAAATCCCATTATATTCTGAGGTAATATTCTTCGCTGTCCACTACACCTTCAATTTTGGTGTCATATACCTCATATGTTCACATCCAAATCATTTTTATATAAATTACAAAAAATAGTGGACCCAGCACTGATCCTTGAGGCACACCACTGGTCACAGGCCTCCAGTCTGAAAAACAACCCTCCACTACCACCTTGTATCTTCTAACTTCAAACCAGTTCTCTATCCAAATGGCTAGGTCTTCCTGTACTCCAGGAGATCTAACCTTGCTAACCAGTCTGCCGTGAGGAATCTTGTTGAACGTCTTACTGAAGTCCATATAGATGATGTCTAATGCTCTTCCCTCATCAATCCTCTTCGTTACGTCTTCAAAAAACTCAATCAAGTTTGTGAGACGTGATTTCCCGTGCATAAAGCCATGCTGACTACCCTAGTCAGTCCTTACCTTTTCAAATACATGTAAATCGTGTCCCTCAGGATTCCTTCCAACAACTTGTGCACCACTGATGTCAGGCTCACTGGTCTATAGTTCCCTGGCTTTTTCTTACCACCGTTCTTAAATAGTGGCACCATGTTAGCCAGCCTCCAGTCTTCTGGCACCTCAGCTGTGATCATCAATGATACAAATATCTCAGCAAGATGCCCAGCGATCACTTCCCAAGCTCCCTGCAGAGTTCTAGGATATACCTGATTAGGTCCTGGGGATTTAGAAAAGAATGGCCCTTCAGCTTATTATGTCTGTAATTCAATTTTCCAGCATTTGACCCATGTGCTTTTGCATTGCAAGTGCACATCTAATTTTTTAAAAATGTGATGTGGAGATTTTGGAGTTGGATTGGATGGACAAGGTCAAATCTCAAACGGCACAGCAGGAACTCCCTCAGTGCACCCCTTCCAGGAATGCCTCCAGGTTGGGTCTCTAAATTTTGTTGTAGTTTGGTTCGAAATTTTGCAGCGAAATGGTAGAATTGAGATTTACTGTGAGGGTTGGTGTCATGATGCCCCGCCTCACTTACACACAAAACAGCATTTCGGATTTCTCATCATCTGAAATCAATCAATAACGAAATTAGCAAGAAAATCTAAGGGCAACCGTGAAACCATCACACAATTAAAACTTTTGAAATTCTCAGAAACTTGGCAGAACAGTGTTGAGAGTGTGCTGCTGGAAACGCACAGCAGGGAAATCGATGTTTCGGGCTCCAGCATCTGCAGACCTCCCTGTCTCCGAGCAGAACAGTGTTATCCGCTCAGGTTTAAGCAGAACGTCCGCAGCTACTCCCGCGGGTCGAACGAAACACAAAGCGCTATCCGGGAGGGCACACGTAGGGGGTGGGGTCAGCAAGCACAGAGTAGGGTGATCCCGGTTCGTGAGGGGAAAAAGAAAACGTAGTGCGGTGAAATTGACATAGGAAGTGAAATTGACGTAGGACGTGAAATTGACAATGTCAGAGCAACCCAGCGCAGGAAGGAGGTTGAGGGGCATGGAGGGGCGGTGGGAAAGATGGAAAGAACGGGGTCAAGGGAGGGCACGGACGGCTGTGTAAGGGCATGACCAAGTGTTAACCTTCATGGTGTGGTGGGGGGATGAAGGTCGGGTCTGCAGGCAATGATAGTCTCCAGCTTAGAGTCATGAGAACCCGGAATCACTGTGTGTGTGTGTGGGTCTGTGTGTGGGTGTCGCTGCATGTGTGTGTGTGGGTGCATGTGTGGGTGTGTGTCCTGTCTGTGTGTCTGTGTGTGGGTGCATGTGTGGGTATGTGTGGCTGTGTGTGTGTGTCTGTCTATGTGTGTGGCTGCATGTGTTGGTGTCTGTGTGAGTGGGTGTCTGTGTGTGTGGGTGCATGTGTGGGTGTATGTGGCTGTGTGTGTGTGTCTGTGTATGTGTGTGCATGTAGGGATATGCGGGTCTGTGAGAGTGTGTGTAGGTGCATGTGTGTGAGTGTACTGGGGTATCAGTTTGTGAGAAGGTGCGTGAGTGGCTGTGAATGTGGAAGTGTTTGAGTGAGTTGATGAGAGAGAGCTTGTGTTTGAGAGAGGGTATGCATGTGTGTGTGGGTCGGTAGGAGTGTGCTTTTGTGTGTGTGTGTGTGTGCGTGTACTTGTGAGTGTCGGTGAAATAGTATACAGTGCAGTGTTGTCACGTGTCGTGTGACATGAACCAAAGTGCCCAGTTAAAATCATCCCCATGGGTACCGAACTTGACTATCAGCCTCTGCTTGGCCACTTTGCATTGTTGGCTGTCCCATAGTTTGCCTTGGAGGATTGTCACCCAGGGGTCCGAGACCTAAAGGCCCAGAGCGCTGACGTGCTCTCCGACTGGGAGGCTAGAACCAGCCTGACTGAATATTGGGACACAGACAGACTTTAACCTCACACCATTAATGCATTGTCGGAACTGAGATGGCATCTCTTGTTAGACAACCTGAAGTGATCTCGACAACGTAGCTTTAAAGAGGTTCTGAGGTTCTTATATTAAAGAACGGAAACTGGCAAACCCATTATCCAAGATGAAAGGCTTAAACTAAATGTGTTTTATATATCATTTCAGCTGCATTAAACTGTAATCCTTTTGCTATAAATACTGCGTCTTATGGTCCTTCTTATCATCAGGTTGATCTACATCGGATACACTCCATCCATTCTTTATCCTTCAAAGAAAATCAGTCACCTTCATCAGACACGACCTTCCCTTAAGAAATCCATGATGACTATCTCGGATGATGACGTGGAGGAGCCTGTGGTGGACTGGGAAGGACAAAGTTCAAAATCACACAATACCAGGTTATCGTCCAAGTAGCTTTCGGAGCTCTTCTAAAACTAGTGCTTCCAAATAAAGCTGTTGGACTGTAATCTGGTGTTGTGTGATTTTTAACTTTATCCTGGATTAAACTTTCACTCACTGTGTGGTCATTTCTATCATCTCTCAGAGTTTTTACGAATCATTTTCTCATACTGGAAATATAAAAGCAGCTGGTGTCCACTCCTCCTATTTCTGACCTGCACCTAAAACAATAACATTACCGATTCGATATGAGAAATAACGTTGTTTGGATATTTGTGAACTGTCCACCCACATTTCACTTGATATTAGGCTGTCGTTCACAAAAATCAAAATGAGAGTAATGTTGAAATCCGGAAACATTTCTTTCGAAATAAGATGGATAACCAAGGAATTCTGCCATGACTCTAGTTTATTTGAACCGGGAGCGACTTGACTCCTTAATCCTCCGGGGGACATCCTCAACTTCAAAGTTGTGTCTGCACTCCAGATGTCTGGCAGACTCAATGTGATGTGCAGACGGAGGTGTTTCATTACCACTGAAACGATCGGCTCTTTTGGTTGTGGAGTGGTTTAAATTTCACAGCACACGACGTCGAGGAATCGAACCCGGGTCAATTGCTTGGAAGGCAGCTATGCTCACCACTATACCACCATCGCTACAGCGAGCGGCCCTCTAGAAATCAGCTGATGTGCAATAATAGTTCTTGACTCTAAATTTCGTTGTTGTTTTGTTGGAAATTTTGCAGTGAAATATTAGAATTGAGAAGTCATCAAAGACCGAGTTTTACTGAGTGGATCGGTCTCCTGATGCCCCGCCTCACTTTTTAATACACACAAAGCAGCATTTTGGATTTCTCATCATCTGAAATCAATCAATAAGAAAAATAGCACAAAAATCCCAGGGCAAACCTGGAACGATCACACAATTAAAACTTGCGAAGATCTCAGAAAGGTTCACCGGACTGGAACGTGAACTCTGATTTCTCTTCATACAGCTTTACCACCAACTTCGGGTTTGGTTTCTGACTTACAGCGTCCGTAGTTCTTTCGGGTGTTAAAACTTAGGAAGGGTTTTTGGAAGACAAAAGGATCTGTCAGAATGAGACCTCGCTGCAGTAATTGTGGAGAGGAGGGGATTCCGGGTAACAGTTCCAAAAGCAAAACCCTCTTGAGGAATATATAATTTGAAGTTCGATCCTGATGATAGATTTGCAGTTTTCTCTTTTACTTTGTAAAAGAGGGGGAGGTGTCAGTCAGCAGTAAGGGGTTTTCACAGGAGGGCATGATTTGGAGATGCCAGTGTTGGACTGGGGCATAGAAAGTTAAAAATCACACAACACCAGGTTATAGTCCAACAGGTTTAATTGGAAGCACTAGCTTTCGGAGCGCTGCTCCTTCATCAGGTGGTTGTCCAAAATCTAGAGCTTCCAATTAAATCTGTTGGACTATAACCTGGTGTGTGATGTTTAAGTTAGAGTCATAGAGTCACAGAGATGCACTGAATGGAAACAGACCCTTTGGTCCAACCCGTCCATGCCGGCCAGATATCCAAACCCAATCTAGTCCCACTTGCCATCACCCGGCCCATATCCCTCCGAACCCTTCCTATTCATATACCCACCCAAATGCCTCTTAAATGTTGCAATTGTACCAGTGTCCACCACATCCTCTGGCAGCTCATTCCATACACGTACCACCCTCTGCATAAAATGTTGCCCCTTCAGTCACTTTTATATCTTTCCCCTGTCACCCTAAACCTATGCCTTCTACTTCTGGTCTCCTCGACCCCAGGGAGCAGACTTTGTCTATTTATCCTATCCATGCCCCTCATAATTTTATACACCTCTATAAGGTCACCCCTCAGCCTCCGACGCTCCAGGGAAAACAGCCCCAGCTTGTTCAGCCTCTCCCTGTAGCTCCGATCTTCCAACCCTGGCAACATCCTTGTAAATCTTTTCTGAACCCTTTCAAGTTTCACAAAATCTTTCTGATAGGAAGGAGACCAGAATTGCACGCAATATTCCAACAGCCGCAACATGACCTCCCAACTCCTGTACTCAATACTCTGACCAATAAAGGAAAGCGTACGAAACGCCTCCTTTGCTATCCTGTCTACCTGTGACTCCACTTTTAAGGAGCTATGAACCTGCACTCCAAGGTCTCTTTGTTCAACAACACTCTCTAGGACCTTACCATTAAGTGTATAAGTCCTGCTAAGATTTGCTTTCCGAAAATGCCGCACCTCACATTTTTCTGAATTAAACTCTATCTGCCACTTCTCAGTCCATTGGCCCATCTGGTCCAGATCCTGTTGTAATCTGAGGTAACGCTCTTTGCTGTCCACTACATCTCCAATTTTGGTGTCATCCGCAAACTTACTAATTGTACCTCTTATGCTCACATCCAAATCATTTATGTAAATGACAAAAAGTCGTGGACCCAGCACCGATCCTTGAGGCACTCCACTGGTCACAGGCCTCCTGTCTAAAAAACAACCACCCAACGCCACCCTCTGTCTTCTACCCTTGAGCCAGTTCTGTATCCAAATGGCTCGTTCTCCCTGTATTTCTTGTGATCTAAATTTGCTAACCAGTCTCCCATGGGGAACCTTGTCGAATGCCTTACTGAAGTCCATATAGATTACATCTACCACTCTGTCCTCGTCAATCCTCTTTGTTACTGCTTCAAAAAAACTCAATCAAGTTTGCCTGACATGATTTCTCTCACACAAAGCCATGTTGACTATCCCTAATCAGTCCTTGCCCTTCCAAATACATGTACATCCTGTCCCTCAGGATTCCCTCCAACAACTTGCCCACCACTGAGGTCAGGCTCACCAGTCTATAGTTCCCTGGCTTGTCTTTACCACCCTTCTTAAACAGTGACACCACGTTTGCCAATCTCCAGTCTTCTGGCATCTTACCTGTGACTATCGATGATACAACTATCTCAGCAAGAGGCCCAGCAATCACTTCTCCAGCTTCCCACAGAGTTCTCGTGTACACCTGATCAGGTCCTAGGGATTTATCCACCTTTAACCGTTTCAAGACATCCAGCACTTCCTCCTCTGTAATCTCAACATTTTGCAAGATGTCACCATTTATTTCCCTAAAGTCTATGTTTGTTTTTGTCTTATTAAACAATACGCAGTTTGCAAAAGAATTAACATTAACAGCTGTACACAGAGAAACAGCAATTTTACGAGGGAAAGGAGTGGCAAAGCCAGGCCCCAACCCTCCCAGCTCAACCAGTTTTCAGGGAAAAGAGGACAAACCTCAAATCCCACTTTCAATCATTACAAAACACTACCAATAATATTTGTACATACAAGACAGTCCAATTACGTTTTAAAAAATGTATACAATATAGACCACAAGCAACCCACCAGTCCCTCCCACCTTCCGGCCACTCTAAGCAGCCTGCCCGTACACCTCTTCCAGCTCTCGGTCTATCTCATGCCCCTTCCAGCTCTCAGTCCACCCTGACACACCTTCCGGCCTCCTCTAGGACAGCCCACCCTGGTTTGTTCCCCTTGTATCGGACGGTTCAAGTTAGAAATAATGAGTGGAGACCAGCTGCTATTATATTTCCTGTGGTGAGAAAATGATTGGAAAATCTCTGAGCTACAATAGAAATGATCAAATAGAGTGTGAAATTTTAATCCAGGAGAGGCAGCATGGACTCGTTAAGAGAAGATCGTGACTGATGAACTGAACTGATTATCTTTGAAGGAACAAGATTATTAATTGAGATAGCATTTGTGATGTTAGTCAAACGGATCACAGGAATAGTGGATTTTTGGCTGAAATAGCTCAGTTGTGAGAACGTTAGCCTGAAGATCTGACCTGGTGTTGGACAAGAGTTGATTTGGTTTTTACTGACACAATGACAATGCTTCTTTCTTTGCTATAAACTGTCTCTAGTTCCATGACCCCATGTAACAGTGTGGTAGCAAGGTAAAGTAACAGGTTAGATTGATAATGACACCAACGTGAACGGTAATGATGGACTCATATTTGCATGATTGGAAAGTTGGTTTCGAAACAGAGGAACAAGGACGGGCTGTTTTGCCCCTGGAGCATATTCCACCATTCAAAAGCCAGATCCATGGCCTTACTGCATAAGCATTAGGCCTATATTCCTTGAAATCCTTGCTTTTAAAAATGTTTATCTCAGATTTCAATTTCACAATTGAATGAGGAACAACCACCAATTTGAGGAAGAGAATTCAATTCTCTTGAAGTCTTGTGTGAATAAGTGCTTACCACCGTCCCTCGTGAATGGCCTGGCCCTAATTCTTACACGATGCCCCTGTTTCTAGAATCTTTAACCAGTGGAAAAAGTTATCTCTATCAACTCTGTCTTTCCCTGTTAATTTGCTGAAGAGCTCAATTAACTCACTCCTGAACCATCTAAATTCTGGAGAATAAAAGCCAAATTTGATTAAATTGATTGCATATCTTGACCCCTGAATCCCAGGTATCATCCTTGTAAACCTATGTTGAACTCCCATCAGAGCTAAAACAGTCTTCCTAATGTATGATGCCCAGCTCTGCTCACAGTACTCTAAGTGGGATCTAACTAGGATTTTCCATACCATATGCATCCCCTTACTCCAGCTTTTTAGATTTGAAGCCCAGCATTCCATTAGCTGTCTTGAGTATTTTCTGAAACTGAACCTCAAAATCTTGTTGGACGTTCACTGTATTAAACAAATTGCCTTCTAAAAATAATCCTAATCTATCCTTGTTCGAACCAATTGGGTAATTTCTCATTTGTTTGCATTGAAATCCATCAGTCTCAGCTTTGCCCATTCACCTCATCTATGCTGCAATTTGATTAGACTTGCTCCAATTTTGCCCAATTTTGTGTCTTGGATATTTGATTTTTGGTAACATTACCAAAGTGTTAATGAAATGGCGAATAATTGAGGGCCCCACCACAGATCTCTTTGGGACATCACTAGCCACAACCTTCCAGTTTGATTACTTACCAAATATTCTGACTCCCTGTTTGTTGCGACAACATAGAGCAGACGAGCTGAGGCTGATAGCCCAGTTGGGTACCCATGGGGATGACCTCAACTAGGACCTGGGGTTCATGTCACACTGCAGGTGACCCCAGTGCGCTATAAATTCTTACACAAGCACACACACACACACACACACACTTACATACACAGACTCACACAGATCCTCTCACATACGTACACTCTGTCTCATTCACTCTCTCTCTGTCTCTCTCTCTTTCTCTCTCGTTCCCTCATCTGCTCACACACACACATATAAGTCTCTGGTGTGAATTTGCATTTGTAAAATTCTATTTGGAAATACATTCTATTTTTGCTCAAAAAGCACACAGTCTGCAGCAGTCAATCCCTCTGACATTTTATAAGTTCCAACTTTGAAAATAGAACCAGTCTGACTCAAGATTGGGATACAGACAGACTCTAACCTCACACCTTTCATACATTATCTGAGCTGAGATATCACCTTTTTTAAAATAAAACCTTAGTCATCTCGAGAATGTGACTTAAATGAAGTTCTGGGATTTGCAAATTAATGAACCGAAATCTGCAAGATGAAAAATTTAACAGCAATCTCGGTTTGCTCAATATGTCGTATCAGTTGCATGATACGATGATCTTTTGCTATAAATTCTAAGTCTTATGATCCTGCCCCACTATCTACCTGATGATGGAGCGGTGCTCCGAAAGCTAGTGCCTCCAAATAAACTTGTTGGACTATAACCTGATGTTATGTGATTTTTAAACATTGTCTACCCTAGTCCAACACAGGCACCTCCTCATCAGTCTTAAAGTCATGATAGAAAAGGATAGAACAGATCTGAAAGTTAAAATTCTAAATTGGGGGAAGGCCAATTTTGATGGTATGAGGCAAGAACTTTCAAAAGTTGATTAGGGGGCGGATGTTCGTTGGTAGAGGGACGGCTGGAAAATGGGAAGCCTTCAAAAATGAGATAATGATAGTCCAGAGACAGTATGTACCTATTAGAGTGAAAGACAAGGTTGGCAGGTGTCAGGAACACTGGACTGAGGTTTTAGTTCAGAAAAAGAAGGAAGCATATGACAGGTGAAATCCAATGAATCCCTAGAAGGGTATAAAGGCAGTAGGAGTATACTTAAGAGGGAAATCAGGAGGGCAAAAATGGGACATGGGATAGTTTTGGCAAATAGGGTTAAGGAGAATCAAAAAGGGATTCTACAAATACATTAAGGACAAAAGGGTAACTAGGGAGAGAATAGGGTCCCTTAAAGATCAGCAAGGCAGCCTTTGTGTGGAGCTGCAGGAGATGGGGAGATACCAAACACATACTTTGCATCAGAATGACAATCATGACCTAATTCATATTAACTTTCAGCCCATTTTATTGATAAGTCGATTGTTGATTTTCTTTTGAAACCTATACTGGAATTAAATGTAAACAAATTGGTCTGTTACAGAATGAAAAACAAAAAAAAACCTGTTGGAGACCAGAACCAATCAGGATACACAATATTCTGCAGAAACTCATCATTTCTGGCAACATCTTTTGAGTGAGAGGAATGTGATAAATGTCACAAATGTGAGGAAGTTAGAAAGCCAGAAAAGAAGGAGTTCCATTTTTACTTCTTTTTTCTGACATTCTGGGAACTCAAGGGTTAAGCATTCCACTGCTGGCTGACTCCCGGAGAACCGAATCCTCTGGAGCCATACATGTGGATTTCACTTCCAGCCTCAGGCAAAGGTGTTTGTCTTCCCTGGATAAGACTGATAGCCTTGGCCATAACCTTATTAACTGCCTCCTGTTCCCATTATTATGTGTCCCCGACCTATAAACATAGGTGTGTGAATCCAACAATGAGAACAAAGCAAAATCCTTCTGTCTAAATCTCTACCCATCAACATATGCTGATGAAGAATACAATAACCAGTCCCTGTAAACCATTCGCTAGTTATCACAGGAAATTGGCAATCACTGGACATTGAAAAATTGTAATTACCTGTCTTAAACAATGTAACAGCAATCAACCATGTGACTTGTCGACCTCTGTATTATTCCTATAAAATATCCTGCCTCCGTGTGTGGAGCAGAGATTCGTTGCAAAGTACCACCACAAGTAGCTCCACGACTTCTTTTGTGTCACTGAGAATCTCTCACTGTCTGTCTGATAATAAAGCATCTCCCTTTGTATGGAAACTTGTGTCGTCCGGATTTGTAGAAAAACTAGATTACTTGCAGCGTGGAAACAGGCCCTTCGGCCCAAGAAGTCCACACCGACCCACGACCCACGACCCACCCCGCTCCCTTCACCCGTTCACCATGGGCAATTTAGCACAGCTAATTCACCTGACCTACACATTTTTTTAGGGAGTGGGAGGAAACTGCTATAAACCCACACAGACACAGGGAGAATGTGCAAAAGCCACACACAGAGTCTCCTGATACAGGGATTGAACCTGAGTCTCTAGCACTGTGAAGCAGCAGTGCTAACCACTGTGCCACCATGCCACCCAACCAACCTTCAACAAATACTTCACAAATCCGACTATTAACTCCGTTTCTCCACACACAAACAAGTAAATCGACACAGACATGAAAACTCCCTCACACTCACAGAGTCACTCACACCCAAACTCTGTCACACACACCCATATACTCAGACACTCACAGACAATAATACGCTCACACGTACTCATTCATGCTCAAGCAAACGCACATGTATACACACAAATTCAAGCTTGCATTCACACATACAGACGCACTCGTGTGCTCACATGTGGCTCAGTGGTTGACACTTCTGCCTCACAGCACCAGTGTACCAGGTTCGATCCCAGCCCTGGACAACTGTCTGTGTGGTGTTTGCGCATTCTCCCTGTGTCTGTGTGGGTTTGCTCTGGTTTTCTCCCACAATCCAAAGATGTGTCGGTCAGGTGAATTGACCATAGTGTTAGGTGAGTTTGTCAGAGGAGGGTGGGTTACTTTTCAGAGGGTCAGTGTGGACTTGTTGGGCCAAATCGCCTGTTTCCACACTGTAGGGAATCTAATCTAAACACGTGCATGGAGTTGCACAATCAAAAAAGCACACATGCTTACAAACTCACTCAC
This sequence comes from Chiloscyllium punctatum, assembly GCF_047496795.1. Lineage (NCBI taxonomy): Eukaryota > Metazoa > Chordata > Chondrichthyes > Orectolobiformes > Hemiscylliidae > Chiloscyllium > Chiloscyllium punctatum. Next base: position 19,955,497 of record NC_092753.1, read on the forward strand.
ATGTACAGAAGCACAAACGCGCAATCAAGAATTGGCACACAGCCTGTCTCACACAGTTAAAAATCACACAACACCAGGTGAAAGTCCAACAGCTTTAATTGGAAGGAGCATGCTTCCAATTAAATCTTTTGGACTATAACCTGGTTGTTAGAAACGAAAATCGCTTCTTAATAATCGCTCTAGACAAATTCAGGAAAACAAAGGTTTATTTACAAGTCTGCAGAGTTGGGCACCCTTCTGAGAAAAAGGCGCCCAGAGGCTTACAAAGTTTCTCATTATATACAGCAAAAGTCCCTCCCCTCCTTGGCTCTAACGAGCCACGAGGTTCACATTCTTAAACCGTCATTATTCTCCATTTTGCACCCTTATCACAAAGTCTGCAACAAATGTCTCCAGAGTTGTTGTTTTTTTTACCCTGTAGTCTTATCAGTCAAAGACTTATTCTTCTCTGTCTGTGCTAGCGGTCTTATCAATCTGAAGCAGATGTCTCTGTATCAATCTGTAGCAGATGTCTCTCGAGTTGTTTTTCTATCCTGCAGTCTTATCAGTGAAGGACTCATTCTTCCCTGTCTGTGTTAATGGTTTCATCAATCAAGGACTTGTTTTTACTCTGCTCACAAAATGTCAGCATTTGCACAATTTAAATTATCCCACTTTTGAGTATACAAAATGTTTTAGAAAAGAAGCAAAAGTCTTGTCTTTTATTATAGAGCAGCCTGTTGGGTCAGGCACATCTTAATTGTTTGAACCGAAATTGCCTCTCACAATTCCACCCTTTCTCTTTTTAAGATGTGCCTGACCAAGATAAGCCTCCCCTCCTCAAGGGCCCAGGAAATCCTTGGTCTTTCGCAGCAACAGCACCTTAAGTTCCTGTGTCCCATGTTGTGGAACCGCCACTGCCTGGAGTTGGGAAATATTTTTCTGAATTAAAAACTGAATACAGGGGGTTAGGCAGGGTAATATGAGGAGAAGCATCATGCCCCCCCACCAACCACGCCGTGCGCCACCAACTGCCACCCAGGAGACCATCCCACTATCCGATGCCACTAAGAGGACGCCAGGATTGTACTGGCACATGGGCCAATTTCCGAATTTCATCGGAAATTTTCAAAACCGCTTTACCATTATCGTCAATTTCTAGACAGCAGTTAGTCAGGTTAAATTTCCCGCACACGCTCCCCTCCGAGGCCAACAGATAATCCAAGGCAAGTCGGTTTTGATATATAGCAGCCCTCATCTGATCCTGCTGCTTAGCCAGCAACTCCAGGGCCAGGGCAGTCCAGTTAGTAATAACCTCTACGACTGCTTGGAGCCTGATAATTCGATTTAACATATAGATAGGAGTACGGTATCCCCATGATCCGTCCTGTGCCCATGTAGCTGGCCCGTAGTATTCAATAATCCGGGCCGGTGGCCACTCATCCCCCCATTCACCGACTTGGATATCCCTTGGCGACCTACGGAGGGAGTCAAAGAGTTTAATTCCCAAATCGTCGCCTTCCTTCCGGGGTAATAGGAAGAACGCAGGTCGTATTAGACCCAGGAAGCATACCCCAGCCCATCCCATGGGCAGTTTGGAGTATGCCTGATTACCGCATATCCAAAATAGGCCATCTGGAGCAGGCCCTCCCTGCCTCACAACGTCATCCCACAGTTCCTTCACCCCGGGGATGCCCTCATAAGGACCAGGACCACTGCAATTCCAGTAATCAGCCCCCAGCTCGTCAGAGGAGGAATTAGTACGTAATGGAACGCAATTTCCATGACCTCGGTTTGCAATGTACCAAGTAATATCTTCAGGCCAACATACTCGCGTGGTCGCGTCCAATACATTCTGACAGGGACTAATCCCTACCTCCACGGTCCCCTTGCCTTCAACACAGAACTGGCCCTCAGGGCTGTTTGTCAGTCTCCACCCCTGGCTTTTCCTTTCGTTGACATGAGTCCAAGTGGTTTGCAGCAATTCCCATATGTCTAAGCTTTGACCAGTCCACGGCCATTGTTCTGACATATGTGGCCCCCCACAAACCCAGCAATTGCTAACATTTAAAACAGTGGCTATTCTAGAGGTGAGATCAATAAACAGCTTTTGTGTTACATCAGGGAGTTCAATCTTTTCTTCTACCTCTTCGTATACAGATGGCACTTTAGAGACCACGACCGTTCCTTGACGGTCTTGCTCTTTCCCCAACCCCCGATCAGTGTTCTGTATCTTGGCCTCCTTGACTCTGTCAACCTGCTCCCTGAGCAACACGGAGGATAGGCCCCACCTCCCAGTTTTGCTAACACACACCCAGCGGTCATTTATAGGGCATCCACGGATTTTGCCACCGTTTCCTTATTATACACCTGATAATAGGGTCTTCCACCCTCCCAACATTCGTGTCGTGCACTCACATCGTAACACCAATCGTCCACATGGGAGTGAGACACAAATGATCCCGAGTAGATTCGAATCCCGAGCCTTACTGTAGTCCGACATTTGTCACATCTCCCCTCGCCCTCCCCCACATACAGGAGTAAACTGATCAATATCCCCACCAATACAGTCCAAGTAGAGTTCATTATCGCTGTCTTTTCAGTTTTACCACCAACGGCTTGTCCCCTTGCTCACATGTCCAAGTGCTTTCTCCTTCAGGCGGAACAGGCCCCTTTATCCTTGATGCGTGGACCCACCCCTTCTCTTTCGTCCGAACAGCTGCTTCAGTTGTTAACAGAACCAGGAACGGTCCTTCCCACCGCGGCTGGAGCTTTTCGGCCTTCCAGGTCTTAACAAGTACCCAATCTCCGGGCTCCACCTTATGCAAGAGGAAGTCGAGCGGCGGAGTCTGAGCCAGGAGACCCTTCCTCCGGAGTTCTGCAAAAGAACGGGATAAGGCCAGTAAATAGTTTCTGACAAATACATCTCCCCCTTGTAGAGTGGGACATCCATCAACCTTACTCCAATATGGTAATCCGAACAGCATTTCATAGGGGGAAACCCCGACATCCCGGCGAGGTGCCGTACGTATCCTCAATAGGGCAATGGGAAGGCACTTCGGCCAAGGTAACTTAGTTTCTAACACCAGCTTAGTCAATTGGGTCTTGAGCGTGCCATTCATTCTCTCAACCCGACCCGAACTCTGAGGATGCCAGGGTGCATGGAATTTCCATTGGATACCCAGGGCAGTACAGATCAAATGGTGTAGCTTAGAAATAAAATGTGTCCCGCAGTCGGAGTCGATAGATTCCATTATGCCATGTCTCGGGATTATGTTCTCTAACAACAGTCGGGCCACGGTTGGTGCATCGTCTTTGGCAGTTGGGAAAGCCTCTACCCAGTGAGTGAAATGGTCTACTATTACTAGCAGATATTTCCATCTCTGTACTGGGGGTAATTCTGTAAAGTCGACTTGGATCTTCTGGAATGGCCTAATTGCGAGGGGCTGACCACCGGCTGGCATAGAACGCATGGCTTTCTTGTTAATACGCCGGCAAGTGGGGCATCCGACTACCTCTTGTTGGGCTAATGTGTAGATACCCCTGCATACATAGTCTCTCAGGATCGTGTCACACATGGCTTGCACCCCCCAGTGGGTCTGATGGTGTAATCGGTGCAGAATACCTCGGGTGATCTGTTTGTTCAGTACTTGTCTCCCATCAGGAACCGTCCACTTCCCGTTAGTATCTAGCCGGGCACCTAATTGAACCATTTTATCAATCTCCCCCTGGGTGAAGACGGGTTGTTTAGCGAGCCCTTCCCTCAACGGTATTAACGTTAACAATTGGACGGATTTTTCGACCGCTGCCCGCTTGGCTTCCTCATCTGCCAGCCGGTTTCCCACCGCTTCCGGTGTCGACCCCTTCTGGTGACCGGGTACATGGACTACTGCGAGTTCCATAGGTAACGCCAGGGCCTCCAACGTTAGGCTGATCATTTGTTCGTGAGCCACTTCTTTTCCCCGGGAAGTTATCAATCCTCTCTCTTTCCAGATTTTTCCGAAAGTATGAACGATTCCGTATGCATACTTTGAGTCAGTATATATGGTCCCCACTTTCCCTTCCAACAACTTCAGGGCCCTCTGGAGGGCGTACAACTCACAGGATTGGGCTGACCACTTCCCGGGCAGTCGTCCGGACTCAATCGTCCGTTTTGTTGCGCCATCTACGACAGCATAGCCACTGTACCGGACCCCACTGACGCACCGGGAGGATCGGTCGATGTACAGTTCCTGTCCCTCACCCAGCGGTGCCTCTTGCAGGTCCTCTCGGCTTTTGGTCTGCAGGTCTACAAATTCCACACAATCATGCTCCTGTCCCCCATCTGCAGGACGTCCGTACAGAAACTGGGCAGGGTTACAACTGAGATCTTTTGCAAAAATAAGATCGTCTCCGGTCATCAAAATTGTCTCATACTTCAGGATACGAGAGTCTGTTAACCAGCGGTGAGCCTTCTGAGCCAGTATGGTGCTAACTGAATGTGGGGAGTATGCTATGATTCTTCCTCCAAAGGTAAGTTTCCGGGCCTCTTCTACTAACATTGCCGTAGCTGCCACTGCCTGTATACAGGTCGGCCATCCACATGACACAGGGTCTAACATTTTTGACAAAAATGCAACCGGCTGACGCTTCCCTGCACGCAGCTGGGCAAGCACACCCTGGGCAATTCCGCCAGCGCTATTGACATATAACTGGAACGGTTCCTTCAGGGTGGGTAAGGCCAATACCGGAGCTCGGATCAGTTTATTTTTAATAATATTAAATCGCTGCTCCTCTTCATCTGACCAGTCCACCTGTTGTCCTTCTTGTCCGAGTTTGTCGTACAAAAATTTTACTAGAGTGGTGTAACTTTCAATCCATATCCGGCAATACCCCACCAGCCCCAGGAATTGTCTGATCTCCTTCTTCGTCCTGTGTATTTGCATACCCGTAATCCCCGATATTCGTTCCGGCGTGATACGGCGATGCCCCTTACTGACTCAATGGCCCAGATATCTTACCTCTTGCTCCACAAACTGGAGTTTCGTCCTGGAGACACGTAGGCCCTGTTTCCCCAGGAAGTTCAGCAGGGCAACGGTGTCTGCTCGTACTTCCTCCTCTCTTAGTCCTGAGAGTAGGAGATCATCGACATATTGGAGCAATTGATTCCCCGCGTTACACTAAAATCCTCCTAAGATCTGCTCCAGTATTTGTCCAAACAAGTTGGGTGACTCCGTGAATCCCTGCGGCAAGACCGTCCATCTTAACTGTCGTTTTCGTCCTGTGAAGGGATTCTCCCATTCAAATGCGAAAAGGTTCCGACTTTCTTTGTCAAGGGGGCAACTCCAGAAGGCATCCTTCAGATCTATTACGCTGAACCATTCATGTTCGGGGGGAATTTTACTCATTAACGTGTAGGGATTGGGTACCACCGGGTATCTAGCCTGGACTACTTCATTCAACCCCCGCAAGTCTTGCACCAACCTATACGTCCCATCCGGCTTCCTCACAGGGAGTATTGGAGTATTGAAAGAGGACATACATTCCTCCAGCAGTCCATCTGTGATTAATCTTTCTATCACAGGTTGTAACCCTTCCCGTCCTTCCATAGCAATCGGGTACTGTTTCCTTCTTACCGGGCCTTTTCCTGGTAACATGGTGATTTGGAGAGGTTTGATGTTTAGACCCCCTCTGTTCCCCTCTCAGTACCATACGTCTGGGTCTATTTGTTGATCATCTTCTTCGGTGAGGGTGAACAACCTTACCACCATTTCCCCGTTACTTGGTACCGTTCCAATCCCTAGTTTGACCTGCAAGTCTCTTCCTAACAAATTAAACCCCGCTGATGGCAGTAGAAGGAGGTCTCGTTTAGTAGTTCTGTTTTCATACCCAATTTCCACGTCCTCCACTACTGGGACTTGCAATTTCTGTCCTCCAATTCCAGATACCCCCATAACTGTTCCTCCTGCTCGGGCGCCGGGGGGTATTTGGATTATACTTGATCTTTCGGCTCCCGAGTCCACCATAAATGTTATCTCCGACCCTTGGGGTCCTACTTTCAAGTTTACCAGGGGTTCCTGTCGATAGTCCTTTTGCCCCAAGGGTAGGAACCCCCGACCTCCCTAATCTTCCTCCATCAGGGTGTACGACTGCACCTCCCGCTTGTAGCGGGGGCACTCTCGTTTAAAATGTCCCTTTTCATTACAGTAGTAACATCTGAGTATCCTCCTCGTTTCCCTGTCGCGGTCTCGTGTTCCTCCACTCTTCCTTTGTTCCAGCCATGGTCCTCTTTTCCGCTGCTCTTGCCACGACTCTCCCCTTTCCTGTTCCTGCCACGGCTCTCCCTTTTCCCTTCTTCCAGCTGTCACTTGTTGCACCGTCTGCATCATTATCTTTGTCGCCTTCTTTTGCTTCTCATCGTCCCTTCTCACAAACACCTTTTGCGCCTCCCGTAGTAGTTCACTTAGAGGTTTACTATCCCAATCATCCATTTTCTCTAACTTCTTTCGTATGTCCGGCCAGGCTTTTGATACAAACTCTACCCATATGAGTTGTTGTCCCACATCCGTCTCAGGGTCCACCCCAGCGAACTGCTGCAAGTTCTTCCTAATTCTGTCTAGGAAGTCCGTAGGGGTTTCCTCCGGGTTTTGATGATTACCAAAGGCCTTGGTAAAATTGTGCCCCTTCGGGGCTGCCTGTCTTATTCCTTTTATCCAATATTCCCGCATGTCTCTCATGTTGCACCGTCCTTCTTCCGTTTTCTTATCCCACTCGGGGTCGGTGAGGGGAAACTTCTGCTCCCCTCCTTCTCTCCCCTCTCTCTCCCAGACCAACAGCGCAGCTTGTCGTATCATCTGTCGCTCCTGGCTAGAGAACAATGTTCTCATGATGGAACACATCTCTTCCCACGTGTAAGCATTTGGACCCAGGAACTGATTCAATTGTTCATTTTTGAAACAATGAGATCGGAAGCTGAGTGGCCCTGACTGAACTCTAACTGGGTGTCACTGAACAAGAAAAGCAGGTGCTGCTTGATGGAAATATTGTCTGGTGCTTTCCATCATTTTACTGAAATTCAAGAGTAGACTAATGGTGCAGTAATTGCCTGGGTTAGATTTGTCTTGCATTTTGCGTTCGGGACATATATGCACAGTTTTCCACTTTGTTGGGTTAATACAGTGTTGCAATGGCACTGGATGAGTTTAGCCTTTGGAGCTGCAAGTTCTGGAGCACAGCTCTTCACTACTATTAGATTAGATTCGCTACAGTGTGGAAACAGGTCCTTCAGCCCAACAAGACCTCACTGCCCCTCCCAAGATCAAACCCACCCAAATCCATTCCCCTACCCTATATTTACCCCCGACTAATATACCTAACACTGTGGGCAATGTAACATGGCCAATTCACCAGATCGGCACATCTTTGGACTGTGGGAGGAAACTCACGCAGGCACAGGTAGAATGCACAAACTTCACACAGGTCGGCAAGAATTGAACCCAGGTCCATGGTGCTGTGAGGCAGCAGTGCTAACCACGAAGCCACTATGCCACCACCCACCCATTGCTGTAATGCTGTCAGGGCTCATAGCCTGATCACTATCCAGTGCCTTCAATTATTTCTTGATGTCACATAGAGTGAACTGAACTGCCAGAACATTTGTACATGTTATTCTGGAGATCACTAGATGAGCTGAAAATGTGTTGCTGGAAAGGCGCAGCAGGTCTGGCAGCATCCAAGGAGCAGGAGAATCGACATTTTGGGCATGAGCCCTTCTTCAGGAATGAGGAGAGTGTGCCAAGCAAGCTAAGATAAAAGGTAGGGAGGAGTGACTTGGGGGAGAGGCGTTGGAAATGCGATAGGTGGAAGGAGGTTAAGGTGAGGGTGATAGGCCAGAGTTGGGGGTGGTGGCGGAGAGGTCAGGAAGAAGATTGCAGGTTAGGAAGGTGGTGCTGAGTTCGAGGGATTTGACTGAGACAAGGTGGGGGGAGGGGAAATGAGGAAACTGGAGAAATCTGAGTTCATCCCTTGTGGGTGGAGGGTTCCTAGGTGGAAAATGAGGCACTCTTCCTCCAGCCGTCCATGCATGTCCTTGGTGGACTGGGAGGGGAAGTTGAAGTGTTGAGCCAAAGGGTGGTTAGGTTGGTTGGTCCGGGTGTCCCAGAGGTGTTCTCGTATAGAGGAGGCCACACCGGGTACAGTAGATGCAGTAAATGATGTGTGCGGAGGTGCAGGTGAATTTGTCGCGGATATGGAAGGATCATATACAGGAGGCCACATTGGAGAGACAGTCCGCCCACTTGCAGAACACAAGTCAGGTCAAGAGGGCAATGCCGAGTTGGATGTTTGGATCTGGGATAAGGTGGGGAGAGGGGAAATTAGGAAACTGGCGCAATCCACATTGCTCCCATGTGGTTGGAGGGTCCCGACCCTCCAAGATGAGGCATTCTCCTTCCAGGCGTCGGGTGGTTAGGGTTTGGTAGTGGAGGAGGCCCAGGGCCTACACGTGGAGTGGAAGGGGAGGTATCAAGTTTGGCCTGATCCTGACATGCTCCGCTGCAATTTTCATTGAGGAGAAAGTGAGGACTGCAGATGCTGGAGATCAGAGCTTAAAAATGTGATGCTGGAAAAGCGCAGCAGGTCAGGCAGCATCCAAGGAGCAGGAGAATCAACGTTTCGGGCATAAGCCCTTCTTCAAGAATGAGGAGGGTATGCCAAGCAGGCTAAGATAAAAGGTAGGGAGGAGGGACTTGGGGAGGGGTGTTGGGAATGCGATAGGTGGAAGGGGGTTAAGGTGAGGGTGATAGGCCGGAGAGGGGGTGGGGCAGATAGGTTGGGAAGAAGATTGCAGGTCAAGAAGGCGGTGCTGAGTCTGAGGGTTGGGACTGAGATAAGGTGGGGGGAGGGGAAATGAGAAAGCTGGAGAAATCTGCATTCATCCCTTGCACTTGGAGGGTTCCTAGGCAGAAGATGAGGCGCTCTTCCTCCAGCCATCGTGTTGCCATGGTCTGGCGATGGAGGAGGCCAAGAATCTGCAATAAGACTTCTGCCTATTTCCCACTGTCCATGACCAATAAGACTCCTGCCCTATTTCCTACCGTCCATGACCAATAAGGCTCCTGCCCTATTTCCCACTGTCTGTGGCCAATAGGTCTCTTGCTGTCTGGCACCTTGTCTGATTCCCTCCTGTTGCACACTCCCGGCATTCCCGTTTTTCCTCTCCCCCTTCCCGCTCCTCAATACAGTTTGAGATGAATGCTTTGTGTCTTGTGATGCTCGCTCTCTCTTTCCCTTCATTCGCTGGCCTGAGACTGAGAGTCATGCTTCACCATTTCTCCTACACTTGGGAAACCTGGAAAACAATTCGAATTTAACATTGTTTCCATCTGTTACTTAAATAGGTCTGTAGTTTAAATTGAAAGAAGGTATGATATTGGATGGCGCAACATATTAGATTACTTACAGTGTGGAAACAGGCCCTTCAGCCCAACAAGTCCACACCACCCCACCGAAGTGCAACCCACCCCTACATCTACCCCTTACCTAACACTACAGGCAATTTAGCATGGCCAATTCACCTGATCTGCACATATTTGGAAACCCACACAGACACAGACACAGACACTCCACACAGTCAGTCACCTGAGGCAGGAATTGAACCCGGGTCTCTGGCGCTGTGAGGCAGCAGTGCTAACCACTGTGCCACTGTGCCACCATGCCACCCGAAAAATTCACGTAAAAATATGCGTTAAAAATTCATGGCTATATGTGTTCAGAGCACAATGCTGACTCAAAAATATGTTTGAGTCGATCAGAGAGGAAGTGCTTTCAAAAAACTTTAGAATTCTCTGGCTGTTGTCTGCAGTGCTGATATTCTGTAAGTTCCAAATTACCAGACAACCCTTCTCAATCATTTACAAGCAACCTGGGCATTATTTCTTTCTGTTTATTTGTTATTGCAGAGGTGTCTTTATTCATCCCAAAGAGGTCACTGTCACCGGCTACTTCCATTGCTGTTCAGAGATTCGTGCAGAAATCAGTCTTGAATTGCTGCAGTCCATGGGGGTCAGGTATACCCAGTGTGCAAACTCACTGCACCACTGCAACATTGAGAGCTTGGGATTCCTTACCCCAGTCAGGGACTCGCCTTCCCTTTCAGAGAGGATCAGTCACTGAAATTTGACACTATTCTGCCCCTTCTGATAACAATTGAATTGCTCATCTTAATCTATTTTTATATGATGATCATTTATTGGATTTTCAGACACCTTCACCTCACATTCTTCGAATGTTAACTTGGAACATATTTCAGAAAGAAACATCAGATAAACAGGGGGTACAGTTAAAAGAGTTTCCATGCTTCAACAAATGATTCCGAGCTGATCCTCTCTCTCTGACATCTCACATGTCAGAACCTGTGTTTGAACTTACCCTTTTTAAAAAAGGCTGAGTTAAAGGGGATGTTGCAATAAATTGGAACAACATCATTAGTTTGCAATAGAGTCAACTCGGTTTTCAGATGGGTTGTTACTCTGTGTTCTGTACTCTTTTGTTTGTGTTTCATTTGGTAGACTGTAAGTTAATTTTGTTTTGCTTAAAACTGATTGGTTTGAATCAGCAACATAATTCCTGGAATATCTACCTTACATCTGCATAAAACAAGTGACCATCTGGGCGACCTTATTAAAATGTTTGGAAGGGGTCTGGTCTGATCCATGACAGATTGGAGTCCCTTTGTAGGATTTATTCTATCGTTCCAATTTAGGATTAGGGTTGCTAGACTCAAAGGCAGCAAGTGGTCGTGTTAGTGTCTTTTGTTCCGCATGTTATATTTGGTTAGTTTAAACAGTGCTTGGTGTGGTAATGGATCTTTCAGTCACTAGGAATGTTCTGGGGGTGGAAGAAATGACATTGGGGCTTTCCAGAAGGTGAAAAAGGCAAACCCGCTGGAAATGACAGTCAAGCTGCAGCTGAAATTGCTGCATCTATGAAAAAGGATGTGGTTATTACCAAAATCGCTCAACATTTAAATGTGCTGCAAATGCCATTAGAATCTTTGGAAATGACTCTTGACATTACTAAGGACATCTTGGGGTTTGAAGGTTTTCCCAAATTTGCCAAGAAAGTTTAGAAAGACAGAGGAAGGACATACTTTTAGAATTAACAAATACGTTAGGATTGGGTTTGTCCCAAAACCAAAGCTGAAATGGTCATGGAGTTGGTCAAGTGCTTGGATATATCAAAGAAAGAGGCAAGTGCAGTGGAGTTAGAAAAATTCAAATTGCAAGTTAGGCAACAACAGTTAGAAGACAAAGAAGAGGAAGAAGACATGAAACTGAATTTCAATTAAAAGCAGAGGAAAGAAAAAAAGAATGGATCGCCTGAGCAGAACAAAAAGAAAAGGACAGAGAGAGGAAAGGGAGAAAGAGAGAGAGTTTGAACTTCAGAAATTGGTACTTAGAAAGAAAAGTTGGCTTAAAAGGGTAGAGGTGAATGCAGAAGGTAAGCTTAATGAGGATGACCAAACCCATCATAACAAAAGGCCTGGTGGGGATCTGTTCAAATATATACAAACATTGTCTAAATTTGATGAGAAAGATGTAGAAGCCTTTTTCACCTCATTTGAGCAATTGGCGAAACAAATGAAGTGGCCAGTGACCATGTGGGTTTTGTCGATCCAAACAAAGCTGGTAGGTAGAGCTAGTGAGGTATTTGAATCACTATCCCAAGAGGCATCTGGGGAATATGAGGATGTGAAGAAAGACATCTTAAGTACATATGAGCTTGTGCCAGAACACTACAGATAGCATTTCAGGAATCCTAAGGAGGGACCTTGGTCAAAAACCCTCTTCAGTTTGAAAGGATCAAACAACGTACATTTGATAGGTGGATAAAGGCACTAAAAATAGAGCATACCCATGACATTCTTCCGGTGATGATTATTTTGTAGGAGTTCAGAAATGCACTTCCAGCAATAATGAGAACTCATGGAAGAACAGAGAGTTAAAACAACGAGCAGCTGAAATGGCTGATGATTGCGAGATGGTTCATAAATCAAAGTTTGGTTTCCAACAATTTCAACCCATGAGGGATAGAAACTGGGGGAAGAGAGAAATCCTCACATGATAAGGGAACTGTAGACCTCAGTGAAGATTGTAAGGATAACCTACCACAGGGTAAAAAGAAAACCGTGATGGGGAAAGAGAAGTTAAAAATCTCTGGTGCTTTCACTGCAATAAAGGAGGCCACACGAACTCACAGTGTTGGTCAGTAAAGAAAAGCACTGGGAAAGTAGGATAAGCCAGTGAATTTTGTTGGAGTTGTAAAGGAAAGCACAATGGAGACCGGAAAGTACAAGCTGATCGGAGGTTGGTTCAGGAGGAAGTGCCAGATCTTCTAAAACCATCTACTTGTGAAGGTAAAGTTTACTCACATATTCAGGGAGCAGCAAGATTTTGAATGATGAGATATATACCTCCGAAGGACCAGTGCCAGAAAATGTGCTAGTAAGTGGAACTCACGGTGAGACAAGAGGGCTCAAGTATGTAAAGTGAGGTTAGAGTGCAAAGTGGAGAAGTGACAGTCGAAGTACTGGAAAAACTCTCAGCTCCAGGAATACAATTTGTCCTTGCTAACGATATAGCTGGTTCACAGGTAGGAGTGCTGCCTACTGTGGTTGATAAGCCCAGTGGACAATCAGGCAACTGAGCTGTTACAAGAAGCATGCCCTGGGATTGTTACTGACTGTGTGGGAAGGAGGTCACAATGTCAGTAGTTCAAACAGGAGAGATCAAAGAGAAGTAAGAAATATGAAATGAAATTATCAGACACGCTGGTTTGATCAGATGGTTGAGAACAAAACAGGAGCAGATGGATGACAAAGCAGACATCTTTAGCTCAGAGAAATTTACTGAGTTACAGCAGGAAGATAAAAAACTGAAGCACATGTATCGAAAAGCACACACAGAAGAGAAACTGAATGTATCCCTGTGTACTACGATCTTAAAAATAATGTCTTAATGAGGAAATGGAGACCATCACGTATTCAGGAGGATGAGAAATGGGCAGAAGTTCGTCAAGTTGTATTGACAGTGGGTTATAGAAAGGAGGTGTTACTGGAGGTGCATGAACTACCAGTAGGAGGTCATTTAGAGTCATAGAGTCATAGAGATGTACAGCATGGAAACAGACCCTTCAGTCCAACCTGTGCTAAAATACAAAAATATTATTACTGACCTGGACTGCACAAGGATGTAGGTGAATTTTTCCAGACGTGCCGTACATGTCAAGTATTTGGAAAAAAACACAGGCAATAATAAAATCTATACCTTTAATACCCATTCCTGCATTTGAGGAACTTTCCACAAGAGTCTTGATTGATTATGTAAGACCCCTACCTGAAACAAAAGGTGGGAATCAATATTTGGTAACATTGATGGATGTGTCCACTAGATTTCTGGAGACATTCCATGAGGCAATATCACAGCTAAAAGGATTGTAGAAGAGTTATTCAAAGTTTTCACAAGAATGGGCTGAGGAGTGGCAGATGGAGTTTAATTTAGAGAAATAAGAGGTGCTGCATTTTAGAAAAGCAAATCTCAGCAGGACTACTGCCCTTAATGGTAAGGTCCAAGGGAGTGTTGCTGAACAAAGAGACCTTGGAGTGCAGGTTCATAGCTTCTTGAAACTGGAGTTGCAGGTAGATAGGATAGTGAAGAAGGCGTTTGGTATGCTTTCCTTTATTGGTCAGAGTATTGAGTACAGGAGTTGGGAGGTCATGTTGAGGCTGTACAGGACATTGGTTAAGCCACTTTTGGAATATTGCGTGCAATTCTGTGATTCAAAGATGTTGTGAAACTTGAAAGGACTCAGAAAAGATTTACAAGGATGTTGTCAAGGTTGGAGGACTTAAGGTATAGGGCAAAGTTGAATAGGCTGGGGCAGTTTTCCCTGGAATATCGGAGGCTGAGGGGTGACCATATAGAGGTTTGTAAAATCATGAGGGGCATGGATATGGTAAATAGACAAGTTCTTTTCCCTGATGTGGGGGAGTTCAGAACTAGAGGGCATAGGTTTAGGGTGAGAGGAGAAAGATATAAGACTCAAGGGGCAACTTTTTCATGCAGTGGGTGGTGCGTGTGTGGAATGAGCTGCCAGAGGAAGTGATTGAGGCTGATACAATTATAACATTTAAAGGGCATCTGGAAGGGTATATGAATAGGAAGGGTTGGGAGGATATGGGCCAGGTGCTCCCAGGTGGAACTAGATTAGATTGGGATATCTGGTTGGCATGGTCGAGTTGGACTGAAGGGTCTGATTCCATGCTGTACATCTCTATGACTCTATGACTCTGTATGGGCTACCCAAAAAGATACAATCAGATAAAGGGTTAAACTTCACATCAAAATTATTCAAGGAAGAAATGGACAGCTTGGGAATAAAACAATTCAAATCCAATGCATACCATCCAGAATCACAGAGAGTGCTGGAAAGGTTTCATTAGATATCAAAGACCATGTTCAGGGCTTATAGTCAACAATACCCAGATGATTAGGGTAAAGGATTTCCATTTGTACTATCCGTAAATCGAACAAATTCAATCCATTTGAATTAGCTTTTGGGCATGAAGTGAGAGGGCCACTAAAATTGATTAAGGAGAAATTGGTAAGCCAGAATTCAGAGACCACATGTTTGAACTATGTGTCAAATTTTATGGAATGAGTAAATGGAGTGGGAGTGCTGGCTACATAGCTTTTAAAAAACATCACAACATACAATGAAACAGGAAGTAGCCAATGAGTTAAAAACTTGCAATTTTGCTATTGGGAGATAAAGTTACTTCCAATGGTAGATGAACCTTTTAAATGAAGGTTTAATGGACCTTATTACGTTAAAATGAGAGCGAGTGAGGTGACCCATTTGATAAAGACTCCAGACAGAAAGAAATCTCGTCGAGTATGTCATGTGAATATAATCAAAAGATATTTTGATCAGGAAGGAAAGCAAAAGGGGAATGTGAAACGAGTTACAACACAGAGTCAAGAACTAGTTCAGAGGATTCTGAATT
This sequence comes from Chiloscyllium punctatum, assembly GCF_047496795.1. NCBI lineage: Eukaryota > Metazoa > Chordata > Chondrichthyes > Orectolobiformes > Hemiscylliidae > Chiloscyllium > Chiloscyllium punctatum. The sequence continues at coordinate 19,970,519 of NC_092753.1, forward strand.
GGACATTCCTCAAATTAAATTGGAAAATGAGGAAGTTGTCAAAAATTGAGGTAAATTATTGAGTTACCTTCAGGAAGTGAATCAAAATGACCTGCAAGAGTTATTACTATCAGCTGGGAAATTATGCGGAAATAAGCTGGAAAGTACTAAGTTGGGAAGGTAGTAACTAAAGCCTTTAAGAACATAAGAACTAGGAGCAAGAGTAGGCCCTTCGAGCCTGCTCCACCAATCAGTAAGATCAGTTGGTCTTTGAGTCGATTTGTAGCTCAGGTTGAGGTTCTGGATGTAGGTTTGCTCGCTCAGCTGGAATGTTCATTGTCAGACATTTCATCACCATACTTTAACCTCCGGATGAAGTACTGGGGGTGCAGCCCACTTTCTATTTCCATGTTTAGGATTCCTTGGGTTAGTAGTGCCATTTCCTGTGGTGATGTAATTTCCTATGGTGATATCATTTCCTGTTCTTTTTCTCAGGGGGTTGGTAAATATGATCCAAGTCAATGTGTTTGTTGATAGAGTTCCAGTTGGAATGCCATGCTTCTAGGAATTCTCGTGCATGTCTCTGTTGGGCATGTCCTAGGATGGATGTGTTGTCCCAGTTGAAGTGGTGTCCTTCCTCATCTGCATGAAAGAATCCAAGTGAAAGAGGGTCATGTCTTTCATGTTCATGTATCCGGATGGCTAGTTTTCTAGATAGAGTCGGATGGATTTACAGATTGGTTGATACTCTACACTCTACATTCTGTTCTCTTTTCTGTTCATGTTTCATTCAGTAGGCTGTAAACAAATTCTGTTTTGTTTAAAACTGAGTGGTTTGACCAGATGCTTGAGTCCTGGAATATCCACCTTCCATCTGCCGAAGTTAACAAAAAATGTTAAGGTCTAGGCTGCCTTCTTAAATGTTTTAACGGGGTCCATAACATAAGTCCAGTTCAGTTTCTTGTCCAGCCTAAATGTTTATCATGGGGAATTTAAATATGCTCATGTCATTGAATGATAAGCAGAGATGGTGACATTCTGTGCTACTGGTGACAGTAATCGTATGTCACCTGAGTGGCACAAATCCACTCAGATCATGCTAGTCTGCTAAAGTAGCTCATTGAGCACCATTCTATATGGAGTATTGGTCAAGTCACCTGATTTGTAAGTATCTGCTGAGTGACTCACCTTTGAAGATCACCACCCTTTATGCAGAAGGCCACAAGCTGAGGCATGAAGAGAAGAGGAAGAAATATGCTGACTACCTTAGCATTCAGAGATCTGCCACCATTTGTCCATCCATTATCACTTCCTTGGCAAATTCCATCCAAACTCTACTGGAACAAGCATAGATTATGAGGCCACTTTTCATCCTGATAACACTTTCAGTTTCCACCTTCCTATTAATGTACGTGACTTAGCAGTACACCTGAAAGCCTAAGTAAGATATAACAGACATGAACTTACGATGTGAAGCACACAATAATTTTCCACTTCTCTGTCCGTTTCTTGCAGCAAATGTTATGACAATTATGATTCTCTCCAGAGGAAATTGTGGCCTTTCGAAATGCATCTCTGTCTACATGGTGGGCATGGCAGTAGCAGATCTATTTGTCATGATCTTCAATGTGATTGTTTACTTGATATTTAATTATCACTTTCCATATTCCTTTCTGTCTTACACTGCTGTTTGTAAGTTTATCTTGTACATAGCTTTTGCTACGCTGGATATGTCAGTGTGGTTCACAGTCACATTCACATTTGATCGATTTGTGGCGATCTGTTGTCATGACTTTAAGGAAAAGTACTGGACCAAGAGAATTGCAACTACAGTAATAGCAACATCTTCAGTCTTGACTTGTTTAAAGGGTATTCCTATGTTGTTTTCATATGAAGCTGAACAAATAAGTAACAATGTGCACTGAGGGTGCAGGACAAAAGCAGCTGTTTATACAATACCTGCATGGTCAGTGTATAGTTGGATGCAGTCATTGTCAGTTGTTTTGCTTCCTTTTGCTCTCATGACCTTGTTTAATTCTTTGACTGTCAGACGTATTTTATTGGCTAACAGAACATGCAAGGGACTCCGAGCTAAAAGCACCGAGAGTCAGAGTGATCCAGAGGTGAGAGGTCGGAGGAAATCCATCATAGTACTCTTCACTGTGTCAGGCACCTTTATTCTGTTGTGGTTAACATCTGTTGGAAGTTTTGCAGCCACCAGACTATCAAGCAATGTCTACTATCAAGGTGATAACTCCAATCCAGGATATATCGCCACGGAAACAGGATATCTGCTTGTGTATTTAAGTTCCTGTACAAACACGTGCATTTATGCAACAACCCAGAGGAAATTCAGAGAAGAGCTGAGAGATGTTCTGAAGTCTCCTTGGGATAAATTTCTTGATCCTTTTTTTAAAATAACGAACATGTGAATTCAAACCAAAAAAGAAATCTTGTAACTAAAACAACATTTCATCTGGTTTTCTGTATGAGAATATCAATCGTCCTGACAACCTGACAATAGGAAATGTTGGGAATGGCATGAATGTTCTTTAATAAGAGCTGAAATGGTCTATTTGAAAGTTATATTTTCAATAACTTTCCATTGATTCCCCAAAGTAAATGATGGATGACACTGACATCAAGTCTGGTCTGGTCTGACGTGGATGTCGGCAAGCAAGTATCTCTCGATGTTTCAGGAACCTGTCACTCTTTGCAGTTGTAGTCGGCGGAGCTGTGTGTCTCGGGCGATCAATGTGAGGGGTCCAACAACTAGAATGAACTCAAAGCTCAGGTATCCCATGTAAACACAAGTTTCTGACCTTACCAAAGTGACAAGACAGCACAGTGACTTAGTGGTTAGCACTCCTGCCTCACAGTGCCAGGGGCAAAGTTCAATTCTAGCCTCAGTTTGTTTGCACATACTCTGGTTTCCTACCACAGTGCCAAGTTGTGCAGGTTCAGTGGGATGGCCATGTTAAATTGCCATTAGTTGTGGAAATTACAGGGATAAGGTTGGTGTGGACATAATGGGCTGAATAGTTTGCTTCCACACTGTAGAGATTCTGATTTTATTTGATGTTACTTACTTTCAAATGAGGGTTTCTCAACTATTCTGAGAAATCTCCTTACTCTTGAGTAAACACTTCCAACATCCATACAGAACCAGATTGTGTGCGATGTGAAATTAAAAGATTTAGTTAAAGGTTTGTGGGTAGCATGATGGTTCAGTGGTTCGGACTGCCAGGGAGATGGACTTGATCCCAAGGAACTGTAAGCTAGGTAGACTGACTTTGAGAAATGCAGGGTTACGGGGATAAGGTGGGAGTTGGGTCTGATTAGATTAGATTAGATTTCCTACAGAGTGGGAACAGGTCCTTTGGCCCAACAAGTCCATACCAACCCTTCAAAGAGTAACCCACCCAGACGCATTCCCCTATCCTATATTTACACCTGACTAATGCACCTTGCATTATGGGCAATTTAGCACAACCAATTCACCAAGCCGGCACATCTTTTGGATTGTGAGTGGAACCCGGAGAACCCATAGGAAACCCACGCAGACACAGGGAGAATGTGTGTACTCCACACAGGCAGTCGCCTGAAGATGGAATCGAAGCCGCGTCCCTGGCACTGTGAGGCAGCAGCGCTAACCACTGAGCCACCGTGCCACCCCTCACTGAGCCACCGTGCCACCTCTGGGCAGGGCTCTCTTCTGAGGGTTGGTTTGGACTAAATTGGCCAAATGGCCTCCTTCCACACTGTAGGGATTCTATGAAGTCATTAAGATTTCATCTCAGAAGTTTTTAAAAAGCCCTCATTCTTCTGCTTGAAAGCAGGATAATATCCTACCATCATCAACAAAGAATTCGGAGGGGAGTGGTTGTGGTAACCAGAGTTACAGATTTGATGATGGGGTAACAGGTGTACAGGTAGATAGAGTGTGCAGAGAGTCTGTGAGGAAAGACAGACAGTTGACAGGACAAAGTTGCAGTCGGTGTGATGGGGTGAAGTATGTCCATTTTAATGCAAGACGTGTCAGGAATAAGGATAATGAACTTAGAGCATGGATCTGTACTTGGAGCTGAAGTCCTGTGGCCATTACAGAGGCTTGGATATCACAGGGACAGGAATGGTTGTTGGATGTTCCAGGGTTCAAGTGTTTCAAAAGGAACAAGGAGGGAGGTAAAAGAGGTGGGGGAGTGGGATTCCTAATCAGGGATAGTATCACAGCTGCAGAAAGGTAGGTTGTTGAAGAGAGTTTGCCAACTGAATAATTATGGTGGAAGTCAGAAACAGGAAAGGAGCAGTTACTTTATTGGGAGTTTCCTATAGACCTCCACACAGCAACAGAGACACGGAGGAGCACATTGGGAGGCAGATTTTGGAACAGTGCAGAAGTAGCAGGGTTGTTACCATGGGTGACTTCAACTTCCTCAATATTGATTGGATCTGACTTAATGCAAAGAGTTTGGATGGAGCAGATTTTGTCAGGTGTGTCCAGGATGTAGATAGGCTGACAAGAGGGGAGGCCATGTTGGATTTGGTGCTTGAAACGAACCAGGTCGGGTGCCAGATCTTTCAATGGGAGAGCATTTCAGTGATAGTGATCCTAACTCCCTGATCTTTACTACGGTCATGGAGAAGAATTGGAGCAGATAGTGTGGGGAGGTATTTAATTTGGGAAAGGGGGAATTACAAAGCTATTAGGCATGAACTGTGGAGCATAAATTGGGAACAGATGTTCTCAGGGAAATGAATGTCGATAATGTGGAAGGAGCACTTACTGCAAATGCTGGATAGGTTTGTCCCACTGAGGCAAGAAAAGGATGGTCGGGTGAAGGAATCTTGGGTGACAAGGGATATGGAACATCCAGTCAAGAGGAAGAAATAAGCTTACTTAAGGTTGAGGAGGCAAGGATCAGACAGGACTCGAGAGGGCTACAAGGCAGCCAGGAAGGAACTGAAGGATGGACTGAGGAGAGCTAGAAGGGGGCATGGAAAAGCTTTAGCGCGTAGAATTAAGGAGTCCCTCAAAGTTGCCACCCAAGTTGATAGGGTTGTTAAGATGGCATATTGGTTTTCATCAACAGGGGGATTGAGTTTAAGAGCCATGAGGTTATGCTGCAGCTCTATAAAACCCTACTTAGACCACTCTTGGTTGCCCGATTATCGGAAGGATGTAGATGCTTTAGAGAGGGTGGAGAGGAGGGTTACCAACATACTGCCTGGATTGGAGGGCTTGTCTTATGAAGAGAGGTTGTGGGAGCTCAAGCTTTTCTCATTGGAGCAAAGAAGGATGAGAGATGATTTGATAGAGATGTACAAGATGTTGAGGGGGTTAGATAGAGTGGATAGCCAGATACTTTTTCCCAGGGCAGAAATGGCTATCACAAGAGGGCATAATTTTAAGGTGATTGGAGGAAGGTAAAGGGGAGGTGTCAGAGGGAGGTTCTTTTCTCAGAGAGTGGTGGGTGTGTGGAATGCACCGCCAGGGGTGGTGGTAGAGTCAGAGACATTAGGGACATTTAACCAACTCTTGGATAGGCACATGGAAGATGATACAACGAGGGGCATGTAGGTTAGTTCGATCTTATGTAGGATAAAAGGTCAGCACAACATCGAGGGCCGAAGGGTCTGTACTGTGCTGTACCGTTCTACGTTCTATAATGCTTAAGAAATTCTGTTGTTCTGTCAACATTTGTGGACATAAAAGATTCGATCTGCTCTTCATTTTTTGGACATCCTCTATCGTGCTCCCACATGTGTGGAGAGTTTGTGTCTTGTCGACTTAGCACTTAACAGAGATCACAAAAGTCTCCCTTTCACATCCTAATTAACACCATATTTTACATGTTATTGTTGCTTTAACCTTCTTTAACAAGGTGTGGGGAGTTGGAGATGGGGGAAACAAAGATATCTTTCCTCCAGCAGACAAGAGTTAGAAGCATTTGGCATGTACATGTGCTCCTCACTGGCACAGAAACAGAGAGAGGGAGAGAGACAAAATTAGACAGAAACAGAAACAAAGATCAGGACATAGACAGAAGCCATTTAATAGAGACAGAGAGAGATGCAGGCAGAGATAGAGTGACAATTTTAAGAAATGAACCTGTGCAGACAAACCCTGAATCTTTCGAGCATTAATGTTGGAGATTTGGTGATAGGTACTATCTTGTGACAGGACAATGGGTGGGAGACAGTGGAACATTTCTCAAAGAAACTGAACCAGTGTCATTCATTCAGATAGTGGCTGCTGATGCCTCTTCCTGGTCCCGTTTTCTTTCCTCATGGTTCTGGTCCTCCAAGTGTCACCTCCTTGTAAATCCAACCATGCACATGGTGGCCATCTTGGAATGATGTCAACACACGTGTACCATTCGACCTCTGAACATTTCTTTGACTCAACAGTGGCATTTGCTGTTACCATGGAGCATGCTCACCATGTGACACTTTAAAACATGTACGCACGGACTTCAGGGGAACACAGCAGGGTGGGGGTTGATCAGGTCCAGGGCCAAAGAAACTGGGAGATGTGGAGAAGTAAGGAAGAGATCAGGACGAGGGATAGAGAGACTGGAACAGCAGGGAGAACAGAGAGATCAGGACAAGGGCAAAGAGACTTGGACTAGGTAGGGGTGAGCAAAGAGGTCAGTGGAGTGATCCTGAATGGGGAGGAAGAAATTGTGACAGGGGAAGAGGTCAGGACTGGGGCGCAATAGATCGGAATTCGGAAGCATGAGATAGGAACAGAAACAGAAATTGCTGGAAAAGCTCAGTACGTGTGGCAGCAACTGTGATAAGAAATCAGAGTTAACTTTTCAGGTCCAGTAGACCCTTCTTCAGAACTGATGGTAGTTCAGATAAAGTTAGTTTTTATGCAGAAGATAGGCTGGGGTAGGACGTAAGCAGTAAATGATAGGTGGAGGCAAAGCCCAAACAGAGGAGCAGTTAGATAGTTGTTAACAATCACCTTGGGAGAAAGAATGGCTGCTGATTAGATTAGATTACCTGCAGTGTGGAAACAGACCTTCGGCCCAACAAGTCCACAACAACCCCCCGAAGAGTAACCCACCAAGACCCATTTCCCTCTGACTAATGTACCTAACACTATGGACTATTTAGCATGGCCAATTCACCTGACCTGCATATCTTTGGATGGAAACCAACACAGACACAGGGAGAATGTGCAAACTCCACATAGACAGTCGCCTGAGGCTGGAATCAAACCTGGGAGCCTGGTGCTGTGAGGCAGCAGTGCTAACCACTGAGCCACCATGCCAATCTATTAATGGCTACCAATGGGTTGTGTGTAATCGCAGAACACATGATCATAAAGCCTGATGTCTGGGAGTTGGGGGAAGGCGCCTCAAGCCCTGAAATTGTTGAACTTGGTATTGAGTCTAGAGGGCTGTCGAGCTCGCAAGCAGAAAATAAGGTACTGTTCATCCAGCTGAGCTTCACTGGAACACAGCTGTAAGCCTGAGGCAGAGATGTTGACCAGGAAGCAAGGGGATATGTTGACGTGGAAACCAAGAGGAAGGTCAGGGCCATTTCTATGGACAGAATAAGACCACAAAACCATAAGACATAGGAACAGAATTTAGGCCATTCACCCCATCGGGTCTGCTCCAATAAGTTTCTCAACCCCATTCTCCTGTTCTCTCCCCGTAACCCTTGATCCCCTTGATACTCAAAAACCTATCTCAGTCTTTTACTCACTGACCTGGCCTCCACAGCCTCCTGTGGTAATGAATTCCGCAGATGCACCACTCTCTGGCTGAAGACGTTTCACCTTATTTCCATTCTAAAATCTTTCCTTAATTCTAAGGCTATGTCCTCAGGTCTTAATCTCTCTTGCCAATGGAAACATTTTCCCAACGCCCACTCTGTCCAGACCATTCAGTATTCCGTATGTTTCAATTAGATCCCCACCGCCCCTCCACCCCCACCCCCACCCCGGATCTTTCTAAACACCATCTATTATAAACCCAGAGACCTCAAACACTCCTCATATGTTAGGTTTTTCATTCCTGGGACCATTCTCGTGGACCTCCTCTGAACACACTCCACGGCCAGTACATCCTTCCTGAAAGATGGGGCCCAAAACTGCACACAGTACTCCAAATATGGTCTGACCAGAGTTATAGGGCCTCAGAAGTATGACCCTGCTTTTATATTCAAGTCATCTCATAATAAATGCCATAATTGCGTTTGCCTTCCTAACGACTGACTCAACCTGCAAGTTTACCTTGAGAGAATCCTGGACTAGAACTCCCAAGTCTCTGCACGTCAGGCTTTTTTAGATTAGATTACTTACAGTGTGGAAACAGGTCCTTCAGCCCAACAAGTCCACACCGACCCACCAAAGCGCAACTCACCCATACCCCTAACCCTACTCCTACATTTACCGCTTACCTAACACTACAGGCAATTTAGCATGGCCCATTCACCTGACCTGCACATCTTTGGACTGTGGGAGGAAACCGGAGCACCCAGAGGAAACCCACGCAGACACGGGGAGAACGTGCAAACTCCACACATTCAGTCGCCTGAGGCGGGAATTGAACCCAAGTCTCTGGCGGTGTGAGGCAGCAGTGCTAACCACAGTGCCAGTTTCTGAATTTTCTCCACCTTTAGAAAACAGTCCATGTCCCTATTCTTCCTACCAAAGTGCATGACCACACACTTTTCCGTGTTGTACTCCATCTGCCACTTCTATGCCCACTCTCCTAAATTGTGCAAATGCTTCTGCAGCCTCCATGTCTCCTCAATGCTACCTGTCCCTCTACCTATCTTTATGTTGTCTGTAAGCTTAGCCAGAATCCCCTCAGATCGTTCATCTAGATTATTAATGTATAAAGTGAAAGGTTGTAGTCCAAACACTGAGCCTTGCGGAACACCACTTGTCGCCAGCTGCCATCCTGAGAAGGACCCTTTTATCCCCACTCTCTGCTTTATGCCAGAAAGCCAGGCTTCTATCTATTCTAGCACTTTGCCTCTGACACCACGGGCCCTTATCTTACTCAGTAGCGTCCAATGTGTCACCTTGTTAAAGGTCTTCTTGAAGTCCAGGCAGACAACATCCATTGGCTCTCCTTGTTCTAACCTGATGAAATTACGGCACATCTGGATAATAGTAACAGGATAGGACAGAGTCAGCATGGATTTATGAAGGCGAAATCATGCTTGACTAATCTTCTTGAATTTTTTGAGGATGTAACTCGGAAGATGGACGAGGGAGATCCAGTGGATGTAGTGTACCTGGACTTTCAGAAAGCTTTTGATAAAGTCCCACACAAGAGGTTAGTGAGTAAAATTAGGGCGCACGGGATTGGGGGCAAAGTACTAGATTGGATAGAGAATTGGTTGGCTAATAGGAAACAAAGGGTAGTGATTAACGGCTCCATTTCAAAATGGCAGGCAGTGACCAGTGGGGTACCGCAGGGATCCGTGCTGGGACCGCAGCTTTTTACAATATATGTAAATGATATAGAAGATGGTATCAGCAATAACATTAGCAAATTTGCTGATGACACAAAGCTAGGTGGTAGGGTGAAATGTGATGAGGATGTTAGGGGATTACAGGGTGACCTGGACAAGTTAGGTGAGTGGGCAGATGCAGTTTAATGTGGATAAATGTCTGGTTATCCACTTTGGTGGCAAGAACAGGAAGGCAGATTACTACCTCAATGGTATCAAATTAGGTAAAGGGGCTGTTCAGAGAGTTCTGGGTGTTCTTGTCCACCAGTCAATGAAGGCAAGCATGCAGGTACAGCAGGTCGTGAAGAAGGCTAATAGCATGCTGGCCTTCATAACAAGAGGGATTGAGTATAGAAGCAAAGAGGTGCTTCTGCAGCTGTACAGGGCCCTGGTGAGACCACACCTGGAGTACTGTGTACAGTTCTGGTCTCCAAATTTGAGGAAAGACATTCTGGCTATTGAGGGAGTGCAGCGTAGGTTCACGAGGTCAATTCCTGGAATGGCAGGATTGCCTTACACGGAAAGACTGAAGCGACTGGGCTTGTATACCCTTGAGTTTAGAAGACTGAGAGGGGATCTGATTGAAACGTATAGGATTATGAAAGGACTGGACACTCTGGCAGGAGGGAACATATTTCCGTTGATGGGGGAGTGCCGAACCAGAGGACACAACTTAAAAATACGGGGTAGACCATTTAGGACAGAGATGAGGAGAAACTACTTCACCCAGAGAGTGGTGGCTGTGTGGAATGCTCTGCCCCAGAGGGCAGTGGAGGCCCAGTCTCAGGATTCTTTTAAGAAAGAATTGGATAGAGCTCTTAAAGATAGTGGAGTCAAGGGGTATGGAGATAAGGCTGGATCAGGATACTGATTAGGAATGATCAGCCATGATCACATTGAATGGCGGTGCAGGCTCGAAGGGCAGAATGGCCTACTCCTGCATCTATTGTCTATTGTCTATTGTCTGTTTGCTACCTCCACAAAGAATTCTAGCAGATTTGACAGACTTGTCCTCCCTTTGATTAAAGAGAAAGTGAGGACTGCAGATGCTGGAGATCAGAGCTGAAAATGTGTTGCTGGAAAAGTGCAGCAGGTCAGGCAGCATCCAAGGAGCAGGAGAATCGACGTTTCGGGCATGAGCCCTTCTTTAGGATTCCTACACTATTCCAATGACCATTTCATATCCAAAGACCATTTAAATGCCCTTTAGAGTTGGCGACTCTACAAATGTTGCAGGCAGTGCATTCCACATCCTGCCTACTCTCTGAGTAAAGAAACAACCTCTGACATCTGTCCTTTATCTATGAGCCCTCAATTTAAAGCAATGTCCCCTTGTACTAGCCAGCACCATCCGAGGAAAAAGGCTCTTGCTGTCCACCTGATCAAAACCTCCAATTATCTTATATGTCTCAATTTAGTCACCTCTCAACCTTCTTCTCTCTAACGAAAATAGTCACAACTTTTCCTCGTAAGACTTTCCGTCCATACCAGGAAACATCCTAGTAAATCTCCTCTGAACCCTTTCCAAAGCTTCCACATCCTTCCTATAATGCGGTGACCAGAACAGCACACAATACTCCAAGTGGGGCTGCACCAGAGCTTTGTACAGTGACCAGAACTGTACGCAATATTACGAGTGTGGCCACTCCAGAGTTTTGTACAGCTGCAGCATGACCTTATGACTCCAAAACTCAATCCCTCTACTAATAAAAGCTAACACACCGTATGCCTTCTTAACAGCCCTGTCAACCTGGGTGGCAACTTTCAAGGATCTATGTACCTGGACACCGAGATCTCTCTGCTCATCTACAGTGCCAAGAATCTTACCATTCGCCCAATACTTGGCATTCCTGTTACTACTTCCAAAGTGAATCACCTCACACGTTTCTGCATTAAACTCCATTTGCTACTTCTCTGCCAAGTTCTGCAGCTTATCTATGTCTCTCTGTAACTCACAATATCCTTCGGCACTATCCACAACTCGACCGACCTTAGTGTCATCTGAAAATTTACTAAACCATCCTTCTACAACTATCCAGGTCATTTATAAAAATGACAAACAGCTGTGGACCCAAAACAGATCCTTGCAGTACACCACTAGTAACTGAACTCCAGGATAAACATTTCCCATCAACCGCCACCCTCTGTCTTCTTTCAGTTAGCCAATTTCTGATCCAAACAGCTAACTCACCCTCAATCCCATGCCTCTGTATTTTGTGCAATAGCCGACCATGGGCAAAGTTATCAAACATCTTACTGAAATCCATATACACCACATCAACCTCTTTACCTTCATCTACCTGTTTGGTCACCTTCTCAAAGAACTCATTTAGGTTTGTGAGGCGTGACCTCCCTTCACAAAACCGTGTTGACTATCCCTAACCAACTTATTTCTATTGAGATGATGATAAATTCTATCTCTTATAACCCTTTTCAACACTTTATCCACAACTGAAGTAAGGCTCCCTGGTGTATAATTTCCAGGGTTGTCTCTACTCCCCTTTTTGAACAAGGGAACAACATTTGCTGTCCTCCAGTCTTCTGGCACTACTCCTATCAACAATGATGACATAAAGATTAAAGTCAAAGGCTCTGCAATCTCCTCCTTGGCTTCTCAGAGAATCCTAGGATAAATCCCATACAATCCAGGGGACTTATCGATATTCACTCTTTCCAGAATTGCTAACACCTCCTCCTTCTGTACTGCAATCCTATCTAGTCTTGCAGCCTGCACTTTTGTATCCTCCACGATAACCTTTTCTTTTGCCAGTGTGAATACTGATGAAAAATGGTCATTCAGCACTTCCCCATATCCTCTGACTCCACACACAACTTCCCACTACTGCCCTTGATTGTCCCGAATCTTACTCTAGTTATTCTTTTATTCCTGATATACCTATACAAAGCTTTAGGATTTTCCCTGATCCTACCCACCAATGACTTCTCATGTCCCCTCCTGGTTCTTCTTAGCTCTCTCTTTAGGTCTTTCCTGGCTAATGTGTAATTCTCACTCACCCTAACTGAGCCATCACATTTCATCCTGATGTAAGCCTTTTGCTTCTTGACCACAGATTCAACTTCCTTCATAAACCAGGGCTCCCGCGCTCAAAAACCTCCTCCCTGCCTGACAGCTGATTACTTATCTAAGACACGCAGGAGCTGTTCCCTAAATAAGTTCACATTTCTAACGTGTCCATTTCCTGTAGTTTCCTTCCCCATCCAATGCATCCTAAATTCTGTCTAATCGCATCATAATTGCCTTTCCCCCAGCTATAACTCTTGCCCTGCGGTATATTCCTATCTCTTTCCATCGCTAAGGTAAACATAACCGAAATGTGGTCACTATCACTAAAATGCTAACCTACCTCCAAATCTAACACCTGGCTGGGTTCGTTACCCAATATCAAATCCAATGTGGCCTCGCCCCTTGTTGGCCTGTCTACATACTGTGTCAGGAAACCCTCCTGCACACACTGGACAAAAACAGACCCATCCAAGCTACTTGAACTATAGTATTCCCAGTCAATATTTGGGAACTTAAAGTCCCCATAACAACTACCCTGTTACTCTCACTCCAATCGAGAATCATCTTTGCTATCCTTTCCTCTACATCTCTGGATCTATTTGGAAGCCTACAGCAAACTCTCAACAGGGTGACCTCTCTTTTTCCTGTTTCTAACCTCAGCCCATGCTACCTCAGGAGATGAGTCCTCATCAAACGCCCTTTCTGCCACCGTAATACTGCCCTTGACTAACAATGCCACACCTTTCCCTCTTTTACCATCTTCTCTGTTCTTCCTGAAACATCTCAATCCCAGAACCTGCAATAATCATTCCTGTCTCTGCTCTATCCATGTCTCTGAAATGGTCACAGCATTGAAATCCCAGGTACCAACCCATGATGCAAATTCACCCACCTTATTCTGGATGCTCCAGGCATTGAAATAGACACACTTCAAACAAATTCTTTGCTTGCCAGTACCCTCTTGTGACCCTGAAACCTTATTTCGGACCTCACTAATCTCAATTTCCATATACTTGAACTATAATTTCAGTTACCATCCTCTTGCTGAATTAGTTTAGATCCCCCCAAAGAGCATTGGCAAATGCCCCCACCCCCAGGATATTGGTATCCCTCTGGTTCAGGTGAAGACCATCCTGTTTGTACAGGTCCCACCTTCCCCAGAATGAGTCCCAATTATCCAGGAAACCAAACCCTTACTCCTGTACCATCCCTGTAGCCATGTGTTCAACTCCTCTCTCTCTCTCTTTCTCTCTCTCTATTCCTCGCCTCACTAGCACATGGCACAGGCAACAAACCAAAACTAACAACTTTGTCTGTTCTAGCTCTAAGTTTCCATCTTAGCTCCTGGAATTTATGCCTTAAATCCCCATTTCTCTTCCTACCTATGTCATTGGTGCCTATGTGGACTTGGGGCTGCTCCTCCTCCCCCTCAAAGATCCCAAAAACATGATCAGAGACATCACGAATCTGGGAGGCAACACACCAACCGTGAGTCCCTCCTGTGCCCACAGAACATCCTATCTGTATCCCCAGCTATGGAGTTCCCAATGACTACTGCTCTGCTCCTCTTCCCCTTTCCCTTCTGAGCAACAGGGACAGACTCTGTGCCAGAGCCCTGTGCCACATTGCTCACCCCTGGTAAGTCGCTCCCTCCAAACAGTTTCCAATATGGTATACTTGTTGTTGAGGGGAACGGCCACAGGGGATCTCTGCACTGCCTGTCAGTTCCCTTTCCGTCCCCTGACTGTAACCCATCTGCCTTCTTGTACCTGAAGTGTGACTACCTCCCTGTAACTCCTCTCAATAACCCTCTCCGCCTCCTGAATGATCCGAAGTTCATCCAGCTCCAGCTCCAGTTCCCTAACGCGGTTTTCGAGGAGCTGGAGTTGGATGCACTTCCCGCAGATGTAGTCAGCAGGGACACAAGTGGTGACCCTTACCTCCCACATTCTGCAGGAGGAACATTGAACTGCCCCAATCTCCATCCCCACTGTTCTAAATTCCCAACAAGATGACTGAAAACTGAAAAAAACGAAACCAGTCACCTTATCAATTGGTGCACAGAACCTTTTTTTTTGGTTAGAGGAGGAGGTTGGGTTGGAGACACGACCCAAGGAGTATTTTAGGTAAAGCAACCGCCCAATTAAAAAGCCTCACTTACTCAGCAGTCAAGTGTCTGCTCTGGCTCGTGTGTGCTCTGCCTATACATGAAGCAAGTTTCTAAACTTTACTCCCACCTTCCCATCGGGCCTCTGGTCCTTGCTGTCGCTCCTTCCACTGCAACTGATTTTGGTAAAGGCCCCAAAAATCTTTTCGCTTACCTCTTTCAATAACCTGGGGGAGATACCATTGGGCCCTGGGGACTTATTCACCTTAATATCCTTCTGAAAACTCAGACTCCTCTTCACAGAGAGAATATCCTCTATTGCATTGCGTGACCCCACCACAGTGCTAGACGGGACAGAATTCGAAAATATAGACAAAAAACAGCAGATGCTGGAATTCAACACATTCAAGCAGCAAGTTGGAAGAACACAGCAAGGCAGGCAGCACCAGGAGGGTGGAACAACACAACAAGGCAGGCAGTACCAGGAGGGTGGAACAACACAGCAAGACAGACAGCACCAGGAGGGTGGAACAACACAGTGAGGCAGGCAGCACCAGGAGGGTGGAACAACATAACAAGGCAGGCAGCACCAGGAGGGTGGAACAACACAGCAAGGCAGGCAGCACCAGGATGGTGGAACAACACAGCAAGGCAGGCAGGACCAGGAGGGTGGAACAACACAGTAAGCCGGCCAGCACCAGGAGGGTGGAACAACACAGCAAGGCAGGCAGCAACAGGAGGGTGGAACAACACAGAAAGGCAGGCAGGACCAGGAGGGTGGAACAACACAGTAAGCCGGCCAGCACCAGGAGGGTGGAACAACACAACAAGGCAGGCAGGACCAGGAGGGTGGAACAACACAACATGGCAGGCAGGACCAGGAGGGTGGAACAAAACAGCAAGGCAGGCAGCAACAGGAGGGTGGAACAGCACAACAAGGCTGGCAGGACCAGGAGGGTGGAACAACACAAAAGACAGACAGCACCAGGAGGGAGGAACAACACAGTAAGGCAGGCAGCATCAGGAGCATGGAACAACACAGTAAGGCAGGCAGCACCAGGAGGGTGCAACAACACAGTAAGGCAGGCAGCACCAGGAGGCTAGAACAACACAGTGAGGCAGGCAGCACCAGGACGGTGGAGAAATCAACGTTTCATGTCTAGCCCTTCTTTAATCTTTTGATTCTGAGCATCCACCAACGGATAATCCCCCACACTCCAGGTACATTCCACCTTTTGGCAGGGATCCTGACTTGTTGCTTTGATCTTTGGATCAAAAAGGAGGGATTGTGGAAGCTGTTTTTGCAAGCCTGCCTGTTTGCAGCCATTTTACTCAGACATTATATTGTTCTCACCGGGCTTGGCCCCTTGCCCTGAGTGACCCCTAGCATACTAGTACATTCTGCATTAACCACATAAATTCCACTCTTCCCACAGAACTTCTGCTTTTTATCTGCAGCTACCTGCTAAGCAAAAGCGCAGCCCTGCCAGATTTTATCAATGGGCAAATCTAGCCTCTGGAATGTGCATTGACTCAAGATCTGAGAACAATAGCTTGTTATGTACAGTCTAAGATAAGGCCGACCTCAGACTCTGCCTGGTGTATTGTCATGTAGCCCTCTAGTGACTGTCTGATTGAGCAACTGGCAGCTAGTTCTCTATTGTACTATATAAATCCACAGTGATCTGGAACGCTTTGAAGTAATACCGGACTGTACGAAGAAAAGGTGAGCTCCCTAATGTCTGAATCTGGAGAATTTCTTCAACAACTTGAAACGTTGATTACTCCACCTCTTAATGCTGCCTGGCATGCTGTGTTCTTCCAGCCTCCTGCTTGTCTACCTTTGAATAGACATGGCCACTCAAGACTGGGCACCCATGAGGCACTGTGGGCCATCGACAGCAGTCGATTTCTACTCCAAAACAATCCACAACCTCAAGGCTTGACATATCCCTCACTCAACCCCTTCCCATCACACCAGGACTTTAAGCCTGTTTCAATGAAGATTGCAGCTGAAAAATGTGTTGCTGGAAAAGCTCAGAAGGTCAGGCAGCATCCAAGGAGCAGGAGAATCGACGTTTCGGGCATAAGCCCTACTTCAGGAATGAGGAGGGTGTGCCAAGCAGGCTAAGATAAAAGGTAGGGAGGAGGGACTTGGGAATATGAGAGGTGGAAGGAGGTTAGTGTGGAAACAGGCCCTTCGTCCCAACAAGTCCACACCGCCCCGCCGAAGCACAACCCACCCATACCCCGTTACCTAACGCTACGGGCAATTTAGCATGGCTAATTCACCTGACCTGCACCTCTTTGGACTGTGGGAGGAAAGCGGAGCAAACCCGCGCAGATACGGGGAGAACGTGCAAACTCCACACAGTCAATCGCCTGAGGTAGGAATTGAACCGGGGTCTCTGGCGCTGTGAGACAGCAGTGCTAACCACTGTGCCACCGTGCCGCCCACAAGGTGAGGGTGATAAGCCGGAGAGGGGGTTGGGGCGGAGAGGTCTCTTACCCGCCCTCTATCTCTTCACAGCTGCCTCTTACCCACGCTCGATCTCTTCATGGCTGCCTCTTACCCGCCCTCGATCTCTTCATAGCGCCTCTTACCCGTTCTCGATCTCTCCATCGCCAACTGCTGCCGCGACATCAACTGCCTCAACTTCTCCGGCCCTCTTACCCACTCCAACCTCTCAGCCACGCAACGTGCAGCCCTCCACTCCCTCCGCTCCAACCCCAACCTCACTATCAAACCGGCAAACAAGGGAGGCGCGGTGGTCGTTTGGCGCACTGATCTTTACATTGCTGATGTTAAATGCCAGCTCGCGGACACCTCCTCCTATTGCCCCCTTGACCATGACGCCACCTCCCACCACCAAACCATCATCTCCCAGACCATCCATAACCTCATCACCTCAGGGGATCTCCCATCCACCGCCTACAACCTCATAATCCCACAACCCTTCACCACCAGTTTCTACCTCCTGCCCAAAATCCACAAACTTGAATGCCCCGGCCGACCCATTGTCTCAGCCTGCTCCTGCCCCACCGAACTCATCTCTGCATACCTTGACTTGGTCCTGTCCCCCTTAGTCCAAGAACTCCCCACCTCTGTTCGGGACACCACCCATGCCATCCACCTCCTCCAGGATTTTCGCTTCCCTGGCCCCCAATGCCTTATCTTCACCATGGACATCCAGTTCTTAAACACCTCCATCCCCCATCACGAAGGCCTCAAAGCCCTCTGCTTCTTCCTTTCCCACCGAACCAACCAGTACCCTTCCACTGACACCCTCCTTCGACTGACTGAACTGGTCCTCACTCTGGACAACTTCTCTTTCCAATCCTCCCACTTCCTCCAAACCATAGGAGGAGTCATGGGCACCCGCATGGGCCCCAGCGGGTAAATCTTTAGATTTACTCCATGGAATATCCTCCTAAGTACAGCCTTAATGTTAAGCCCTAAGTAAAAACACCATTCCGCTTTCTCTTTTGCACCCCACCCAACCCCCCCTCCCCACCCTTCCTGTAGCATCTATACTTTGAAACACTGAGTCGCCAGTCTTGTCCATCCCTGAGCTATGTCTCTGTAATAGCTATGATATTCCAGTCCCATGTTCCCAACCATGCCCTTTGTTAATCTGCCATACCAGTCATGCCTCTTGCATTGAAATAAATGCAGTTGAATTTATCAGTTCTATCTCATTGTCCGCTATACTCGACTATTTTACTTGCTCCTTTACCCAACAGCACCAGCCTCCGACTGATATCTTTACTCATTCTCTCATTTGGTACCAATCCCAGCCTTACTAGTTTAAATCTTCCTGGGTGGCTCTAGCAAATCTCCCTGCCAGTATAGCGTATTAGCACCTTTCCAATTCAGGTGCAATCCATCCTTCTTATACAGGTCACTTTTACCCCAAAATGGATAGCCTTCTCTCCTGCATCAGCTCCTCACACATCTGGATAGTAGTAACAGGATAGGTCAGAGTCAGCATGGATTTATGAAGGGGAAATCATGCTTGACTAACCTCCTGGAATTTTTTGAGGATGTAACTCTGAAGATGGACGAGGGAGATCCAGTAGATGTCGTGTACCTGGACTTTCAGAAAGCTTTTGATAATGTCCCACATAGGAGGTTAGTGAGCAAAATTAAGGTGCATGGTATTCGGGGCAAAGTACTAACTTGGATTGAAAGCTGGTTGGCTGATAGGAAACAAAGAGTAGCGATAAACTGCTCCATTTTAGAATGGCAGGCAGTGACCAGTGGGGTACCGCAGGGATCAGTACTGGGACTGCAGCTTTTTACAATATATGTTAATCATATAGAAGATGGTATTAGCAATAACATTAGCAAATTTGTTGATTATACTAAGCTGGGTGGCAGGGTGAAATGTGATGAGGATGTTAGGAGATTACAGGGTGACCTGGACAGGTTAGGTGAGTGGTCAGATGCATGGCAGATGCAGTTTAATGTGGATAAATGTATGGTTATCCACTTTGGTGGCAAGGAAAGGAAGGCAGATTACTACCTAAATGGAATCAATTTAGGTAAAGGGGCAGTACAAAGAGATCTGGGTGTTCTTGTACACCAGTCAATGAAGGTAAGCATGCAGGTACAGCATGCTGGCCTTCATAACAATAGGGATTGAGTACAGAAGCAAAGAGGTTCTTCTGCAGCTGTACAGGGCCCCGGTGAGACCACATCTGGAGTACTGTGTGCAGTTCTGTTCGCCAAATTTAAGGAAAGACATTTTGGCTATTGAGGGAGTGCAGCGTAGGTTCACAAGGTCAATTCCTGAAATGGCGGGATTACCTTACACTGAAAGACTGGAGCGACTGGGCTTATATACCCTTGAGTTTAGAAGTCTGAGAGGGGATCTGATTGAGACACAAGATTATTAAAGGATTGGACAATCTGGAGGCAGGAAACATGTTTCCGCTGATGGGTGAGTGCCGAACCAGAGGACACAGCTTAAAAATACGGGGTAGACCATTTAGGACAGAGATGAGGAGAAACTTCTTCACCCAGAGAGTGGTGGCTGTGTGGAATGCTCTGCCGCAGAGGGCAGTGGAGGCCCAATCTTTGGATTCATTTAAGAAAGAGTTGGATAGAGCTCTCAAGGATAGTGGAATCAAGGGCTATGGAGATAAGGCAGGAACAGGACACTGATTAAGGATGATCAACCATGATCATATTGAATGGTGGTGCAGGCTTGAAGGGCAGAATGGCCTACTCCTGCATCTATTGTCTATTGTATTCTTCTGCTCTACCCTCCTGTTCCTACTCTCACATGACACGATGAGTAATCCAGACATTATTCAAGGACTTACTTTTTAAACCTGCTGTCTAATTTTCTATATTCTCTCTTCAGAACCTTATCTTTTTCTTTTCCTGTGTCATTAGTTCCAATGTATACAACAACCTCCTGTTAGTCCCTTTCCTCCTTTGAGAATATTCTGCAACCTCTCAGAGATATTCTTGACCCAGCACTCGGCAGGCAACATACCATTCTGATAAGGCATTGCTGGCTGCAGAAACATCTGTCTGTACCTCTGATTAGAGGGTCCACTTTCAGAATCGATCACTTGGATCCTAACATACGTTTTGTTACAGTAGAGCTAATCTCTGTACCAGAAACTTGGCTGTCAGTGCTACATTCCCCCGAAAGTCAATCACCCCCTACAATTTCCAAACAGGATTCCTGTTTGAGTTAGGGAGAGCCACATGACACTCCTGCACTCTGCCTATCCCTCCTACCTTCCTAAAAGTAACCCATCCACCCAACTGTATCCATGGCTTTTCTACTTTCCTGAAAACTGCCATCTGGTGATTATGATTTGAAAAGGTCAGAAAAGTGAAATCACAAGAGGGCTGTGATTTGATTGGCCAATAAGGAGTCTGCGCAATTTGAATTGGTATTAAACTGAATTTTGTTAATTTATTGGTTACAACTTGCATAAAGAGAAATACAAACACAGTTAAGGATTAAAAAAACAAATTAAATAAAAGGAGTGGGGGTCAGGTGGTGTCTTGTTTCTCCATGATGTGGAAGTTGGTGGATCCTACTGCAGTTCCCAGTGACCATGCTTGTAGTAAATGTTGGTTGCTGGAAAAACTCCGATGAA
Source organism: Chiloscyllium punctatum (assembly GCF_047496795.1). Classification (NCBI taxonomy): domain Eukaryota; kingdom Metazoa; phylum Chordata; class Chondrichthyes; order Orectolobiformes; family Hemiscylliidae; genus Chiloscyllium; species Chiloscyllium punctatum. Next base: position 19,991,236 of record NC_092753.1, read on the forward strand.
CTGGAGTCTGAGCTTCCAACATTGTGACACATCAAGAAGGGGGAGAGTTACCTGGATGCTATGTTTCAGGAGACAGTCACATTCCTTAGACTAGTTAACTTGAATTAAGCCTGAGGTCAGGGACAGGAGGGTGTTGCTGTGAGGCAGGTAGAGGGATCCAGAAGGTAGAGTTGCTGCACTTGTAAATGCTGATGTAATTGGGGATAGTATAGTTAGAGGTATACATACTGTTCTGTCACCAGGATTTAGAATCCCAAAGGTTGTGTTGCTGACTTGGTGCTCGGGTTTGGAATATCTTATCTGGGCTGCAGAGGAATTTGGCGTGGGACTGTAAAGATCCAGTGGTCGTGGTCCATCAATAAAACTAGGGTGGAGGTTCTGCTAAGGAAGTATGAACAGCTAGAGGCTAAATCCAAAAGCAGAACCAAAAAGGTAATAATCTCTGGATTACCACCTGAACCATGAGATAATTACCACAGAATCAATAAGATTAAGCGGCTCAAAGATTGGTGTGGGGAAAAATGGGGTTTGAATTCATAAGAGAGATTGGCAGCAGTACTGGGAAGAAGGGACCTTCTGATGGGACGGTCTTCATCTAGGACCAGAGTCCTACCGAATTGTGTGTGCGCATGTATGGTACAGGGAGGATGAGGTAACAATGGCTGACATAAAAGCAAAAGAGAAAGGATATAATGTGATGAAGGGCATTAGGAAACCAGAGAATTGGGAAGATTAAAAAGACCAGAGGGAAAAAAAAAGTCAGTTATGGGGGAAATTAGAAAACCCAAATGAAAAGATGAGGTTAGAATGCAGAACTCAGGGGAGGTTAGTGAAATCTCGAAACAGACAAATACAGCAAACGGTATGGCAAGGGTTAGCACAAACTTCAAGCACGCTGCGCAATGAATGACAGTCATAAGAGGGACAGTTAATACAGGACTGAAGGTGTTATATCTGAACACTCGCAATATAAAAGAATAGGGTAAATAGCCTTATGGCACAGATAGAAATTGACAGGTAAAACATGGAGACATAGCTGCAAGGGGATCAGGATTGGGAGCTGAATATTCAAGGATATACATCCTATCGAAAAGATAGAGGGGGTGGGTTTGCCTTATCAGTAAGAAATGAAATTAAATCACAATAAGAAACGAAGTAGTGTCAGATGGTGTAGAATCTGTGCGGGTAGAATTGAGGAACCACAAAGGCGAAAGGAGTCATGTACAGGCCTCCAACAGTAGTCAGGAGTTGGGGCACAAGATACACCAGGAAATAGGAAAGATGTGTAGGTAACACAAAGTTTCAACCATCATGGGGGATTCCTCTATGCAGGTAGAATGGGAAAAATCTGATGAAGGAGCAGCACTCCAAAACCTAGTGTGTCCCCTTTGCAGTTCCTCCATTCTATCCACACAGATTCTACAACCACCCGATTAAGGAGCAGTGCTCTGACAGCTAATGCTTCAAATAAACCTGTTGCAACTCTTAGGAGGCAGTGATCATAATATGATTGAATTAACTCTGTATTTTGAGCGGGAGAAGATAGAATCAGAAGTAACAGTATTTCAGCTGAATATAGGCAACTACAGAGGCATGAGGGAGGAGCTGAGTAGAACTGACTGGGAGAGAATTTTTTACAAACCCACCGACTCCCATAGCTACCTGGATTACACCTCTTCCCACCCTATCTCTTGCAAAAATGCCATCCCGTATTCCCAATTTCTCCACCTCCGCCGTATCTGCTCCCAGGAGGACCAGTTCCACCATAGAACACACCAGATGGCCTCCTTCTTTAGAGACCGCAATTTCCCTTCCCACGTGGTTAAAGATGCCCTCCAACGCATCTCATCCACATCCCGCACCTCCGCCCTCAGACCCCACCCCTCCAACCGTCACAAGGACAGAACACCCCTGGTGCTCACCTTCCACCCTACAAACCTTCACATCAACCAAATCATCCACCGACATTTCCGCCACCTCCAAAAAGACCCCACCACCAGGGATATATTTCCCTCCCCACCCCTTTCCGTCTTCCGCAAAGACTGTTCCCTCAGTGACTACCTGGTCAGGTCCACACCCCCCTACGACCCACCCTCCCATTCTAGCACTTTCCCCTGCCACCGCAGGAACTGTAAAACCTGTGCCCACACCTCCTCCCTCACCTCTATCCAAGGCCCTAAAGGAGCCTTCCACATCCATCAAAGTTTCACCTGCACATCCACTAATATCATTTATTGTATCCGTTGCTCCCGATGTGGTCTCCTCTACATTGGGGAGACTGGGCGCCTCCTAGCAGAGCACTTTAGGGAACATCTCCGAGACACCCGCACCAATCAACCAAACCGCCCCGTGGCCCAACATTTCAACTCCCCCTCCCACTCTGCCGAGGACATGGAGGTCCTGGGCCTCCTTCACAGCCGCTCCCTCACCACCAGACGCCTGGAGGAAGAACGCCTCATCTTCCGCCTCGGAACACTTCAACCCCAGGGCATCAATGTGGACTTCAACAGCTTCCTCATTTCCCCTTCCCCCACCTCATCCTAGTTTCAAACTTCCAGCTCAGTTACTGTCTCCTTGACTTGTCCGACCTGCCTATCTTCTTTTCCACCTATCCACTCCACCCTCTCCTCCTTGACCTATCACCTTCATCTCCTCCCCCACTCACCCATTGTACTCTATGCTACTCTCTCCCCACCCCCACCCTCCTCTAGCTTATCTCTCCATGCTTCAGGCTCACTGCCTTTATTCCTGATGAAGGGCTTTTGCCCGAAACATTGATTTCGCTGCTCGTTGGATGCTGCCCGAACTGCTGTGCTCTTCCAGCACCACTAATCCAGTATTTGATTTTCAGCATCTGCAGTCATTGCTTTTACCTGACTGGGAGAGAAGCCTAGCAGGAAAGATAGTGGAACAGCAATGGCAGGAGTTTCTGGGAGGAATTCAGGAGACTCAGTTGAGGTTCATCCTGAGGGAAAAAGGAGGATGGTACAAGGAGGATTAGGTAACAATGGCTGACATAAAAGCAAAAGAGAAAGGATATAATGTGATGAAGAGCATTAGGAAACCAGAGAATTGGGAAGTTTAAAAAGACCAACAGAGGGCAACAACAAAAAAAAAACAGGGGGGGAGAAGATTAAATAGGAGGGTAAGTTAGCCAGTAACATAAAGAAAGACTAAGAACTTATTTAGACATATAAAAGGCAAGAGAGGCAAAAGTGGATGTTGTGCAGCTGGAAAACGACACTGGAGAGATAGTAGTGGGGAACAAGGAAATAGGTGATGGACAAATAATTCATTTCAGTCTTCAGGGTGGAAGACACGAGTAATATCCCAAAAATTCAAGACAGTGAGGAGGCAGAGCTGAATTCTAGTACCAATCAGAAGGTACTAGAAAAACTGAATGGCCTGAAGATGGATAAATTACCTGGAGCAGATGAACTGCACTGCAGTGTACTAAGGGGTTCTCAGTTGAGCAGATAATTGAGGCATAGTAGTGATCTTTCAGGAATTGCTCGAGTCAGGGAGGGACTCAGAGGATTGGAAAATTGCTATCATGACACCTCTGTTTAAAGATGGGAAAATGCAAAAGACAGAAAATTCCAGACCAATTAATCTAACCTCGGTCGTGGACAAGATCGTTGAATCCATTGTGAAGGATGAGATTTCTGAATACTTGGAAGTTTAGGATAAAATAGGGCAAAGTCAGCATTGTTTCATCAAGGGGAGGTCATGCCTGACAAATCTTCTAGAATACTTTGAGGAAGTAAGGAGCAGGTTACACCAAGAGCCAATAGATGTTATCTACCTTGACCTTAAGGCGGCTACTGAGTAAGATGAGTGCCCATGGTATGAAGGGCAAGCTGCTAGCATGGATAGAAGCTCGACTGTCTGGCAGAAAACAGAGTGGAGTTAAAAGGGTCTTTTTTAGAATGGCAGCCGGTGACAAGTGGTGTTCTACAAGGCTGTGTTGGGACTACAACTTTTCACTTTATACATTATCGATCGAAATGAAGGAACTGGGGGCATTCTACAGACGATGCAAAGGTACATTGAGGGACAGGTAGCACTGAGGAGCCGGGGAGGCTGCAGAAGGATGTGGACAGGTTACGAGAGTGGGCAAAGTAGTAGTAGATGGAATGCAATGCAATGTGGGAAAGTGCGAGGTCATGCACTCTGGTAGGAAGAATAGAGACATGGACTATTTTCTAAGTGAGGAGAAAATTCACAAGTCTGAAACGCAGAGAGAGTTGGGAGTTCTAGTCCAGGATTCTCTCAAGGTAAACTTGCAGGTTAAGTCAGTAGTTAGGAAGGCAAATGCAGTGATGGCATTTCTTTTGAGAGGACTTGAATAGAAAAGGCTCTGTAAGGCTCTGGGAAGGCCACATATGGAGCATTCTGTGCCGTTTTGGGCCCCACATCTTAGGAAGGATGTACTGGCCCTGGAGCAGGCTTAGAGGAGGTTCACGAGAATGGTCCCAGGAATGATAAGCTTAACATATGAGGAATGTTTGAGGACTCTGGGTTTATACCTGGAATTAAGAAGAATGAGGGGGTGATCTAATTGAAAATAATTAAAATCTATAGAACACTGAATGGCCTGGACCGAGTAGATGCTAAAAAGGTACTTCCATTGTTAGGAAAGACTAGCACTCAAGAACACAACCTTAAAAACTAAAGAAAAGATGTTTTAGAACAGAGGTAAGGAGAAACATCTTCAGCCAGAGTGGTGAATCTATGGAATCCATTGCCACAGAAACTATGGAGACCAGGTCAGTGAGTATATTTAAAACTGAGATAGATAGGTTCTTGATTATCAAGGGGATCAAGGGTTATGGGGAGAAAGCAGGAGAATAGGGTTGAGAAACTTATCAGCCATGGCTGAATGGCAGAGCAGATTCAACAGGCTGAATGGTTTAATTTCTACTCTTATACCTTAGAATCATTTGGGACATGACCCAAATACAAAAGTTCCCAAGAATACATGTGCTTTCACTTAAGTGCTGGTCAGACACACACAGTGTCCTGGATAGAATGTTTACAATGCTGTACTGATGACAAGCACAGAAAAAAGATCATGACTGCTATTTTCGTTTACACTTCAGAGCAAAAGACTCAGTTTCTATACAGTGGAATCTGTCATTCTCACAGAATTGGTCTTAGTCAGTGAAACATCATGTTGACATTCTGCAAAAAGTAACAACTAACCAGACGAACAAGAAACTAACAAGAAAAGTAATAACTTACCAGACGAGCTCAGAACTGAACAGAAATGTTCATATCAACAGGTTCTGAAATAAAAATTGTCTCAGCAGTCCAAGGAACAGAATTGGGTAGTGTCTCTTAACTAAGAAACTAAAGTGTTGAGATATTTCAGAAATGATATTTCCCCAGGATTAACTGTCTGTAAAAAGGTTGAAACTTAATTTAGAAAGATGTGTTAACACAAGCGGCAAAACAGTCTTGTATAGACATTTTGTTTCATTGTCTCATATACAGTGTTCTACTAAAGAAGAACTTTTGCAATCTCATGTATATGTTCTGTCATTAATCACCATATTAAATCATCTTCCAAAGTTAAATATGCCATCCATCAAGCCAGATTTTATTCCGTGATCTCTAATATTAATAGAGAAGTGGTGCTCGGAAATTGAAGGTGAATAAATCCCCATGGCCTGAAAATCTATATCCCAGAGTACTCAAGGAAATGGCGCTAGAAATAGTGGTTGCATTGGTAGTCATCTTCAAGGTACAGCCCCTGCAGATTGGAGGGGAGCTAATGTCACGCCAATATTCAAAAAGGCAGGTAAACAGAAACCAGGGAATTAGAGACCAGTAAGCCTAACATCAGTAATGAGGAAAATTCTCGAATCCATTATCAAGGACTTTGTAGTAGAGCAGCTAGAAAGCAGTGGCAGCATCAGGCAGAAGGAACAAGGATTTATGAAGGGGAAATCATGCTTCACAAATCTGTTGAAATTCTATGAAGATGTAACTAGTAGAGTTGACAAGGGGGAACCAATCGACATGCTATATTTGGACTTTCAGGAAGCGTTTGACAAAGTCCTGCAGAAGAAACTATTATGCAAGATTAAAATGCATGGGATAGGGAGAAGTGCATTGAGGGGAACAGAAAACTGTTTGACAGGGAGGAAGCAAAGAGTAGGAATTAATGGGTCCTTTTCCAGTTGGCAGACAGTAGCTAGTGGGGTGCCACAGCTATTCATAGAGTCATAAAGATATACAGCACTGTCCACCCTATCCATGCCGACCAGTTACCCCAACCCAATAGAGTCCCATCTGCCAGCACCCAGCCCATATTCCTCCAAACCCTTCCTATTCATATACCCATCCAAATGCCTCTTAAATGTTGCAATTGTACCAGCCTCCATCACTTCCTCTGGCAGCTCATTCCATACACACACCACTTCTACGAGAAAAAGTTGCCCCTTAGGTCCCTTTTATATCTTTCCTCTCTCACCCTAAACCTATGCCCTCTAGTTCTGGACGTCCCCAAATCCAGGGAAAAGACTTTGTCTATTTATCCTATCCATGCCCCTCAATTTTGTAAACCTCTATAAAGTCACCCTTAGCCTCCGACGCTCCAGGGAAAACAGCTCCAGCCTGTTCAGCCTCCCCCTATAGCTCAGATCCTCTAACCATGGCAACATCCTTGTAAATCTTTTCTGAACCCTTTCAAGTTTCACTACATCTTTCCGATAGGAAGGAGACCAGAATTGCACGCAATATTCCAATAGTGGCCTAACCAATGTCCTGTACAGCCACAACATGACCTCCCAACTCCTGTATTCAGTACTCAGACTAATAAAGGAAAGCATACCAAACACCTTCTTCACTATCCTATCTACCTGCAACTCCACTTTCAAGGAACTATGAACCTGCAATCCAAGGTCTTTGTTCAGCAACACTCCCTAGGACCTTACCATTAAGTGTACAAGTCCTGCTAAGATTTGCTTTCCCAAAATGCAGTACCTCACGTTTATCTAAATTAAACTCCATCTGCCACTTCTCAGCCCATTGGCCCATCTGATCAAGATCCTGTTGTAATGAGACATAACCTTCTTCACTGTCCACTACACCTCCAATTTTGGTGTCATCTGCAAACTTACTAACTCTACCTCCTATGTTCATATCAAAATCATTTATATAAAATAACAAAATTAGAGAACCCAGCACCGATCCTTGTGGCACTCCACTGGTCACAGGTCTCCAGTTTGAAAAACAACCCTCCGCCACCACCCTCTGTTTTCTTCCTTTGAGCCAGTTCTATATCCAATTGGCTAGTTCTCCCTGTATTCCATGAGATCTCTCCTTGCTAACCAGTCTCCCATGGGGAACCTTGTCAAACTCCTTACTGAAGTCCATTTGGATCAGATCTACCGCTCTGCCCTCATCAATCCTGTTTGTTACTTCTTCAAAAAACTCCATCAAGTTTGAGACACAGGAGGGAACAAAATGTGACATCTCAATGTTTCCACATGATACCAAGTTGGGGTGGGGGGTGAACTGTGATGAGGATGCAGAAATCCTTCAGGAGGGATGTGGACAGGTTGAGTGAGTGGGTAAATCAATGGCAGATATAGTATAATTTGGATAAATGTGAAGTTATTCACTTTGGAAGTAAAACAAGCAGGGAGATTACTACCTGGAAGGCTGTAAATTGGGAGAGGGGAGTGTGTAGCAGGATCTGGATCTGGATGTCCTTGTGCACCAGTTGCTGAAAGGTGAGCATGCAGATGCAACAGGTGGTAAAGAAGAAATGGTATGTTCGCCTTCAGTGAGAGAGATTTTGAGCACAAGAGCAGACAATGTGTTATTGCAGTTATGGAATACTTTGTTGAGGCCACTACTAGAATATGAGATTAGATTACTTACAGTGCGGAAACGGGCCCTTCGGCCCAACAAGTCCACACCGATCCATTCCCTTTACATTTACCCCTTCACCTAACACTACGGGCAATTTAGCATGGCCAATTCACCTAACCTGCACATTTTTGGACTGTGGGAGGAAACCGGAGCACCTGGAGGAAACCCACGCAGGCAGAGGGAGAATGTGCAAACTCCACACGGTCAGTCGCCTGAGGCGGGAATTAAACCTGGGTCTCTGCCACCGTGCCGCCCAATATGCAGTTTTGGTCTCTTGCTCTTGCTCTCCAAGGAGTGCTGCAAAGCTTTACCAGGTTGAATCAGTGGATGGTGGGACTGACATATGGAGGAGAAATTGATTCGATTATAACTGTGTTTGCTGGAGTTCAGATGAATGAGGGAAGAGGATCTCAGAGATTTATTAAATTCTAACAGGGCAAGACAGGGAGGATGCTCCTGATGATGGATGTGTCCAGAACCAAGGGTCACAGTCGGAGGATCAGGATGGACCATTTTGGATGGCGATGAGGAGATAGTTCTTCACCCAAAGAGTGTGGAGGGCCTGTGGAATTCATTACCACAGGAATTGGATGCCAAAATATTAATTGTACTCAAGAGGTGACGAGATATAGCACTTAGGACAAATGGGATCAAAGGCAAAATCGGGAGAAAGCAGGATTAGGTCCTTGAGTTGAACATTAGCCATGATTGTGATGAATGGACGAGAAGGCTTGAAGGGCCAAATGGCCTCCTCTTGTTCCTATCTTCTTTTTTTCTATGCTAAAACCCTAAGAATGTGAACACTTCCCACCTGCTCCAGCCCTGAAATGAATCATTGATTTACCTCGTATTTCCTTCAAGTGGTTTCGTGGAAAATAATCCAGAAATCACAATCCTGAACTTCACCTTTAAGACTGACAATAAAGTTACAATATTTTTCTATAAACATCAGTTCTTGATATTATGGTCATGCCCACGGTTGTGGAAGGGTCTGTCTATTTTCCTGACAATGTAATCTTCCACCGCTGTCACTTTTCTATTCCTATTCCTCAACTGCCTCTCAACCTTGCCACCTCCATTGGGAGTGCTCTCCTGCTTCCTGGTGTCACATTGTTAATCGGCAAGACTCGAGCCACTCCCTAGTACCAAGTATCTTATTGCACAGTTCTAGTCGTGAGGGCATCCTTCTAACTGAAACTTACTCACTTTCCTCTTTCTACTGAGCTGTTCTTTTCCCTTTTTTTTAAAACAATCGATTCTGGGATCCTTTTTAAGTCAGAAACAATATTTCTGAGTGTCATGTGAACCTACCTGTGTCCATTTTTGTTCTTTTTGAGGATGCTGAATCTTTTTCTTTGTTTGAACCTTGCGCCATGGTGTTGACAGGAGATCCCAAATTCTGATATTCTGCAGTATCCAATAAGATTTCGTGTAATTATTCATATGGGAAGGACAACATTTCCTTGTTAAACATAATATCAGTTTGTGCTCTTCCATCAGTCCAAAAGCTGTTAGTTCTGGAATTGGGCATTTCCTAAGTGTTCATCTCCACTTTGAATGTGGTATAAACAACTGTCCAGTATAATCCAGTGAGTCCTGCTGCTCTCCACAACCCAATTCTAAACAAGATCCAAGAAACCACTTACAGATATAGAAATAGGAGCAGAAGTACTTTATTCAGCCACTTCTGCTAGCTCCCCATTCAAGATCACTGCTAATCTGTTTTGACTTCCACATTTCTAACTACCCTGAGTAATGTCTGGTTTCCTTGCTTAATGAGAATCCACCTATCTCTGCCTTAAATATATTCATCTTTTGAGGCAGAGTGTGTTCCAAAGTTACACAAAGTCTCTCCTGGCTTTAAAGGGTGATCCATAGAATCTTAACATCCATACAGTGTGGAGTCAGACCAATTGGCCTACCGAGTGAACACCAACCCTGCAAAGAACATCCCACCTAGAACCACCCCCAACCCTATCCCTGCAACCCCGCATTTAGCATGGCCAATCCACCTAACCTGCACATCTTTGGACTTTGGGAGGAAATCGGAGGAAACCCATGCAGACACAGTGAGAACTGCAAACTCCACACACACAGTCATTTCTCGGAGGGTGGAATCGAACCCAGGGGTTATGAGGCTGCAGTGTTAACTAATGACCTACCGTACCTCCCACTTTTAAAAGGGTTTCTTCTGGATTCACCCACGTGGGAATTATCCTTACTAATTCCAGGATTGTCCGCACTTCAAGCAAGCCACCTCTTGCCCTTCTAAACTCCAATGCAAACAAACCTAGTCTGTTCAACCTTTCCTCATAGCACAAGCCAATCGTTCCAGGTATCATTTCAGAAAACTTCCTCTAATCTGCCTGCAATGCATTTACATCATTCTTTGAGTCAGGTCACCAACTTGCACACTATTTGAGGTACAGTCTCACTCATGCTCTATATAACTGAAGCATAAAAACCTTACTTTGATGTTTGTGTTCTCTCATAACAAAGGATAGCAGTCATTCACATTTTGCTGTGCAGATTCATTATTTCTGAATAAACCTGCCTGCATTGACCTGCAACCAACCACCTTATATCCACTACACAACATGCTTTTCTAACTTGATGTCATGTGTATATATAGCGAACTTGTCTTTGCTCCCCCTCAAAGTCATCGTAAAATACTGAGGCCAAAGCACAGACACATGCAGAGTTCTACTCATCAATCCTGCCAATCAGATCGATGCATTCATTCATACTTGGTTTTCTGCTAGCAAGTCAATCTTCTATTAATATATTAGCCCTTTCACCGTGCGCTTTTATCTTGCACAATAGTCTTTCATTGGTATTTTGTCAAATGCTTTCTGCAAATCCAAGGATAGTACAAAGGTCTTCCCTGAGTGGATGACCTTTTGAATCAAGTTCCTTTACTCTTATATAAACACAAGATTCATTCAGAGACATTTACTGGATCATAGGGTAATTTATAGCATAGAAGGCAGCAACCAAATCCATATAGTTCATACTAGCTGTCTGCAGTGCAAGCAAATCACTCCCATACATCACCCGAACCCCAAGCCGTGCAGTTTACTTTCTTCAAGTACCAATTCAACTTCCTTTTGAAATCATTGATGATCTTTGCTTCCACCCTAGTAAGCAACAATTCCAGGTCATTTGCATTTACTCTTTTAAAAAAAATTCCTCCCCATATTGCCCCCTAGCATCTCAAGCTCAAATCTTAAAACTGTGCCGCTAGTGCTTGTACTAATCAGCTTACGGAAACAGGTTTTATATGTATGTTACCCAAACTTGTCATAGACAAAAGGTGAGATGATTGAGTTCACAAATCCAGCAAGTTTCATGGAGGGTGTCCTTTCAAGAGCCCTGGTGACTTTTCTCAAGCAACTCTTCACTTCTTAGCTCAATAAGTATGCATTCTACGAGCAGAATGCTACTTTTGCACACAGAGGCACAGGGCTTTGCACCTGGGGACTGTTGCTGCTGCCTGGATCTACCTCTGCTGCTGCTGCCTGGGCCCCATCAGCAAATGGGGTGATTGCTGCTGCTGCCAGGGCCTTCCAGTGCCAGGATCGCTACTGTTGCATGAGGCCCGTGAGGGAGGAGATCTTCTGGGGCCAACCAGCAGCACACCATGGTGAGCACCAAAATGGCAGGCCCCAGCTGTACTTATGCCAGTGTAGCCCCTGCCTTGGGCGTGACTGTTCCAGCCCTGGCTACAACCCCACCCCCTTCATGCCCCTAACCAAGCACCCGGGTGTGAAGGCAGATCACCATCCAAGTATGACCATCAAGGCTTGCAGTGAGGACATGGCTAGTATGGTCGGCCATGAGAGATTCCAAAATCTCCACGATATACAGGAAGGCCATATTTTTCATTCAGACTGAGCAGGCAATCCACCTGACGGTGTAGAAGGGGCTTACTGTGGGCGGGACATTTCTTCCCATCAACCCATTGGAGATTACTTTCTAGCAGGTCATGATCTCCAACATCCCACTTTATTCACAATGAACTCTCCTTCCCCATCTCCAAACTCTAGGGGAAATGTGATCAGATGCACTGTCGCTCCTGCTCGGTCTGAAGGACACCGTCCTCAAACTGGTGTACTTCTTCCAGCGCCAGGCATCCATTTGCTTGGCCCGGGAGAAGATCATCGAGGGTTCCTTTACCTTCCTCAATGCGGCCTACCGCTTTTTCTGGACTGCAGACAGCACGCGGTGCTACTTGCGCCCCACCTCACAGCACATGAGGAAGAATTGCTCCACCCAGAAGGCTGCCCAGCCTACACCGACAGTCATAGGTGGCACTACCATCCTACTTCCTCTCCCCCTAAGACAGCAACTAAGACCCCATCAGCGGGGTCTAAGCCAGGAGCTGCTGGTGCCTCAGCCTCTGGCAGCAGTGGCGGGGGAGGGGGGGGGGGGGGGAGAAATGGAAGGTGAACGTCCGACCAGAGGGTAGACACCACAATGATCCCACTCCCACTGACGGAACACCGTTCCCCCCCGGGACCCTCATCCTACCCCGCCCCTGCAGCTGCACCAGCATCGTCCCGGCGTGGGAACCCTAGCCCCCAGCTCTCTGTTTCCGTGTGCAAAGCCTGCCCTAATGTGTCAATCCCTGGACCTCCATGTCTGACCCTCACCCTATGACAGCAGGCCCTGGGGTCCCTGAGCCCGAACCAGGCCCGAGCTCTGACCTCAGAATCTGCTGCTGCTGACCTCCACCCTACAGTAGCTGTGTCACATCTCGATTTCCCCATCCTTACCATGCACCTGTTTTCCCCAGCCAATCATTTTCCAGGAGAAGTTGCAGAGGAGCCTCAGGCCCCATTACCACAGGGCGGGCAGTGAAGGGAGAGAGCCTTTACTGCAGCCACTGTTTCCTCGGGGAAGAGGTGCTGCCCTGCAGAGGGAGGATTTCCCTGTGTCGTGCGTAAAATGCTGTCCCTCCCCAGGGGTGAACCAGTGGTGCCTCCTGCCTCTCCAGTACTGCAGCCTGACTTACTCAGAACCCTGGGGGATCGCAGCAGATTCCCCTGCTGCCACCATTCCACTGGCCATGGGGGTGCAGGCTGTAATCTTTATAACTCTGCTGGGTCATCGAGCAGTGAAGGGGAGGAAGGTTTTATCCTCACTCCTCCCTCCTAGACTGTTTTACCAGATGCTTTGGCGCGGGAGAAGGACCTTTTCTCCCGAGCATCTGGGTGTCCCGGTGTCGGAAGAGGACCAGGGCTCTGAGCGTCCACCGCCCAATGACCCAACCTGGAGGCATTCCTGGAAGGGGTGCACTGAGGGAGTTCCTGCTGTGCCGTTTGAGATTTGACCTTGTCCATCCAATCCAACTCCAAAATCTCCACATCACATTTTTAAAAAATTAGATGTGCACTTGCAATGCAAAAGCACATGGGTCAAATGCTGGAAAATTGAATTACAGACATAATAAGCTGAAGGGCCATTCTTTTCTAAATCCCCAGGACCTAATCAGGTATATCCTAGAACTCTGCAGGGAGCTTGGGAAGTGATCGCTGGGCATCTTGCTGAGATATTTGTATCATTGATGATCACAGCTGAGGTGCCAGAAGACTGGAGGCTGGCTAACATGGTGCCACTATTTAAGAACGGTGGTAAGAAAAAGCCAGGGAACTATAGACCAGTGAGCCTGACATCAGTGGTGCACAAGTTGTTGGAAGGAATCCTGAGGGACACGATTTACATGTATTTGAAAAGGTAAGGACTGACTAGGGTAGTCAGCATGGCTTTATGCACGAGAAATCACGTCTCACAAACTTGATTGAGTTTTTTGAAGACGTAACGAAGAGGATTGATGAGGGAAGAGCATGAGACATCATCTATATGGACTTCAGCAAGACGTTCAACAAGATTCCTCACGGCAGACTGGTTAGCAAGGTTAGATCTCCTGGAGTACAGGAAGACCTAGCCATTTGGATAGAGAACTGGTTTGAAGTTAGAAGATACAAGGTGGTAGTGGAGGGTTGTTTTTCAGACTGGAGGCCTGTGACCAGTGGTGTGCCTCAAGGATCAGTGCTGGGTCCACTGTTTTTTGTAATTTATATAAAAATGATTTGGATGTGAACATATGAGGTATATGACACCAAAATTGAAGGTGTAGTGGACAGCGAAGAATATTACCTCAGAATATAATGGGATTTTGATGAGATGGGGTAATGGGCAGAGGAGTGTCAGATGGAGTTTAAGTTAGATAAATGTGAGGTGCTGCATTTTGGAAAAGAAAATCAGAACAGGACTAATACACTTAATGGTAAGGTCCTTGGGAGTGTTACTGAACAATCACAGTTCATAGTTCCTTGAAAGTGGAACCGCAGGTAGATCGGATAGCGAAGGCAGCATTTGGTATGCTTTCCTTTTTTGGTCAGAGCACTGGGTATAGGAGTTGGGAGGTGATCTTGCAGCTGTAAAGGACTGTGTGCAATTCTGGTCTCGTTCCGAATGGAAGGATATTGTGAATCTTGCAAGGGTTCAGAAAAGATTTACAAGGATGTTGCCAGGACTGGACAGTTTGAGCTATAGGGACAGGCTGAATAGGCTGGGGCTGCTTTCCCTGGAACATCAGAGATTGAGGGGTGACCTTAGAGGTTATAAAATCATGAGGGACATGGATAGAATAGACAAGGTCTTTTCTCTTGAATGGGGGAGTCCAGAAATAAAGGAACCAGGTTTTGGGTAAGAGGGGGACAATTTAAAAGGAACCTAAGGGAAAACCTTTTCATGCAGAGGTGGGTTCTGGCTTGGTGGGGAATCCATCTCCAGCGAGGTTTTTGATTCCCCAATGCCTGCCACCGAGCTCCCAGTCATCCCGTGGGGAACTTTGGGACCTCATTGAGGAAGCTCGCAGTCACCAAAATAGAGAGTCTAGCTGGTGCTTGAACGCTCGAACTCCTTTGAACAAGTATTCTGGTCAGCCCTGTCTGGATGCAAACGAGCAAAAGTGGGTCAGAAACTTCCCCAGTGCACTCCTCGTGAGGGAAAGGGATTTTGGCACCCATCCCTTGCCCTCCCAGTAAGAGTATGTATGTTTCGTTTTAGGTGTTTTGCTGTCTACACACTACTGCTGACAAAGACTATCACAGCCAGCCTCAAAAATCAACGACAGCAGGGAATCACAGCACAGACTCCAGACCCTCCCTGCCTTTCTGGATGGGAAATAAGCAGTATATTTCCTGCAAGAAACCCACACTATGCAGAGAGACAAAGCCAACTGGCTCCTGGAGGAGGGGGGCGGGGGGGGGGGCGTCCACATGAGTCACCTCGCCTGCAGATCTGGCCGGGTGGCTATCTTGTTGGCCCCACTTTTTCCAGTCAGTGATCCTGGAGGTCAGGGAGACTGTGCCAGGCTGTTTGCTTCACCTGACAGTGTGGCTGGGGAGGGCTGTGCTTCACTTTGTGAGCTTCTCTTCTCCCATTTTCAGACCGAGGCAAACATGCTACTACGGAGAAGTGTCCGCTCATCTCACCTCCATCAACAAAGGCAGTGCATTGTCCTTGGGCTGGATTTTAACTACACCCTCGAGGACAGGGATCACGGTAGTGCCCAGTCTGGTTTGGCGTCAAGGTGGAGGTTGGGGGACTTGGTCAAGTCCTTCAACCTGGTGGACATCTGGCAGAAACTGCATCGTGACTCCAGTGCCTTCACCTTTGAGGTCTGGAGTTGGAGCGTCCAGAATCAACCACCTGTACGTTTCTTGGGTGTACTCCTCCTGCTTTCCGGCGGCCTCCATGCAGCAGGTGCTGTGCACGGACCATCATCTGGCATGGGCTGAACTCCTTCCATTTGGCGCAGGGCTCAGGTCTGCATACTGGCTCTTTAACAACTGCTGCTGGAGGACAAGCAGTTCCGGTTCTTGTTTAGTTGGTCTGGACCAGCTCTAAAAGGAAGCAGGGAGGCTTCCTGCCCCAGAGTCTATGGTGGGACATGGGTAAGGCTCACATCCATGTTTTCTGTCAGGAGTACGTGAGAAGAATTGACAAAGAGGTGGAAATCCAGGATCAAAGAGTTTGAGAAGGAGATGTTCAATCACGTCTCGGTCAGCCCGACATGGATCCAGCCCTGCAGGGGCTGTACAAAGAGAAGGCTGCAGCACGTCAGGTCGCAAGGTCACAGATCCTGCCCCTCCAGAACCTGTACAGCAGCTCCCCTTCTACTCGCTGGAAAAAGGCATGGAACCTGTCAGCAACTCCTCGTGCTGATGGCTGACGACGGGTCCCTCACCTCGGATCTGGAGGGTATCAAGGCCCAAATTTACTCCTATTGCACAGCTCTGTTCTCTCCAGATCCGTCCAGCAAGGATGTTCACAGAGTTCTGTGGGAGGACTTGCCTCAACTCAGCCCAGAGGACTCAACTCTGCCGTCACTTTTGAGGAGCTGACCGGCACTCTCAATTGGTTCTCGATGGGCAAGTCCCCAAGGCTGGATGGGTCGATGTGGAGTTCTTCAGGGCGTTCTGTGCAGGCCCTGGGGGAGGGTTTTAATGCCCGAGACCTGTCCCTTTCTTGGCACAGGCCGGTCAACGTCCTGCTGCTGAAGAAAGGGAACCTTTGTTCCCTGAGGAACTGGCATCCGATCTCCCTCCTCAGCAACAACCTGCTCAGTGACGCCCAGTTTGCATTCTGCCAGGGCCACTCAGCTCCTGACCTCATTAAAGTTTTGGTCCAGACATGGACAAAAGAGCTGAATTCCAGTGGTGAGGTAGAATGACAGCCCTTGTCATCAAGGTTACAGTCGACCGAATGTGACATCAAGGAGCCCCAGCAAAACTGGAATCAATGGGTATCAGGGGGCAAACTCTCCAGTGGTTGAGTCATAACTGGCACATAGGCTGTGATCGCTGGAGGTTAAATCATCTCAGCTGCAGAAAATTACTGGAAGAGTTCTTCAGGGTAGTGTCCCCAGCCCAAACACCTTCAGCTGCTTCACCAATGACCTGCTCTCCATCAGAAGGTCAGAATTGGGGATGTTTGCCAAAGATTGCACAATGCTCAGCACCATTTGCAAATACTCAGGATCTGGACAATATCCAGGTTTGGGGTGACAAGCGGCAAGTAACAATCACACTACACAAATGGCCAGGCTATGACCATCATGAATAAGAGACAATCTACCTAATACCTCTTGGCATTCAATGGTGCTACCTTCACTGAATCCTCCACTATCAACATTCTGGGGATTATGAATCATGGATAAAAAAAAACTCAAATTTGACTTACCACTTAAGTGCAGTGGCTACAAAAGCAGGTCAGAAGCTAGGAATACTGCAGCAACTAGCTCACCTCCTGACTCCTCAAAGCATGTCCACCATTTACAATGCACAAATTAGGAATATAATGGAATACTCCCCATTTACCTGAATGAGTACAGCCTTAACACCATAAGGAGCTTGACACCATCCAGGACAAAGCAGCCCTCTTGACTGCACCATATCCACGAGCATCCACTCCCTCCACCATCAACACTCAGTAGCGGCAGTGTGTACAATCTGCAAGAAATTCACCAAACATCTTCAGATAGCATCTTCCAAAACCACAACTACTTCTGTCAAGGACAAGGGCAGATATATGGAAAGAACACCTGCAAAATCTCCTTCAAACCACTCACCATCATGACTTGGACATATATTGCCATTTCTTCACTGTTGCTGGGTCAAAATCCTGGAAATCCCCCCCCCCCCCCCCCCCAAGTGGCATTGTGGGTCAACCCACAGCAGGTGGATTGCATCTGTTCAAGAAAGCAGTTCACCACCACCTTTGCAAGGGCAACTAAGGATGGGCAACTAAGGATGAGCAACAAAGGCTGGCCAGCCAGGTCTACTCAGTTGAAGCAAATGCAATATACTTGTCACGTAAGCAGTGACATGCTGAAAATGTTGCATAGAGGTATCACAGTTATATTTTCAGAAAATGTTTGATCAGGTGCCATATATTAGGCAACTTAATAAGAGCTCATGGTTTTGGAGGTAGTATATTAGCACGCATACAGGATTGACTAAATAAGGCAACGAGAGAGTTGGGATAAATGGGTATTTTCAGGATGGAAACCTGTAACTAGCAGCTCAATGTTAGGGCCACAATTATTTAGAATACATATTACTTGGAAGAGGAAAGTGAACATAACCAAGTTGGAGATGACACAAAAATATTTGGGATAGCAAGTGGTAATGATGACACAATGTCAGCAGTGAAATATACCAGGTGGAATATAATATGGGGAAATGTGAGGTTATGCACTTTGGCAAGAAGAATAGAGGAGCTGAATGTTATTTAAATGAAGAAGGATTACAGAAAACTATTGAAGAGAGGTATTTATAAAACCAAAAGACATAGGAGGAGAAATCAGGCCATTTAGCTGATAAGTTTCTCAACCTCACTCTTCATTCTCCAGAGCCAGTGCACCTTTTCTGAGATATGGGGCCCAAAACTGCACACAATACTCCAAATGTGGTCTGACCAGAGACTTATAGAGCCTCAGAAGTACACCCCCGATCTTATATTCAAGTCTTCAAAAGAAATGCCAACATCGCATTTGTCTTTCTAACTAATGAATCAACCTGCAAGTTTACCTTGACAGAATCCTGGGCTAGATCTCCGAAGTCTCTGCACTTCAGACCTATGAATTTTTCCCCCCCCATTTAGAAAATAGTCCATCCTTTATACTTCCTACCAATGTGCATGACCGCATACTTTCCCACATTGTACTCCATCTGCAACTTCATTGCCCACTGCCCCAACCTGTTCAAATCCTTCTGCAGCCTCCCCGTCTCCTCAATACTACTTATCCCACTACCTATCTTTGTAATGTCTGCAAATTTAGCCAGAATACCCGCAGTTCCTTCATCTAGATCAACACACTGGCTACCATCCTGAGAAACACCCTTTTATCCCCACTCTGTTTTCTGCCAGACAGCCAAGCTTCTATCAATTTTAGGACTTGCCTCCAACACCATGGGCCCTTATCATACTCAGCAGTCTCCTGCATGCCACCTTGTCAAAGGCCTTCTTGAAGTCCAGGTAAATAACATCCATTGGCTCTCTTTGATCTAACTTGCTTGTTACTTCAAGGAATTCTAGCAGATTTGTTAGGCATGACCTCCCTTTAATGAAACCATGTTGACTTTGTGTTATTTTATGACACACTTCTAAGTACGCAGAAATCTCATCCTTCACAATGGACTTCAAAATCTTACCCACGAGTAAGGTTAGGCTAAACAGTCTGTAATTTTCCATCTTTTGCATTATTCCTTTTTTCAGCAGGGATGTCATGTTAGCTATTTTCCAGTCCTCTGGGACCCTTGCTAACTTGTTCTTTAATTGGGTTACTCACTCCTGGTAATCCCTGAGCAGGTTGTCTTCCTTAGTCTTGCCCATGTAGTCCATGCCGGAACAAACTAGATCCTCTCCCCCCCCGCCTCCAATATCCTTTCAAGCCGGTCAGATATATCCCTAGCACCAGGCAGATTAGATTACTTACAGTGTGGAAACAGGCCCTTCGGCCCAACAAGTCCACACTGACCCACCGAAGCGCAACCCACACATTCCCCTACATTTATCCCTTTATCGAACATTACGGTCAATTTAGCATGGCCAATTCACCTGGCCTGCACATCTTTGGACTGTGGGAGGAAACCGGAGGACCCGGAGGAAACCCACGTAGAATGGGGAGAATGTGCAAACTCCACACAGTCAGTCGCCCGAGTCGAGAATTGAACCCGGGTCTCTGGCGCTGTGAGGCAGCAGTGCTAACCACTGTGCCACCATGCCGCCCACTTGCAGGCAACACACCATGCAAGACTATCGATCCTACTTGCAAAGGATACTATCTATTCCCCTAATTATAAAATCCTCTACAACTACCACTTGTCTTTTTGCTCCTCCCTCATGAATGGCCTCCTGTTCCACGGTACAATGCTCAGTTGACTCATCCTCCCAACATTCTCATAGGGAGCAAGCACCTTGTACCTGTTGGACAAGTTCAAGAGCGGAGGATCCTCTGTTCCTGACTGCAGAATCCTACTACATGGCACCTGCCTTGCTTGCAATCACACCCTGATGTCCCTGGCCACTGGCCAAATGTGAAGTACTTAATTTACCAGGTGTGACTGCCTCCTGAAATACAGTGTCCAGGTACTTCTCTCCCTCCCAGATGTGCTGCAGTGTTTGAAGCTCAGATTCCAGCTCATATCTGAGCTGCAGTTCCTCAAGCAATCAACACTTGCTGCAGATGTGTTCAAAGTTTGTGAGAAGATTTGTAGCTTGGGTGCTCGTTGTTGTGGTTCTGTTCACCGAGCTGGGAATCTGTGTTGCAAACATTTCGTCCTCTGTCTAGGTGCCATCCTCAGTGCTTGGGTGCCTCCTGTGAAGCGCTTCACAGGAGGCGCCCCAAGCACTGAGGATGTCACCTAGACAGGGTACAAAACGTCTGCGACACAAATTCCTAACTCTGCAAACAGAACCACAATGGATGTGTTCACCACTGTTTGCAATGGGATCATCCAGCTCCCGTATCATACAGCTGGAATACATCATCTGTCCAGCCATTTCTACTTAGTTAATTACTTCATTAATTTAAATATTTATTTTATAGTGAATTAGTTACATTTATTCATTCTTCTATGCAGAGTTCTTTTTCAAATTTAGTGCAGATTTCCTACCAGCCAATCAGGTCACAGCCTCCCTGTGACTTCACTCCAGTTTTCTTTGCTTGCCTCTGCTCTGCTGCAACGCTCTCCGACAACTTTCTGTCAACTAGCTGCAATCCTTGAGCTCCGGTAGTTTTATACTGGCCTCTGCTTTGCTGCAATGCCCTCCAACATCTGTCAGTTTATCTCCTGGATGGAAATGCAAGATTTAGAATTATTAAACCAAGTTCAGCAAGTGACAGGGAAGGCACTATTTGAACACTTCTTGAAACACACAATATTCTTAGGGGAATTAACATTTCTGATGCTTCTATCAAATGTGTCCTCAAACCATCTTTGTTCAGTACCCTATGACTCAAATGTACCTCACACAAACGGTCTTCCCATTCATTGCCACCATCTGCTTTCTTCTCCAGTCTACACCTCTAGTTTATTCCCAGTGTTTTCCTCTTCTCAGCAATCTCTTCACCATCTCATGTTTTCTTCCTCTATCCTTCTGGCTGTTTTCCATGTCTGCCTACCTGTCTGTCTCCACTCTTCTGGTTTTCTGCTTCTCTACTGTCTGCTTCATCGCATTCACCTGCCTTCAATCTGTCTGACTACATTTCCACCACCTCCAAATGGACCCCACCACCAGAGATATATTTCCCTCCCCACCCATTTCCGCTTTCCACAAAGACCGTTCCCTCCGTGACTACCTGGTCAGGTCCACGCCCCCCAAACAACCCACCCTCCCTTCCTGGCACCCTCCCCTGCCACCGCAGGAAATGCAAAACCTGCGCCCACACCTCCTCCCTCACCTCCATCCAAGCCCCAAAGGAGCCTTCCACATCCAAAGTTTTACCTGCACATCCACCAATATCAGTTATTGTATCCATTGCTCCCGATGCGGTCTCCTCTACATTGGAGAGGCTGGAAGCCTCCTCGCAGAGCGCTTTCAGGAACATCTCTGGGACACCCGCACCAATCAACCCCACCGCTCTGTGGCACAACATTTCAACTCCCCCTCCCACTCTGCCGCGGACATGCAGGTCCTGGGCCTCCTCCACCACCACTCCCTCACCATCCAACGCCTGGAGGAAGAACGCCTCATCTTCCACCTCGGAACACTTCAACCCCATGGCATCAATGTGGATTTCACCGGTTTCCTCATTTTCCCTTACCCCACCTCACCCCAGCTCCAACCTTCCAGCTCAGCACTGTCCCAATGACCTGTCCTACCTTCCTGTCGTCCTTTCCACTGATCCACTCCACCCTCCTTTCTGACCTACCGCCTTCATCCCCACCCTTTGCTACATTCCCCCACCCTCCTCTCTGACTTATCACCTCCACCCCACCCCCATTCACCTGTTGTACTCTATGCTACTTTTTCCCCACCCCCCAACCCGCTCTCATTTATCTCTCCAATCTGCAGGCACCCTGACTCTATTCCTGGTGAAGGGCTTTTGCCCAAAACGTCGATTTTCCTGCTCCTCAGATGCTGCCTGACCCGCTGTGCTTTTCCAGCACCACTCTAATCTAGACTCTGGTTTCCAGCATCTGCAGTCCTTGTTTTTAACCTGCAATCTGTCTGGTTCTCTTTGTGTAGGCCTTCCCTCCCCAGCCACAATGTCCCTCACTTGGTCTCACCAAACATGATTGCCCATTTTCTCCCTCTTTCCTTACACCATACATATCATCTCCCCACATGTGCCCCTTCACTACCACCTCTCTCCATCCACAGTCTCCCTTAAATGTTCATTTTTTTTAATGCTCTCAGTTCTACCTTCCTTGCTCACTTGTATTACATGTCTCGCTCAATCCTTTCATCTATCCTTATTTGCCTTAGCCTTGTGTGTTTCCTTTTTACGCTTGTTCTTGGCCTGACCCTGATCCTGCTTTCCACAACAGTGTAAACTTGTCTGGCTCCACAAGTGCTGCAGTTTGGGAAAAGCAAATCTTAGCAGGACTTATACACATAATGGTAAAGTCCTAGGGAGTGTTGTTGAACAAAGAAACTTTGGAGTGCAGATTCATAGCTCCTTGAAAGTAGAGTCACAGGTAGATAGAATAGTGAATGTGGCATTTAGTACACTTTCCTTTATTGGTCAGAGTATGAAGTACAGGAGTTGGGAGGTCATGTTATGGCTGTATAGGATGTTGGTTAGGCCACTATTGGAATATTGCGTGCAATTCTGGTCTCCTTCCTTTTGGAAGGATGTTGTGACACTCGAAAGGGTTCAGAAAAGATTTACAAGGATGTTATCAGGGATGGAGGATTCAAGCTATAGGGAGAGGCTGAATAGGCTGGGGCTGTTTTCCCTGGGGTGTCAGAGGCTGAGGGGTGACCTGATAGAGGGGCATGGATAGGATAAATAGATAAAGTCTTTTCCCTGGGGTAAGGGAAGTCCAGAACTAGAGGGCATAGGATTACAGTGAGGGGGGGAAAAATTTAAAAGGGGCAACTTTTTCAGCGCAGAGGGCACTACATGTATGGAATGAGCTGTCAGAAGAAGTGGTGGAGGCTGGTTCAATTGCAATATTTAAAAGGCATTTGGATGGGTTTAGAGGGATATGGTTCAAGTGTTGGCAAATGGGACTAGATTAGGTTTGGATATCTGGTTGGCATAGACAGGTTGGACCAAAGGGTGTGTTTCTGTGCTGTACATCTCTATGACTATTACTCGAAATCTCCCTTGCCTGTCCTGAGTAACAGTATCTCCCGCCACAACCACATTTCCTTCCTTCCGTGAATCAGTCTCTCGTACTGAGACTTGACAGATTCTGTTTCTGATAATGCAGGAAGTCGCTTAGAAAAAACAACTGAAAACAACCTAACAATAAAACAAAGATTATGTGCGCTTAATTCAATTAAGGTGATGATTAACCTTGAACATTCAGACAGGCTTTTTTTTAAATTCAGCAATGATGCTGATATTCTGATGAAAGATTTTCTGCACTAAGACACGACAGCATGGATTGATTGAACATATTGTCAGGATCTGTGTAGAGGATATTAAGCAGCAGAACATCTACAGAAGTAGATCAATAAAATATATAGTCACATTGTTAGAAATGAGCTTTGCTACTACTGAAAACAAAAATAGAAGTTGCTGAAAAAGCTCAACAGGTCTGGCAGCATCTGTGAAGAGAAATCAGAGTTAATGTTTCAGGTCTGGTGACTCTTCCTCAGAACTGATGGGAGCTAGGAAAATGTCGGTTTATATGCAGGGTTTATACTTCTGAAAATCTGACTTAAGCCATCTAAATTTAAATGCAAAAGATTTGAGGCAGGAAAGAATGATTAGAATGCTAGAAATTGTAATGAAATATATTTGAAGCTACAGTAATTTCCACTTTATTGATTTTTCTAGAATTTGAATTACTTTTATTTAATGAAATTGATTGGCTTGTCATGTTTGATCTTGAATTAAAATTCTGACCTCCCATTTGCTCTGTAACCCCGTATGCTATTCTTCTTCCACGACATTGTTCATCTCGTTTCTGCTTCAGCTCATCTGCTGCTGAAACATTTTTGTATGTGTTTGAGATCTCTGAATTCAATATTAATCAGTTTACTGCATATAGCACTGCCTTTAAGAGCCTAGGACCTAAATGGGCGGCACAGTGGCACAGTGGTTAGCATTGCTGCCTCACAGTGCCAGAGACCTGGGTTCAATTCCCACCTCTGGCAACTCTGTGTGGAGTTTGCACATTCTGCGTGGTTTTGCTCCGGTTTGCTCCCACAATCCAAAAAAATGTGCAGGTTAGTTGAATTGGCCATGTTAAATTGCCCGTAGTGTTAGGTGAAGGGGTAAATGTAGGGGAATGGGTCTGGGTGGGTTGCGCTTCGGTGGGTCAGTGTGGACTTGTTGGGCCGAAGGGCCTGTTTCCATACTGTAAGTAATCTAATCTGAAATTTACTCTCTCAAACTCGGCCTCTATGACACTTCTTAAAATCTGTTATTGAACAAGTTTTCATTCACTACTGATAATATTTCTTCACACAGAAGCATTACAAACACAATTTACTTTGAAGAATTTTAGGAATATTTTCTACATTGCTGTTTGGTAAATGCAGTTTGGTGTTAATAACTGAAGATGCGTGAAATTTTGATGTAATGACAGTTGTGAGGATTTGGAATAAATTGGAACTCTGAAAAATGATTTGTGGTGTTGAGTTGAACTAGGCTGAGGAATGCTGATATAGGAAGCTGAAAGTATGTCCAACTGTAATGTGATCACTACAGACATGGGAATGGTAATGCATTAATAACAGTATTTGTACGAGTAGAGATTGATTACCCTTTCGCCAAGAGCCAAGTGAAACAAGAGGATCGAACAGCGATCCTGTGTAAGGAAATAGTATGCAACACTGATACGTGGAGTTATTGCATAATTTTACATACCCAGTTTATCACAGACAAGCTCAGTTGCACTCTTGTCCTGAAGATCATGGCTTCCAGGCCCATACCAAAGATGGGAGTGAATATTAACAGGACCAGCCATATAAATACTGTAACTACAAGAGCAAGTCAGAGCCATGAAAATCTGTGGGAAGGAACTTGCCTCGTGACGGCTCAAAGCTCATCCACCATCTGTAAGGCAGAAGTGAGAAGTTTGATGGAATGAATGAAGCTCCAACAACATTTAAGAAGCTCGACATTATCCAAGATAAGCATCTGCTAGATGGGCACACATCAAACACCTTCAACATTCATTTCTCCCACCATTGATGCATTGTGGCAAATGTGTGTTCCATCTACAAGATGCACTGCAACAGTAGGTAACCCCTTTTAAACTTATGATCTTGACCATCTGGAATGACAAGGGCAACAAATACATGGGAATATCACCACATGCAACTTTCTCTCCAAGCCACCCATCTTGGAATTACAGATTTCTGGGATAACAAGTGTTTTGACTGCACGATTTGGCTGTAATGTCATTGAAGAATTAGGAAATGGTATTTTTGAGAATGCTGACTTCTGTTCGCAATAGCGGGATCCCAGTGGGGATCAGTTTGCATGCATCATTCTGCGCATGTACTGCCAACACAGAGTCGCTTTCTACGAGAGGTACAGTAGAGAGAATTTTGTTTTGTTAACAAATATATAATTTCAATCTTCATTCAAGCTGTGCGATAGTTTGGGGTAGACTTTTGGGTGATATTTGAGTGATCATGATTGTGAGGACCTGTTTCCAGGACAAATCAGAAGCTCATGTTACAGCTAACTGGAGTTTAATGAATTATTTGCCTTTCCAAAAAATTTCAGTACAAGGAGTATGAATATTATCTTTTTCATCAAATTCAGAATTTTACTTGCAACTTTAACAGTTACCATTAATATTTGCAGGTATAGATGGCTTAAGTCAGATTTTCGGAAGTATAAACTCTGCATACAAACCGAAAGGATTGGCACAAGCACAACCCTGACCTTCCTATAGTCATTTAGGAGAAAGTGAGGACAGCAGATGCTGGAGATGCTGCAGATTCCATTCCTGATGAAGGGCTCATGCCCGAAACGTCGATTCTCCTGCTCCTTGGATGCTGCCTGACCTGCTGCGCTTTTCCAGCAACACATTTTCAGCTTCCCATAGTCATTGTTCTCATATGCCCACATGTCTGTCCTGGTCATGCTGGCAGAGCTCCAGTGAATCACAGCACAAACTCTAGGAACCACATGTTTGATTAGAGTAGATTAGATTAGATTACTTACAGTGTGGAAACAGAACCTTCAGCCCAATAAGTCCACACTGACCCTCCGAAGAGCAACCCACCCAGACCCATTCCCCTACGTTTACCCCTTCACCGAACACTACAGGCAATTTAGCATGGCCAATTCACCTAACCTGCACATTTTTGTACTGTGGTATCCTCAGACAAGGCACTTCATAGCTTTCTGGACTTTAGAGTTCAACCCCTTCAAACTGTGAACCAACTCTCACTCCTTCCCCTTTCTTGTAGCTTTACTTGTTAACTTCTCCATTCTCTGTCACCATGTCCTCTCTCTCCACCCTCCACCACCGCAGTGGGACCGTCTGCTCTTTCCAGTCCGGCAGCTAGACACAACATTGTTCTGCCATTCTCGCATTTCCAAACACTTAATCTTGAACGATCACCATCCTTTCTGCCCCACCACGCTACAACCCCGCCCCAACGCAACCCCCAACCCAACCACAGCATAAATGCTGTCCCCGCCACCCCCCTCCGTGCTTCATCTGGACTCCAAACACTAGCTGGTTCTCCCACCATGAACGCTACCTGACTCACTATAGTCCCCAGCATTTGTTATTTTCAGTACTAGCCCATCACTTGTTTGAAACAGTATTTGACTCGCCAAATCCCCCAGTTAGATGGCCAGGGCTCCCAATAAATACCAAGGCACTCAGTAGAAAACGAACCATTCTTTTCCATCGTCGCCGGTCTGATATCACTCCCTCCCCAGCACCACCGCACACTAACAGTTGGATAATAAATAGTGAAACTGTTACTCGCACCCTGACTGCAGCTTCACGATTAAAAGCCCCCTCTGGCCATCAGTCCCGCCACATGTTCTATCCCGCGCGCCCGACCGTTTAACGGTCACACATCGAACGCCTGTCAGGGCGCGCGGGCCTCCTACAGGGCGGGACCTAGCTCCCTCCCACCGTTTTGATTGGCCCTCCCGTCCATCATCGCACCGCTCCGGCCAATAGGAAATGCCGTCCCGCTCACGCGACCGTCATCAACGTGGCGAAACCCATCACGCGAAGCGGGAGAGGCGACGTTTCGGGCTGGAGCCCTTCAGGAAATGTACGTAATACTACCGGCAGCATGCGCACCAGTGGCGATCTGTCACCACCGGAGTTTGATTAGATTAGATTAGATCCCCAACAGTGTGGAAACAGGCCCTTTAGCCCAACAAGCCCACACCGACCCTCCGCAGAGTAACCCTCCTCGACCTATTTCCCCTCTGACTGATGCACCTAACACTATGCGCAATTTATCATGGCTAATTCACCTAACCTGCACATCTTTGGAATGTGGGAGGAAACCAGAGCACCCAAAGGAAACCCACACAAGACACAGGGAGAATGTGCAAATTCTACACAGACGGTCACCCGAGGCTGGAATCGAACCGTGGTCCCTGGCGCCGTGAGGCAGCAGTGCTGACCACTGTGCCACCTATTCATCAAGAGAGCACAGGAATAGGGATGATGGAGAAGACGTCAGGGAGAGTTCACGGGGATTGGGATGATGGAGATGGGGGACTGGGATGATGGAGACAGGGTTGGGGAGAGTTCATGGGGACTGAGATGATGGAGATGGGGTGGGGAGAGTTCACAGGGGACTGGGATGATGGAGATGGGGTGGGGAGAGTTCACAGGGGACTGGGATGATGGAGACGTGGTTGTGGGGAGTTCACAGGGACTGGGATGATGGAGACAGGGTTGGGGAGAGTTCACAGGGGACTGGGATGATGGAGACGTGGTTGTGGGGAGTTCACAGGGACTGGGATGATGGGGTGGGGAGAGTTCACAGGGGACTGGGATGATGGAGACAGGGTTGGGGAGAGTTTTGGGGACTGGGATGATGGAGACAGGGTTGGGGAGAGTTCATGGGGACTGGGATGATGGAGATGGGGTGGGGAGAGTTCACGGGGGAGCTGGGATGATGAATACGGGGAGAGGGTGCATGGGGGAGCTGGGGGATGTTGGAGACGGGGATGAGACTGCACGAGGGAGATGGGATGATGGAGACAGGGGAAGGGTGCACGGGGGAGCTGGGATGATAGAGATGGGGAAAGAGTGCAGGGGAGCTGGGATGATGGAGGAACGGTGTGTCGTGTTTGCTGTATCAGTTGCATTTGGTAGAAGTGACAAGTAAAATCTACTCTACGGGGGAAAAGTTTACTAGAAACTCGGGTACTGGCAATTGGAGAATACTGAGATGTAGGCTATTAGACTAGACGAGATTGAGGTTCATAAAGAGAAGGTGTTAGCAATTCTGGAAAGTGTGAAAATAGATAAGACCCCCGGGTCTGATAGGATTTATCCTACTATTCTCTGGGAAGCCAAGGAGGAGATTGGCTTTGATCTTTATGTTACTGTCTATAGGAATAGTGCCAGAAGACTGGAGGTTAGCAAATGTTGTACCCTTCTTCATAAAAGGGAATAGAGACAACCCTGACAATTATAGATCTGTGAGTCTTACTTCAGTTGTGGGTAAAGTTTTGGAAAGGATTATAACAGTCAGCATTTATAATCACGTAACAGGGAACAATTTGATTTGGGATAAAGTTAAAAATCACCAGGTTAGAGTCCAACAGGTTTATTTGGAAGCACTAGCTTTTGGAGCGCTGCTCCTTCATCATGTAGTTGTGAAGCAGAGTGTATCTGCAAATATAATTCTGCAAATACAAATTCACCCCAGAGACTTAAATGTGTGCATGTGAGAGAGTATGTGTTTAATCTCGGTAAAGTGTGAGTGGGATGGGGTATTAGTCTGTGAGAAGGTACATCCATGGGAGTTGTGTGTGAGAGAGAGTGTGTTTAATGTAGTGGGGTAGTAGTGTATAATGTACTGCAGTTTGACATGAACCCAAGGTTAGCTCTTAGCCTCTGCTTGGCCACTTTGCATTGTTCCTATCCCGAAGTCTGCCTTGGAGAATGGTCCAAGGCCAAATGTCCCTGACTATTCCCCAACTGGGTACCCTTCATTGTCTAATACTTCCCGGGAGCCGAGAAACTATGCCACGTTCTTTGCAGCCTGCAACACATTATCAATGAGGATGAGCACCTCATCAAGACCTTCCCTATGCCTCCACTTCTCACCTTTAAACAACCACCAAATCTTAAATAGATCATTGTTCGCAGCAAACTGTCCAACCTTCAGGACTACATTGACCACAACACTGTACAACCCTGTCATGGTAACCACTGCAAGAGGTGTCAGAGTGTCGACATGAGTGCCACCATTATACTTGGGGACACCACTGACCATGTATGCGGCAGGTACTCGTGTGATTTGGCCGATGTTGTCCATCATATGCTGCAGGCGTGGTACATTAACAAGACCAAGCCATCACCAGACAGAAGTGTTCCCTCCAAATTGGGGAATACTTCTGTCTGTCTGTCTCTCTCTTTCTCTCATGAATTTAATTCGCAGATTTATACTTACAGATACATTCTATTTTGCTCAAAAAATGCACATCCTGTCGGCGGTTAATGCAGGCACTCAATCACTTAATAGTTTTGTAAATTCCACTTAGGAAATAAAACCAATCTGACTCAAGATTGAGATACAGATAAACTCTAACCTCACAGCTTTAATGCATTCTCTGAGTTGAGATGTCATCTTTTTCTAATTAAACCTTCAGATATCTCGAGAATGTGACTTAATTTACATATTAATGAACTGAAACCTGCAACCCATTCTAAAAGATGAAAGACTTCACAACAATCAAAGTTTGTTTAGTATATCATTTCAGTTGCATGACGCTGTAATCTTTTGCTATAAATTCTGTGTTTAATGGTCCTGCTTCACAGCTGCCTGATGAAGGGGTGGCTCTGTGAAAACTAATGTTCCAAATAAACCTGTTGGACTATAACCTGGTGTTGTGTGATTTCTAACTTTGTCCACCCCAGTTCAACACCAGTTCCTCCACATCTTGATTAGGGATATGGTTTTGTGAAGGGCAAGTCATGCCTCACAAACCTTATTGAGTTGTTTGAGAAGATGACCAAACAAGTTTCTGAGGGTAAAGTGGTGTATATGGATTTCAGCTAGGCATTTGATAAGGTTTCCCACGGTAGGCTATTGCAGAAGATAGACAAGGGATTTTGGTGATTTAGTGGTTTGGATCAGAATTTGGCTAGCTGAAACTAGCTAGCTAGTTGATGCGAAATTTTCACCCGGAGTTCAGTTACTAGTGGTATTCTGCAAGGATTTGGTTTGGGTTCATTGCTGATTGTCATTTTTATAAATGACCTGGATGAGGGCATAGAAGGACGGATTATTAAATTTGACAATGACACTAAGGTTGGTTCCTTTTGTATTTCTTTCCAGTTTGAAATGCTGAAGAAGGGTCACTTGCCCAAGGTGTTAACTCTGCTTTCTGACAACAGTTGCCGCCTGAGTTTATCCAGAAGTTTCTGAATTTGTTTCAGATTTCCAGCCTCCTTTGTTTTATTTCAGGTGTGTTTGAGGTGTGTTTGGGACAATTTCACACAAAAACCCACTAGTCTTGCTGAGTAAAGCCCTCTGTAACCTGATATGATTGATTTTTAACCATTTTTGATAAGATACAGCGAAAACCTTCAACAATCATTTCAGCTATCTAAATGACTAGCGTGTTCACTACTTTGGAGGTGACAGTTGTAGTCATAGAGATGTACAACATGGAAACAGACCCTTCAGTCCAACTAATTAGGAACATCCTTATGGCAATTAGTAACAAGGGAGGTCCTTTATCCTTAATAATTGGTGCTTCTAACAGTAAGTTTTACTTCTCTTTTTCAAATTCGCTTTTATCTTTTCAATGCACCTTGAGATTATGGACATCATTCCCTCTAAATTTCTTTCTGGCTGTATGGGCCTTTGAGATGCAACAGCTTCCAGAATCGAAAGTCAATGCTGCGATCATAGCACTGATACTAATTGCCCTTGAATGAAACTTCAGAGCATCTACACGTGCTCAGCTTAGAGGGAACGTTGATTCTGGATGATGGGCTGAAGACAAAATTAGTTTCATTCCCAAACTAATTATTGTTTTGAATATTTGTGACACAAAATTTGAACCTTGATTTGATTGAAGTTATTTTGCGTAACTGTGTCCTGCTTTGTTTTTAAAAATGAACTTTTTCACCACCATTCTTGCCCTAATTTTCCCCAAAGGCACTGCTTCATGAAATCATGCTGCCAATTCCATATTTATTAAACATTGTGATTCCCACTCTTGGGGCTGAATTTTACTAAAAGTTGGGGAACATTGAAACATAGGAAATAGGAGCAGGAGTGGGCCATTCAGACCATCAATCCTGCTCCACTTTTCAACATGATCATGAGTGATTATTTGCCTCAATGTCATGCTCCCATGCTCTTCCCATACCCATTGACACCCTTAAGCCTCTTGGACACGACCTATTTCTTCTTTAGAATATTTGGTGACTCATCAGCTTCCTAATCACAGTTCAAAATAGTTTACCCCATATCCCCATGTCTGGGCAAACATCATCCAGCCTGAGTCACATCTGACCAGCTGTATCAGAATTTTATATGTTTCAAAGAGATGCTGTCTCAGTTTTCTAAAGCCAAGTGAATATATACCCAGTTGGCCCAATCTCTCCACATAGGGTGTCATGCTAAGAATCAGTCTGCTGAATCTTCACCATACTCCCTCTAAGCAGATCAAAACCGTCTGCAATAGTCCAGGTGTGATCTCACCAAGGCACTGTGCAGCTGCAGTAAAACTGCCTTGTCCTTCTATTCAAATCATCTTGCAATGTTGGACAATTTGATCTCCTAAGTGCTGCTGTATTCTTCTTTCATTGACCACTGCCCAAGGGTAGCCAAATCTCTTCGTACATCAACATTTCCCAATCTATCACAATTTGAATAATACTCTAGCATTCTTTGTTACCTTCCGAAGTGGACAGCTTTGTAGTTAACCACCTTGTACTGCATTGACCATGAATTTGCCCACTCACTCAACATTTTAAACTCAGTTATTTTTCTTACGTCCTCCTCACCATCTCACCTAGTTTTGTGTTGTCAGCAACAATGGCATTACTACATTTGATTCCCTCATCCATATCAATCATAACTCTTGTGAATAGCTGAGCCTCAAAAACTGATATCTGCCATATGCAACTAATCACTGCTTTCCTCTCTGAAAATGACCCAACTGTTTCTTGTCTCTTTCACCCTGCATACAAATTCACCACCGAGTCCGCATCCTCAGCCCATCAGTTTTCACCCCCCACCCCTCCCCCCGACTGAGGATGAAGTTACTGAACACTCAAAAGGGAGCACTATTGTGTTTGCAACACTTTCTCACCCTCCACCAGCCCAGAGCCTGTCACCTTGTTTAATTCACTTCAGAGATTTGATTTGGGAACATCATCTGGTGAGCACATTTCTGGCATGTCTTTGCAGCAGTTTCGGGGGAAAAGCATCCCAGTTCTCTGGCACTCAGGACTGCTGGTGACTAGGCTTCTGCTTTACCTTAAGCACTAGATGACTCCAGGGTGGGATTGATGATTAATTACTTTGAGCAAATCTATGGGTAGATCCAGGAGCTGGAGGCAGATTTGTACATAGACATAGAATCCCTTCAGTGTGGAAACAGGCCATTTGGCCCCACAAGTCCACCCCGACCCTCCGAAGAGTAACCCACCCAAACCCATTCCCCTACCCTATTACTTGAACCAGTGCTAACCACTGAGCCACCATGCTACCCAAATAGTTGTTAGAAATATTCGATTATCTATCTGGAAGGTGGGAGGAATCAGTCTCAGCATGCATATGTCTGGCAGCTTCACAGGTGCCATGGAGACCCAGCTCCAGCAGAACCTCCTGGAATTGCACGCAGGCCTGTATGTCATCGCTTCAGCTATATTTCATCAAATCAAAGCGAAATGTAACGATGTGAAATATATAGTGAGTTCTCTGAATGGGAGGGGGAAAAGAAAAATCGACGAATTTGCCATGTTAAGGAAATAACATGATGAGAGAATAGTCAAAGAAAATATATTTGTGGCAGTGAAGGAAATGTGGAGCACAATTAAAATAAGAACAATTGGAGAATGAACTAAATTAAAATTCAGATGTTGATCTTCATCTGTGGCAATGAAGAGGAGGAGATGATGAGCATTGCCCTCACTCCAAGTGCCCCTTCCTCACAACAAGACAGGATGATGCCAGTTGGCATCCACATTGAACAAAATCCCCCTGAGAGAACATACAGCACCTCCATCCTGCCTGCAATTGCCAATTCTGTGGAAGTTCCAGCTCAGGAGAGTAAACCTCTCAGCATGTCCGTGTCCTCAAGCCATAAGACCATATGACATAGGAGCAAACATTAGGCCATTTGGCCCATTGAGTCTGCTTCCGCCATTCAATCGTGGCTCATAAGTTTCTCAATTCCATTTTCCCACTGTCTCTCTGTAACCTTTGATCCTCATTGCAATCTATCTCTGTCTTAAATATATTCAGTGACCTGGCCTCCACAGCCTTCTGTGGCAATGTATTCTATAGATTCACCATTCTCCGACTGAAGAAGTGTTTCGTCATCTCCATTCTAAAGGGTCTTCTTTCACTCTAAAACTGTGCCCACGAGTTATAGTCACTCCTGCCAATGGAAACATTTTCCCAACATTCATTCTGTCCAGGCTGTTTAGTATTCTGTAAAATCCAATTACATTCCTCCTCATCCTTCTTAAATCATAGAGTATAGATCCAGAGACGTCAAACATTCCGTATATGTTAAAATTTGTATTCCTGGGATCATCCAGCTGTGGGGCCCAAAATTGCTCACAATATTCTAAATGTGGCCTGACCAGAATCTTATAATACCTCAGAAGTGCATTCCTGCTTTTATATTAGGGTCCCCCCGAAATAAATGGCAACATAGATGGCAAGGTGGCTCAGTGGTTAGCACTGCTGCCTCACAGGGCCAGGGACGTGGGATAGATTCCAGCTTTGGACAAGTGTCTGTGTGGAGTTTGCACATTCTCCCCGTGTCTGCGTGGGTTTCCTCCCACAGGTTAGGTAAGTTGGCCATGCTAAATTGCCCACAGTGTTTAGGGATGTGTAGGTTAGGTGCATTAATCGGGGAAACATAAAGTAATTAGGATAGGGGAATGGGTTTGGGTGGGATAGTCTTTAGTTGGTGTGGAATTGTTGGGCCGAATGGCCTGTTTCCACACTGTAGGGATTTGATGATTCTATAAACATTGTGTTTGCCTTCCTAACTACTGACTCAATTGCAAGTTTACCTGAAGTGAATCCTGAACTAGTACTCTCAAGTTCCTTTGCACTTCAGACTTTTAAATTTTCTCCCATTTAAAAAATAGTTTATGCCTCTATTCTTCCAATCTAAATATGTGGAGTGAGAAACAAAATGAATCAAACTTCCGCCCTGATGATACCAGTTTTGCTATCCCAGATATTAGAAGAACTGAAAATAAAAGTCAGGCAATCAATGGAATAATTTTTTCTATCACTGACAATGAATCTCACTCTGTTGAACTCTTCATATGTTTAATCTGTAGTAGCTTGGAGATCATGAGGACTGCCAATGCTGGAAAGTCGCAGTCGAAAAAGTGGGAGCTGGGAAAAGCACAGCAGGTTAAGTAGCATTAGAGAAGCAGGTGAGTCAACGTTTCAGGAGTCACCTAACGAAAAGGGTAAATAGGACGGTCAACAGGATGTTAAACCAGAAAGTGAGCGGGGGGGTGGGGGTGGAGGCCGGAGGAGGGGGAGGTTAAACTCCAAGAAGTGTAATGGCTAATTGGAAACAAAACAGCAGGTTATTATCTGTGGTGTTGGATTCAACTGCATGGAAAAGTATGAAAAAAATGAAAGAGTGTGGTGGCTTGGTGCTGGCTCACAGTGCCAGGCATCCGGGATCGATTCCAGCCTCGGGTGACTATCTGTGTGGAGTTTGCACATTCTCCGCATGTCTGCGTGGGTTTCCTCCCAAAAAATGTGCAGGTCAGGTGAATTGGCCATGCTAAGTTGCCCATACTGTTCAGGGATTTGTAGGTGAGGTGCGTTAGTCAGGGGTAAACATAGGATAATAGGGTAGGGGAATGTTTCTGGGTGGGTTATTCTTTGGAGTATTGGTATAGACTTGTTGGGCTGAAGGGCCTTTTTCCCCATTGTATTGATTTATGATTCTATGAAAGGAGAACTCTGGAGAGTTTATTCAAGCCTCCAGAAGATAAAATAGGACAGAGTGTTTGGAAAGAATTGAGAATCTAATCTCAAGCTCATCGGATAAAGGAATGACATTGAGACTAGTCATGGAAAATGCAGAGCTGAAGTTGTTGTATTTGAATGCACGCAGTATATGAAATAAGGTAAATGAAATTGTGGAGCAGATCAGAATTGGCAGGTATGATATGGTGGGCACTACAGACACATGACTATAAGGGGATCAGGACTGGGAGCTAAAATTCCAAGGATATACATCCTATGAAAAGAGATGCAGGTCGGCAGAAGGGATGGGGTTGCCTTATGAGTGAGAAATGAATTTAAATCAATAGCATTATGGACCAGACCAAAGCCCCTCAAAACATCTCAGGAAAGTAGCCTAGACCCTAACTTTGCTTGTTTTAAGCAGGTGTAAGATGGATATTCCAGAAGTGATACAGCTGGTCAAACCACATAGTTTAAAAAAAAGAAATTATTTTCAGACTACCAAATGAAACATGAGCAAGAGAACAGAATAGAGAATAACTTAACCTATCTGAAAACCCAAGCGACTCTATTGCAACTTAATGCTGTTCCAATTCTTTGCAACATCCCCATAAACATCCCTTTGCCAAAAAAGGTAAAATCAAACACAGGTTCTTACAGAAGAGATGTCAGAGAGAGAGAGAGAGAGAGAGACAGTCCGCCAAGAAAGCTCTGTTGAATCCGGAAATCTTTATCCCCAGCAGCTTTCTTTAACTAGCAGCTTCAAAGTAAACCAAAAAAAAAAGTGAGCTGGGAGAATTGGCCACTCCCCTTTCATTATACAACTGTTTTTAAAAAAACCTGAAGGCCTTCTCTGATTGTTGACTTCAGCAGTATCTGTTAGCCATTATTAAAATAGCCAATTCAGACATATTGGTATCTCTGCCTTTATGACCCTCTCTCAAAAAAAAGGAGTACAATAACCTTGTTAAAGGGGCAACACCATTACAATAGCAAGAAACAGTGGAAGGTCAGATGATGGAGAATCTGTGTGGTTAGAGTTGAGGAACCACAAAAGGTAAAAAAAAATGGGAATTATGTACAAGCCTCCAAACAGTAGTCAGGATATGGGGCACAAGATACACCAGGAGACAGAAAAGGCGTGTAAGAAAGGCAAGGTTACAATGATCATGGGGGAGTTTCAACATGCAGTTGGACTGGGAAAATCAGGATGGTAATGGATTGCAAGAAAAGGAATTTGTGGAATGTCTATGAGATGGCTTTTTGGAGCAGTTTGTGATGGATCCCAATAGGGAACAGGCAATTCTAGATTTAGTGTTGTGCAATGAGGCAGATTTGATAAGGAAGCTTCAGGTGAAGAAATCCTTAGAAGGTTGTGATCACAATATGATAAAATTTACTCCGCTATTTGAGAGGGAGAAGCTGGAATCAGATGTAATGGTGTTATGGTTGAATAAAGGTAACTACGGAGGCATGAGGGAGGAGCTGGCCAGAATTGGAGAGGAGCCTAGCAGGAAGCATTGGAACAGAAATGGCAGGAGTTTCTGGAGTAATTCAGGAGACACAGCAAAAATTCATCCCTCGGAAAAAGAAGCATTCTAAAGGGAGGATGGGGTAACTATGGCTGACAAGAGAAGTTAGGGACAGCATAAAAGCAAAACAAAAGCAAATAATGTGGCGAAGGGCAGTGGGAAGCCACGGAATTGGAAAGCTTACATAGATCAACAGAGGACAACTAAAAGTGAAGGAGGGAGAAGATTATATATGAGATTGAGCTAATATAAAAAGAAGATTGCAAGAATTACTTTAGAGAAATTTAAAGAGCAAAAGAGGCACAAGTGGATATTGGGCCACTGGAAAGTAATGCTGAAATAATAGTAATGGGGAACAAAGAAATGGTGGAGGAATTGAACTAGTACTTTGCATAAGTCTTCACGGTGGAAGACTCTGAGAAAGTGAGGACGGCAGACGCTGGAGATCAAAGTCGAGAGTGTGGAGCTGTAAAAGCACAGGTCAGGCAGCATCCAAGGAACAGGAGAATTGACATTTCGGGTTTAAGTCCTTCATCAGGAATGAGGATTGTGGGCTGGGGGTGATGAGAGATAAATGGGCAGGGAGGCATTGGGGCTGGGGGAAAGGTAGCTGAGAATGTGCTAGGTAGATGAAGGTGGATAGTAGGTGATAGGTCGGAGAGAGGAATGGAGCAGACAGATGGGAAAGGCAATGGACAGGTCAAGAGGGCGGTGCCAAGTTGGAGGCTTGGGACTGGGATAAAGTGGGGGGAGGGGGAATGTGGAAACTGGTGAAATCCACATTAATTCCATGTGGTTGCAGGATCCCAAGGCAGAAGATAAGGCATTCTTCCTCCAGGCAATGGGAGATTAGGATTTGGTGATGGAGGCAGCCCAGGACCTGCATGTCCTTGATGGAATGGGAGGGGGAGTTAAAATGTTCAGCCATGGGGCGGTGGGGTTGGTTGGTGCAGGTATCTCAGAGGTGTCCTCTGAAGCGATCTGCAAGTTGGTGTCCTGTCTCCCTGATGTAGAGGACACCACATCAGGTGCAACAGATACAGTATGTGACATTTATGGAAGTACAGGTAAATTTCTTTTAGATGTGGAAGGATCCTTTGGGGCCGAAGATGGAGGTGAGGTGGGAGGTGTGGGCGCAGGTTTTGCACTTCTTGTGGTGGCGGGGGAAGGTGCTGGTGGGAAGGGTGTGTGCTGCTGGGGGAGGTGTGGATCTGACAAGGGAGTCGGTTAAAGACACGAGTAACATCCCAAAGATTCAAGGGAGTTGGGGAGCAGAGCTGAATATCATGGCTATCACCAAGGAGAAAGTGCTAGAAAAACTTAAATGTCTGATGGTGGAAAAATCACATGGACCAGATGGACTCCACCCCAGGATTTTCAAGGAGAGAGCTTTTTTTTATTCATTTGTTGGACTTGGGCATCGATGCTGGCCTGCATTGATAGCCCATCCCTATTTGCCCTTGAGAAGGTGGTGGTGAGCTGCCTTCTTGAACCGCTGCAGTCCATTTGCAGTGGGTTAACCCACAATGCCAGTAGGGAGGGAATTCCAGGATTTTGATGTAACAACTGTAAAGCAACTGCAGTATATTTCCAAATCCAGGTGGTGAGTGGCTTGGAGGGGAACTTGTGGTGGTGTTCCCAAGTATCTGCTGCCCTTGTCCTTTTAGGTGGAAGTTGTCATAGGTTTGGAAAATGCTAAGGATCTTTGATGAATTTCTGCAGTGCACCTTGTAGATAGTACACACTGCTGCTACTGAGCATCGGTCGTGGAGGGATCAAATGTTTGTAATGCGGTGACAATGAAGTGGGTTGCTTTGTCATGGGTGGTGTTAAACTTCTTGAGTGTTGTTGGAGCTGCATCCATCCAGGCAAGTGGGGAATATTTCATCACACTCCTGACTTGTGTTTTGTAGATGATGGTCAGACTTTGGGGTGTCAGGAGGTGAGTCACCCGCCACATTACCTCTAGTCTCTGACATGCTTTTGTAGCCACTGTGTTTATGTGGTGAGTCCAATTGAGTTTCTGGTCAATGGTAACCCAAGGTGGCAATTCAGTGATGCTAATACCGTTGAATGTCAAGGGGTGATGGTCATTGTCTGGCATTTGTGTGGCGCGAATGCTACTTGCCACTTGTTGGCTCAAGCCTGGAAATTGTCCAGATCTTGTTGCATTTGAGCACGGACTGCTTCGGTATCTGAGAAGTCACAAATGGTGCTGAACACTGTTCAATCATTGGTGAACATCCCCACTTCTGACCTTCTGACAGAGGGAATGTCATTCATGAAGCAGCTGAAGATTGTTGGACCTAGGACATTACCCCGAGGCACTCCTGCAGAGATGCCCTGGAGCTGAGATGACTGACCCTCCACAACCACAACCTTCTTCCTTTGTGCCAAGTATGACTCTAACCACTGGAGTGTTGCCCGCGATACCCATTGATTACAGTTTTGCCAGGGCTCCTTGATGTCATACTCGGTCAAATGTGGCCTTGATGTCAAGGGCTGTCACTCTCACATTCTCTCTGGAATTCAGCTCTTTTGTCCATGTTTGAACCAAGGATGTAATGAGATTAGGAGCTGAGTGACCCTGGTGGAACCCAAACTGGGAATCACTGAGCAGATGCTGCTTGATAGCACTGTTGATGACCCCTTCCATCACTTTACTGATGATGGAGAGTAGACTGACTGGGCAGTAATTGGCCGTGTTGGATTTGTCCTGCGTTTTGTGTACAGACAGACCTAAGCAATTTTCCACATTGTAGGGTAGATGCCAGTGTTGTAACTGTACTGGAAGAGCTTGGCTAAGGGAGTGGCAAGTTCTGGAGCACAGGTCCTCAGCACTGTTGCTGGAATGTTATCAGGGCCCATTGCCTTTGCAGTATCCAGTGCCTCCACCTGTTTCTTGATATCACATGGAGTGAATCAAATTCGCTGGAGACTGGTATCTGTGATGCTGGGGACCACTGGAAGGTTGTTGCGAATCATCAGCCTTATCTTTTGCCCTGATGTGCTAGGCTCCTCCATCATTGAGGATGGGCATATTTGTTGAGCCTCCTCCTCCAGTGAGTTGTTTAATTGTTCACCACCATTCACAACTGGATGTGGAAGAACGGCAGAGCTTAGATCTAATTCGTTGGTCGTGGGATCACTTAGCTCTATCACTTGCTGTTTATGCCGTTTGGCACACAAGTAGTCCTGTTGGTATTTTCACTAGGTCGACACGTCATTTTTAGGTATGGCTGATGCTGCTGCTGGCATGCCCTCCTGCACTCTCTGTTGAACCATGGTTGATCCCCTGGCTTGATGGTAATAGTTGAGTGGAGGATATACCAGGCCATGAGGTTATAGATTGAGCTGGTGTACAATTCTGCTGCTGTTGATGGCCCATAGCACCTCATGGATGCCCAGTCTTGAGCTGCTGAATTGGTTCGAAGTTTGTCCCATTTAGCATGGTGATCGTGCCAAGCAACACGATCGAGGTTATTCTCAATGTGAAGGCGGGATTTAGTCTCCACAAGGACAGTGGGCACTTGTACCTATACTGTCATGGACAGATGCTTCTGCAGCTGGCAGATTAGTAAGGATTTTTTTCCCTCTTGTTGGTTCTTTCACCACCTGCTGCAGACCCAATCTAGCAGTCATATCCTTTAGGACCCAACCAGTTTGATCGGTAATGCTGCTGCCAAGCCCCTCTTGGTGGTGGACATTGAAATCCCCCACCCAGAGTACATTTTGCATCCTTGCCACCCTCAGTGCTTCCTCCATTTGTTGTTCATCATGGAGCAGTACTGGTTTATCTGCCGAAGGAGGGCGGGACATGGTAACCAGTAAGAGGTTTGCTTGCCCATGTTTAACCTGAAGCCAAGAGACATCATGGGGTTTGGAGTCGATGTCAAGGACTCCCAGGGCAACTCCTCCCGATTGTATCCTCCTGTGTCGCCACTGCTGCTGGGTCTGTCCTGCTGGTGGTGTCTGGGGTATTATCTGTAATGTATGATTCTGTAAGAATGACTATGTTAAGCTTTGAGACAGCTCTTCCAATTTTGGCACTAGCCCCCAGATGTTGGTAAGGAGGACTTTACGTTGTCAACAGGACTGCTTGTGTTTTTGCCATTTCTTTTCCTGTTCCAAGGTTGATGCTAGGTGGTCCATCCAGTTTCATTTCTTTGTTGTGACTTTCTAGTGATTGATACAACTAAGTGGATTGCTAGACTCTCAACTGCACTCTGAAAGCATCAGTCTGTGACATTTCAGGGGGCAGTTGAGAGTCAACCACATGGCTGTGGGTCTGGAGTCACATGTAGGCCAGACCAGGCAAGGATGGTGAATTTCCTTCCCTGAAGGACATTACTGAACCAGATGGGTTTTTCCAACAATTGACAATGGTTTCATGGTCATCATTTTTAAAAAAATTGAATTCAAATTCCCCATGTGTTGATGCAGTATTCAAACCCAGGTGCCCAGAACATTATTCTGGGTTTCTGGGATTAATAGTCAATAGTCAAATGGCCACTAGGCCATTGCTTCCCCTTGATCATAGTGCTATCAAAGATCCTTATGTTGAGGATCACACCTCTGCTCACTGTTAAAGTGAGTCACCAATGGATTTGAACCTAGGTAAGAATAACCTGGGAGATTCAGGATTGAAGCAATTGTTTGTAGTTATGAAGAATCAGGATTGTAAAATACAGACACTTGAATATCAGACTTTCTGAAAATGTTTATAATAATTGTTGTTCGAAATGACTACATTAATCATAAGTGGAATCGGTAGGTGTTTTTAATAAACATTACAGTTTTAGTGTCAGTAATAAGGTTATTATTACAACTGCACATTATTTATGTCATCAGTGGCGTTAATATTAAGCACTGTGCATTTTTAATAGTTCCTGCAATCACTTTTTTGACAAACACCAGGGGTTTCCTCTGATTCCTGTTACTTCTCGCTCTGATTCCCAGGCTGAAAGCTGTCAGGCTCTCAGTTTTCTGTGTCAAGGACTTCACCTCTGCCCTCGGAACTAACCAATCGCTGATGAATCTGAACCCGATGAATAATGTACTGGCGGATTCAGGAATTAAACTGGGGTCTGCAGTTCTGAGGAACATGGCTTGTAAAATACAGAAACTGGGGTCATCTGTGAAGTGGTGTTTTAAAAATGCTGTATATCATTATTATTATGCATAATACTGTCATCAATAAACACTTTTTTTAAAAACTCTGACTCCTGATATTTTTCTCTCTGAACCCCAGACAATGGGGTGTCAGTCTCTCAGATTCTAGTATTGATAATCTTGCCTCCAATTTCAGCACATACTGGTCACTAATAGTTCTGAACCTGGCATCATACACTGTCACAGACAAATCTGTCCCCACAAGCTGTCAGCTGATAATGGTCTGAGGAGTATGCAACAGATCTGAAAAGTTTTGGGTTAGTTTACGTAATAAATAAAATTGGATTAAGTCAAGGTTATGGTCAATGCTATGAAGTATTAGCATAATAACTCCAGTTTTCCTGTATTTTA
This sequence comes from Chiloscyllium punctatum, assembly GCF_047496795.1. Classification (NCBI taxonomy): domain Eukaryota; kingdom Metazoa; phylum Chordata; class Chondrichthyes; order Orectolobiformes; family Hemiscylliidae; genus Chiloscyllium; species Chiloscyllium punctatum. The sequence continues at coordinate 20,033,736 of NC_092753.1, forward strand.
CTCTTGTTCACTCAGTTTATTATTTTAATCTGTTTCAGACTGCAGGAGAATCTGTTCAGTCCATCTAGAAAGAGAGGCTCAGTGTTGCAACAGGAACCAGACCAAGGTTGTGTGTGACAGTATGAGCATTTCACTTTATAAGCTGCTCTCACCATGTGAATGTTGTTGCCTTATTTCCTGCCCCTTCCCTTTAAGTAGCTGCACTCCAGATTGAAATCCTGCTGGTTGTTTCTGGGAAGGAGCCAGGGTGATGCTGAGTCTGGCTGCAGTGGCATGCTGATAATTGCAGTCGATATTCCGGGGTTCATGCTCATGCTTGATGTTCCTTCCAGGAAGGGAACCGGATTGGAGACAGGATCTGTAGGTGGACCCACCATCAGAAAGGGCCCACCAGCAAATACCCGGAGTTACTCAGAGATCGAGAGAAAGCAGCCTTGTTGGCAGGTTTCTGAGATTTATGTAGCCAGGATGGATCTGCAGACCGAAAGAAGAAATGGGGCATGTGCCGAATGGGCGTGCTGCTCCTTGGTATGAAGGAGCATTGGCACTGTTTAATGACTTGGTGTTATGCAAGGGAAATCATGTCTCATAAACTTGATTGAGATTTTTCAGAAAATAATCAAGAAGATTAATGAGGGACAGTGTGGTAGACATTGTTTACTTTGACTTTAATAAAGCTTTTGACAAGGATCCGCATGGTAGACTAATTAGTAAAGTTGGATCATATGGGATTCAGGGTGAATTTGCCAAACGGATACAAAATTGGCTTAACAACAGGAGACCGAGGGTGATAGTGGAGAGTTGTTTTTTCGGACTGGAGGCCAGTTACCAGCAGTGTTTCACAGGAATCGGTACTGGGTTCACTTTTGTTTGTCATTTAAATAAATGATTGTGATGAGAATATAGAAGGCATGATTAGTTCGTTTGCACGTGACAGTGGACACTGAGAAAGGTTATCCAAGGCTACAAAGAAATCTTGATCAAATGGGTCAATGCACTGTGGACTGGCAGACAGTTTAATTTGGATAAATGCATTTTGGTAAAACAAACATGGTCAGGAATTACACAATTAAAAGTAGGGTCTTAGGTAATCTTGTAGAACAGAGAGACCTAGGGATTCAAGCACATAACGTTTTGAAGTTTGCGTCCCATAGAGACAAGGTGGTTAAGCACCCTGTTTAGCACGCTTGGCTTCATTGCTCCTTTGAGTATAGGAGTTGGGATGTCATGTTAAGGTTATACAGGATGTTGGTGAGGCATCTTCTGGAGTACTGTGTCCATTTCTGGTTCCCTTGTAATAGGAAGAATATTATTAAACTTGGGACGATACAGAAAAGATGCACCAGGTTGTCGCTGGAATGGAGGGTTTGAGTTATATGGATAGGCTGCGACTTTTTCGACTGGATTGAGGGGTGACCTTACAAAGAGGTCTATAAAATCATGAGCGGTATAGATTGGGTGCCTTTTCCCTAGGGTGGGAATTTCAAAGACATGAGAGGCACGCTTTTAAGCTGAGAGGAGAAAGAGTTTTTTTTTAAAAGTTGCCTCTCATGTCTTTTTTTAGAGTGTTTCATTTGTGGAATGAACTTCCAGAGGAAGTGGTACATGCGGGACAGTTACAACATGTAAAAGACATTTGGGTAAGTACATGAATAATGAATGTTTAGAGGGATATGGGCCAAGCATATGGAATGTGGGACCAGTTTAGTTTAGAAACATGGTTAGCATGAACTAGTTGGGCTGAAGGGTCTGTTCCCTTGTTGAATGACTTTATGATTCCTCTGCCTATGGTTCTTGCATTAGCAAGGGAACCAGACTGGCATCATTGTGAAAATTAACATCTTGTACTTAGCAGACTTAATTTTGAAACAGATCGACCTGAGGATGCAAACCTGAGGAAGCAGGGACCAGTGAATAGATCTCATGTTTGCTGTACTCCTGTGGTATTGTGCAGTGACATGCACCTAGAAATGTTTCTGAACAGGATGTAATTTGTAATATAATGAATGATTTCTGATGCCATCAGAATAACTGAGCCATCGGTTTTTTCTCACTCATTGTGTTATTTTCTTCACAATTAATTGTGTTGTTTAAATCACAGTTATCCAGCAACTTTAATTTTTAAAATTAATTGTTGATATACTCAATATGTAATTTATTACACTTTCATAGAAACCCAACAGCATGGAAGCAGGCCATTCGGCCTATGGATTCCACACCAACCTTCTGAACAGAATCTCACCCATCCCTGTAATACCACATTTTCCATGGCTAATCCACCAAGCCGATGCATCCCTGGTCACCGTGGACAATTTAACATGGCCAATCCACCCAGCCTGCACATCTTTGGACTGTGGGAGGAAACCTACTTAGACATGGGGAGCATGTGCAAAGTCCATGCAGATAGTCACCGGAAGCAAGAATCGAACCCAGGTTCCTGGTGCTGTGAGGCAGCAGTGCTCACTACTGAGCCACTGTGCTATCCATGCTCATTATGTTCGTGTGTTAATTAAATATTGCCAGTTGACAAGATGTTGTCTGACTTGTTTAAAACATTTGACAAGAAAGATTAAACAGATTTGTGTAGAAGCTTGTGGGGATTTGAATTGAGGATGGGTAAAGCTTACGTATATAATGCAGTTTTGATTTTTCACAAGATGATTCAACAGAACAATCTTAGACATTATTCACTTTTAGGTTGGGAGGAAAAGCACACAAAGTTCCATAGTGATGGTGTATCGTGAAGAGGTAAAGGTTAAATTAAGAAGGCGTCAAGTACAAGAACTGGCAAATCATGTTGCAGCAATATAAAACCCTTGTTTTATATATTCCAGATTTGGAGTATTGTGTGCATTTTTTACAGTCACTCTACCAGAAGGATGTGGAAGCTTTGGAAGGAGTGCAGAGAAGGTTCACAGGATGTTGCCTGGTCTCAAGGGCATTGGCTATGACAAAAGGTTAAAAAGACTAGGATTGTTTGCACTGGAAGGACGGTGGCGAAGAAGAGATCTGATCAAGGTCTACAAAATTATGAGAGGCATAAGTAGAGGCTTTTCCTCGGGTTGAAGTTTCAAGGTGAGAGGGGGAAATGTTTAAGGAAGATGTGCGAGGGAAGCCTTTCACGCCGAGAGTGGTAGGAGCCAGAAGAGGTGGTGGAAGCAGGGACATTGGCAACATTTAAAAAGCATCTGGATAGTCACATGAATAGGGAGGGAATAGAGGGATATAGACAGAATAAGGGTAGAAGGTTTGTTTGTTAGCTTAGTTAGGGCATGATGATTGGCGCAGGCTTGGAGGGCTGAAAAGCCTGGTCCTGTGCTTTCCTTCTCTTTTGTTCTTTGTTCTAAATCTTCTCCCTTGCCATGTATTTGTTGGAACCGAACAGGATTTATAATACACAGTCCTCTGTTTCAGAAAGAAGTGTCACTGGTGAACCAAAACTAACATTGATATGAAATGTAAATCCATCTGCATGACTGAGCCATGTTACAGATATCAAGGAATGATCAGGTATGTAAGGATAATGTACAAAAAGATCTACAGGATATGGTCTGGACCAAGACTCCAGTTTCAGTCCTGGGAACTGACCCAGTATCTGGTGACACATTAAGTAGGACATGGTTGAACGGCAGGTGCCCAGCTACAAATCTAGGGCTCAGGCTCTCCAGCGAGGAGAAGAATACAGAAATAGAGAACATTTACAGCACAGAAGGAAGCCATTTGGCCCAAAGCATCAGTGCAGATTGGAAAAGGGGTGGAGCCCCTGTCTCACTTTCCAGCTCTTGGTCTGTAGGTTGTGATCTCTCAGGTGTGTATCTGAGGTGTTATATAACTGTGATAAGAATTACCACACTTTCAAATAGTGTTCCTAACACCCACTGCCCTCTGAGTATAACACACCCTGGTAGCATGGTGGCTCAATGGCTCGCACTGCTTCCTCACAGCACCAGGGACCCAGGTTCAATCCTAGGCTCAGGCGACTGTCTGTGTGGAGTTTGCATGTCCTCCCTGTGTCTGTGTGGGTTTCTGCCCACAACCCAAAGATATGCAGACCAGGTGAATTGGCCATGCTAAATTGCCCGTAGTGTTCAGTGAAGTGTAGGTTAGGTGCATTAGAGTGATGGGGAATGGGTTTGAGTGGGATACTATTCAGAGGGTCAGTGGTAGACTTATTGGGACAAAGGGCCTGTTTCCATACTGTCAGGATTCTAATTCTAATTCGTAAAGAATCATCTGTGCCTGTCCTCGAATTTTATATATTATTGTCCCTGATTATCAACCTCTCTGATAACAGAATAGGTCTTTCCTATAGACTGCAGCCAGACCTGAATAATTATTTACATTTCAGTGTCCTCTATTCACAAGAACACAACTTCAGCCTGTCAACCAAGACAAGGCAAGTAGAGGAGGAGATCTCCAAGCACATCTCATTTACAACTTGTGTTGGTACTGTGACTTTAAGATGAATTTATATAGTGAATGGCAGAACCCTTAGGAGTATTGATATGCAGACGGATTTCCGTGTGCAGGTCCATAGATCACTAAAGATGACAATGCAGCTGGATAAGATAGTAATAAAGGCCTATGGCATGCTTGCCTTCATTGGAAGGGGCACTGAATATAAGGACAGGAAAGTTATGCTGCAGCTTTATAGAACTTTAGTTAGGTTGCATTGGAAATTTTGCGTACAGTTCTGGGCACCATACTACCAGAAGGATGTGGATGCTTTGGAAAGAGTACAGAAAAGTTTTACAGGATATTGCTTGGTATGGGGCATTTTAACTATGAAGAAAGGTTGGATAGACTAGAATGCAGGAGGTTGAGAGGCAACCTGACTGAAGTTTATAAGATTGTGAATGGCATGAATAGAGTGCAAAGTATGAGGCTTTTTCACAGGGTGAAGGAGTCAATTTCTAGCGGACATAGGTTCAAGGTATGGGATGAGGGAGGAATTTAAAACAGATATGCAAGGCAAATTGTTCACACAAAGGGTAGTGAGTGCCCGGAACACACTGCCAGAGGAGGTGGTGGAAACAGACACATTAGCAGCATTCAAGAAGCACCTGGATGAAGACATGAATAAGAAGGGAATTGTAGGATACTGATCCTTAAATGAAGACAGTTTTAGTATGGAAGGGCAAAATGTGTTGGTAGGCCGAAGGGCCTGTTCCTGTGCAGACTTGTTCAGTTGGCATTTAGAGTTGCCTAGTGAAGCTGGTGCAGATACAGCTCCCTCTACGCTACAGCAAAAAGCCCAAGGTCTGTCTCTGCTGCTCAATTGTTCTGGTGTTCCTTTCTCCTGGTCTGGAAGGGAGATATTCCATGAGAAAAATCTGTTGCATTGAATTTGCCCTCGCCTAGAGTGTGTTTATGAGATGCTGCTATATTGGAATAGTCGATGATTAGTAATTAAACATATTATTTTATCAGGTTTTACAATAGAGTTATGCCAATTCTTCTTTTGTATCATTTTATTTAACTGTATTATAACAATAAACATGTTTTGCTTAAAGCCCTATGTGGACCAATTGAATCACATCTGGAATGCAGTACCTTATACTTGCCTTCAAATAAGGTAGAAATTCGGGTCGAGGCTATCTCTTTGATATATTTTGAGGGGGTTTGGTCTGGTTCATAACAAATCGATATTCAGTCCTGAATACTAGGGAGAATGATGGTGCAACAGGGGGTGCAGCCGGAGATGATGCCTCAGTTGAGTTATCACTAGACTATTATCCCGGCTCAGTCTGGCCTGCCGACGGACACAGACATTTATGCTCAGTGTTCCTGGGTTTGGGTGTAAAGTATCCCAGATTCCCACTCAGTATCAGTGCAATGACTATACCTTGAATCCATTTATGGCAAAGATAAATAATACAGGACTTATTCAACTGGAGCAGGTCCCACCATCTGATCGAGCCAAGTACCCACTATCTGTGTCTCAGAGAATTCTCCGCTCAGACTAGTGGGGTCATTACACAAGTGAAAATGCACAAACTGATAGTGAGAATGCTACTGTTCTACATTCGTGATTGGTTCATCAACAAGTCACAAACATTCTGCGTTTCTGGTATCAACAGGAGAATATATAATGGAAATTAAAGTCTATGTACTTGTTACAGATTTGAGCATTAAATAAAATCACTTCTGTGACCTCTAAATAGGAGTTAAAAATCACACAACACGAGGTTATAGTCCAACAGGTTTATTTAGAAGCACTAGGTTGTGGAGAATAAGGTTGTAAGACACAGTTTATAGCAAAAGTTTACAGTGTGATGTAACTGAAATTATATATTGAAAAAGACCCAGACGTTTGTTAAGTCTGTCATCTGTTAGAATGACCATGTTAGTTTCACTTATTTCATATGTAAATTGCAAAACCTTTTTTAAAAAGTTACATTCTCAAGTGCACTTTAACAACTGGTGTCATGTCGGCCCAGATAAGGTCTTGAAGGTGTTAACTCCCTGTGAGGCTGTCTGTGCCACAATGGTCAAACTGATTCTAATCTAAAAAACATATTTACAGAATCTTACATGGATTCACGCAGTGTTTGAGAAAAGTAAAATGTAATTCTGCAAGTACAATTTCACCCCACAAACTTATATGTGTATGTGTGCATGTGGTGGGTGGGGGGGGGGGGGGGGCGGGTTATGAGTGTCTGTGGGAGGGTGTGTGTATCCAAATCACTCTAAAGATGAGATTATGAAAGCACTAAACATGCTGAAGAATATAGAGACTGATGAATGCATTTGTTGTTAGCTGTAGTCATGTGCGTTTGTTCCTGTGATTTATGCTTGGGAATGTCTCCGAATTGTTAACACTTTGAACCATCACACACCATTGTTGCCTGCATTTCCCTTTGCTGGGCACTTGCACAAAACACACACACACACAGTCTCATGTGTATTTCCCTTTGTGTGAATATCACACTGACCATAGTGTATTTCTGTCCCACGTCTCTTCAAATACAACAGAGCTCCTAACACTAATGAGAGCCTGATATTTCATTTCTTGAACAAATTTGTGCTGATTTGTCTTATAAACTTGCTTTCTGCTGCTTTAAGTTTGAAGCTGCAGCTTTTTGCCTGGTATGACATCCAGCTTTCTGATTCTTGTTGGAGGAGGATTCATCTGACGTAAGTGAAGTATTCCATCACTGTGTTGACTTACACCTTGTAGATGTGGGAAAGAGTTTGTGGATTTAAGAGGCAAATATTTACTCACACACAAATATCTGAAGGATTCTATCAAAAATAAGAAATCTACATACTAAAAATTAAAATAAAAAGCCGTATAATAAGATATTGAATCACAGATTAAAAGTAATGTCCCAGAATCCAGCATTTCTATTCTTGAGCATGTTGTTTCACAACAGCAGTGTGGGCAGTATTGTTCAATATGGAGATGTGAGGAAATGATGGTATATTGATATTCTCACCACATCAATACTCTCGAACCCTACATTAATGCTTTGGGGACATGGGTTCAAATCCCACCATGGTAGATGGCATAATATAAATTCAGTAAAAATCTGGAATAAAAAGCAAGTCCAAAATCAACCATGTAAATAATGCTGATTGTCATATAAATCAAACACGTCTGGTTCACTAATGTTTATTTAGTAATGATTTGGAAATGCCAGTGTTGGACTGGGGTGTATAAAATTAAAAATCACACAACACCAGGTTATAGTCCAACAGGTTTAACTGGAAGCACTAGTTTTCGGAGCACTGCTCCTTCATCAGGTTTATTTCATAGTCATCCTTATCTAGCCTGGCCTACAAGTCACTAAAGACCCACTGCAATGTAGCTGACTCATAACTACCCTATGGGCCTAGTCAGTAACATTTACACTCCCTGTAAAGGAATATAAATCTTATACCTCCTAGCTTCTGGAGTAGAGTCAATGAGGGGCCACTTGTGGTGCAGTGTGAGTGTCCTACCTCAAAGGCAGAAAACCCAAGTTTAAGTCCTCACTACTCCAGAGCTATGTCATAACATTACATTACCTACAGGGTGGAAACAAGCTATTTGGCCCAACAAGTCCACACCGACCCACCGAAGCGCAACCCACCCAGACCCATTCCCCTACATTTACCCCTTCACCTAACACTACGGGCAATTTAGCATGGCCAATTCACCTAACCTGCATATTTTTGGATTGCGGGAGGAAACTGGAGCATCCGGAGGAAACCCACGCAGACACGGGGAGAATGTGCAAACTCCACACAGAGAGTCACCTGAGATGGGAATCGAACCCAGGTCTGCTGGCGCTGTGAGGCAGCAGTGCTAACCACTGTGCCACCCATTTCCTGTGTTCTTCCCACTTGATATTTGTGTGTTTGCTGAGGTAGGTGGTAACATTTCTGGTAATGTTTCTTAGTGGTTGGAATATGGGATCTGACTCGAAATGTTTGTTAATGGAATGCCAGGTTGAGTGCCAGACCTTCAGGAATTTCTGTGCATTTCTTTGCCATACGTCAAGGACATTTCTGAAACAAACACCAGACTACTCTGACCCCTAGGTATTATGGTAGCCCACAAATCAGCAATTACGCTACAACAGCTACTGATGAGCATAAAGGATCCCATACCTGCAACTAACAGAATCAACATTATATACAAAATACCATGGAAAGATTGCCACAAAAGGCACACTGGAAAAAAAAACTAGCCATCAGGATACATGAACACCAACTAGCCACCAAGATATATGATCAACTATCACTTGTGTCCATACACATGGACAAAGAAGGAGACCAATTTGACTGGGACACACGTACCTATCCACGGACAAGCTAAAGACATGCATGGGAATCCCTGGAGGCCTGGCACCCAACCTAGAACTCCATGAACAAACATGTAGAATTATACCCCATACACCAACAACTAAGAAACAAAACCAGATATGAAACAACCCACCTCAGCAAACCGGGAGACATAAATAACAACCAGGACAGAACACCAACGCTTCACGGGAGATGGACTGGTTATGTTACCTAATACGGTGTTGAAAAGTCTGCAAACAAACTTTCCAACAAGCAAGTCAACAACCTCTGATCCAAATCGTTTTGATGAACAGCAGTGGACCCAGCACCGAAACTTGCTGAACACCACTGGTTACCGGCCTCCAGTCTAAAAACAACTCTACAATCTTCCTCTGTTTTCTATTGTCAAGCTAATTTTGTATCCAATTGTATCCCATGTGATCTAACTATACTAATTAGTCTACCATGTAGAACATTATCAAAGGTTTTACTAAAGTCTATGTCAATAACATCTAATGCTCTACCTTTATTAATCCTTTTAATTACGTCCTCAAAAACCTCAATCAAATTGATGGGACACAATTTCCCAATCACAAAACCATACTGACTATCCTTAATCTGTCTTTACCTCTCCAAATGCAATGTATTTTATAATTTTATTTTTATAAATATGATATTTTATAATCTCTTCAACAACTGGCTCGAAGGTAGAAGATAGTGTGCTGACGCATGATTGCCTTCAGATTGGGGGCCTGTGACCAGTAGTGTGCCACAAGGATCGGTGCTGGGTTCATTGCTTTGTGTCATTTATATAAATAATATGGATGTGAAGTGTCGTTAGTCAGTTTGCAGATGACCACAGAATTGGAGGTGTAGTGGACAGCGAAGAAGGTTACCTCAGATTACAACAGGATCTTGACCAGATGGGCCAATGGGCTTAGGAGTGGCAGATGGAGTTTAATTTAGATAAATGTGAGGTGCAGCATTTAGGAAAGGCAAATCAGGGCAGGACTTGTATACTTAACACTAAGGTCCTGGGGAGTGCTGCTAAACAAACAGACCTTGGAGTGAAGGTTCATAGTTCTTTGAAAGTGGAGTCGCAGGTAGATAGGATAGTGAAGGTGGTGTTTGGTCAGAGCATTGAGTAAAGGAGTTGGGAGATCATGTTGCGGCTGTACAGGACCTTGGTTAGGCCACTTTTGGGATACGGTGTGCAATTTTGCTCTTCCTGCTATAAGATGGATGTTGTGAAACTTGAAAGGGTTCTGAAAAGACTTACAAGGATTTTGCTAGGGTTAGAGAGTTTGAGCAAAAGGGAAAGGCTGAATGGGTGGGGCAATTTTCATTGGAGTATCTGAGGCTGAGGGGTGACCTTATAGAGGTTTATAAAATCATGCAGGGGCATGGATAGGACAAATAGACAAGGTATTTTCCCTGAGATGGGGGAGCTCCAGAATTAGAGGGCATAGGTTGAGGGTGAGAGGGGAGATATTTAAAAGGGACCTAAGAGGCAACTTTTCCACATAGAGGGTGGTGCATGTATGGAATATGCTGCCAGAGGAAGTGGTGGAAGCTGGTACAATTACAACATTAAAAGGCACAGGATGAGCACAGGAATAGGAGGCATTTAGATGGATCTGGGCCAAGTGCTGGCAAATAGAACTAGATTAGTTTAGGATATCTGGTCAGCGTGGATGAGTTGGACCGAAGGGTCTGTTTCTGTGCTGTACATCTCTATGACTCTATAACTCCATGTAACACCGATGACAGATTCACTGGTCTATAGTTCCCTGGCTTCTCCTTAGAGCCTTTCTTTAAATAAAGGCACATTAATCGACCTGCAGTCCTCTAGTGCCCCATAGATATCTATGGTAGGGGGCCCACAATTTCTTCTCTGTCTATCCACAACGTCCTGGGATACACTTGATCAGGTCCCAGAGATTTATCCACCTTTATGTGTTTTTAAGATCTCCAGCACCTCCTCTTCTGTAATGTGGATTCTTTTCAAAACATCAATATTTATTCTCAGTTCTCTTGCCTTCATGTTTCTCCACAGTAAAAACTGGCACAAAATTTAGTAAGCCTGCCATCATCTGTGGTTCCACACAAAGATAACCTCATCCATCTTTAAGGTGCCTTATTTTTTCCTTAGCTGCTCTTAACATATGTGTTGAATCTCTGGATTATTGTTAACCTTATCTGCCATGGCTATCTCATCTTCTTTTGTCCCCCGATTTCCCTCTTAATAATGGACCTATCTATCTCTCTTGAAATACTCTTCAAAGGATTCACTTGATCCCAGTTGTCTATACCTAACATATGCCTCCTTATACTTGTTCAAACAGAGCCTCAATGAAGGCAGCATTTGGTATACATGCCGTTATTGCATAGTGCATTGAGTATAGACTTTGGGAGGTCATGTTGCAGCTGTACAGGACATTTGTTAGGCCATTATTAAAATACTGTGCGCAATTCTGGCCTCCCTGCTATGAGAAGGATGTTGTGAAATTTGTAAGGGTTTAGGAAAGTTTTCCAAGGATGTTGCCAGGATTGGAAGATTTGAGCTATAAGGAGAGGTGGAATACACTGGGGCTATTTTCCCTGGAGGCTGAGGGGTGACCTTACAGAGGTTTATAAAATCATGAGGGGCATGAATAGGGTAAATACACAAGGTACTTTCCTCGGGTTGGGCGAGTCAAAAGCTTGAGGGCACAGGTTTAGTATGAGAGGGGAAACATTTAAAAGGGGCAGTTTTTTCACGCAGAGGGTGGTGCGTGTATGGAATGAGCTGCCTGAGAAATTGTTGGAGGCTAGTACAATTACAACACTTAAAAGGCCTCTGGATGGGTATATGAATAGGAAGGGTTTAGAGGGATATGGGCCAAGTGCTGGTGAATGGGACTAGATTAATGTAGGGTATCTGGTTGGCATAGACGAGTTGGACCAAAGTCTGTGCTGTATGTCTCTGCGACTTAATGTCTTCATCCACTGTACTCGCATTTACCAGCTTTACTCTAACAGGAACATAATGGTGTCCAGAAAGAAAATCACTGCCAAGGTGCTGCAGGGATTAAAATCCCAAATTTGTGATGATTTTTGCATCCCCAGGATTAAGAGGCGATTGGTGAAATCTCTCATTTTCTGGAACAGTCTCAGTGGAATGGAATTTTTTTTAGTCACTTGTGGGACATGAGCATCACTAGCTGGCCAGCATTTATCACCAGTGCCCAGTGGCTCTTGAGAAGTTGGTGATGAGCTGCCTTCCTGAATTGCTGTAGTCCATGAGATATAGGTAGACCCCTCAGGGAGGGAATTCCATGATTTTGAACCAGCGACGGTGTAGGAATGGCAATATATTTCCAAGTCAGGATGGCGAGTGTCTTGGAGTGGAACTTGAGGGGTTGGGGTTCCATGTATCTGCTGCCCTTGTCCTTCTAAATGGAAATGGTCATGGATGCTTAGCTATCTACTAATCTGTCTCTTCACCTTCAGGGATCTGTGGGCAAGACCCCTGTTCCTCTGAGTTTCCTAGTGTCCTATCATTCACTGAGTACTCCCCTTGTCTTGTAACACAGGAACAGGAGATCATTCAGTTCCTCAATCCTGTTACACAGGAATAGGAAGGAGACCAGTCAGTCCCCCAGCAGATAAGATCAGTGAGCTCAGAATAAACCTTGGCTGATGGGAGGGAGATGGAGCAATCTGGGATCATCTTGCTGTGTGTGAAGCCTGCACCCTCACCCCGCATCCCTTATGACAACCCGTGAAAAGAATGAGTTCTGAAGTCAGACAGAATCTTTTGCTTTATTTAGGAATTGAAAGGAACTTGTTGCGATGCCTTTGCCCCATCTCACCTTCGGTCCCAAATTCCCATGCATCGACTGGTACACTCTCCGTGGTTCGCTGAGGATCAGCCCACTGTCTTTTAGCGCAGAGCGGAATCGCTGGATCTACAGAGCACAGAGAGATGGAGATGAGATGAGTTTGTTCGCTGATAGCCCCTTGCTGCCCTCCCTCTCTCTATCCCACAGGGTAGCTGTCACTTCTCTGCCCAATCCTGAGGCAGTGATTCTTCTCCTCCAGTCAAATCTACCCTCTTCTTCTGTAATACCTCTCCCAGACAACTATCCCTATGGGATTGTGATTCCTACCTCAATCGATGAGCCTAAAAAAATTCTGATTGTTTCCTCCTCCCCCACAAACTTTCTTTCATTATTCCAGGGTTTTGTGATTGCTATTTGGACTGACAAACTCCCATTTTTATCCCAGGTTAAAACTCAGTTTAGAAGATTGCGATACTGCAGACTTGAACTGTTTCCTGAGATGTAAGGGACAAGGAGAAGTTGTTATGAAGGAATTAAAGGCAACATTCCAATTAACCATACCTGGGAGAAAAAGGAGTCAAAGCAACATAAATAACCCGTTTCCAGGGTTAGCAAAGTTAATTGTTTGACAACCAGCTGTCTTGTGACTAATAGGTAATTAATATTCCCTGCATGAGGGATGTACTGAAGTGAAGGGGTTACTGGCACAACATGCAATGTTTTGAATAGAAAGTTGGCATCAAGTGTAACAAGGAACAGAAAAGCTACTCCCAATAAGAAGGCAATCCAAAGACTTGAATACTCCAGAATCAATATTGTGGATGAACAAATCTAAAGGAGCATCAATCATGTCACATTACAAGGCAGAAAATTCTAGAAGATTTCAGATTCAGGATTCCTCAGCAGCAGAACTCTGAAGAACGGCACTGTACAAGGATGATACCCTGGACATCCAAAGACAGACATTGTAGGTCGTAATCGTAGCTAAATTCCACCATGAATCAGGTAATACCCAAGCTGGGTTGTGAGGCCTAACTCGCTGACCGGAGGTCCTTATTTTGGCTGCCACGTGCAATAAAGATTAAGTACAGACTAACCTCAATTATCCGTATTTTGGATTATCCGAACAAGGTCTCAAGGTCTAATAAAAATATTACATCAAAGAGGTAGGTGAATTTGGATTGCCTGTACTGAAGAACATGTGAAAACACTGGCAAAATCAAAGAAACACAATCACCTCAAGCAACAATGAGTGGAGTTTTTGGTTTCACGTAAGGATTAGTTACACAGTCCTTTTCAAACGTGTGCTTTATTTCCGTCACTTTACTGGGCAGTTCTTGAAATAAATTGCCGAGAAAGTAAACATGCGCAAGGCAGTGCTTCTGATTTCCTACTGTGACACTGAGTTCACAGAAACTTGATAAATGCTCTTGTGATTGTAGAAGCTGTTCAGGACCTTGCTTAATGCAGGGATTTCATATATTTATGTGATGTTAAGGGTTTAAGTCCTTCTCAGTTTAACCTGCAATTTGCAGAATGCAAAGATTAGTTTGTTCAAATAGCAGACTCATCAAAATTATTGATTTAAACAAACTGTCTGGTAGAGCACTGCGATCCGAACGAAAAGGTGCTCGCCCAACTCATTCAGATAATAGAGGTTCCTCTGTTTTAAGACTGGATTGTCTTGGAGATTCCTTAGTAAGTAGCCAAATTAAAGGTAGCTTGTGGTAATTCACCCACAAGATCTAATTGAAGTTTGTAAGATGCTAAAGGAGATTAACAAAGTAGACGCAGAGAAGATGTTTCCCCTTGTGGGGCAATGTAGGTTAAGAGGCTGAAAGATTTGGGAGGATGCACTGCAACATTGAGTCAAAGTTAAAATCAGATCGGCCATGACCTTATTGAACGGCAGAGTAAGCTGGAGGAGCTGAGTGGCTTCCTTACGGTCCTCGTTCATATGAGAGGTCATCGTTTTAGGCTTAACATATGGCACGTTTAATAACAGACATGACGAGGGTTGGTACCTGGGACTTCGATGTTGTGGCCATTACAGAGATGTGGGTAGAACAGGGACAGGAATGGCTGTTGCAGGTTCCAGGGTTTAAATGTTTTAGTAGGGTCAGAGATGGGGGTAAAAGAGGGGGAGGTGTGGCATTGCTTGTCAAGGATAATATTACAGCAGTAGAAAGGGTGATGGAGGAAGACTTGCCATCTGAGGTAGTGTGGGCGGAGGTTAGAAATAGGAAAGGTGAGGTCACCCTGTTCGGAGTTTTCTACAGGCCTCCTAATAGTCCGAGAGAAGTAGAGGAAAGTATTGCCAGGATGATTCAGGAGAAGAGTGAAAGTAGCAGGGTGGTTGTTATGGGGGACTTTAACTTCCCAGATATTGACTGGGAAAGCTATAGCTCGAGTTCGTTAGATGGGTCGGTGTTTGTCCAATGTGTGCAGGAGGGTTTCCTGACACAATATGTAGACAGGCCAACAAGAGGTGAGGCTATACTGGATTTGGTTCTAGGTAATGAACCAGGCCAGGTGTTTGACTTGGAGGTAGGTGAGCACTTCAGGGGCAGTGACCACAACTCGGTGACTTTTACTCTAGTGATGGAGAGGGATAAGTGTGCACTGCAGGCCAACAGTTATAGCTGGGGGCCGGGAAATTATGATGCGGTGAGGCATGACTTAGGATGCGTGGATTGGAAAAATAGGCTTCAAGGGAAGAACACAAATGATATGTGGAGATTGTTCAAGGAACAGCTAATGGGTGTCCTTGATAAGTATGTACCAGTCAGGCAGGGAGTAAAGGGTCTTGTGAGGGAGCCGTTTAATAAGGAATTGGAATCCCTTGTGAAAGGGAAGAGGGCGGCCTATGTAAAGATGAGGCGTGAAGGTTCAGTTGGGGCGATTGAGAGTTATAAGGTAGCCAGGAAGGATCGAAAGACAGAGCTAAGAGCAGCGAGAAGGGGTAATGAAAAGTCCTTAGTTGGTAGGATTAGGGAAAACCCAAAGGCTTTCTACAGGTATGTCAGGAATAAAAGGATGACTAGGGTAGGTATCGGTCCAGTCAAGGATAGTAGTGGGAAGTTGTGTGTGTGGAGGTGGAGGAGATTGGTGAGACACTGAATCAAAACTTTTCGTCAGTATTCACTCAGGAACAGGACATTGTTGCCGATGTGAATATTGAGTCACAAGTGATTAGAATGGATGGCCTTGAGGTACGTAGGGAAGAGGTCTGGGGAATACTGGAAAGGATGAAAATAGATAAGTCCCCTGGGCCTGATGACATTTATCCTAGGATCCTCTGGGAAGCTAGGGAGGAGATAGCGGATCCATTGGCCTTGATTTTTATGTCGTCAATGTCTACGGGAATAGTGCCAGAAGACTGGAGGATAGCAAATGTGGTCCCCTTGTTCAAGAAGGGGAGCAGGGATAGCCCGAGTAACTATAGGCCAGTGAGTCTCACTTCTGTTGTGGGCAAAGTCTTAGAGAGAATTGTAAGGGATAGGATTTAATGAACATCTGGATAGGAATAATGTGATCAAGGATAGTCAGCATGGTTTTGTGAAGGGCTGGTCGTGCCTCACAAACCTTATTGAATTCTTTGAGAAGGTGACCAAGGAAGTGGACGAGGGTAAAGCAGTAGATGTGGTGTATATGGATTTTAGCAAGGCGTTCGATAAAGTATCCCATGGCAGGCTAATGCAAAAACTACGGAGATATGGCATTAAGGGTGCATTAGAGGCTTGGATTAGGAATTGGCTGGCTGGAAGGATACAGAGGGTAGTAGTTGATGGTATAGTTCATCTTGGAGCGCAGTTACTAGCGGTGTTCCAGAAGGATCTGTTTTGGGACCATTGCTGTTTGTCATTTTTATAAATGACCTGGAGGAGGGGCTTGAAGGCTGGGTGAGCAAGTTTGCGGATGACACAAAAGTCTGTGAAGTTGGGGACAGCGAAGGAGGATGTGGCAGGTTACAGCGCGATATAGATAAGTTGCAGAGCTGGGCAGTAAGGTGGCAAATGGAATTCAATGTAGCTAAGTGTGAAGTCATTCACTTTGGTAGGAGTAACAAGAAGATGGATTACTGGGCTAATGGTAGACTACTTGGTAGTGTGGATGAGCAGAAGGATGTTGGTGTCCATGTACACAGATCTTTGAAAGTTGCCACCCAGGTAAATAGTGCTGTGATGAAGGCATATGGTGTACTGGGCTTTATTGGTAGAGGAATTGAGTTCCGGAGTCCTGAGGTCATGTTGCAGTTGTATAAGACTCTGGTGTGGCCTCATCTGGAGTATTGTGTGCAGTTTTGGTCGCCATACTATAGGAAGGATGTGGAGGCATTGGAACGAGTGCAGAGAAGGTTTACCAGGATGTTGCCTGGCATGGTAGAAAGATCATATGAGGAAAGGCTGAGGCACTTGGGACTTTTCTCATTGGAGAAAAGAAGGTTTAGGGGAGATTTGATAGAGGTGTACAAGATGATTAGGGGTTTAGATAGGGTTGACAGTGAGAACCTTTTTCCGCGTATGGAGTCAGCTGTTACTAGGGGACACAGCTTTAAATTAAGGGGTGGTAGGTATAGGACAGATGTTAGGGGTAGATTTTTTACTCAGCGGGTTGTGAATTCATGGAATGCCCTGCCAGTAGCAGTGGTGGACTCTCCCTCTTTATGGTCATTTAAGCGGGCATTGGACAAGCATATGGAGGTTATTGGGCTAGTGTAGGTTAGGTAGGCTTCGGTCGGTGCAACATCGAGGGCCGAAGGGCCTGTACTGCGCTGTATTTTTCTATGTTCTATGTTCTCATAAGGGGATTTGCCTCTCCAGAGTGTGATAGTCACTGAATAAATTTGAGGTGGTAGACAATTTTTTAGTCAGTAATGGTTTCAAGACAGTGGGCAGGACTGTGGAGTTGAGGCCGGATGCAATCAGCCACAATCCTGTTTAAGTGAGTCACCCATCTTTCCTCCTAAACTAATCAGGACCCTCATTCTCTTAAAGTTCTCGGGACTTACCGACTCTGCCCGGTATTCCCAAGGGATAGCCCGGAATTGGAGGTAGCCGATCCCGGCCTCAAGGCAGCGTTGAGCTAGCACACGGCCCACAGTCTCGGCTGCAGTGACGTCCCGGGTGCTGTATAGGTGCTTCTTGATGGACCACTCTTGGGTCGAAGCTGAGATGACCACCTCGCCCTGACTGCTTGCTGCCTCCACACAGGCTGTGACGTGCCTCTGGCTCTTCCTGAAACGCAACCTGGCATCAAGCAGTAGAGAGACAGAAAAATCAATGACAAAGGAAATGAGAGATATCAGCAGCAAATCATCCTGTGAGGCACCACTTACCACAACTGCACTCCCCTGCCTTCTTCAATCGTCTTTGTCACTTCATCAAAAACTCAATTAAGTTGGTGAGATACCATTTCTCATGCACAAAACCATGTTGACTATCCCTAATAAGTCCTTGGCTTTCCAAATGCACATAGATCCTATCCCTCACAATCCCCTCCAACAACTTACCCACCACTGACATCAGTTCCCTGGCTTTTGCTTACTACCTTTCTTAAATAATCACACCACATTAGCCACCCTCCAATCTACTGGCACTTCATTCGTGGCTATCGATGATACAAATATATCAGCAAGGGACCCAAAAATCACTTCCCATACTTCTGAGGCGTTAGATAAAGTCCTTGGGATTACAGGAATGAAATGGGATCAGGGAACCGAGTTGGCTGATCAGCCATGATCACATGGATTGTTAAAAGGGGTAAACAGCCTCCTCCTTTGCTTATACTGTATGTTTCTATGAGCCTTGTGTGACCTTATTTCTAAGTCAATGAATGCGAACATGGCGCTACAGCTAGCAATTTGGAAAACAAGTAGTCCTTTGGCCTTTTTATGAGTAGTAGTGAGTCCAGCCGTTAAACTGTCTTCCATTTTCTTCCACGCAATTTTGGTGAGATGGAATATTCCATCTAGTTTTGTCATTCCTGATAAAGGGCTTACCCCCGGAACGTCGACTCTCCTGCTCCTCGGATGCTGCATGACCTGCCATGTTTTTCCAGCGCCACACTTTTCGACTCTAGTTTTGAGGCACAGTCTCAGAATAAAAGGGAAGCATGAGGAGGAATTTCTTCTCTCAGAGGGGAGTGAATCTGCGGAACTCTTGACCACAGAGGGCGGTCGAGGCTGAGTCATTAATTATATTGAAGGCTGCGATGAGATTTTTAATCTGGAAGGGATCAAAGATTATAAAGAAAGACAGGAGAGTGGAGTTGATAATTGCCAAATCAGCCATGACCCCATCGGACAAAAGAGTACATTCAATTGGCTGACCTCTGTTCCAACATCATATGGACTGTCAGGTAGATACTGCGGTTACTCAGGGAACACAGCAACTAACGTGCAGACAGCAAGAACTGACTAACAGCACTGTGATATCGGGCTGATTGCCTGTTTTCACCAACTGGACACAAGTTTTAAAGATTCAGATTGGAATTCACAGTGCTTCTTCCAAGGAGGTCACGAAATCTTTAATATGGACTTCAGACAGCAGTCAGCCAGTTAGATGTCGCAGAGGGACACAGTCTGGCACTCCCTCAGCACTGACCCTCCAACAGTGTGCTACTCCAGTACAACAGTTCTCACATCAGCCCAGATACCAGTGGTTAGATTTCTGCTCTCCCATCTAACCCAGAATCTCGGAAGTCTGAGACAAGAGGACTATTCACTGAAGAATTTTCACATTCACTCGGCCAGAGGCAGAACTCAGGGACAAAGAGCTGACAGCCACTGGCAATGGAAACGGGAAATTGGCAGAAATTGACACAGCAGTGAACCTGCACAGTTACTGCCTTTGCTGTTTGAATTCGTGAATCACTGGACATTGGAATACATCTGGGAAAACAAACAAGTGAAATTCACAACTAATCTTGGAGGAACCTGTTTGGGAGAGGGGACAGCACAGAAACAGGTAAGTGGATATTTTAAGCATGGCCTTACAGTAAATCTGCAGTTGTGAGTAGAGTTGGTGTTTTATTATGTTTTTTTGAGATATGCCTCTTGATTAAACTTAAAATATAAGCCACAAGTATTAATTTAACCTGGAGCAGTGTTTTGTAGAGGAATAAGACAGTGCTATTTTCTGTGTCTGTAGACTAAAAGCAAAAATGGCCTTTAGTAGAGTGATATGCTCTTCTTGTCGGATGTAGGAGTTCAGGGAGAGTTTAAGGGTTACTGAGGACTATATCTGCAATATATGCCGTTGATTACGAATCCTTTCAAATTGAATGGATCGGTTGGAGAGACAGTTCGAGGTAATGAGGAATTTACAAGAGCAGGGAGACATGAAGGATGGCAGTTATAGGAAGAAGGAAAAGATGCAGATACAGTCACATAGATTGGTTAACTCCAGGAAAGGTAAGAGAGGTAGACAGTTCGTGCAGGAGTCTTCTGTGGCTATCCCCATTTCAAATAAGTATGCTGTTTTGGAACATGTGGGGTTGATGATTCTCAGGGAAACGTAGCAAACAGCCAAGATTCTGGTACTGAGACCAGTTCTAATGCAATGACAGGTACATCAGGTTCCAAGAGATCGATTGAATTTGAGGACTGTCTAGAATTTGAGGACAGATGGTCCTGTGGCCAGCGGCATAAAATCAGAATGGTGTGTTGCATTCCTGGTGCCAGAGTCAAGGATGTCTCAGAGGGGATGCAGAATGTTCTCAAGTGGAAGAGGGGCCAGCAGGAGGTCATTGGAACCAATGACATAGGAAGGGAAAAGATTGAGATTCTGAAAGGAGATTACAGGGAGTTAGGCAGGAATTTAAAAAGGAGGCCCATGAGAGTACTAATATCTGGATTACTCCTGGTGTTATGAGCTAGTGAGGGCAGGAATAGGAGGATAGAGCAGATGAATGCATGGCTGAGGAGCAGGTGCACGCGAGAAGGATTCAAAATTTTGGATCATTGGAAGCTCTTTTGGGGTAGAGGTGACCTGCACAAGAAGGATGGATTGTATCTAAATTGGAAGAGGACTAATATACTGGCAGGGAGATTTGTTAGAGCTGCTTGGGAGGATTTAAACTAGTATGATGGGGGTGTGGGACCCAGGGAGATAGTGAGGAAAGAGATCAATCTGAGACTGGTACAGTTGAGAACAAAGGCGAGTCAAACAGTAAGGGCAGGCAGGAACAAAGCAGACAACAGAGTAGGACTGATAAATTAAACTGCATTTATTTCAATGCAAGAGGCCTAACAGGGAAGGCAGATGAACTGAGGGCATGGTTAGGAACATGGGACTGGGATATCATAACAATTAGAGAAACATAGCTCAGGGATGGACAGAACTGGCAGCTTAATGTTCCAGGATACAAATGCTAGGAAGGATCGAAAGACAGAGCTAAGAGCAGCGAGAAGGGGTAATGAAAAGTCCTTAGTTGGTAGGATTAGGGAAAACCCAAAGGCTTTCTACAGGTATGTCAGGAATAAAAGGATGACTAGGGTAGGTATCGGTCCAGTCAAGGATAGTAGTGGGAAGTTGTGTGTGTGGAGGTGGAGGAGATTGGTGAGACACTGAATCAAAACTTTTCGTCAGTATTCACTCAGGAACAGGACATTGTTGCCGATGTGAATATTGAGTCACAAGTGATTAGAATGGATGGCCTTGAGGTACGTAGGGAAGAGGTCTGGGGAATACTGGAAAGGATGAAAATAGATAAGTCCCCTGGGCCTGATGACATTTATCCTAGGATCCTCTGGGAAGCTAGGGAGGAGATAGCGGATCCATTGGCCTTGATTTTTATGTCGTCAATGTCTACGGGAATAGTGCCAGAAGACTGGAGGATAGCAAATGTGGTCCCCTTGTTCAAGAAGGGGAGCAGGGATAGCCCGAGTAACTATAGGCCAGTGAGTCTCACTTCTGTTGTGGGCAAAGTCTTAGAGAGAATTGTAAGGGATAGGATTTAATGAACATCTGGATAGGAATAATGTGATCAAGGATAGTCAGCATGGTTTTGTGAAGGGCTGGTCGTGCCTCACAAACCTTATTGAATTCTTTGAGAAGGTGACCAAGGAAGTGGACGAGGGTAAAGCAGTAGATGTGGTGTATATGGATTTTAGCAAGGCGTTCGATAAAGTATCCCATGGCAGGCTAATGCAAAAACTACGGAGATATGGCATTAAGGGTGCATTAGAGGCTTGGATTAGGAATTGGCTGGCTGGAAGGATACAGAGGGTAGTAGTTGATGGTATAGTTCATCTTGGAGCGCAGTTACTAGCGGTGTTCCAGAAGGATCTGTTTTGGGACCATTGCTGTTTGTCATTTTTATAAATGACCTGGAGGAGGGGCTTGAAGGCTGGGTGAGCAAGTTTGCGGATGACACAAAAGTCTGTGAAGTTGGGGACAGCGAAGGAGGATGTGGCAGGTTACAGCGCGATATAGATAAGTTGCAGAGCTGGGCAGTAAGGTGGCAAATGGAATTCAATGTAGCTAAGTGTGAAGTCATTCACTTTGGTAGGAGTAACAAGAAGATGGATTACTGGGCTAATGGTAGACTACTTGGTAGTGTGGATGAGCAGAAGGATGTTGGTGTCCATGTACACAGATCTTTGAAAGTTGCCACCCAGGTAAATAGTGCTGTGATGAAGGCATATGGTGTACTGGGCTTTATTGGTAGAGGAATTGAGTTCCGGAGTCCTGAGGTCATGTTGCAGTTGTATAAGACTCTGGTGTGGCCTCATCTGGAGTATTGTGTGCAGTTTTGGTCGCCATACTATAGGAAGGATGTGGAGGCATTGGAACGAGTGCAGAGAAGGTTTACCAGGATGTTGCCTGGCATGGTAGAAAGATCATATGAGGAAAGGCTGAGGCACTTGGGACTTTTCTCATTGGAGAAAAGAAGGTTTAGGGGAGATTTGATAGAGGTGTACAAGATGATTAGGGGTTTAGATAGGGTTGACAGTGAGAACCTTTTTCCGCGTATGGAGTCAGCTGTTACTAGGGGACACAGCTTTAAATTAAGGGGTGGTAGGTATAGGACAGATGTTAGGGGTAGATTTTTTACTCAGCGGGTTGTGAATTCATGGAATGCCCTGCCAGTAGCAGTGGTGGACTCTCCCTCTTTATGGTCATTTAAGCGGGCATTGGACAAGCATATGGAGGTTATTGGGCTAGTGTAGGTTAGGTAGGCTTCGGTCGGTGCAACATCGAGGGCCGAAGGGCCTGTACTGCGCTGTATTTTTCTATGTTCTATGTTCTCATAAGGGGATTTGCCTCTCCAGAGTGTGATAGTCACTGAATAAATTTGAGGTGGTAGACAATTTTTTAGTCAGTAATGGTTTCAAGACAGTGGGCAGGACTGTGGAGTTGAGGCCGGATGCAATCAGCCACAATCCTGTTTAAGTGAGTCACCCATCTTTCCTCCTAAACTAATCAGGACCCTCATTCTCTTAAAGTTCTCGGGACTTACCGACTCTGCCCGGTATTCCCAAGGGATAGCCCGGAATTGGAGGTAGCCGATCCCGGCCTCAAGGCAGCGTTGAGCTAGCACACGGCCCACAGTCTCGGCTGCAGTGACGTCCCGGGTGCTGTATAGGTGCTTCTTGATGGACCACTCTTGGGTCGAAGCTGAGATGACCACCTCGCCCTGACTGCTTGCTGCCTCCACACAGGCTGTGACGTGCCTCTGGCTCTTCCTGAAACGCAACCTGGCATCAAGCAGTAGAGAGACAGAAAAATCAATGACAAAGGAAATGAGAGATATCAGCAGCAAATCATCCTGTGAGGCACCACTTACCACAACTGCACTCCCCTGCCTTCTTCAATCGTCTTTGTCACTTCATCAAAAACTCAATTAAGTTGGTGAGATACCATTTCTCATGCACAAAACCATGTTGACTATCCCTAATAAGTCCTTGGCTTTCCAAATGCACATAGATCCTATCCCTCACAATCCCCTCCAACAACTTACCCACCACTGACATCAGTTCCCTGGCTTTTGCTTACTACCTTTCTTAAATAATCACACCACATTAGCCACCCTCCAATCTACTGGCACTTCATTCGTGGCTATCGATGATACAAATATATCAGCAAGGGACCCAAAAATCACTTCCCATACTTCTGAGGCGTTAGATAAAGTCCTTGGGATTACAGGAATGAAATGGGATCAGGGAACCGAGTTGGCTGATCAGCCATGATCACATGGATTGTTAAAAGGGGTAAACAGCCTCCTCCTTTGCTTATACTGTATGTTTCTATGAGCCTTGTGTGACCTTATTTCTAAGTCAATGAATGCGAACATGGCGCTACAGCTAGCAATTTGGAAAACAAGTAGTCCTTTGGCCTTTTTATGAGTAGTAGTGAGTCCAGCCGTTAAACTGTCTTCCATTTTCTTCCACGCAATTTTGGTGAGATGGAATATTCCATCTAGTTTTGTCATTCCTGATAAAGGGCTTACCCCCGGAACGTCGACTCTCCTGCTCCTCGGATGCTGCATGACCTGCCATGTTTTTCCAGCGCCACACTTTTCGACTCTAGTTTTGAGGCACAGTCTCAGAATAAAAGGGAAGCATGAGGAGGAATTTCTTCTCTCAGAGGGGAGTGAATCTGCGGAACTCTTGACCACAGAGGGCGGTCGAGGCTGAGTCATTAATTATATTGAAGGCTGCGATGAGATTTTTAATCTGGAAGGGATCAAAGATTATAAAGAAAGACAGGAGAGTGGAGTTGATAATTGCCAAATCAGCCATGACCCCATCGGACAAAAGAGTACATTCAATTGGCTGACCTCTGTTCCAACATCATATGGACTGTCAGGTAGATACTGCGGTTACTCAGGGAACACAGCAACTAACGTGCAGACAGCAAGAACTGACTAACAGCACTGTGATATCGGGCTGATTGCCTGTTTTCACCAACTGGACACAAGTTTTAAAGATTCAGATTGGAATTCACAGTGCTTCTTCCAAGGAGGTCACGAAATCTTTAATATGGACTTCAGACAGCAGTCAGCCAGTTAGATGTCGCAGAGGGACACAGTCTGGCACTCCCTCAGCACTGACCCTCCAACAGTGTGCTACTCCAGTACAACAGTTCTCACATCAGCCCAGATACCAGTGGTTAGATTTCTGCTCTCCCATCTAACCCAGAATCTCGGAAGTCTGAGACAAGAGGACTATTCACTGAAGAATTTTCACATTCACTCGGCCAGAGGCAGAACTCAGGGACAAAGAGCTGACAGCCACTGGCAATGGAAACGGGAAATTGGCAGAAATTGACACAGCAGTGAACCTGCACAGTTACTGCCTTTGCTGTTTGAATTCGTGAATCACTGGACATTGGAATACATCTGGGAAAACAAACAAGTGAAATTCACAACTAATCTTGGAGGAACCTGTTTGGGAGAGGGGACAGCACAGAAACAGGTAAGTGGATATTTTAAGCATGGCCTTACAGTAAATCTGCAGTTGTGAGTAGAGTTGGTGTTTTATTATGTTTTTTTGAGATATGCCTCTTGATTAAACTTAAAATATAAGCCACAAGTATTAATTTAACCTGGAGCAGTGTTTTGTAGAGGAATAAGACAGTGCTATTTTCTGTGTCTGTAGACTAAAAGCAAAAATGGCCTTTAGTAGAGTGATATGCTCTTCTTGTCGGATGTAGGAGTTCAGGGAGAGTTTAAGGGTTACTGAGGACTATATCTGCAATATATGCCGTTGATTAAGAATCCTTTCAAATTGAATGGATCGGTTGGAGAGACAGTTCGAGGTAATGAGGAATTTACAAGAGCAGGGAGACATGAAGGATGGCAGTTATAGGAAGAAGGAAAAGATGCAGATACAGTCACATAGATTGGTTAACTCCAGGAAAGGTAAGAGAGGTAGACAGTTCGTGCAGGAGTCTTCTGTGGCTATCCCCATTTCAAATAAGTATGCTGTTTTGGAACATGTGGGGTTGATGATTCTCAGGGAAACGTAGCAAACAGCCAAGATTCTGGTACTGAGACCAGTTCTAATGCAATGACAGGTACATCAGGTTCCAAGAGATCGATTGAATTTGAGGACTGTCTAGAATTTGAGGACAGATGGTCCTGTGGCCAGCGGCATAAAATCAGAATGGTGTGTTGCATTCCTGGTGCCAGAGTCAAGGATGTCTCAGAGGGGATGCAGAATGTTCTCAAGTGGAAGAGGGGCCAGCAGGAGGTCATTGGAACCAATGACATAGGAAGGGAAAAGATTGAGATTCTGAAAGGAGATTACAGGGAGTTAGGCAGGAATTTAAAAAGGAGGCCCATGAGAGTACTAATATCTGGATTACTCCTGGTGTTATGAGCTAGTGAGGGCAGGAATAGGAGGATAGAGCAGATGAATGCATGGCTGAGGAGCAGGTGCACGCGAGAAGGATTCAAAATTTTGGATCATTGGAAGCTCTTTTGGGGTAGAGGTGACCTGCACAAGAAGGATGGATTGTATCTAAATTGGAAGAGGACTAATATACTGGCAGGGAGATTTGTTAGAGCTGCTTGGGAGGATTTAAACTAGTATGATGGGGGTGTGGGACCCAGGGAGATAGTGAGGAAAGAGATCAATCTGAGACTGGTACAGTTGAGAACAAAGGCGAGTCAAACAGTAAGGGCAGGCAGGAACAAAGCAGACAACAGAGTAGGACTGATAAATTAAACTGCATTTATTTCAATGCAAGAGGCCTAACAGGGAAGGCAGATGAACTGAGGGCATGGTTAGGAACATGGGACTGGGATATCATAACAATTAGAGAAACATAGCTCAGGGATGGACAGAACTGGCAGCTTAATGTTCCAGGATACAAATGCTAGGAAGGATAGAAAGGGAGGCAACAGAGGAGGGGGAGTGGCGTTTTTGATAAGGGATAGCATTACTGCTGTACTGAGGGAGGATATTCTCGAAAATACATCCAGGGAAGTTATTTGGGTGGAACTGAAATAAGAAAGGGCTTGTTGGGCTTGTATTATAGACTCCCTCATAGCCAGAGAGAAATTGAGAAACAAATTTGTAAGGAGATCTCAGAACTAGAGCAATAAGCTTAGGGTGAGAGGGGAAGACATAAAAGAGACCTAAGGGGCAACTTTTTCACACAGAGGGTGGTGCGTGTATGAAATGAGCTGCCAAAGGAAGTGGTGGAGGCTGGTACAATTACAACATTTAAAAGGCAATGAATGGGTATACGAATAGGAATGGTTTGGAGGGATATGGGCCAGGTGCTGGGAGGTGCCAGACTGGGTTGAGATATCTGGTCGGTATGGACAAGTTGGACTGTTCCCATGCGGTACATCTCTATGACTCTTTGACTTGCTATCTGAATGCTCATCATTTGGAGATGCCACTGCTGGACTGAGGTGTACAAAGTTAAAAATCACACAACACCAGGTTATAGTCCAACGGGTTTAATTGGAAGCACACTAGCTTTCGGAGTGCCGCTCCATCATCACAACCACCTGAAGAAGGACGAGCGGCACTCCGAAAGATAGTGCTCCCAATTAAACCTGTTGGGACTATAACCGGGTGTTGTGTGATTTTTAACTTTGTATCGGAATGCTGTTGACAAACTGAGGGCAGAAGCTGGAAGAGGGGAAAGCAGACAGATACATTCAAGGGCAAAGCGAACGAAGAGGGAGTGGATTTTTCCCGATAGAGGTGTACAAGTTAATGAGAGGCTTAGATAGAGTAGGTAGCCAGAGACTTCCCCACCCCCCACCCCCGGGCAGAAATGGGTGACACAAGAGGTCATAATTTTAAGGTGACTGCAGGAAGGTATAGGGGCGATGTGAGAGGTAGGTTCTTTCTTCAGAGAGCGGTGGGTGTGTGGAATGCACTGCCAGCGGTGGTAGAAAAGTCAGTGACATTAGGGACATTTAAGCAACTGCTGGACAAGCACATGGACGGCAGTAATTTGCAGGGTGTGTAGATGTGGTTGATGTTAGATAAATGCTCAGCACAACATGGTGGGCCGAAGGGCCTGTACTGTGCTGTCCCATGTGGTGTCCGGTGCTCACCGGTGCCAGTAGCTGCCCCTCGGCCAGGTGCTCTGCCAGCCGTTGTCCTTCCTCGCCAGCGCCAGACGCTCCAGGTTCCGGGGGTTGCGGTTCACAAATCGCGGCGAGACCGTCTCGTTCTCTCGCGTGTCCGGGGCTATCGAGGCTTCAGCCGAGGCCGACATCAACCGCCAACCTTCAGGCCCAGAGAGAGAGACGGGGTTAATGCAGGTGCACATGGGTCATCACTGCTGACAATGGCCGGGTGATAGGGGCATGACTCTGCCCACCCAGTACCTGCTCGAGCGGGAGCCGCCGCCGCCGCCGCCGCCGCTCGCTCCAGCTGCAACCCGAGAGCGACCACCACCGCCGCCATTGCGCTGAGAACCCCGCCCCCTGACGTTACGACGGGACACGTAGCCCCGCCCCTCGACCTCACTCCCAGACACTCAGCACTGTCCCCTGAAGCCTCGCCCTCCACCCATGACACCCTCTGCCCAGACACCCTCTGATCTATATGTCCTTGTTTGTTATGATCTCCATGTACTGCTCACAAAACAAAGCTGCACTTAGATTACGACAAAAAATACTGCAGGAGGCTGGAGGACACAGCAAGCCAGGCAGCATCAGGAGGTCTTGAAGAAGAGTTATACCCGAAACATCGACATCTCCACCTCCTGATGCTGCCTGGCTTGCTGTGTTCTTCCAGCCTCCTGCCTGTTTATTTCACTCTACTTGGGTACACGTGAGTACAATAAGTCAAGATGTGGAGGCACATTCTCTCCCAGTCAGGGAACACTTCAGCAGTCAGGGACATCCGGCCTCAGATCTTCAGGGGACTGTCCTCCAAGGCCGACTTCGGGATACGCAACATTGCACTGTGGCCGGGCAGAGGCTCATATAAGTTTGGTACCCATGAGGATAGCTTCAACCAGGATTTTGGGTTCATGCCACACTACAGGGGACCGCACTACACAATACCCACACACTGTTACATACTCACATGGACCCTATCATACACACACATACACCACCCACACTCACACCCATGTACACACTCTCTCACAGGCTTATTCTCCGTCATACTCATGCACACACTCTACCAAGAATGCACACACCCAAACACACCCTCTCACAAGCATTAACACTTACATGCACACACTCACAGTCTTTACCACACACCCACATAAAATCACTCAGAGTCTCTGAGACTTACATGCACGCACACACTCATGTAAGTCTATGGGGTGATTTTGCGTTTACAGTATTGTAATTGCAGATAGATTCTATTTTGTTCAAAAAGCACACAATTTGCAAGCAGTCAATGCAAGCAAGTCAATCCATGTAACATTTTCCAAATTCCTACTTTGGAAATAGAACCAGTCTGGCTCAAGATTAAGATACAGACAGGCTCTAACTTCACACAGTTAATGCATTGTCTGAGCTGAAATGTCATCTCTTTTCTAATAAAGCCTGAAGTTATCTCAAGCATGTGACTTGAAAGAAGTTCTGGGATTTACATATTAATGAACTGAAACCTGCAGCCCATTCGAAAAGATGAAAGACTTAACAGCAATCTAGGTTTGTTCAACATATCATTTCAGTTGCATGACACTGTGATCTTTTTCTATAAAGTCTGTGTCTTATAGTCCTGCTCCACAGCTCCCTCATGAAGGAGCAGTGCTGTGAATGCTGGTACTTCCAAATAAACCTGTTGGACTACAACCTGGTGCCGTGTGATTTTTAACAATCTCCATCCCCTGTCTTCATCCTCCACACTATCACATATCTCATATCATCCCCATCCCTACACTGTTCCAAAACTCCACACCATCCTCATTCCACACACCATGTCCATCATTACTCTCACTTTCCCACACCATTTCTCTCATCCCATTGGACAATCTCCACGTCAAGCAACACATTCATCCCAACTATTAGCCCCCATCGAATTGGCCATTCCCCTCATCCAAGGTAACTGTCTATAATTTTCAGTGAGGCCCCACATCATCTATCTACTCAGCCTTGTGTTCTGGCTCAGATTCCTCGACTTCTCCTCATATGACAACCCAGAACCATTCTTGTAGACCTTCTCTGTCACTTCCTTGGGTAACACATCCCTCCTTTGACACAGGGCTCATAGCTGCTCACAATGTAGAAAATGCCGTCTGACCAGAACTTTGTACAGCCTCAACAGTTCACTTCTGCTCTTGTATTCTAGTCCATTCAAAACAAATGCAAACATTGCATTTGCCTTCCTAACTGTTCACTGAATCCACTTGATAACTCAAAAGATTTCTGAATTAAAACTCTGAAATACAGTATCCACATACTTCATCCTGTGTCCTACTGCCCACCTCACCATCACTGCTATGTTATTGGCGAGTTTCCATGTTCATCACCAAACCTCCTCTGCGCTATCTCCCACATCCTATTGGCCATTCCCAGAATCCAACATTACTGGCATCCCAATGGTCAGTTACCATGGCCATCATAGCACTCCATACCTAACCCACCATCACTCTAAACCCAGCATGCACATCTCCATGTCCAGTCTCCATGTATATTATCACTCTCTTTCTCACACATACCTCACCAACATTCCCATCCTATTGGCATTCATGCCATCATTCCTCTGCCTGACCGCCCACATCATCACACCAACACCAATGGCCAATCACCATGTTCATTATTACTCTGACAGCTCACCATTGTTGCAAGCCCAGTCACTCATCTCCGGAGGCAGCATCATTCTGTCTTCTGTGATGATACTATGGCTTTATGTATTGTATTATGACACGGTGGTGAACTCCTCTGTTATTTAAACGAAACACCCAAAAAGGTTCACCTCACCTCATAATCTGTTAAAATATGAGTAATAGAGAACATCCAAATTCCACTATTTAGAGAAAATAACATTAATTTATTCCTTAACTCTAAAAGTGAACATTAAACAACAAATCACAACTCTAAGCTCCTTCCTCCCTCTCTTAACTGCTTATTGTCTGCCTACAATTCTATAACAATGAACACTTCCAATAAAAAAAATATATTAATATTACATCAATTTAGTTTCAAAACCATATAGTGGCTGTCGTCTCCGGTGTCTGTCTTCTTTTGGCTGAAGATCTCTCTGGGTTGCTTTCTGCCTTTTAATGTGAAGATATTTCATATGAAGAAGATACCTCTGACAGAGAGTGTTTTTGAATGGCAGTCTTTCTTGATAGCAGTTACTCTCTCAATAACAGTTGCTCTGTCAGACTTTCTAAATGCCAGCTTTTTTTTTAATACCCCAACATCAGATCGTCTCACTGGTTGTATGTTTGCAAAAACAATCAATACAAACGCGATTGGGTTTTAGTATCCTGGGGCATAATTCAAAATGATTGGTTTAGTTTGAATTCTTGTCAAAGCAGCAACCAACTCATGTATCCATTTCACAGCCAAATTATACATATTTTCAAATTTCCAATACTCTCTGAAACTGCCATCTAGTCACCACAGGTGCGTGTCAGCTCTCAGTTCAGAACAGCATTTACTCTCTCTTAAACTTCAACTTCATAACACCTCCCCCCCGGTTAAGAAAAAGATGGACCATCATAATGAAACAACTGCTTCATCTTTTTTCTAATTCTTAAATCCCATTACAATAAAATACATAAGACATTAATTTAAGATCATATTAAATTTCTACAAACATATACATAACATAAGGTATCTGTCCAATCTTAGTTGTAATTTATCTGTTGAATTCACAATAACACGTGCTGTCAGATGAAATTCCTTGATGGCCTTTGTCTTTGCGATCCTTGAGGTCAACCTTCCATGACAGATTTTATGCCCCAAAAGCATCACCTCGGTTTTCGCAAATTCTGTTTTCTTTACATTTATTACGGTTTTATTTCTCTTAATTGTTCAAAGAGCTCTGCCAACTGTACCATGTGATCTTTCCATGACTTGCTAAACATCAATATATCATCCAGATAAACTGCACAGTTTGTTAACTCAGCCACGACTCTGTTCATAAATCTTTGGGATGTGGCTGGTGTGTCCTTCATTCCACTTTGAATTGATATAGCCCATTTGGAATGACAAATGCAGAAACCTCTTTCACTTTCTCTGATAAAGGTACCTGTCAATAACCACACAGGAAGTCCAACTTTCTGATGTAACTCGTTTATCCAACCTTCACCCTACAGTCCTCCAATCTTGTATGAGTCTGATTTTGTTACGGCATTGATCTTCCAATAGTCCACACAAAACCATTCAGTCTTGTCAGGTTTGGGAACTATCACGATCGGCGAACTCCACTTGCTCTGACTCAGTTCGAAGATATCTCCGTTAAGCATGACATCCACTTCCTTCTGGACCTGTGTGGCTTTGAAATGAAGAAGTCTGCAGGGGTGTTATTTTATGCATCAGCATTCCCAACTTCCAGCTCATGCACAACAGTATTAGTCCTCCTCATCTTATTCCTGCATATGTTGTCATGCTGCTGCACCAATCATTTCAACTGGATTCTTTGCTCCTGAGACAGAGAGTTCATTAACCTATCCCACTCCTCAAGGACTTCCTCACTGAGACAATGAAATGTCCCCCCTACCTCCACGTGGATTGGATTCGCAGACGGGGAGTGTGAGGAGCGTTTAGAGACAGCCTGCAAAACCTCGCTCCTGCAGTAGCCCAAGGGTCTCGCGTGTTGGGGAAATGGCTCAATCATAATACAGGAGGCGTGCGGAGGCTCTATCTGTGGATGGGCACCGTTTCGCTGAGTACCTGAGGGTAGTGCATGGGTGGACTGCTACAAGAGGGGCTGTGATCCAATAATCCCTTGTCCAGTGACCCTGCTCTCTGTGTCCCCTGCATTGATCGGTATTCCTGTCCCGACATCACTGTGCCTGGCTCCGACTTCCTCCCAGGCTAATGGTTCCTCTGTTTTTGCCGTTTTTGTTTTCTAAGAAAACTCTTGAGAAGTTTTAGAAACTGAAAGAACTGCAGAATTATGTGGGGCATGGATAGGATAAATAGACAAAGTCTTTTCCCTGGGGTCGGGCAGTCCAGAACTAGAGGGCATAGGTTTAGTGTGAGAGGCGAAAGATATAAAAGCGACCAAAGGGTCAACGCTTCATCCAGAGGGTGGTACATGTGTGGAATGAGCTGCCAGAGGAAGTGGCGGAGGCTGGTACAATTGCAACATTTTCGAGGCATTTGGATGGGTATATGAATAGGAAGGGTTTGGAAGGATATGGGCCGGGTGCTGGCAGGTGGGACTAGATTGGGTTGGGATATCTGGTCGGCATGGGCAGGTTGGACCGAAGGGTCTGTTTCCGAGCTGTACATCTCTATCTCGATGACTATGTCTACGCTGTAAATCAGAAACCAAACCCGAAGTCGGTGGTAAAGCTGTATGAAGAGAAATCAGAGATCACGTTTCGGTCCGGTGAACCTTTCTGAGAACTTGACAAGTTTTAATTGTGTGATCGTTCCAGGGTTGCCCTGGGATTTTCGTGCTATTTCTGTTATTGATTGATTTCAGATGATGAGAAATCCGAAATGCTGCTTTGTGTGTATTAAAAAGTGAGGCGGGGCATCAGGAGACCGATCCACTCAGTACAAGTCGGTCTTTGATGACTTCTCAATTCTTATATTTCACTGCAAATTTCCAACAAAACAACAACGAAATTTCGAGTCAAGAACTATTATGGCACATCAGCTGATTTCTAGAGCGCTTCTGGCTGTAGCGATGGTGGTATAGTGGTGAGCATAGCTGCCTTCCAAGCAGTTGACCCGTGTTCGATTCCTGGCCATCGCAAGCAGTGCATTTTAACACCACTCCACAACCGAAAGAGCCGATCGATTCAGTGGGAATGAAACAGCTCCGTCTGCACATCACATTGAGTCTGCCAGACCTCTGGAGTGCAGACACAACTTTGAAGTTGAGGATGTCCCCAGGAGGATGAAGGAGTCAAGTCGAGCACGGTTCAAAGAAACACGAGTCATGGCAGAATTCCTTGGATTTCCATCTTATTTCGAAAGAAATGTTTCCGGATTTCACTCATTTCAACATTACTCTCATTTTGTTTTTTGTGAACTACAGCCTAATATCAAGTGAAATGTGGGTGGACAGTTCACAAATATCCAAACAACGTTATTTCTCATATCGAATCGGTAATGTTATTGTTTTAGGTGCAGGTCAGAAATAGGAGGAGTGGACACCAGCTGCTTTTATATTTCCAGTCTGAGAAAATGATTCGATAAAACTCTGAGAGATGATAGAAGTGACCACACAGTGAGTGAAAGTTTAATCCAAGATAAAGATAAAAATCACACAACACCAGATTACAGTCCAACAGCTTTATTTGGAAGCACTAGTTTTAGGAGTGCTCCGAAAGCTACTTGGACGTTAACCTGGTATTGTGTGATTTTGAACTTTGTCCTCCCCAGTCCACCACAGGCTCCCCTACGTCATCATCCGAGATAGTCATCATGGATTTGTTAAGGGAAGGTCGTGTCTGATGAAGGTGACTGATTTTCTTTGAAGGATGAAGAATGGATGGAGTGTATCCGATGTCGATCAACCTGATGATAAGAAGGACCATAAGACGCAGTATTTATAGCAAAAGGATTACAGTTTCATGCAGCTGAAATGATATATTAAACACATTTAGGTTAAGCCTTTCATCTTTTATAATGGGTTTACTAGTTTCCGTTCTTTAATATAAGAACCTCAGAACATTTTAAAATTACGTTGTCGAAATAACTTCAGGTTGTCTAACAAGAGATGCCATCTCAGCTCAGACAATGCATTAAAGGTGTGAGGTTAAAGTCTGTCTGTGTCCCAATCTTGAGTCAGACTGGTTCTAGCCTCCCAGTCGGAGAGCACTTCAGCGCTCTGTGTCTTTCGGTCTCGGACCCCTGGGAGACAATCCTCCAAGGCAGACTATGGGACAGCCAACAATGCAAAGTGGCCAAGCAGAGGCTGATAGTCAAGTTCGGTACCCATGGGGATGACTTTAACTGGGCACTTTGGTTCATGTCACACGACACGTGACAACACTGCACTGTATACTATTTCACCGACACTCACAAGTACACGCACACACACAAATGCACACTCCTACCGACCCATACACACATGCATACCCTCTCTCAAACACAAGCTCTCTCTCATAAACTCACTCAAACACTTCCACATTCACAGCCACTCACGCACCTTCTCACAAACTGATACCCCAGTACACACACACATGCACCTACACACACTCTCACAGACCCGCATATCCCTACATGCACACACACAGACACACACACACACAGCCACACACACCCACACATGCAGCCACACACACACGCATGCACCCACACACGCAGACACACACACACACACACACACACACACAGTCCAGCCCCCCCCCCCCCCCCCAACACACACTGATTCCGGTTTCTCATGACTCTCAGCTGGAGACTATCATTGCCTGCAGACCCGACCTTCATCCCCCCACGACACCATGAAGGGTAACACTTGTTCATGCCCTTACACAGCCGTCTGTGCCCTCCCTTGACCCCGTCCTTTCCATCTTGCCCACCGCCCCTCCATGACGCTCTACCTCCTTCCTGCGCAGGGTTGCTCTGACAATGTCAATTTCACGTCCTTTGTCAATTTCACTTCCTGTGTCAATTTCACCACACTACGTTTTCTTTTTCCCCTCACGAACCGGGATCACCCTACGCTGTGCTTGCTGACCCCACCCCCTACGTTTGCCTTCCCGGATAGCGCTTTGTGTTTCGTTGGACCCGCAGGAGTAGCTGCGGACGTTCTGCTTTAACCTGAGCGGATAACACTGTTCTGCTCGCAGACAGGGAGGTCTGCAGATGCTGGAGCCCGAAACATCGATTTCCCTGCTGTGCGTTTCCAGCAACACACTCTCGACACTGTTCTGCCACGACCCTGTCTCGGTTGCACACAATCCCATTCATCATTAAGGCGCCACGGCATCCCAAGGACTTGGGACCCATGGGAACTAAATGATGACTGCGGCCTCAGCACTCTGCACCCCCTGACCTTGGAAATCCCATCTTGGTTCAGGTTACCTATCTAGGGCAGGGAGGGTTTTGCGTGCACTGCCTTCCCACATCAGTGGAAGCGACCTTCACTAAACAGCTGCCCATGACTACCCCTTGCTGTGAAGTTAAACATCACACAACACCAGGTTATAGTCCAACAGATTTAATTGGAAGCTCTAGATTTCGGACAACCACCTGATGAAGGAGCAGCGCTCCGAAAGCTAGTGCTTCCAATTAAACCTGTTGGTCTATAACCTGGTGTTGTGTGATTTTTAACTTTCTATACCCCAGTCCAACACTGGCATCTCCAAATCATGCCCTCCTGTGAAAACCCCTTACTGCTGACTGACACCTCCCCCTCTTCTACAAAGTAAAAGAGAAACCTGCAAATCTATCAACGGGATCGAACTTCAAATTAATACATATTCCTCGAGAGGGTTCTGCTTCCCGAACTGTTACCCGGAATTCCCTCCTCTCCACAATTACTGCAGCGTGGCCTCAGTCTAATGGTTCCTCTGTTTTTGCCGTTTTTGTTTTCTAAGAAAACTCTTGAGAAGTTTTAGAAACTGAAAGAACTGCAGAATTATGTGGGGCATGGATAGGATAAATAGACAAAGTCTTTTCCCTGGGGTCGGGGAGTCCAGAACTAGAGAGCATAGGTTTAGTGTGAGAGGCGAAAGATATAAAAGCGACCAAAGGGTCAACGCTTTCATCCAGAGGGTGGTACGTGTGTGGAATGAGCTGCCAGAGGAAGTGGCGGAGGCTGGTACAATTGCAACATTTTCGAGGCATTTGGATGAGTATATGAATAGGAAGGGTTTGGAAGGATATGGGCCGGGTGCTGGCAGGTGGGACTAGATTGGGTTGGGATATCTGGTCGGCATGGGCAGGTTGGACCGAAGGGTCTGTTTCCGAGCTGTACATCTCTATCTCGATGACTATGTCTACGCTGTAAATCAGAAACCAAACCCGAAGTCGGTGGTAAAGCTGTATGAAGAGAAATCAGAGTTCACGTTTCGGTCCGGTGAACCTTTCTGAGAACTTGACAAGTTTTAATTGTGTGATCGTTCCAGGGTTGCCCTGGGATTTTCGTGCTATTTCTGTTATTGATTGATTTCAGATGATGAGAAATCCGAAATGCTGCTTTGTGTGTATTAAAAAGTGAGGCGGGGCATCAGGAGACCGATCCACTCAGTAAAACTCGGTCTTTGATGACTTCTCAATTCTAATATTTCACTGCAAAATTTCCAACAAAACAACAACGAAATTTAGAGTCAAGAACTATTATGGCACATCAGCTGATTTCTTGGGCGCTGCTGGCTGTAGCGATGGTGGTATAGTGGTGAGCATAGCTGTTTTCCAAGCAGTTGATTTGGGTTCAATTTCCCGCTATCGCATGCTCTGAGCTTTGAACCACTCAACAATAATAAACAAAAAGAGCCAGTGCATTCAGTGGTAATTAAACACTTCCATCTCTACGTGACATTGAGGCTGCCTGCATCTTCTGAGATAGACAATTTTGGTCAAGTACCTGCCGCGTACATGGTGGGTGTGTCCCCACGTGCAATGGTGGTATCTGTGTTGACACTCTGACACATCTTGCAGCAGCTGCCCTGACAGGGTTATATGGTGTCATGGTCAATGTGGTCCTGAAGGCTAGGCAGTTTGCTGTGAACAATGATCTGTTTCAGGTTTGGTGGTGATCTAAAGCTGAGCAGTGGAGGCAGAGGGAAGGTCTTGGCGAGGTGCGCATCCTCAGCGACAATGTGTTGCAGTCTGCGAAGAACATGGTGCAGTCTTTTGTTTCTGACCTGCACCATCCAACACAAGGGCAACAATTATTGTCTGTTCTCTCATTCTCTCTGATCAGGGAACTTCATTGTTCCACAAGTTAGTGACCACTACTGGCCACAAGTGGGAATTGCAACCAACCCGCAGAAATACTCAAGAGTCTGTCCGGGTGAATGAAGTGAGCAAAACAGATTCTGTCTGTGCACGACACAATCAGATTGGTGTACATTTCAATTAAAAAAGAAAATTACCGATTCGATGTAATAAATAATGTTCTTTGGATATTTGTGAACTTCCCACCCACATTTCACTTGATATTAAGCTGTATTTCACAAAAAAACCTGAGAGTTATGTTGAAAGGAGTGAAATCCGGAAACATTTCTTTTGAAATAAAATGAAAAACCAAGGAATGCTGCCCTGACTCCAGTCTATTTGAACCATTTATTGACCTGACTCCTGAATCCGCTCGGGCGCAACATCAACTTCAAAATTGTGGTTTCACTACAAAGGTCTGGCAGATGGAAGTGTTTAATTACCACTGAATGCACCGGCTCTTTTTGTGTTTTATTGTTGAGTGGTTTAAAGTTGGCAGCTTGCGATGGCTGGCAATTGAACCCAAGGCAACTTCTTGGAAGGCAACTCTGTTCACCACTATACCACCATCACAACAGCCCACAACGCCCGACAAATCAGCTGATGTACAATAATAGTTCTTGACTCTAAATTTTGTTGTAGTTTGGTTCGAAATTTTGCAGCGAAATGGTAGAATTGAGATTTACTGTGAGGGTTGGTCTCATGATGCCCCGCCTCACTTACACACAAAACAGCATTTCGGATTTCTCATCATCTGAAATCAATCAATAACGAAATTAGCAAGAAAATCTAAGGGCAACCGTGAAACCATCACACAATTAAAACTTTTGAAATTCTCAGAAACTTGGCAGAACAGTGTTGAGAGTGTGCTGCTGGAAACGCACAGCAGGGAAATCGATGTTTCGGGCTCCAGCATCTGCAGACCTCCCTGTCTCCGAGCAGAACAGTGTTATCCGCTCAGGTTTAAGCAGAACGTCCGCAGCTACTCCTGCGGGTCGAACGAAACACAAAGCGCTATCCGGGAGGGCACACGTAGGGGGTGGGGTCAGCAAGCACAGAGTAGGGTGATCCCGGTTCGTGAGGGGAAAAAGAAAACGTAGTGCGGTGAAATTGACATAGGAAGTGAAATTGACGTAGGACGTGAAATTGACAATGTCAGAGCAACCCAGCGCAGGAAGGAGGTTGAGGGGCATGGAGGGGCGGTGGGAAAGATGGAAAGAACGGGGTCAAGGGAGGGCACGGACGGCTGTGTAAGGGCATGACCAAGTGTTAACCTTCATGGTGTGGTGGGGGGATAAAGGTCGGGTCTGCAGGCAATGATAGTCTCCAGCTTAGAGACATGAGAACCCGGAATCACTGTGTGTGTGTGTGGGTCTGTGTGTGGGTGTCGCTGCATGTGTGTGTGTGGGTGCATGTGTGGGTGTGTGTCCTGTCTGTGTGTCTGTGTGTGGGTGCATGTGTGGGTATGTGTGGCTGTGTGTGTGTGTCTGTCTATGTGTGTGGCTGCATGTGTTGGTGTGTGTGTGAGTGGGTGTCTGTGTGTGTGGGTGCATGTGTGGGTGTATGTGGCTGTGTGTGTGTGTCTGTGTATGTGTGTGCATGTAGGGATATGCGGGTCTGTGAGAGTGTGTGTAGGTGCATGTGTGTGAGTGTACTGGGGTATCAGTTTGTGAGAAGGTGCGTGAGTGGCTGTGAATGTGGAAGTGTTTGAGTGAGTTTATGAGAGAGAGCTTGTGTTTGAGAGAGGGTATGCATGTGTGTGTGGGTCGGTAGGAGTGTGCTTTTGTGTGTGTGCGTGTACTTGTGAGTGTCCGTGAAATAGTATACAGTGCAGTGTTGTCACGTGTCATGTGACATGAACCAAAGTGCCCAGTCAAAGTCATTCCCATGGGTACCGAACTTGACTATCAGCCTCTGCTTAGCCACTTTGCATTGTTGGCTGTCCCATAGTCTGCCTTGGAGGATTGTCTCCCAGGGGTCCGAGACCGAAAGGCACAGAGTGCTGAAGTGCTCTCCGACTGGGAGGCTAGAACCAGTCTGACTCAAGATTGGGACACAGACAGACTTTAACCTCACACCTTTAATGCATTGTCTGAGCTGAGATGTCATCTCTTGTTAGACAACCTGAAGTTATCTCGACAACGTAACTTTAAAAAGGTTCTGAGGTTCTTATATTAAAGAACGGAAACTAGTAAACCCATTATAAAAGATGAAAGGCTTAACCTAAATGTGTTTAATATATCATTTCAGCTGCATTAAACTGTAATCCTTTTGCTATAAATACTGCGTCTTCTGGTCCTTCTTATCATCAGGTTGATCTACATCGGAAACACTCCATCCAGTCTTTATCCTTCAAAGAAAATCAGTCACCTTCATCAGACACTACCTTCCCTTAACAAATCCATTGTGTCTATCTCGTATGATGACGTGGAGGAGCCTGTGGTGGACTGGGGAGGACAAAGTTCAAAATCACACAATACCAGGTTATCGTCCAAGTAGCTTTCGGAGCACTGCTAAAACTAGTGCTTCCAAATAAAGCTGTTGGACTGTAATCTGGTGTTGTGTGATTTTTAACTTTATCCTGGATTAAACTTTCACTCACTGTGTGGTCATTTCTATCATCTCTCAGAGTTTTATCGAATCATTTTCTCATACTGGAAATATAAAAGCAGCTGGTGTCCACTCCTCCTATTTCTGACCTGCACCTAAAACAATAACTTTACCGATTCGATATGATAAATAACGTTGTTTGGATATTTGTGAACTGTCCACCCACATTTCACTTGATATTAGGCTGTAGTTCACAAAAAACAAAATGAGAGTAATGTTGAAATGAGTGAAATCCGGAAACATTTCTTTCGAAATAAGATGGAAAACCAAGGAATTCTGCCATGACTCTAGTTTATTTGAAACGTGATCGACTTGACTCC
Organism: Chiloscyllium punctatum; assembly: GCF_047496795.1. Classification (NCBI taxonomy): domain Eukaryota; kingdom Metazoa; phylum Chordata; class Chondrichthyes; order Orectolobiformes; family Hemiscylliidae; genus Chiloscyllium; species Chiloscyllium punctatum. The sequence continues at coordinate 20,074,213 of NC_092753.1, forward strand.
TTAATCTTCCTGGGGACATCCTCAACTTCAAAGTTGTGTCTGCACTCCAGAGGTCTGGCAGACTCAATGTGATGTGCAGACGGAGGTGTTTCATTCCCACTGAATCGATCGGCTCTTTTGGTTGTGAAGTGGTGTTAAAATGCACTGCTTGCGATGGCCGGGAATCGAACCCGGGTCAACTGCTTGGATGGCAAATATGCTCACCACTATACCACCATCGCTACAGCCAGGGGCACTCTAGAAATCAGCTGATGTGCCATGATAGTTCTTGACTCTAAATTTCGTTGTTGTTTTGTTGGAAATTTTGCGGTGAAATATTAGAATTGAGAATTCATAAAAGACCGAGTTTTACTGAGTGGATCGGTCTCCTGATGCCCCGCCTCACTTTTTAATACACACAAAGCAGCATTTCGGATTTCTCATCATCTGAAATCAATCAATAACAGAAATAGCACGAAAATCCCAGGGCAACCCTGGAACGATCACACAATTAAAACTTGTCAAGTTCTCAGAAAGGTTCACCGGACCGAAACGTCAACTCTGATTTCTCTTCATACAGCTTTACCACCGACTTCGGGTTTGGTTTCTGATTTACAGCGTAGTCATCGTCATCGAGATAGAGATGTACATCGCTTCTCGGCCTTTTGGCTAAGATCAAGTGTCTGTTCTTATCAGGACAGGTGTCGAGTTGCGAGTCATCAGAGCTCGTGAAGAGATCATCGCTGGATCGTGATTGGACGTTGGAGGATCGTTTGGTTGTGCTGACCTGCTCTTGGTGGATCTTCATGCATGCTTCGGCCTAATGCTAATTCAGGGACCAGCCCCCCTCAGAGCTATGGCCTCGACAGCTGCCCGCAGCCCTGGGCAGGGTGTTCGAAACACAATCAGGGTGACTGTGATGAAGATTGAGGATCGTATACCACTCGACCGCACCCTGCTTCTTAAGAAGGTGCTGTTGGGATGCTGTGGGTTTTCTGCTGCAGAGACCAGTAAGGTCCACCCGGACAGCAGGGAACCGGAGTCTGGTGGCACCCAGAAAGAAGAACAGGCTGGAGTGGAGGAGGCCACAACCAGTGGAGAGACACAGCAGCTGATCCTAGCTCCAGCCGAGCAGATAGAAGAAATGGAGGAGGAGGAAGTAATCAAGCAGGCAGAGGAGTGGATACCTGTTAAAAATAGGAGGAGGAAATCTTGCCAGGCTCCCAAAGCCCCCCAGCAAAAGGGGAAAAGACAACTGCACGAGGGAGGGACGGCCAGCTCTTCGGAGGGGGAAGATGGACGCAAAGAAGGCCATCACCACCAGAAGAAGAGACAGAGCGCCGTCGGTAAAGAGGAGGGCATTTCCTCCCAACCAGGAAACAATGGACCACCCGAAGTCCACCCTCCACCCAGTGAGAACCAAGAGGTACCCACTGGCCCACAACTACAGGCAACCGAGATCTGTGATCCTCTGACAGTCCCACTGTCAGACACAGAACTGGACAGGGAGGACCCTTGACTTGGCTCAATGACACCAGAGCGGGCAAATGACCCCAGTGAGGAGCTGGATAGCTACCTCAGCCCAGCGAAGGTCCAGCAGTTCGTGCTAACCATGGGGATGTAGACAAGCTACCCCAGAGACAGGACAGTCAAATGAACAATGGTAACCCCATAAACTGGGGTTTAAAGAAGTTTAAATTTGCTTTCATATAACAGGGCAACCAATCTTCAGGGTTCTGCTGCAGCCACAGCCAAACACCAAGAGACTGGATAGTTAATAAATGTAACTGTTAATAGGATAACTGTGAATTCGATTAATTCAATTTGTTCTTTGTAATTTTAAGACATGCAATGTATATAACTATGAACGACATGGAAAATTGTACAATTACCAAAGATTTATTTACATGAATAAAGTATATTTTGAAATTAAAAAAAGGATGTGTACTGCCTGCTGGATTTCCCTGGGGCAGGCTACTTTAATGAGACCTTCAGAAGCGTGAAGCAGTGCGAACAGCTCCTGAAGGTCTTCAAGGAGAAGGAAGGGGAGCCGCTGTTTTCCATCTTGTCAGGGACCCCATTGTGTGTGCTTCCTGCACAGAGGAATCGGGTTGTTACAATTCATATATACAACCCCGATGTTCCAGCGGCTGATGTTCTGACCTTCCTGGGAAGGTAAGTCCAAGTTGAGGGAGAAGCCACTGATGTGATCGACCCCTTTGGGATCTGGACCAGTAAGTGGCAGGTCAGGGTAACTCTGAGGGCCGATAATAGTGGGAACATCCTCCACCCACCCTCGAGCTTCGCAATTGGAGTAAGCAGAGACTACCTGACATATGCAGGGCAGCTGAAAGTGTGCCGAACCTGCGGGAAGTCGGGACACGTGGCGGCGGATTGCAAAGTGACCATCTGCAGGAACTGCAAACAGGAGGGTCACTTGACTAAGGACTGTCAGGAAGAAAAGAGCTGCAACCTGTGCGGAGAGGCGGGCCACATGTATAAGACCTGCCCAAGACGGGGGGGGGGGGGGCCCACTTACGCACAGATGGCTGGAGGTGGCAATGTGAGCCGTGGACCCACAAAGACCAGTAAGGTCCACCCGGACAGCAGGGAAACGGAGTCTGGTGACACCCAGCAAGAAGAACAGGCTGGAGTGGAGGAGGCGGCATCCAGCGGAGAGAAACAGCAGTTGATCCTAGCTCTAGCCGGGCAGATGGAAGAAATGGAGGAGGAGGAGGTAATCAAGCAGGCAGAGGAGTGGATACCTGTTAAAAACAGGAAGAGGAAATCTTGCCAAGTCCCCAAAGCCTCCCAGCTAAAGGGGAAAAGACAGCTGCACGAGGGAGGGACGGCCAGCTCTTCGGAGGGGGAAGATGGACGCAAAGAAGGCCATCACCACCAGAAGAAGGGACAGAGCACCGTCGGTAAAAAGGAGGGCATTTCCTCCCAACCAGGAAACAACGGACCCCCCGAAGTCCACCCTCCACCCAGTGAGAACCAGGGGGTACCCACTGCACCACAACTACAGGCAACCGAGAGCTGTGATACTCTGACAGTCCCATTGTCAGACACAGAACTGGACAGGGAGAGCCCTGCCTTGGCTCAATGACACCAGAGTGGGTAAATGACCCCAGTGAGGGGCTGGATAGCTACCTCAGCCCAGCGAAGGTCCATCAGTTCGTGCTTACCATGGGGATGTAGACAAGCTACCCCAGAGACAGGACAATCAAATGGACAATGGTAACCCCAAAAACTGGGGGTTAAAGAAGTCTCATTTGCTTTCATATAACAGGGCACCCACTCAGTAGGTGGGTTCCGCTGAAGCCACAGCCAAATACCAAGAGACTGGGTAGTTCATAAAGGTAACTGTTAATACGATAACTGTGAATTCGATTAATTCAATTTGTTCTTTGTAATGTTAAGACATGCAATGTACATAACTATGAACAACATGGAAAAATTGTACAACTACCAGAGATTTATTTACATGAATAAAGTATATTTTGAAATTTAAAAAAAAAGATGTACAGCTCGGAAACAGACCCTTCGGTCCAACCTGCCCAGGCCGACCAGATATCCCAACCCAATCTAGTCCCACCTGCCAGCACCCGGCCCATATCCTTCCAAACCCTTCCTATTCATATACCCATCCAAATGCCTCGAAAATGTTGCAATTGTACCAGCCTCCGCCACTTCCTCTGGCAGCTCATTCCACACACATACCACCCTCTGGATGAAAGCGTTGCCCCTTTGGTCGCTTTCATATCTTTCGCCTCTCACACTAAACCTATGCCCTCTAGTTCTGGACTCCCCGACCCCAGGGAAAAGACTTTGTCTATTTATCCTATCCATGCCCCACATAATTCTGCAGTTCTTTCAGTTTCTAAAACTTCTCAAGAGTTTTCTTAGAAAACAAAAACGGCAAAAACAGAGGAACCATTAGACTGAGGCCACGCTGCAGTAATTGTGGAGAGGAGGGAATTCCGGGTAACAGTTCGGGAAGCAGAACCCTCTCGAGGAATATGTATTAATTTGAAGTTCGATCCCGTTGATAGATTTGCAGGTTTCTCTTTTACTTTGTAGAAGAGGGGGAGGTGTCAGTCAGCAGTAAGGGGTTTTCACAGGAGGGCATGATTTGGAGATGCCAGTGTTGGACTGGGGTATAGAAAGTTAAAAATCACACAACACCAGGTTATAGTCCAACAGGTTTAATTGGAAGTACTAGCTTTCGGAGCGCTGCTCCTTCATCAGGTGGTTGTCCGAAATCTAGAGCTTCCAATTAAATCTATTGGATTATAACCTGGTGTTGTGTGATGTTTAACTTCACAGCAAGGGGTAGTCATGGGCAGCTATTTAGTGAAGGTCGCTTCCACTGATGTGGGAAGGCAGTGCACGCAAAACCCTCCCTGCCCTAGATAGGTAACCTGAACCAAGATGGGCTTTCCAAGGTCAGGGGGTGCAGAGTGCTGAGGCCGCTGTCATAATTTAGTTCCCATGGGTCCCAAGTCCTTGGGATGCCGTGGCGCCTTAATGATGAATGGGATTGGGATTTCCCTGGGGCAGGCTACTTCGATGTGACCTTCAGAAGTGTGAAGCAGTGCGAACAGCTCCTGAAGGTCTTTAGGGAGAAGGAAGGGCAGCCGCTGTTTTCCATCTTGTTGGCGACCCCATTGTGTGTGCTTCCTGCACAGAGGAATCGGGTTGTTACAATCCATATGTACAACCCCTACGTTCCAGCGGCTGATGTCCTGACCTTCCTGGGAAGGTACGTCCAAGTTGAGGGAGAAGCCACTGATGTGATCGACCCCTTTGGGATCTGGACCAGTAAGCGGCAGGTCAGGGTAACTCTGAGGGCCGATGACAGTGGGAACATCCTCCACCCACCCTCGAGCTTCGCAATTGGAAGGAGCAGAGGCTACCTGACATATGCAGGGCAGCCGAAAGTGTGCCGAACCTGTGGGAAGTTGGGACACGTGGCGGTGGATTGCAAAGTGACCATCTGCAGGAACTGCAAACAGGAGGGTCACTTGACTTAGGACTGTCGGGATGAAAAGAGCTGCAACCTGTGCGGAGAGGCGGGCCACATGTACAAGGCCTGCCCAAGACAAGGAGCCGCCACCTACGCACAGATGGCCGGAGGCGGAAACACGAGCCGCGGACCGACAAAGTCCAGCGAGGTACCGCGAATCAGCAAAGGAACGGTGTCTGGAGGCACTCAGAAGGAAGGGCTGGCTGTAGCGGAGCAGGCGGCAGACAGCGGGGAGATGCAGCAGCCGACCCAAGCTCCTGCAAGACAGACGGAGGAAATGGAAGAGGAGGGATCAAAGGAGGCAGAGCAGTGGATTATCGTCAAAAACAGGAAGAGGAAACCTCTCGAGGGCCCCAAAGCCACCAAGCGAAGGGGGGAGAGACACCTCCAAGATGAGGACACAGGCAGCTCCTCCGAGGGTGAGAACGGGCGCAAGAAGGGTCGCCACCGGAGGAAGAGGCAGAGCGCCGTGGGGAGAAAGGAGGGCAGCACCGCCCAAGAAGGAAAAGACGATCCCTCTGAGGGGATGGGTGAAGGCCTCCTCCTACCCGGTGAGAACCAAGGGGTACCCACCGGCCCACAGCTCCAGGTAACTGGGAGCAGCGGCCCTGTGACAGCCCTGCTGTCAGATGGAGAACTGGACGATGCGGACCCTGGGCTCGACACGATGACACCAGAGCGGGGAAATGACTCCAGCATGGAGCTGGACAACTACCTCAGCCCTGGGAAGGTCCAGCAGTTTGCCGTCACCACGGGGATGCACACAGCTACCCCACTGGAGCAACACCAGAAGAAAATGGACACTGGTAACCCCGTAAACTGGTAAAATGGGGTTTAAAATTGCCAGCATAAATGTGCGTAGCATTAAATCGGCTACGCGATGTGTATCAACGCTGGCCTTCCTGGCCAACGTCAAAGCCGATGTCCTGTTTCTGCAGGAGTGTGGGATACCGCACCTCAGCAGTTACAGTAGATGGTCGAGCTTGTAGGCCCACGGGCCGTCAGTGTGGTCGGGAGGCAACGATAGCCGCACCTCCGGCCTGGGTATCCTGTTGCGGGGAGGCAACTTCACCATCTCCGAGGTTAAGGAGGTGGTGGGCGGGCGCCTCCTCGTCGCGGACGTTAAATACAGAAACGCTCCCGTGAGACTAATCAACGTGTACGCCCCAGTGGGTAAGAGTGAACGGTTGGCCGTCCTGCAACAGCTTCCACTGCTGCTGGCTACGTCCAGGCCGGTCATTCTGGCCGGAGACTTCAACTGCATCATTGATGCAGATGGACGATCCGGCGGGGGGGACAGTAAACCGGACGCTACGTCCAGGGCCCTGATGGAAACGGTCAAAGACGCCAAGCTGCATGACGTCTTCAGCACCCCTGCAGATGGAGCACAGCGTAGATACACCTGGTCACGGGCAGACGGGTCTATCCGCTCAAGGATAGATTACCTGTTTGTGTCCCGAACGCTCTCGGTCAGATCCACCGACGTCAAGCCGGTGTTCTTCTCTGACCACTGCCTCCTGCTGGCCGACTGTCACCTACAGGACGAACAGCGGGCGGGCAAGGGAACGTGGAAACTGAACACTAAGCTGTTGACCCCAGGAAACATCGAAGAGCTCAAGAGGGATTACGCAAGTTGGAGAACCGTGAAGCCCCTCTTTGAGTCTCCAGCGGACTGGTGGGAAACGGTAAAAGGGAACATCAAGAGGTTCTTTATCCTCAAAGGTGTCCAGGAGGCGAGAGAGAGGCGGGGAAAACTGTCCCAGCTCCAGGAAAGTATGCAGAACCTGCTCCTGCTGCAGACGATGGGGGTCGATGTCACGGAGGACCTCCAGGAGGTGAAGGGCCAGCAAGCCTCGCTCTTTGCCTCGGAGGCCTCCAGGATAATCTTCCGGTCCAGGGTCCGCTCGGTGGAGCAGGATGAGACGTGCTCACGTTTCTTCTTCCAGAAGGTGCACAAAGAGAGCTCCGTGCTCAGCAGCCTGAAGAAAGAAGATGGCTCGGTAACGTCATCTCAGGCTGACGTCATGAGGATCAGCAAATCCTTCTACGCCAGCCTGTATGACTCGAAGCCAACCGACAGCGCGGACTCCCAGTCGTTCCTGTCCTCTATCACGGAGGTCCTAGATGACGGAACACGAGAGAGTCTGGACCAGCCGCTATCTCTGGATGAACTGACCAAGGCCCTCGAGTCCTTCGAAAAGAATAAAACTCTCGGATGCGATGGCTTACCGGTCCAGGTTTATTCCGCTCTTTGGGACTTGATCGGCCAGGACCTGCTGGAGGTGTATGTCAGTATCCTTCGGAAGGTACCATGAGTGAATCCATGAGGAAAGGCATCATCACCCTCGTCTACAAGCGGAAGGGGGAGAGGGAGGAAATTAGAAATTGGAGACCGATCTCACTGTTAAATGCAGACTACAAAATCTTGTCAAAGGTCATCGCCAACCGTGTCAGGTCTGCTCTGGGATCGGTGATCCACCTGGACCAACCCTGTGCTGTACCGGGCAGGAAGATCTCTGAGAGTCTCGCACTCCTCAGGGACACGATCGCCTACGTGCAGGACAGAGGGGTGGACACCTGCCTCATCAGCCTGGACCAGGAGAAAGCCTTTGACAGGATATCGCATACATATATGAGGGATGTCCTCTCCAAAATGGGCTTTGGGGAGGGAATTGGAAATTGGATCAGACTGCTCTACACCAACATTGTCAGTGCAGTCTCAATCAATGGGTGGGAATCAGATAGCTTCCCTGTAAGATCTGGAGTCAGGCAGGGATGCCCCCTCTCACCCGCCTTGTTTGTGTGTTGCATAGAGCCATTTGCCGAATCCATCAGGAAGGATGCGAGCCTGAGAGGGGTGACTTTTCCTGGCAGCGGGGGCCTGCAGGTTAAGGCCTCCCTGTACATGGATGACGTCGCTGTTTTCTGCTCGGATCCGCTGTCCGTGCACAGACTCGTGTGCATCTGTGACCAGTTCGAACTGGCCTCAGGGGCCAAGGTAAACCGAGGCAAGAGCGAGGCCATGCTCTTCGGGAACTGGGCCGACCAATCCTCTATCCCCTTCACCGTCAGGACTGACCACCTGAAGGTGCTGGGTATTTGGTTCGGGGGGGCTGGGGCGTGCACCAAGACCTGGGAGGAGCGGATCAGGAAGATGAGACAGAAACTAGGCAGATGGGGGCAACGGTCGCTCTCCATCGCGGGAAAAAACCTGGTCATCAGGTGTGAGGTACTCTCAGTATTGCTGTATGTGGCACAGGTCTGGCCTATCCCCATGACCTGTGCCGCTGCAGTCACCCGGGCTATCTTCCAATTCATTTGGAGATCAAAGATGGACCAGGTCCGAAGAGACTGTATGTACAAAGACCGGTGCAATGGGGGAAAAAACACGCCCAATGCCACCCTCACCCTGATGGCCACCTTTGTGTGTGGCTGCATCAAGCTGTGCGTGGATCCCCGGTACGCAAACACCAAGTGTCACTACGTACTGAGTTTCTACCTGTCCCCGGTGTTGCGAAGGATGGGCCTGGCCTCGCTGCCGCGGAACGCTCCGAGTAGTTGGACCGTTCTGTATCACCTGTCCTTCGTGGAGAAATTTATGAGGAAAAACACCTTTGACCACGAGTTCATCAGGAAGTGGTCAGCACGTAGCGTCCTTGAGACGCTTCGGGAAAAGGAGAGGGCGGATCCTGTCGAGCGGTTCCCTGAGCAGACTGTCAAAGCCATTTGGCAGAATGCCTCATCGCCAGAACTTTCCAACAAGCACCAAGACGTGGCTTGGCTGGTGGTGAGAAGGGCTCTGCCTGTGAGATCCTTTATGCACGCCCGGACTCTCTGCCGCACCGCACGCTGCCCTCGACGTGGCTGCGGGGGGGACGAGACTGTCACACACCTCCTTCTGGAATGTGCCTATGCTGAGGAAGTCTGGAGAGGAATGCAGTGGTGCTTGTCGAGGTTCGTCCCGAGCAGCGCCGTGACGTGGGACTCCGTGCTCTACGGCCTGTTCCCCGGGACTCACACCGAGACGAAAATTAACTGCGCCTGGAGGATCATCAACTCGGTGAAGGACGCTCCCTGGGCGGTCCGAAACCTGTTGATCTTCCAGCTGAAGGAGTTGACCCCGACCGAGTGTTGCAGACTGGCACATTCCAAGGTCCAAGACTACGTGTTGAGGGATGCGCTGAAGCTTGGGGCAGCTGCCGCCAAGGCGCGGTGGGGAAAGACCACCGTGTAAGATCGGCCTGCCTAAAGAAGAACAGGGGACCCATACGGACGTTTTTTTGGGCTCTGCTGATGCCTCAGCCAAATATATGTACAAGATTGAAAAATGCACAGGATTGTAAATGACAAGGATAAATTCGAATCTGTGTTTGTAAATGTGGACATATGTATGGCATGATCAAATGTACAGACCATCAAATCATTTTATGAAAAAAGTATATTTTTGAAATAAAAAAAAGGACGTATACTGCCTGCAGGATTTCCCTGGGGCAGGCTACTTCAGTGTGACCTTCAGAAGTGTGAAGCAGTGCGAACAGCTCCTGAAGGTCTTCAAGGAGAAGGAAGGGGAGCCGCTGTTTTCCATCTTGTCAGCGACCCCATTGTGTGTGCTTTTTGCACAGAGGAATCGGGTTGTTACAATCCATATATGCAACCCCTATGTTCCAGCAGCTGGTGTCCTGACCTTCCTGGGAAGGTCCGTCCAAGTTGAGGGAGAAGCCACTGATGTGATCGACCCCTTTGGGATCTGGACCAGTAAGCGGCAGGTCAGGGTACCTCTCAGGGCCGATGATAGTGGGAACATCCTCGACCCACCCTCGAGCTTCGCAATTGGAGGGAGCAGACACTACCTGACATATGCAGGGCAGCCGAATGTGTGCCGAACCTGCGGGAAGTCGGGACACGTGGCAGCGGATTGCATAGTGACCATCTGCAGGAACTGCAAACAGGAGGGTCACTTGACTAAGAACTGTCAGGAAGAAAAGAGCTGCAACCTGTGCGGAGAGGCGGGCCATATGTATAAGACCTGCCCAAGACGTGGGGGCCCCAATTACGCACAGATGGCTGGAGGTGGCAATGTGAGCCGTGGACCCACAAAGACCAGTAAGGTCCAACCAGACAGCAGGGAAACGGAGTCTGGTGACACCCAGAAAGAAGAACAGGCTGGAGTGGAGGAGGCGGCATCCAGCGGAGAGACACAGCAGTTGATCCTCGCTCTAGCCGGGCAGATGGATGAAATGGAGGAGGAGGAGGTAATCAAGCAGGCAGAGCAGTGGATACCTGTTAAAAACAGGAAGAGGAAATCTTGCCAAGTCCCCAAAGCCTCCCAGCTAAAGGGGAAAAGACAGCTGCACGAGGGAGGGACGGCCAGCTCTTCGGAGGGGGAAGATGGACGCAAAGAAGGCCATCACCACCAGAAGAAGAGACAGAGCGCCGTCGGTAAAAAGGAGGGCATTTCCTCCCAACCAGGAAACAACGGACCCCCCGAAGTCCACCCTCCACCCAGTGAGAACCAGGGGGTACCCACTGCCCCACAACTGCAGGCAACCGAGAGCTGTGATCCTCTGACAGTCCCATTGTCAGACACAGAACTGGACAGGGAGAGCCCTGCTTTGGCTCAATGACACCAGAGCGGGTAAATGACCCCAGTGAGGAGCTGGATAGCTACCTCAGACAAGCGAATTTCCAGCATTTCGTGCTGACCATGGGGATGTAGACAAGCTACCCCAGAGACAGGACAATCAAATGGACAATGGTAATCCCAAAAACTGGGGGTGAAAGAAGTTTCATTTGCTTTCATATAACAGGGCACGCACTCAGTAGGTGGGTTCCGCTGAAGCCACAGCCAAATACCAAGAGACTGGGTAGTTCATAAAGGTAACTGTTAATACGATAACTGTGGTTTCGATTAATTCAATTTGTTCTTTGTCATGATACGACATGCAATGTACATAACTATGAACAACATGGGAAAATTGTACAACTACCAGAGATTTATTTACATGAATAAAATATATTTTGAAATTTAAAAAAACGATGTCCAGCTCGGAAACAGACCCTTCGGTCCAACCTGCCCAGGCCGACCAGATATCCCAACCCAACCTAGTCCCACATGCCAGCACCCGGCACATACCCTTCCAAACCCTTCCTCTTCATATACCCATCCAAATGCCTCGAAAATGTTGCAATTGTACCAGCCTCCGCCACTTCCTCTGGCAGCTCATTCCACACACGTCCCACCCTCTGGATGAAAGCGTTGCCCCTTTGGTCGCTTTTATATCTTTTGCCTCTCACACTAAACCTATGCCCTCTAGTTCTGGACTCCCCAACTCCAGGGGAAAGACTTTGTCTATTTATCCTATCCGTGCCCCACATAATTCTGCAGTTCTTTCAGTTTCTAAAACTTCTCAAGAGTTTTGTTAGAAAACAAAAACGGCAAAAACAGAGGAACCATTATACTGAGGCCACGCTGCAGTAGTTGTGGCCTGTAATCTGGTGTTGTGTGATTTTTAACTTTATCCTGGATTAAACTTTCACTCACTGTGTGGTCACTTCTATCATCTCTCAGAGTTTGATCGAATCATTTTCTCATACTGGAAATATAAAAGCAGCTGGTGTCCACTCCTCCTATTTCTGACCTGCACCTAAAACAATAACATTACCGATTCGATATGAGAAATAACGTTGTTTGGATATTTGTGAACTGTCCACCCACATTTCACTTGATATTAGGCTGTAGTTCACAAAAAACAAAATGAGAGTAATGTTGAAATGAGTGAAATCCGGAAACATTTCTTTCGAAATAAGATGGAAAACCAAGGAATTCTGCCATGACTCGTGTTTCTTTGAACCGTGCTCGACTTGACTCCTTAATCCTCCTGGGGACATCCTCAACTTCAAAGTTGTGTCTGCACTCCAGAGGTCTGGCAGACTCAATGTGATGTGCAGACGGAGGTGTTTCATTCCCACTGAATCAATCGGCTCTTTTGGTTGTGGAGTGGTGTTAAAATGCACTGCTTGCGATGGCCGGGAATCGAACCCGGGTCAACTGCTTGGAAGGCAGCTATGCTCACCACAATACCACCATCGCTACAGGTGGAAGCGCTCTAGAAATCAGCTGATGTGCCATAATAGTTCTTGACTCGAAATTTCGTTGTTGTTTTGTTGGAAATTTTGCAGTGAAATATTAGAATTGAGAAGTCATCAAAGACCGAGTTTTACTGAGTGGATCGGTCTCCTGATGCCCCGCCTCACTTTTTAATACACACAAAGCAGCATTTCGGATTTCTCATCATCTGAAATCAATCAATAACAGAAATAGCACGAAAATCCCAGGGCAACCCTGGAACGATCACACAATTAAAACTTGTCAAGTTCTCAGAAAGGTTCACCGGACCGAAACGTGAACTCTGATTTCTCTTCATACAGCTTTACCACCGACTTCGGGTTTGGTTTCTGATTTACAGCGTAGACATAGTCATCGAGATAGAGATGTACAGCTCGGAAACAGACCCTTCGGTCCAACCTGCCCATGCCGACCAGATATCCCAACCCAATCTAGTCCCACCTGCCAGCACCCGGCCCATATCCTTCCAAACCCTTCCTATTCATATACCCATCCAAATGCCTCGAAAATGTTGCAATTGTACCAGCCTCCGCCACTTCCTCTGGCAGCTCATTCCACACACGTACCACCCTCTGGATGAAAGCGTTGACCCTTTGGTCGCTTTTATATCTTTCGCCTCTCACACTAAACCTATGCTCTCTAGTTCTGGACTCCCCGACCCCAGAGAAAAGACTTTGTCTATTTATCCTATCCATGCCCCACATAATTCTGCAGTTCTTTCAGTTTCTAAAACTTCTCAAGAGTTTTCTTAGAAAACAAAAACGGCAAAAACAGAGGAACCATTAGACTGAGGCCACGCTGCAGTAATTGTGGAGAGGAGGGAATTCCGGGTAACAGTTCGGGAAGCAGAACCCTCTCGAGGAATATGTATTAATTTGAAGTTCGATCCCGTTGATAGATTTGCAGGTTTCTCTTTTACTTTGTAGAAGAGGGGGAGGTGTCAGTCAGCAGTAAGGGGTTTTCACAGGAGGGCATGATTTGGAGATGCCAGTGTTGGACTGGGGTATAGAAAGTTAAAAATCACACAACACCAGGTTATAGACCAACAGGTTTAATTGGAAGCACTAGCTTTCGGAGCGCTGCTCCTTCATCAGGTGGTTGTCCGAAATCTAGAGCTTCCAATTAAATCTGTTGGACTATAACCTGGTGTTGTGTGATGTTTAACTTCACAGCAAGGGGGAGTCATGGGCAGCTGTTTAGTGAAGGTCGCTTCCACTGATGTGGGAAGGCAGTGCACGCAAAACCCTCCCTGCCCTAGATAGGTAACCTGAACCAAGATGGGCTTTCCAAGGTCAGGGGGTGCAGAGTGCTGAGGCCGCTGTCATCATTTAGTTCCCATGGGTCCCAAGTCCTTGGGATGCCGTGGCGCCTTAATGATGAATGGGATTGTGTGCAACCGAGACAGGGTCGTGGCAGAACAGTGTCGAGAGTGTGTTGCTGGAAAAGCACAGCAGGGAAATCGATGTTTCGGGCTCCAGCATCTGCAGACCTCCCTGTCTGCGAGCAGAACAGTGTTATCCGCTCAGGTTTAAGCAGAACGTCCGCAGCTACTCCCGGGGGTCCAACGAAACACAAAGCGCTATCCGGGAGGGCAAACGTAGGGGGTGGGGTCAGCAAGCACAGCGTAGGGTGATCCCGGTTCGTGAGGGGAAAAAGAAAACGTATTGCGGTGAAATTGACATAGGAAGTGAAATTGACAAAGGAGGTGAAATTGACATTGTCAGAGCAAACCTGCGCAGGAAGGAGGTAGAGCGTCATGGAGTGGCGGTGGGCAAGATGGAAAGGACGGGGTCAAGGGAGGGCACAGACGGCTGTGTAAGGGCATGAACAAGTGTTACCCTTCATGGTGTGGTGTGGGGATGAAGTTCGGGTCTGCAGGCAATGATAGTCTCCAGCTGAGAGTCGTGAGAACCCGGAATCAGTGTGTGTGTGTGGGGGGGGGGGACCGTGTGTGTGTGTGTATGTCTGTGTGTGTGTGTGTGTGTGTGTGTGTGTGTGTGTCTGCGTGTGTGGGTGCATGCGTGTGTGTGTGGCTGCATGTGTGTGTGTGTGGGTGCATGTGTGGGTGTGTGTGGCTGTGTGTGTGTGTGTCTGTGTGTGTGTGTATGCATGTAGGGATATGCGGGTGTGTGAGAGTGTGTGTAGGTGCATGTGTGTGAGTGTACTGGGGTATCAATTTGTGAGAATGTGCGTGAGTGGCTGTGAATGTGGAAGTGTTTGAGTGAGTTTATGAGAGAGAGCTTGTGTTTGAGAGAGGGTTTGCATGTGTGTGTGGGTCGGTAGGAGTGTGCTTTTGTGTGTGTGCGTGTACTTGTGTAGTGTCCGTGAAATAGTATACAGTGCAGTGTTGTCACGTGTCGTGTGACATGAACCAAAGTGCCCAGTTAAAGTCATCCCCATGGGTACCGAACTTGACTATCAGCCTCTGCTTGGCCACTTTGCATTGTTGGCTGTCCCATAGTCTGCCTTGGAGGATTGTCACCCAGGGGTCCGAGACCGAAAGGCACAGAGCGCTGAAGTGCTCTCCGACTGGGAGGCTAGAACCAGTCTGACTCAAGATTGGGACACAGACAGACTTTAACCTCACACCTTTAATGCATTGTCTGAGCTGAGATGGCATCTCTTGTTAGACAACCTGAAGTTATCTCGACAACGTAACTTTGAAAAGGTTCTGAGGTTCTTATATTAAAGAACGGAAACTAGTAAACCCATTATAAAAGATGAAAGGCTTAACCTAAATGTGTTTAATATATCATTTCTTCTGCATTAAACTGTAATCCTTTTGCTATAAATACTGCGTCTTATGGTCCTTCTTATCATCAGGTTGATCTACATCGGATACACTCCATCCATTCTTTATCCTTCAAAGAAAATCAGTCACCTTCATCAGACACTACCTTCCCTTAACAAATCCATGATGACTATATCGGATGATGACGTGGAGGAGCCTGTGGTGGACTGGGGAGGACAAAGTTCAAAATCACACAATGCCAGGTTATCGTCCAAGTAGCTTTCGGAGCACTCCTAAAACTAGTGCTTCCAAGTAAAGCTGTTGGACTGTAATCTGGTGTTGTGTGATTTTTAACTTTATCCTGGATTAAACTTTCACTCACTGTGTGGTCACTTCTATCATCTCTCAGAGTTTTATCGAATCATTTTCTCATACTGGAAATATAAAAGCAGCTGGTGTCCACTCCTCCTATTTCTGACCTGCACCTAAAACAATAACATTACCGATTCGATATGAGAAATAACGTTGTTTGGATATTTGTGAACTGTCCACCCACATTTCACTTGATATTAGGCTGTAGTTCACAAAAAACAAAATGAG
Source organism: Chiloscyllium punctatum (assembly GCF_047496795.1). Classification (NCBI taxonomy): domain Eukaryota; kingdom Metazoa; phylum Chordata; class Chondrichthyes; order Orectolobiformes; family Hemiscylliidae; genus Chiloscyllium; species Chiloscyllium punctatum. The sequence continues at coordinate 20,089,678 of NC_092753.1, forward strand.
AGTAATGTTGAAATGAGTGAAATCCGGAAACATTTCTTTCGAAATAAGATGGAAAACCAAGGAATTCTGCCATGACTCGTGTTTCTTTGAACCGTGCTCGACTTGACTCCTTAATCCTCCTGGGGACATCCTCAACTTCAAAGTTGTGTCTGCACTCCAGAGGTCTGGCAGACTCAATGTGATGTGCAGACGGAGGTGTTTCATTCCCACTGAATCGATCGGCTCTTTTGGTTGTGGAGTGGTGTTAAAATGCACTGCTTGCGATGGGCGGGAATCGAACCCAGGTCAACTGCTTGGAAGGCAGCTATGCTCACCACTATACCACCATCGGTACCGCCAGCAGCGCTCTAGAAATCAGCTGATGTGCCATAATAGTTCTTGACTCGAAATTTCGTTGTTGTTTAGTTGGAAATTTTGCAGTGAAATATTAGAATTGAGAAGTCATCAAAGACCGAGTTTTACTGAGTGGATCGGTCTCCTGATGCCCCGCCTCACTTTTTAATACACACAAAGCAGCATTTCGGATTTCTCATCATCTGAAATCAATCAATAACAGAAATAGCACGAAAATCCCAGGGCAACCCTGGAACGATCACACAATTAAAACTTGTCAAGTTCTCAGAAAGGTTCACCGGACCGAAACGTGAACTCTGATTTCTCTTCATACAGCTTTACCACCGACTTCGGGTTTGGTTTCTGATTTACAGCGAAGACATAGTCATCGAGATAGAGATGTACAGCTCGGAAACAGACCCTTCGGTCCAACCTGCCCATGCCGACCAGATATCCCAACCCAATCTAGTCCCACCTGCCAGCACCCGGCCCATATCCTTCCAAACCCTTCCTATTCATATACCCATCCAAATGCCTGGAAAATGTTGCAATTGTACCAGCCTCCGCCACTTCCTCTGGCAGCGCGTTCCACACACGTACCACCCTCTGGATGAAAGCGTTGACCCTTTGGTCGCTTTTATATCTTTCGCCTCTCACACTAAACCTATGCCCTCTAGTTCTGGACTCCCCGACCCCAGGGAAAAGACTTTGTCTATTTATCCTATCCATGCCCCACATAATTCTGCAGTTCTTTCAGTTTCTAAAACTTCTCAAGAGTTTTCTTAGAAAACAAAAACGGCAAAAACAGAGGAACCATTAGACTGAGGCCACGCTGCAGTAATTGTGGAGAGGAGGGAATTCCGGGTAACAGTTCGGGAAGCAGAACCCTCTCGAGGAATATGTATTAATTTGAAGTTCGATCCCGTTGATAGATTTGCAGGTTTCTCTTTTACTTTGTAGAAGAGGGGGAGGTGTCAGTCAGCAGTAAGGGGTTTTCACAGGAGGGCATGATTTGGAGATGCCAGTGTTGGACTGGGGTATAGAAAGTTAAAAATCACACAACACCAGGTTATAGACCAACAGGTTTAATTGGAAGCACTAGCTTTCGGAGCGCTGCTCCTTCATCAGGTGGTTGTCCGAAATCTAGAGCTTCCAATTAAATCTGTTGGACTATAACCTGGTGTTGTGTGATGTTTAACTTCACAGCAAGGGGTAGTCATGGGCAGCTGTTTAGTGAAGGTCGCTTCCACTGATGTGGGAAGGCAGTGCACGCAAAACCCTCCCTGCCCTAGATAGGTAACCTGAACCAAGATGGGCTTTCCAAGGTCAGGGGGTGCAGAGTGCTGAGGCCGCTGTCATCATTTAGTTCCCATGGGTCCCAAGTCCTTGGGATGCCGTGGCGCCTTAATGATGAATGGGATTGTGTGCAACCGAGACAGGGTCGTGGCAGAACAGTGTCGAGAGTGTGTTGCTGGAAACGCACAGCAGGGAAATCGATGTTTCGGGCTCCAGCATCTACAGACCTCCCTGTCTCCGAGCAGAACAGTGTTATCCGCTCAGGTTTAAGCAGAACGTCCGCAGTTACTCCTGCGGGTCCAACGAAACACAAAGCGCTATCCGGGAAGGCAAACGTAGGGGGTGGGGTCAGCAAGCACAGCGTAGGGTCATCCCGGTTCGTGAGGGGAAAAAGAAAACGTAGTGCGGTGAAATTGACATAGGAAGTGAAATTGACAAAGGACGTGAAATTGACATTGTCAGAGCAAACCTGCGCAGGAAGGAGGTAGAGGGGCATGGAGGGGCGGTGGGCAAGATGGAAAGGACGGGGTCAAGGGAGGGCACAGACGGCTGTGTAAGGGCATGAACAAGTGTTACCCTTCATGGTGTCGTGGGGGGATGAAGGTCGGGTCTGCAGGCAATGATAATCTCCAGCTGAGAGTCGTGAGAACCCGGAATCAGTGTGTGTGAGGGGGTGCGGGGGGGACTGTGTGTGTGTGTGTGTGTATATGTGTGTGTGTGTGTGTGTGTGTGTGTCTGCGTGTGTGGGTGCATGCGTGTGTGTGTGGCTGCATGTGTGTGTGTGTGGGTGCATGTGTGGGTGTGTGTGGCTGTGAGTGTGTGTCTGTGTGTGTGTGTATGCATGTAGGGATATGCGGGTGTGTGAGAGTGTGTGTAGGTGCATGTGTGTGAGTGTACTGGGATATCAATTTGTGAGAATGTGCGTGAGTGGCTGTGAATGTGGAAGTGTTTGAGTGAGTTTATGAGAGAGAGCTTGTGTTTGAGAGAGGGTATGCATGTGTGTGTGGGTCGGTAGGAGTGTGCTTTTGTGTGTGTGCGTGTACTTGTGTAGTGTCCGTGAAATAGTATACAGTGCAGTGTTGTCACGTGTCGTGTGACATGAACCAAAGTGCCCAGTTAAAGTCATCCCCATGGGTACCGAACTTGACTATCAGCCTCTGCTTGGCCACTTTGCATTGTTGGCTGTCCCATAGTCTGCCTTGGAGGATTGTCACCCAGGGGTCCGAGACCGAAAGGCACAGAGCGCTGAAGTGCTCTCCGACTGGGAGGCTAGAACCAGTCTGACTCAAGATTGGGACACAGACAGACTTTAACCTCACACCTTTAATGCATTGTCTGAGCTGAGATGGCATCTCTTGTTTGACAACCTGAAGTTATCTCGACAACGTAACTTTGAAAAGGTTCTGAGGTTCTTATATTAAAGAACGGAAACTAGTAAACCCATTATAAAAGATGAAAGGCTTAACCTAAATGTGTTTAATATATCATTTCAGCTGCATTAAACTGTAATCCTTTTGCTATAAATACTGCGTCTTATGGTCCTTCTTATCATCAGGTTGATCTACATCGGATACACTCCATCCATTCTTTATCCTTCAAAGAAAATCAGTCACCTTCATCAGACACTACCTTCCCTTAACAAATCCATGATGACTATATCGGATGATGACGTGGAGGAGCCTGTGGTGGACTGGGGAGGACAAAGTTCAAAATCACACAATGCCAGGTTATCGTCCAAGTAGCTTTCGGAGCACTCCTAAAACTTGTGCTTCCAAGTAAAGCTGTTGGACTGTAATCTGGTGTTGTGTGATTTTTAACTTTATCCTGGATTAAACTTTCACTCACTGTGTGGTCACTTCTATCATCTCTCAGAGTTTGATCGAATCATTTTCTCATACTGGAAATATAAAAGCAGCTGGTGTCCACTCCTCCTATTTCTGACCTGCACCTAAAACAATAACATTACCGATTCGATTTGAGAAATAACGTTGTTTGGATATTTGTGAACTGTCCACCCACATTTCACTTGATATTAGGCTGTAGTTCACAAAAAAGAAAATGAGAGTAATGTTGAAATGAGTGAAATCCGGAAACATTACTTTCGAAATAAGATGGAAAACCAAGGAATTCTGCCATGACTCGTGTTTCTTTGAACCTTGCTCGACTTGACTCCTTAATCCTCCTGGGGACATCCTCAACTTCAAAGTTGTGTCTGCACTCCAGAGGTCTGGCAGACTCAATGTGATGTGCAGACGGAGGTGTTTCATTCCCACTGAATCGATCGGCTCTTTTGGTTGTGGAGTGGTGTTAAAACGCACTGCTTGCGATGGCAATCGAACCCGGGTCAACTGCTTGGAAGGCAGCTATGCTCACCACTATACCACCATCGCTACAGGCTGAAGCGCTCTAGAAATCAGCTGATGTGCCATAATAGTTCTTGACTCGAAATTTCGTTGTTGTTTTGTTGGAAATTTTGCAGTGAAATATTAGAATTGAGAAGTCATCACAGACCGAGTTTTACTGAGTGGATCGGTCTCCTGATGCCCCGCCTCACTTTTTAATACACACAAAGCAGCATTTCGGATTTCTCATCATCTGAAATCAATCAATAACAGAAATAGCACGAAAATCCCAGGGCAACCCTGGAACGATCACACAATTAAAACTTGTCAAGTTCTCAGAAAGGTTCACCGGACCGAAACGTGAACTCTGATTTCTCTTCATAAAGCTTTACCACCGACTTCGGGTTTGGTTTCTGATTTACAGCGTAGACATAGTCATCGAGATAGAGATGTACAGCTCGGAAACAGACCCTTCGGTCCAACCTGCCCATGCCGACCAGATATCCCAACCCAATCTAGTCCCACCTGCCAGCACCCGGCCCATATCCTTCCAAACCCTTCCTATTCATATACTCTTCCAAATGCCTCGAAAATGTTGCAATTGTACCAGCCTCCGCCACTTCCTCTGGCAGCTCATTCCACACACGTACCACCCTCTGGATGAAAGCGTTGACCCTTTGGTCGCTTTTATATCTTTCGCCTCTCACACGAAACCTATGCTCTCTAGTTCTGGACTCCCCGACCCCAGGGAAAAGACTTTGTCTATTTATCCTATCCATGCCCCACATAATTCTGCAGTTCTTTCAGTTTCTAAAACTTCTCAAGAGTTTTCTTAGAAAACAAAAACGGCAAAAACAGAGGAACCATTAGACTGAGGCCACGCTGCAGTAATTGTGGAGAGGAGGGAATTCCGGGTAACAGTTCGGGAAGCAGAACCCTCTCGAGGAATATGTATTAATTTGAAGTTCGATCCCGTTGATAGATTTGCAGGTTTCTCTTTTACTTTGTAGAAGAGGGGGAGGTGTCAGTCAGCAGTAAGGGGTTTTCACAGGAGGGCATGATTTGGAGATGCCAGTGTTGGACTGGGGTATAGAAAGTTAAAAATCACACAACACCAGGTTATAGACCAACAGGTTTAATTGGAAGCACTAGCTTTCGGAGCGCTGCTCCTTCATCAGGTGGTTGTCCGAAATCTAGAGCTTCCAATTAAATCTGTTGGACTATAACCTGGTGTTGTGTGATGTTTAACTTCACAGCAAGGGGTAGTCATGGGCAGCTGTTTAGTGAAGGTCGCTTCCACTGATGTGGGAAGGCAGTGCACGCAAAACCCTCCCTGCCCTAGATAGGTAACCTGAACCAAGATGGGCTTTCCAAGGTCAGGGGGTGCAGAGTGCTGAGGCCGCTGTCATCATTTAGTTCCCATGGGTCCCAAGTCCTTGGGATGCCGTGGCGCCTTAATGATGAATGGGATTGTGTGCAACCGAGACAGGGTCGTGGCAGAACAGTGTCGAGAGTGTGTTGCTGGAAACGCACAGCAGGGAAATCGATGTTTCGGGCTCCAGCATCTGCAGACCTCCCTGTCTCCGAGCAGAACAGTGTTATCCGCTCAGGTTTAAGCAGAACGTCCGCAGCTACTCCTGCGGGTCCAACAAAACACAAAGCGCTATCCGGGAGGGCAAACGTAGGGGGTGGCGTCAGCAAGCACAGCGTAGGGTGATCCCGGTTCGTGAGGGGAAAAAGAAAACGTATTGTGGTGAAATTGACATAGGAAGTGAAATTGACAAAGGAGATGAAATTGACATTGTCAGAGCAACCCTGCGCAGGAAGGAGGTAGAGCGCCATGGAGTGGCGGTGGGCAAGATGGAAAGGACGGTGTCAAGGGAGGGCACAGACGGCTGTGTAAGGGCATGAACAAATGTTACCCTTCATGGTGTCGTGGGGGGATGAAGGTCGGGTCTGCAGGCAATGATAGTCTCCAGCTGAGAGTCGTGAGAACCCGGAATCAGTGTGTGTGTGTGTGGGGGGGGGGGGGGACCGTGTGTGTGTGTGTATGTCTGTGTGTGTGTGTGTGTGTGTGTGTGTGTGTGTGTGTGTGTGTCTGCGTGTGTGGGTGCATGCCTGTGTGTGTGGCTGCATGTGTGTGTGTGTGGGTGCATGTGTGGGTGTGTGTGTCTGTGTGTGTGTGTGTCTGTGTGTGTGTGTATGCATGTAGGGATATGCGGGTGTGTGAGAGTGTGTGTAGGTGCATGTGTGTGAGTGTACTGGGGTATCAATTTGTGAGAATGTGCGTGAGTGGCTGTGAATGTGGAAGTGTTTGAGTGAGTTTATGAGAGAGAGCTTGTGTTTGAGAGAGGGTATGCATGTGTGTGTGGGTCGGTCGGAGTGTGCTCTTGTGTGTGTGCGTGTACTTGTGTAGTGTCCGTGAAATCGTATACAGTGCAGTGTTGTCACGTGTCGTGTGACATGAACCAAAGTGCCCAGTTAAAGTCATCCCCATGGGTACCGAACTTGACTATCAGCCTCTGCTTGGCCACTTTGCATTGTTGGCTGTCCCATAGTCTGCCTTGGAGGATTGTCACCCAGGGGTCCGAGACCGAAAGGCACAGAGCGCTGAAGTGCTCTCCGACTGGGAGGCTAGAACCAGTCTGACTCAAGATTGGGACACAGACAGACTTTAACCTCACACCTTTAATGCATTGTCTGAGCTGAGATGGCATCTCTTGTTAGACAACCTGAAGTTATCTCGACAACGTAACTTTGAAAAGGTTCTGAGGTTCTTATATTAAAGAACGGAAACTAGTAAACCCATTATAAAAGATGAAAGGCTTAACCTAAATGTGTTTAATATATCATTTCAGCTGCATTAAACTGTAATCCTTTTGCTATAAATACTGCGTCTTATGGTCCTTCTTATCATCAGGTTGATCTACATCGGATACACTCCATCCATTCTTTATCCTTCAAAGAAAATCAGTCACCTTCATCAGACACTACCTTCCCTTAACAAATCCATGATGACTATATCGGATGATGACGTGGAGGAGCCTGTGGTGGACTGGGGAGGACAAAGTTCAAAATCACACAATACCAGGTTATCGTCCAAGTAGCTTTCGGAGCACTCCTAAAACTAGTGCTTCCAAGTAAAGCTGTTGGACTGTAATCTGGTGTTGTGTGATTTTTAACTTTATCCTGGATTAAACTTTCACTCACTGTGTGGTCACTTCTATCATCTCTCAGAGTTTTATCGAATCATTTTCTCATACTGGAAATATAAAAGCAGCTGGTGTCCACTCCTCCTATTTCTGACCTGCACCTAAAACAATAACATTACCGATTCGATATGAGAAATAACGTTGTTTGGATATTTGTGAACTGTCCACCCACATTTCACTTGATATTAGGCTGTAGTTCACAAAAAACAAAATGAGAGTAATGTTGAAATGAGTGAAATCCGGAAACATTTCTTTCGAAATAAGATGGAAAACCAAGGAATTCTGCCATGACTCGTGTTTCTTTGAACCGTGCTCGACTTGACTCCTTAATCCTCCTGGGGACATCCTCAACTTCAAAGTTGTGTCTGCACTCCAGAGGTCTGGCAGACTCAATGTGATGTGCAGACGGAGGTGTTTCATTCCCACTGAATCGATCGGCTCTTTTGGTTGTGGAGTGGTGTTGAAATGCACTGCTTGCGATGGCCGGGAATCGAACCCGGGTCAACTGCTTGGAAAGCAGCTATGCTCACCACTATACCACCATCGCTACTTTCGGAAGTGCTCTAGAAATCAGCTGATGTGCCATAATAGTTCTTGACTCGAAATTTCGTTGTTGTTTTGCTGGAAATTTTGCAGTGAAATATTAGAATTGAGAAGTCATCAAAGACCGAGTTTTACTGAGTGGATCGGTCTCCTGATGCCCCGCCTCACTTTTTAATACACACAAAGCAGCATTTCGGATTTCTCATCATCTGAAATCAATCAATAACAGAAATAGCACGAAAATCCCAGGGCAACCCTGGAACGATCACACAATTAAAACTTGTCAAGTTCTCAGAAAGGTTCACCGGACCGAAACGTGAACTCTGATTTCTCTTCATACAGCTGTACCACCGACTTCGGGTTTGGTTTCTGATTTACAGCGTCGACATAGTCATCGAGATAGAGATGTACAGCTCGGAAACAGACCCTTCGGTCCAACCTGCCCATGCCGACCAGATATCCCAACCCAATCTAGTCCCACCTGCCAGCACCCGGCCCATATCCTTCCAAACCCTTCCTATTCATATACCCATCCAAATGCCTGGAAAATGTTGCAATTGTACCAGCCTCCGCCACTTCCTCTGGCAGCTCATTCCACACACGTACCACCCTCTGGATGAAAGCGTTGACCCTTTGGTCGCTTTTATATCTTTCGCCTCTCACACTAAACCTATGCCCTCTAGTTCTGGACTCCCCGACCCCAGGGAAAAGACTTTGTCTATTTATCCTATCCATGCCCCATATAATTCTGCAGTTCTTTCAGTTTCTAAAACTTCTCAAGAGTTTTCTTAGAAAACAAAAACGGCAAAAACAGAGGAACCATTAGACTGAGGCCACGCTGCAGTAATTGTGGAGAGGAGGGAATTCCGGGTAACAGTTCGGGAAGCAGAACCCTCTCGAGGAATATGTATTAATTTGAAGTTCGATCCCGTTGATAGATTTGCAGGTTTCTCTTTTACTTTGTAGAAGAGGGGGAGGTGTCAGTCAGCAGTAAGGGGTTTTCACAGGAGGGCATGATTTGGAGATGCCAGTGTTGGACTGGGGTATAGAAAGTTAAAAATCACACAACACCAGGTTATAGACCAACAGGTTTAATTGAAAGCACTAGCTTTCGGAGCGCTGCTCCTTCATCAGGTGGTTGTCCGAAATCTAGAGCTTCCAATTAAATCTGTTGGACTATAACCTGGTGTTGTGTGATGTTTAACTTCACAGCAAGGGGTAGTCATGGGCAGCTGTTTAGTGAAGGTCGCTTCCACTGATGTGGGAAGGCAGTGCACGCAAAACCCTCCCTGCCCTAGATAGGTAACCTGAACCAAGATGGGCTTTCCAAGGTCAGGGGGTGCAGAGTGCTGAGGCCGCTGTCATCATTTAGTTCCCATGGGTCCCAAGTCCTTGGGATGCCGTTGCGCCTTAATGATGAATGGGATTGTGTGCAACGGAGACAGGGTCGTGGCAGAACAGTGTCGAGAGTGTGTTGCTGGAAACGCACAGCAGGGAAATCGATGTTTCGGGCTCCAGCATCTACAGACCTCCCTGTCTCCGAGCAGAACAGTGTTATCCGCTCAGGTTTAAGCAGAACGTCCGCAGCTACTCCTGCGGGTCCAACGAAACACAAAGCGCTATCCGGGAAGGCAAACGTAGAGGGTGGGGTCAGCAAGCACAGCGTAGGGTCATCCCGGTTCGTGAGGGGAAAAAGAAAACGTATTGCGGTGAAATTGACATAGGAAGTGAAATTGACAAAGGACGTGAAATTGACATTGTCAGAGCAACCCTGCGCAGGAAGGAGGTAGAGGGGCATGGAGGGGCGGTGGGCAAGATGGAAAGGACGGGGTCAAGGGAGGGCACAGACGGCTGTGTAAGGGCATGAACAAGTGTTACCCTTCATGGTGTCGTGGGGGGATGAAGGTCGGGTCTGCAGGCAATGATAGTCTCCAGCTGAGAGTCGTGTGAACCCGGAATCAGTGTGTGTGGGGGGGGCGGGGGGGACTGTGTGTGTGTGTGTGTGTATATGTGTGTGTGTGTGTGTGTGTGTGTCTGCGTGTGTGGGTGCATGCGTGTGTGTGTGGCTGCATGTGTGTGTGTGTGGGTGCATGTGTGGGTGTGTGTGGCTGTGTGTGTGTGTGTCTGTGTGTGTGTGTATGCATGTAGGGATATGCGGGTGTGTGAGAGTGTGTGTAGGTGCATGTGTGTGAGTGTACTGGGGTATCAATTTGTGAGAATGTGCGTGAGTGGCTGTGAATGTGGAAGTGTTTGAGTGAGTTTATGAGAGAGAGCTTGTGTTTGAGAGAGGGTATGCATGTGTGTGTGGGTCGGTAGGAGTGTGCTTTTGTGTGTGTGCGTGTACTTGTGTAGTGTCCGTGAAATAGTATACAGTGCAGTGTTGTCACGTGTCGTGTGACATGAACCAAAGTGCCCAGTTAAAGTCATCCCCATGGGTACCGAACTTGACTATCAGCCTCTGCTTGGCCACTTTGCATTGTTGGCTGTCCCATAGTCTGCCTTGCAGGATTGTCACCCAGGGGTCCGAGACCGAAAGGCACACAGCGCTGAAGTGCTCTCCGACTGGGAGGCTAGAACCAGTCTGACTCAAGATTGGGACACAGACAGACTTTAACCTCACACCTTTAATGCATTGTCTGAGCTGAGATGGCATCTCTTGTTAGACAACCTGAAGTTATCTCGACAACGTAACTTTGAAAAGGTTCTGAGGTTCTTATATTAAAGAACGGAAACTAGTAAACCCATTATAAAAGATGAAAGTCTTAACCTAAATGTGTTTAATATATCATTTCAGCTGCATTAAACTGTAATCCTTTTGCTATAAATACTGCGTCTTATGGTCCTTCTTATCATCAGGTTGATCTACATCGGATACACTCCATCCATTCTTTATCCTTCAAAGAAAATCAGTCACCTTCATCAGACACTACCTTCCCTTAACAAATCCATGATGACTATATCGGATGATGACGTGGGGGAGCCTGTGGTGGACTGGGGAGGACAAAGTTCAAAATCACACAATACCAGGTTATCGTCCAAGTAGCTTTCGGAGCACTCCTAAAACTAGTGCTTCCAAGTAAAGCTGTTGGACTGTAATCTGGTGTTGTGTGATTTTTAACTTTATCCTGGATTAAACTTTCACTCACTGTGTGGTCACTTCTATCATCTCTCAGAGTTTTATCGAATCATTTTCTCATACTGGAAATATAAAAGCAGCTGGTGTCCACTCCTCCTATTTCTGACCTGCACCTAAAACAATAACATTACCGATTCGATATGAGAAATAACGTTGTTTGGATATTTGTGAACTGTCCACCCACATTTCACTTGATATTAGGCTGTAGTTCACAAAAAACAAAATGAGAGTAATGTTGAAATGAGTGAAATCCGGAAACATTTCTTTCGAAATAAGATGGAAAACCAAGGAATTCTGCCATGACTCGTGTTTCTTTGAACCGTGCTCGACTTGACTCCTTCATCCTCCTGGGGACATCCTCAACTTCAAACTTGTGTCTGCACTCCAGAGGTCTGGCAGACTCAATGTGATGTGCAGACGGAGGTGTTTCATTCCCACTGAATGGATCGGCTCTTTTGGTTGTGGAGTGGTGTTCAAATGCACTGCTTGCGATGGCCGGGAATCGAACCCGGGTCAACTGCTTGGAAGGCAGCTATGCTCACCACTATACCACCATCGCTACAGGCGGAAGCGCTCTAGAAATCAGCTGATGTGCCATAATAGTTCTTGACTCGAAATTTCGTTGTTGTTTTGTTGGAAATTTTGCAGTGAAATATTAGAATTGAGAAGTCATCAAAGACCGAGTTTTACTGAGTGGATCGGTCTCCTGATGCCCCGCCTCACTTTTTAATACACACAAAGCAGCATTTCGGATTTCTCATCATCTGAAATCAATCAATAACAGAAATAGCACGAAAATCCCAGGGCAACCCTGGAACGATCACACAATTAAAACTTGTCAAGTTCTCAGAAAGGTTCACCGGACCGAAACGTGAACTCTGATTTCTCTTCATACAGCTTTACCACCGACTTCGGGTTTGGTTTCTGATTTACAGCGTAGACATAGTCATCGAGATAGAGATGTACAGCTCGGAAACAGACCCTTCGGTCCAACCTGCCCATGCCGACCAGATATCCCAACCCAATCTAGTCCCACCTGCCAGCACCCGGCCCATATCCTTCCAAACCCTTCCTATTCATATACCCATCCAAATGCCTGGAAAATGTTGCAATTGTACCAGCCTCCGCCACTTCCTCTGGCAGCTCATTCCACACACGCACCACCCTCTGGATGAAAGCGTTGACCCTTTGGTCGCTTTTATATCTTTCGCCTCTCACACTAAACCTATGCCCTCTAGTTCTGGACTCCCCAACCCCAGGGAAAAGACTTTGTCTATTTATCCTATCCATGCCCCACATAATTCTGCAGTTCTTTCAGTTTCTAAAACTTCTCAAGAGTTTTCTTAGAAAACAAAAACGGCAAAAACAGAGGAACCATTAGACTGAGGCCACGCTGCAGTAATTGTGGAGAGGAGGGAATTCCGGGTAACAGTTCGGGAAGCAGAACCTTCTCGAGGAATATGTATTAATTTGAAGTTCGATCCCGTTGATAGATTTGCAGGTTTCTCTTTTACTTTGTAGAAGAGGGGGAGGTGTCAGTCAGCAGTAAGGGGTTTTCACAGGAGGGCATGATTTGGAGATGCCAGTGTTGGTCTGGGGTATAGAAAGTTAAAAATCACACAACACCAGGTTATAGACCAACAGGTTTAATTGGAAGCACTAGCTTTCGGAGCGCTGCTCCTTCATCAGGTGGTTGTCCGAAATCTAGAGCTTCCAATTAAATCTGTTGGACGATAACCTGGTGTTGTGTGATGTTTAACTTCACAGCAAGGGGAAGTCATGGGCAGCTGTTTAGTGAAGGTCGCTTCCACTGATGTGGGAAGGCAGTGCACGCAAAACCCTCCCTGCCCTAGATAGGTAACCTGAACCAAGATGGGCTTTCCAAGGTCAGGGGGTGCAGAGTGCTGAGGCCGCTGTCATCATTTAGTTCCCATGGGTCCCAAGTCCTTGGGATGCCGTGGCGCCTTAATGATGAATGGGATTGTGTGCAACCGAGACAGGGTCGTGGCAGAACAGTGTCGAGAGTGTGTTGCTGGAAACGCACAGCAGGGAAATCGATGTTTCGGGCTCCAGCATCTACAGACCTCCCTGTCTCCGAGCAGAACAGTGTTATCCGCTCAGGTTTAAGCAGAACGTCCGCAGCTACTCCTGCGGGTCCAACGAAACACAAAGCGCTATCCGGGAAGGCAAACGTAGGGGGTGGGGTCAGCAAGCACAGCGTAGGGTGATCCCGGTTCGTGAGGGGAAAAAGAAAACGTAGTGCGGTGAAATTGACATAGGAAGTGAAATTGACAAAGGAGGTGAAATTGACATTGTCAGAGCAAACCTGCGCAGGAAGGAGGTAGAGCGTCATGGAGGGGCGGTGGGCAAGATGGAAAGGACGGGGTCAAGGGAGGGCACAGACGGCTGTGTAAGGGCATGAACAAGTGTTACCCTTCATGGTGTCGTGGGGGGATGAAGGTCGGGTCTGCAGGCAATGATAGTCTCCAGCTGAGAGTCGTGAGAACCCGGAATCAGTGTGTGTGGGGGGGGGGGGCGGGGGGGACTGTGTGTGTGTGTGTGTGTGTGTATATGTGTGTGTGTGTGTGTGTGTGTCTGTGTGTGTGTGTGTGTCTGCGTGTGTGGGTGCATGCGTGTGTGTGTGGCTGCATGTGTGTGTGTGGGTGCATGTGTGGGTGTGTGTCCTATGTGTGTTTGTGTGTCTGCGTGTGTGGGTGCATGCATGTGTGTGTGTGTGGGTGCATGTGTGGGTGTGTGTGGCTGTGTGTGTGTGTGTCTGTGTGTGTGTGTATGCATGTAGGGATATGCGGGTGTGTGAGAGTGTGTGTAGGTGCATGTGTGTGAGTGTACTGGGGTATCAATTTGTGAGAATGTGCGTGAGTTGCTGTCAATGTGGAAGTGTTTGAGTGAGTTTATGAGAGAGAGCTTGTGTTTGAGAGAGGGTATGCATGTGTGTGTGGGTCGGTAGGAGTGTGCTTTTGTGTGTGTGCGTGTACTTGTGAGTGTCCGTGAAATAGTATACAGTGCAGTGTTGTCACGTGTCGTGTGACATGAACCAAAGTGCCCAGTTAAAGTCATCCGCATGGGTACCGAACTTGACTATCAGCCTCTGCTTGGCCACTTTGCATTGTTGGCTGTCCCATAGTCTGCCTTGGAGGATTGTCACCCAGGGGTCCGTGACCGAAAGGCACAGAGCGCTGAAGTGCTCTCCGACTGGGAGTCTAGAACCAGTCTGACTCAAGATTGGGACACAGACAGACTTTAACCTCACACCTTTAATGCATTGTCTGAGCTGAGATGGCATCTCTTGTTAGACAACCTGAAGTTATCTCGATAACGTAACTTTGAAAAGGTTCTGAGGTTCTTATATTAAAGAACGGAAACTAGTAAACCCATTATAAAAGATGAAAGGCTTAACCTAAATGTGTTTACTATATCATTTCAGCTGCATTAAACTGTAATCCTTTTGCTATAAATACTGCGTCTTATGGTCCTTCTTATCATCAGGTTGATCTACATCGGATACACTCCATCCATTCTTTATCCTTCAAAGAAAATCAGTCACCTTCATCAGACACTACCTTCCCTTAACAAATCCATGATGACTATATCGGATGATGACGTGGAGGAGCCTGTGGTGGACTGGGGAGGACAAAGTTCAAAATCACACAATACCAGGTTATCGTCCAAGTAGCTTTCGGAGCACTCCTAAAACTAGTGCTTCCAAGTAAAGCTGTTGGACTGTAATCTGGTGTTGTGTGATTTTTAACTTTATCCTGGATTAAACTTTCACTCACTCTGTGGTCACTTCTATCATCTCTCAGAGTTTTATCGAATCATTTTCTCATACTGGAAATATTAAAGCAGCTGGTGTCCACTCCTCCTATTTCTGACCTGCACCTAAAACAATAACATTACCGATTCGATATGAGAAATAACGTTGTTTGGATATTTGTGAACTGTCCACTCACATTTCACTTGATATTAGGCTGTAGTTCACAAAAAACAAAATGAGAGTAATGTTGAAATGAGTGAAATCCGGAAACATTTCTTTCGAAATAAGATGGAAAACCAAGGAATTCTGCCATGACTCTACTTTCTTTGAACCGTGATCGACTTGACTCCTTCATCCTCCTGGGGACATCCTCAACTTCAAAGTTGTGTCTGCACTCCAGAGGTCTGGCAGACTCAATGTGATGTGCAGACGGAGGTGTTTCATTCCCACTGAATCGATCGGTTCTTTTGGTTGCGGAGTGGTGTTAGAATGCACTGCTTGCGATGGCCGGGAATCGAACGCGGGTCAATTGCTTGGAAGGCAGCTATGCTCACCACTATACCACCATCGCTACAGCCCAAAGCGCTATAGAAATCAGCTGATGTGCCATAATAGTTCTTGACTCGAAATTTAGTTGTTGTTTTGTTGGAAATTTTGCAGTGAAATATTAGAATTGAGAAGTCATCAAAGACCGAGTTTTACTGAGTGGATCGGTCTCCTGATGCCCCGCCTCACTTTTTAATACACACAAAGCAGCATTTCGGATTTCTCATCATCTGAAATCAATCAATAACAGAAATAGCACGAAAATCCCAGGGCAACCCTGGAACGATCACACAATTAAAACTTGTCAAGTTCTCAGAAAGGTTCACCGGACCGAAACGTGAACTCTGATTTCTCTTCATACAGCTTTACCACCGACTTCGGGTTTGGTTTCTGATTTACAGCGTAGACATAGTCATCGAGATAGAGATGTACCGCGCGGAAACAGACCCTTCGGTCCAACCTGCCCATGCCGACCAGATATCCCAACCCAATCTAGTCCCACCTGCCAGCACCCGGCCCATATCCTTCCAAACCCTTCCTATTCATATACCCATCCAAATGCATGGAAAATGTTGCAATTGTACCTGCCTCCGCCACTTCCTCTGGCAGCTCATTCCACACACGTACCACCCTCTGGATGAAAGCGTTGACCCTTTGGTCGATTATATATCTTTCGCCTCTCACACTAACCTATGCCCTCTAGTTCTAGACTGCGCGACCCCAGGGAAAAGACTTTGTCTATTTATCCTATCCATGCCCCACATAATTCTGCAGTTCTTTCAGTTTCTAAAACTTCTCAAGAGTTTTCTTAGAAAACAAAAACGGCAAAAACAGAGGAACCATTAGACTGAGGCCACGCTGCAGTAATTGTGGAGAGGAGGGAATTCCGGCTAACAGTTCGGGAAGCAGAACCCTCTCGAGGAATATGTATTAATATGAAGTTCGATCCCGTTGATAGATTTGCAGGTTTCTCTTTTACTTTGTAGAAGAGGGGGAGGTGTCAGTCAGCAGTAAGGGGTTTTCACAGGAGGGCATGATTTGGAGATGCCAGTGTTTCACTGGGGTATAGAAAGTTAAAAATCACACAACACCAGGTTATAGACCAACAGGTTTAATTGGAAGCCCGAGCTTTCGGAGCGCTGCTCCTTCATCAGGTGGTTGTCCGAAATCTAGAGCTTCCAATTAAATATGTTGGACTACAACCTGGTGTTGTGTGATGTTTAACTTCACAGCAAGGGGTAGTCATGGGCAGCTGTTTAGTGAAGGTCGCTTCCACTGATGTGGGAAGGCAGTGCACGCAAAACCCTCCCTGCCCTAGATAGGTAACCTGAACCAAGATGGGCTTTCCAAGGTCAGGGGGTGCAGAGTGCTGAGGCCGCTGTCATCATTTAGTTCCCATGGGTCCCAAGTCCTTGGGATGCCGTGGCGCCTTAATGATGAATGGGATTGTGTGCAACCGAGACAGGGTCGTGGCAGAACAGTGTCGAGAGTGTGTTGCTGGAAACGCACAGCAGGGAAATCGATGTTTCGGGCTCCAGCATCTGCAGACCTCCCTGTCTCCGAGCAGAACAGTGTTATCCGCTCAGGTTTAAGCAGAACGTCCGCAGCTACTCCTGCGGGTCCAACGAAACACAAAGCGCTATCCGGGAAGGCAAACGTAGGGGGTGGGGTCAGCAAACACAGCGTAGAGTGATCCCGGTTCGTGAGGGGAAAAAGAAAACGTAGTGCGGTGAAATTGACACAGGAAGTGAAATTGACAAAGGACGTGAAATTGACATTGTCAGAGCAACCCTGCGCAGGAAGGAGGTAGAGCGTCATGGAGGGGCGGTGGGCAAGATGGAAAGGACGGGGTCAAGGGAGGGCACACACGGCTGTGTAAGGGCATGAACAAGTGTTACCCTTCATGGTGTCGTGGGGGGATGAAGGTCGGGTCTGCAGGCAATGATAGTCTCCAGCTGAGAGTCGTGAGAACCCGGAATCAGTGTGTGTGTGGGGGGGGGGGGGAACTGTGTGTGTGTGTGTGTGTGTGTGTGTGTGTGTGTGTGCATGCGTGTGTGTGTGGCTGCGTGTGTGTGTGTGTGTCTGCGTGTGTGGGTGCATGCATGTGTGTGTGTGTCGGTGCATGTGTGGGTGTGTGTGGCTGTGTGTGTGTGTCTGTGTGTGTGCGTGCATGTAGGGATATGCGGGTCTGTGAGAGTGTGTGTAGGTGCATGTGTGTGAGTGTACTGGGGTATCAGTTTGTGAGAAGGTGCGTGAGTGGCTGTGAATGTGGAAGTGTTTGAGTGAGTTTATGAGAGAGAGCTTGTGTTTGAGAGAGGGTATGCATGTGTGTATGGGTCGGTAGGAGTGTGCATTTGTGTGTGTGCGTGTACTTGTGGGTGTCGGTGAAATAGTATACAGTGCAGTGTTGTAACGTTTCGTGTGACATGAACCAAAGTGCCCAGTTAAAGTCATCCCCATGGGTACCGAACTTGACTATCAACCTCTGCTTGGCCACTTTGCATTGTTTGCTGTCCCATAGTCTGCCTTGGAGGATTGTCTCCCAGGGGTCCGAGACCGAAAGACACAGAGCGCTGAAGTGCTCTCCGACTGGGAGGCTAGAACCAGTCTGACTCAAGATTGGGACACAGACAGACTTTAACCTCACACCTTTAATGCATTGTCTGAGCTGAGATAGCATCTCTTGTTAGACAACCTGAAGTTATCTCGACAACGTAACTTTGAAAAGGTTCTGAGGTTCTTATATTAAAGAACGGAAACTAGTAAACCCATTATAAAAGATGAAAGGCTTAACCTAAATGTGTTTAATATATCATTTCAGCTGCATGAAACTGTAATCCTTTTGCTATAAATACTGCGTCTTATGGTCCTTCTTATCATCAGGTTGATCTACATCGGATACACTCCATCCATTCTTTATCCATCAAAGAAAATCAGTCACCTTCATCAGACACGACCTTCCCTTAACAAATCCATGATGACTATATCGGATGATGACGTGGAGGAGCCTGTGGTGGACTGGGGAGGACAAAGTTCAAAATCACACAATACCAGGTTAACGTCCAAGTAGCTTTCGGAGCACTCCTAAAACTAGTGCTTGCAAATAAATCTGTTGGACTGTAATCTGGTGTTGTGTGATTTTTATCTTTATCCTGGATTAAACTTTCACTCACTGTGTGGTCACTTCTATCATCTCTCAGAGTTTTATCGAATCATTTTCTCATACTGGAAATATAAAAGCAGCTGGTGTCCACTCCTCCTATTTCTGACTTGCACCTAAAACAATAACATTACCGATTCGATATGAGAAATAACGTTGTTTGGATATTTGTGAACTGTCCACCCACATTTCACTTGATATTAGGCTGTAGTTCACAAAAAACAAAATGAGAGTAATGTTGAAATGAGTGAAATCCGGAAACATTTCTTTCTAAATAAGATGGAAAACCAAGGAATTCTGCCATGACTCGTGTTTCTTTGAACCGTGCTCGACTTGACTCCTTAATCCTCCTGGGGACATCCTCAACTTCAAAGTTGTGTCTGCACTCCAGAGGTCTGGCAGACTCAATGTGATGTGCAGACGGAGGTGTTTCATTCCCACTGAATCGATCGGCTCTTTTGGTTGTGGAGTGGTGTTAAAATGCACTGCTTGCGATGGCCGGGAATCGAATCCAAGTCAACTGCTTGGAAGGCAGCTATGCTGACCACTATACCACCATCGCTACAGGCTGAAGCGCTATAGAAATCAGCTGATGTGCCATAATAGTTCTTGACTCGAAATTTCGTTGTTGTTTTGTTGGAAATTTTGCAGTGAAATATTAGAATTGAGAAGTCATCAAAGACCGAGTTTTACTGAGTGGATCGGTCTCCTGATGCCCCGCCTCACTTTTTAATACACACAAAGCAGCATTTCGGATTTCTCATCATCTGAAATCAATCAATAACAGAAATAGCACGAAAATCCCAGGGCAACCCTGGAACGATCACACAATTAAAACTTGTCAAGTTCTCAGAAAGGTTCACCGGACCGAAACGTGAACTCTGATTTCTCTTCATACAGCTTTACCACCGACTTCGGGTTTGGTTTCTGATTTACAGCGTAGACATAGTCATCGAGATAGAGATGTACAGCTCGGAAACAGACCCTTCGGTCCAACCTGCCCATGCCGACCAGATATCCCAACCCAATCTAGTCCCACCTGCCAGCACCCGGCCCATATCCTTCCAAACCCTTCCTATTCATATACCCATCCAAATGCCTGGAAAATGTTGCAATTGTACCAGCCTCCGCCACTTCCTCTGGCAGCTCATTCCACACAAGTACCACCCTCTGGATGAAAGCGTTGACCCTTTGGTCGCTTTTATATCTTTCGCCTCTCACACTAAACCTATGCCCTCTAGTTCTGGACTCCCCGACCCCAGGGAAAAGACTTTGTCTATTTATCCTATCCATGCCCCACATAATTCTGCAGTTCTTTCAGTTTCTAAAACTTCTCAAGAGTTTTCTTAGAAAACAAAAACGGCAAAAACAGAGGAACCATTAGACTGAGGCCACGCTGCAGTAATTGTGGAGAGGAGGGAATTCCGGCTAACAGTTCGGGAAGCAGAACCCTCTCGAGGAATATGTATTAATTTGAAGTTCGATCCCGTTGATAGATTTGCAGGTTTCTCTTTTACTTTGTAGAAGAGGGGGAGGTGTCAGTCAGCAGTAAGGGGTTTTCACAGGAGGGCATGATTTGGAGATGCCAGTGTTGGACTGGGGTATAGAAAGTTAAAAATCACACAACACCAGGTTATAGACCAACAGGTTTAATTGGAAGCACTAGCTTTCGGAGCGCTGCTCCTTCATCAGGTGGTGGATGCATGAGTTGGTTGCTGCTTTGACAAGAATTCAAACTTAACCAATCATTTTGAATTATGCCCCAGGATACTAAAACCCAATCGCGTTTGTATTTATTGTTTTTGCAAACATACAACCAGTGAGACGATCTGATGTTGGGGTATTAAAAAAAAAGCCGGCATTTAGAAAGTCTGACAGAGCAACTGTTATTGAGAGAGTAACTGCTATCAAGAAATACTGCCATTCAAAAACACTCTCTGTCAGAGGTATCTTCTTCATATGAAATATCTTCACATTAAAAGGCAGAAAGCAACCCAGAGAGATCTTCAGCCAAAAGAAGACAGACACCCGAGACGACAGCCACTATATGGTTTTGAAACTAAATTGATGTAATATTAATATTTTTTTTATTGGAAGAGTTCATTGTTATAGAATTGTTGGCAGACAATAAGCAGTTAAGAGAGGGAGGAAGGAGCTTAGAGTTGTGATTTGTTGTTTAATGTTCACTTTTAGAGTTAAGGAATAAATTAATGTTATTTTCTCTAAATAGTGGAATTTGGATGTTCTCTATTACTCATATTTTAACAGATTATGAGGTGAGGTGAACCTTTTTGGGTGTTTCGTTTAATTAACAGAGGAGTTCACCACCGTGTCATAATACAATACATAAAGCCATAGTATCATCACAGAAGACAGAATGATGCTGCCTCCGGAGATGAGTGACTGGGCTTGCAACAATGGTGAGCTGTCAGAGTAATAATGGACATGGTGATTGGCCATTGGTGTTGGTGTGATGATGTGGGCGGTCAGGCAGAGGAATGATGGCATGAATGCCAATAGGATGGGAATGTTGGTGAGGTATGTGTGAGAAAGAGAGTGATAATGTACATGGAGACTGGACATGGAGATGTGCATGCTGGGTTTAGAGTGATGGTGGGTTAGGTATGGAGTGCTATGATGGCCATGGTAACTGACCATTGGGATGCCAGTAATGTTGGATTCTGGGAATGGCCAATAGGATGTGGGAGATAGTGCAGAGGAGGTTTGGTGATGAACATGGAAACTCGCCAATAACATAGCAGTGATGGTGAGGTGGGCAGTAGGACACAGGATGAAGGATGTGGATACTGTATTTCAGAGTTTTAATTCAGAAATCTTTTGAGGTATCAAGTGGATTCAGTGAACAGTTAGGAAGGCAAATGCAATGTTTGCATTTGTTTTGAATGGACTAGAATACAAGAGCAGAAGTGAACTGTTGAGGCTGTACAAAGTTCTGGTCAGACGGCATTTTCTACATTGTGAGCAGCTATGAGCCCTGTGTCAAAGGAGGGATGTGTTACCCAAGGAAGTGACAGAGAAGGTCTACAAGAATGGTTCTGGGTTGTCATATGAGGAGAAGTTGAGGAATCTGAGCCAGAACACAAGGCTGAGTAGATAGATGATGTGGGGCCTCACTGAAAATTATAGACAGTTACCTTGGATGAGGGGAATGGCCAATTCGATGGGGGCTAATAGTTGGGATGAATGTGTTGCTTGACGTGGAGATTGTCCAATGGGATGAGAGAAATGGTGTGGGAAAGTGAGAGTAATGATGGACATGGTGTGTGGAATGAGGATGGTGTGGAGTTTTGGAACAGTGTAGGGATGGGGATGATATGAGATATGTGATAGTGTGGAGGATGAAGACAGGGGATGGAGATTGTTAAAAATCACACGGCACCAGGTTGTAGTCCAACAGGTTAATTTGGAAGTACCAGCATTCACAGCACTGCTCCTTCATGAGGGAGCTGTGGAGCAGGACTATAAGACACAGACTTTATAGAAAAAGATCACAGTGTCATGCAACTGAAATGATATGTTGAACAAACCGAGATTGCTGTTAAGTCTTTCATCTTTTCGAATGGGCTGCAGGTTTCAGTTCATTAATATGTAAATCCCAGAACTTCTTTCAAGTCACATGCTTGAGATAACTTCAGGCTTTATTAGAAAAGAGATGACATTTCAGCTCAGACAATGCATTAACTGTGTGAAGTTAGAGCCTGTCTGTATCTTAATCTTGAGCCAGACTGGTTCTATTTCCAAAGTAGGAATTTGTAAAATGTTACATGGATTGACTTGCTTGCATTGACTGCTTGCAAATTGTGTGCTTTTTGAACAAAATAGAATCTATCTGCAATTACAATACTGTAAACGCAAAATCACCCCATAGACTTACATGAGTGTGTGCGTGCATGTAAGTCTCAGAGACTCTGAGTGATTTCATGTGGGTGTGTGGTAAAGACTGTGAGTGTGTGCATGTAAGTGTTAATGCTTGTGAGAGGGTGTGTTTGCGTGTGTGCATTCTTGGTAGAGTGTGTGCATGAGTATGACGGAGAATAAGCCTGTGAGAGAGTGTGTACATGGGTGTGAGTGTGGGTGGTGTATGTGTGTGTATGATAGGGTCCATGTGTGTATGTAACAGTGTGTGGGCATTGTGTAGTGCGGTCCCCTGTAGTGTGGCATGAACCCAAAATCCTGGTTGAAGCTATCCTCATGGGTACCAAACTTATATGAGCCTCTGCCCGGCCACAGTGCAATGTTGCGTATCCCGAAGTCGGCCTTGGAGGACAGTCCCCTGAAGATCTGAGGCCGGATGTCCCTGACTGCTGAAGTGTTCCCTGACTGGGAGAGAATGTGCCTCCACATCTTGATTTATTGTAGTCACGTGTACCCAAGTAGAGTGAAATAAACAGGCAGGAGGCTGGAAGAACACAGCAAGCCAGGCAGCATCAGGAGGTGGAGATGTCGATGTTTCGGGTATAACTCTTCTTCAAGACCTCCTGATGCTGCCTGGCTTGCTGTGTCCTCCAGCCTCCTGCAGTATTTTTTGTCGTAATCTAAGTGCAGCTTTGTTTTGTGAGCAGAACAAGCAGATCATAACAAACAAGGACATATAGATCAGAGGGTGTCTTGGCAGAGCCAGGCATACACGTTACACTGCACAGAAGGTGCACAAAGCAGTTTCAACAACAGCAATATCAACATTATTTTAACTGAGAGGGGTCCTTGCAGCAGTCTAATAACAGCAGGGGATGAGGCCAGTTATGAGAGATTGAGGATGATGTGTGGAATGGGGACAGATTGGAGGATAGTTGTGAGGGAAGGGGATGGGGTGTGGATTGGAGATGGGACTTCATCCAAACGCCAATCAAATGAAGGATGCGAACGGAAGCCCCGCCCACTGCGACGGTTCCGTCACTGCCGTGAAGGCCAGCTTCCGGCTGAGCGATGAGGGGGCGGGGCTAGTGACGAGTCAATGGTGTCAGGGGACGACGGGGATGGGTCTCCGGGTGGGGCGGGGCTTGATATTGGGGAATAGACGTCAGTGGACCGGGCGCGTTATCCAGGAGAGGCGTCGGAAGCCAGGCGAGGTGTCCGGGGAGGATGTCCAGGGGGGCGGGGCTTGGTTGCCAGGGGGCGTGGGTTGGCAAACCGGGTGAGGCGTTAGGGGGCGGTGCTTAGTTGCCGGGGTGGGGCTTAGTTGCCTGAGCGGGGAATAAGTGGGCGGGGCTTGGTGTCCATGGGCGGAGGGCGACGTTTCAGGGGACAGTGCTGAGTGTCTGGGAGTGAGGTCGAGGGGCGGGGCTACGTGTCCCGTCGTGACGTCAGGGGGCGGGGTTCTCAGCGCAATGGCGGCGGTGGTGGCCGCTCTCGGGTTGCAGCTGGAGCGAGCGGCGGTGGCGGCTCCCGCTCGAGCAGGTACGGGGTGGGCAGAGTCATGCCCCTGTCACCCGGCCATTGTCAGCAGTGATGACCCATGTGCACCTGCATTAACCCCGTCTCTCTCTCTCTGGGCCTGAAGGTTGGCGGTTGATGTCGGCCTCGGCTGAAGCCTCGATCGCCCCGGACACGCGAGAGAACGAGACGGTCTCGCCGCGATTTGTGAACCGCAACCCCCGGAACCTGGAGCGTCTGGCGCTGGCGAGGAAGGACAACGGCTGGCAGAGCACCTGGCCGAGGGGCAGCTACTGGCACCGGTGAGCACCGGACACCACATGGGACAGCACAGTACAGGCCCTTCGGCCCACCATGTTGTGCTGAGCATTTATCTAACATCAACCACATCTACACACCCTGCAAATTACTGCCGTCCATGTGCTTGTCCAGCAGTTGCTTAAATGTCCCTAATGTCACTGACTTTTCTACCACCGCTGGCAGTGCATTCCACACACCCAATGCTCTCTGAATAAAGAACCTACCTCTCACATCGCCCCGATACCTTCCTGCAGTCACCTTAAAATTATGACCTCTTGTGTCACCCATTTCTGCCCGGGGGTGGGGGGTGGGGAAGTCTCTGGCTACCTACTCTATCTAAGCCTCTCATTAACTTGTACACCTCTATCGGGAAAAATCCACTCCATCTTCCTTCGCTTTGCCCTTGAATGTATCTGTCTTCTTCCCCCTCTTCCAGCTTCTGCCCTCAGTTTGTCAACAGCATTCCGATACAAAGTTAAAAATCACACAACACCCGGTTATAGTTCCAACAGGTTTAATTGGGAGCACTATCTTTCGGAGTGCCGCTCGTCCTTCTTCAGGTGGTTGTGATGATGGAGTGGCACTCCGAAAGCTAGTGTGCTTCCAATTAAACCCGTTGGACTATAACCTGGTGTTGTGTGATTTTTAACTTTGTACACCTCAGTCCAGCAGTGGCATCTCCAAATGATGAGCATTCAGATAGCAAGTCAAAGTGTCATAGAGATGTACAGCATGGGAACAGTCCAACTTGTCCATACCGACCAGATATCTCAACCCAGTCTGGCACCTGCCAGCACCTGGCCCATATCCCTCCAAACCATTCCAATTCGTATACCCATTCATTGCCTTTTAAATGTTGTAATTGTACCAGCCTCCACCACTTCCTCTGGCAGCTCATTTCATACACGCACCACCCTCTGTGTGAAAAAGTTGCCCCTTAGGTCTCTTTTATGTCTTCCCCTCTCACCCTAAGCTTATTGCTCTAGTTCTGAGATCTCCTTACAAATTTGTTTCTCAATTTCTCTCTGGCTATGAGGGAGTCTATAATACAAGCCCAACAAGCCCTTTCTTATTTCAGTTCCACCCAAATAACTTCCCTGGATGTATTTTCGAGAATATCCTCCCTCAGTACAGCAGTAATGCTATCTCTTATCAAAAACGCCACTCCCCCTCCTCTGTTGCCTCTCTTTCTATCCTTCCTAGCATTTGTATCCTGGAACATTAAGCTGCCAGTTCTGTCCATCCCTGAGCTCTGTTTCTCTAATTGTTATGATATCCCAGTCCCATGTTCCTAACCATGCCCTCAGTTCATCTGCCTTCCCTGTTAGGCCTCTTGCATTGAAATAAATGCAGTTTAATTTATCAGTCCTACTCTGTTCTCTGCTTTGTTCCTGCCTGCCCTTACTGTTTGACTCGCCTTTGTTCTCAACTGGACCAGTCTCAGATTGATCTCTTTCCTCACTATCTCCCTGGGTCCCACATCCCCATCATACTAGTTTAAACCCTCCCAAGCAGCTCTAACAAATCTCCCTGCCAGTATATTAGTCCTCTTCCAATTTAGGTACAATCCATCCTTCTTGTGCAGGTCACCTCTACCCCAAAAGAGCTTCCAATGATCCAAAATTTTGAATCCTTCTCCCGTGCACCTGCTCCTCAGCCATGCATTCATCTGCTCTGTCCTCCTATTCCTGCCCTCACTAGCTCATAGCACCAGGAGTAATCCAGATATTAGTACTCTCATGGGCCTCCTTTTTAAATTCCTGCCTAACTCCCTGTAATCTCCTTTCAGAATCTCAATCTTTTCCCTTCCTATGTCATTGGTTCCAATGACCTCCTGCTGGCCCCTCTTCCACTTGAGAACATTCTGCATCCCCTCTGAGACATCCTTGACTCTGGCACCAGGAATGCAACACACCATTCTGATTTTATGCCGCTGGCCACAGGACCATCTGTCCTCAAATTCTAGACAGTCCTCAAATTCAATCGATCTCTTGGAACCTGATGTACCTGTCATTGCATTAGAACTGGTCTCAGTACCAGAATCTTGGCTGTTTGCTATGTTTCCCTGAGAATCATCAACCCCACATGTTCCAAAACAGCATACTTATTTGAAATGGGGATAGCCACAGAAGACTCCTGCACCAACTGTCTACCTCTCTTACCTTTCCTGGAGTTAACCAATCTATGTGACTGGATCTGCATCTTTTCCCTCTTCCTATAACTGCCATCCTTCATGTCTCCCTGCTCTTGTAAATTCCTCATTACCTCGAACTGTCTCTCCAACTGTTCCATTCAATTTGAAAGGATTCTTAATCAACGGCATATATTGCAGATATAGTCCTCAGTAACCCTTAAACTCTCCCTGAACTCCTACATCCGACAAGAAGAGCATATCACTCTACTAAAGGCCATTTTTGCTTTTAGTCTACAGACACAGAAAATAGCACTGTCTTATTCCTCTACAAAACACTGCTCCAGGTTAAATTAATACTTGTGGCGTATATTTTAAGTTTAATCAAGAGGCATATCTCAAAAAAACATAATAAAACACCAACTCTACTCACAACTGCAGATTTACTGTAAGGCCATGCTTAAAATATCCACTTACCTGTTTCTGTGCTGTCCCCTCTCCCAAACAGGTTCCTCCAAGATTAGTTGTGAATTTCACTTGTTTGTTTTCCCAGATGTATTCCAATGTCCAGTGATTCACGAATTCAAACAGCAAAGGCAGTAACTGTGCAGGTTCACTGCTGTGTCAGTTTCTGCCAATTTCCCGTTTCCATTGCCAGTGGCTGTCAGCTCTTTGTCCCTGAGTTCTGCCTCTGGCCGAGTGAATGTGAAAATTCTTCAGTGAATAGTCCTCTTGTCTCAGACTTCCGAGATTCTGGGTTAGATGGGAGAGCAGAAATCTAACCACTGGTATCTGGGCTGATGTGAGAACTGTTGTACTGGAGTAGCACACTGTTGGAGGGTCAGTGCTGAGGGAGTGCCAGACTGTGTCCCTCTGTGACATCTAACTGGCTGACTGCTGTCTGAAGTCCATATTAAAGATTTCGTGACCTCCTTGGAAGAAGCACTGTGAATGCCAATCTGAATCTTTAAAGCTTGTGTCCAGTTGGTGAAAACAGGCAATCAGCCCGATATCACAGTGCTGTTAGTCAGTTCTTGCTGTCTGCACGTTAGTTGCTGTGTTCCCTGAGTAACCACAGTATCTACCTGACAGTCCATATGATGTTGGAACAGAGGTCAGCCAATTGAATGTACTCTTTTGTCCGATGGGGTCATGGCTGATTTGGCAATTATCAACTCCACTCTCCTGTCTTTCTTTATAATCTTTGATCCCTTCCAGATTAAAAATCTCATCGCAGCCTTCAATATAATTAATGACTCAGCCTCGACCGCCCTCTGTGGTCAAGAGTTCCGCAGATTCACTCCCCTCTGAGAGAAGAAATTCCTCCTCATGCTTCCCTTTTATTCTGAGACTGTGCCTCAAAACTAGAGTCGAAAAGTGTGGCGCTGGAAAAACATGGCAGGTCATGCAGCATCCGAGGAGCAGGAGAGTCGACGTTCCGGGGGTAAGCCCTTTATCAGGAATGTCAAAACTAGATGGAATATTCCATCTCACCAAAATTGCGTGGAAGAAAATGGAAGACAGTTTAACGGCTGGACTCACTACTACTCATAAAAAGGCCAAAGGACTACTTGTTTTCCAAATTGCTAGCTGTAGCGCCATGTTCGCATTCATTGACTTAGAAATAAGGTCACACAGGGCTCATAGAAACATACAGTATAAGCAAAGGAGGAGGCTGTTTACCCCTTTTAACAATCCATGTGATCATGGCTGATCAGCCAACTCGGTTCCCTGATCCCATTTCATTCCTGTAATCCCAAGGACTTTATCTAACGCCTCAGAAGTATGGGAAGTGATTTTTGGGTCCCTTGCTGATATATTTGTATCATCGATAGCCACGAATGAAGTGCCAGTAGATTGGAGGGTGGCTAATGTGGTGTGATTATTTAAGAAAGGTAGTAAGCAAAAGCCAGGGAACTGATGTCAGTGGTGGGTAAGTTGTTGGAGGGGATTGTGAGGGATAGGATCTATGTGCATTTGGAAAGCCAAGGACTTATTAGGGATAGTCAACATGGTTTTGTGCATGAGAAATGGTATCTCACCAACTTAATTGAGTTTTTGATGAAGTGACAAAGACGATTGAAGAAGGCAGGGGAGTGCAGTTGTGGTAAGTGGTGCCTCACAGGATGATTTGCTGCTGATATCTCTCATTTCCTTTGTCATTGATTTTTCTGTCTCTCTACTGCTTGATGCCAGGTTGCGTTTCAGGAAGAGCCAGAGGCACGTCACAGCCTGTGTGGAGGCAGCAAGCAGTCAGGGCGAGGTGGTCATCTCAGCTTCGACCCAAGAGTGGTCCATCAAGAAGCACCTATACAGCACCCGGGACGTCACTGCAGCCGAGACTGTGGGCCGTGTGCTAGCTCAACGCTGCCTTGAGGCCGGGATCGGCTACCTCCAATTCCGGGCTATCCCTTGGGAATACCGGGCAGAGTCGGTAAGTCCCGAGAACTTTAAGAGAATGAGGGTCCTGATTAGTTTAGGAGGAAAGATGGGTGACTCACTTAAACAGGATTGTGGCTGATTGCATCCGGCCTCAACTCCACAGTCCTGCCCACTGTCTTGAAACCATTACTGACTAAAGAATTGTCTACCACCTCAAATTTATTCAGTGACTATCACACTCTGGAGAAGCAAATCCCCTTATGAGAACATAGAACATAGAAAAATACAGCGCAGTACAGGCCCTTCGGCCCTCGATGTTGCGCCGACCGAAGCCTACCTAAACTACACTAGCCCAATAACCTCCATATGCTTGTTCAATGCCCGCTTAAATGACCATAAAGAGGGAGAGTCCACCACTGCTACTGGCAGGGCATTCCATGAATTCACAACCCGCTGAGTAAAAAATCTACCCCTAACATCTGTTCTATACCTACCACCCCTTAATTTAAAGCTGTGTCCCCTAGTAACAGCTGACTCCATACGCGGAAAAAGGTTCTCACTGTCAACCCTATCTAAACCCCTAATCATCTTGTACACCTCTATCAAATCTCCCCTAAACCTTCTTTTCTCCAATGAGAAAAGTCCCAAGTGCCTCAGCCTTTCCTCATATGATCTTCCTACCATGCCAGGCAACATCCTGGTAAACCTTCTCTGCACTCGTTCCAATGCCTCCACATCCTTCCTATAGTATGGCGACCAAAACTGCATACAATACTCCAGATGAGGCCACACCAGAGTCTTATACAACTGCAACATGACCTCAGGACTCCGGAACTCAATTCCTCTACCAATAAAGCCCAGTACACCATATGCCTTCATCACAGCACTATTTACCTGGGTGGCAACTTTCAAAGATCTGTGTACATGGACACCAAGATCCCTCTGCTCATCCACACTACCAAGTAGTCTACCATTAGCCCAGTAATCCATCATCTTGTTACTCCTACCAAAGTGAATGACTTCACACTTAGCTACATTGAATTCCATTTGCCACCTTACTGCCCAGCTCTGCAACTTATCTATATCGCGCTGTAACCTGCCACATCCTTCTTCGCTGTCCCCAACTCCACAGACTTTTGTGTCATCCGCAAACTTGCCTTCAAGCCCCTCCTCCAGGTCATTTCTAAAAATGACAAACAGCAATGGTCCCAAAACAGATCATTCTGGAACACCGCTAGTAACTGCGCTCCAAGATGAACTATACCATCAACTACTACCCTCTGTCTCCTTCCAGCCAGCCAATTCCTAATCCAAGCCTCTAATGCACCCTTAATGCCATATCTCCGTAGTTTTTGCATTAGCCTGCCATGGGATACTTTATCGAACGCCTTGCTAAAATCCATATACACCACATCTACTGCTTTACCCTCGTCCACTTCCTTGGTCACCTTCTCAAAGAATTCAATAAGGTTTGTGAGGCACGACCTGCCCTTCACAAAACCATGCTGACTATCCTTGATCCCATTATTCCTATCCAGATGTTCATTAAATCCTATCCCTTACAATTCTCTCTGAGACTTTGCCCACAACAGAAGTGAGACTCACTGGCCTATAGTTACTCGGGCTATCCCTGCTCCCCTTCTTGAACAAGGGGACCACATTTGCTATCCTCCAGTCTTCTGGCACTATTCCCGTAGACAACGACGACATAAAAATCAAGGCCAATGGATCCGCTATCTCCTCCCTAGCTTCCCAGAGGAACCTAGGATAAATGTCATCAGGCCCAGGGGACTTATCTATTTTCATCCTTTCCAGTATTCCCCAGACCTCTTCCCTACGTACCTCAAGGCCATCCATTCTAATCACTTGTGACTCAATATTCACATCGGCAACAATGTCCTGTTCCTGAGTGAATACTGACGAAAAGTTTTGATTCAGTGTCTCACCAATCTCCTCCACCTCCACACACACAACTTCCCACTACTATCCTTGACTGGACCGATACCTACCCTAGTCATCCTTTTATTCCTGACATACCTGTAGAAAGCCTTTGGGTTTTCCCTAATCCTACCAACTAAGGACTTTTCATTACCCCTTCTCGCTGCTCTTAGCTCTGTCTTCAGATCCTTCCTGGCTACCTTATAACTCTCAATCGCCCCAACTGAACCTTCACGCCTCATCTTTACATAGGCCGCCCTCTTCCCTTTCACAAGGGATTCCAATTCCTTATTAAACCACGGCTCCCTCACAAGACCCTTTACTCCCTGCCTGACTGGTACATACTTATCAAGGACACCCATTAGCTGTTCCTTGAACAATCTCCACATATCATTTGTGTTCTTCCCTTGAAGCCTATTTTTCCAATCCACGCATCCTAAGTCATGCCTCACCGCATCATAATTTCCCTGCCCCCAGCTATAACTGTTGGCCTGCAGTGCACACTTATCCCTCTCCATCACTAGAGTAAAAGTCACCGAGTTGTGGTCACTACCCCCGAAGTGCTCACCTACCTCCAAGTCTAACACCTGGCCTGGTTCATCACCTAGAACCAAATCCAGTATAGCCTCACCTCTTGTTGGCCTGTCTACATATTGTGTCAGGAAACCCTCCTGCACACATTGGACAAACACCGACCCATCTAACGAACTCGAGCTATAGCTTTCCCAGTCAATATCTGGGAAGTTAAAGTCCCCCATAACAACCACCCTGCTACTTTCACTCTTCTCCTGAATCATCCTGGCAATACTTCCTCGACTTCTCTCGGACTATTAGGAGGCCTGTAGAAAACTCCGAACAGGGTGACCTCACCTTTCCTATTTCTAACCTCCGCCCACACTACCTCAGATGGCAAGTCTTCCTCCATCACCCTTTCTACTGCTGTAATATTATCCTTGACAAGCAATGCCACACCTCCCCCTCTTTTACCCCCATCTCTGACCCTACTAAAACATTTAAACCCTGGAACCTGCAACAGCCATTCCTGTCCCTGTTCTACCCACGTCTCTGTATTGGCCACAACATCGAAGTCCCAGGTACCAACCCTCGTCATGTCTGTTATTAAACGTGCCACATGTTAAGCCTAAAACGATGACCTCTCATATGAACGAGGACCGTAAGGAAGCCACTCAGCTCCTCCAGCTTACTCTGCCGTTCAATAAGGTCATGGCCGATCTGATTTTAACTTTGACTCAATGTTGCAGTGCATCCTCCCAAATCTTTCAGCCTCTTAACCTACATTGCCCCACAAGGGGAAACATCTTCTCTGCATCTACTTTGTTAATCTCCTTTAGCATCTTACAAACGTCAATTAGATCTTGTGGGTGAATTACCACAAGCTACCTTTAATTTGGCTACTTACTCAGGAATCTCCAAGACAATCCAGTCTTAAAACAGAGGAACCTCTATTATCTGAATGAGTTGGGCGAGCACCTTTTCGTCCGGATCGCAGTGCTCTACCAGACAGTTTGTTTAAATCAATAATTTTGATGAGTCTGCTATTTGAACAAACTAATCTTTGCATTCTGCAAATTGCAGGTTAAACTGAGAAGGACTTAAACCCTTAACATCACATAAATATATGAAATCCCTGCATTAAGCAAGGTCCTGAACAGCTTCTACAATCACAAGAGCATTTATCAAGTTTCTGTGAACTCAGTGTCACAGTAGGAAATCAGAAGCACTGCCTTGCGCATGTTTTCTTTCTCGGCAATTTATTTCAAGAACTGCCCAGTAAAGTGACGGAAATAAAGCACACGTTTGAAAAGGACTGTGTAACTAATCCTTACGTGAAACCAAAAACTCCAGTCATTGTTGTTTGAGGTGCTTGTGTTTCTTTGATTTTGCCAGTGTTTTCACATGTTCTTCAGTACAGGCAATCCAAATTCACCTACCTCTTTGATGTAATATTTTTATTAGACCTTGAGACCTTGTTCGGATAATCCAAAATACAGATAATTGAGGTTAGTCTGTACTTAATCTTTATTGCACGTGGCAGCCAAAATAAGGACCTCCGGTCAGCGAGTTAGGCCTCACAACCCAGCTTGGGTATTACCTGATTCATGGTGGAATTTAGCTACGATTACGACCTACAATGTCTGGCTTTGGATGTCCAGGGTATCATCCTTGTACAATACCGTTCTTCAGAGTTCTGCTGCTG
Source organism: Chiloscyllium punctatum (assembly GCF_047496795.1). Lineage (NCBI taxonomy): Eukaryota > Metazoa > Chordata > Chondrichthyes > Orectolobiformes > Hemiscylliidae > Chiloscyllium > Chiloscyllium punctatum. The sequence continues at coordinate 20,122,384 of NC_092753.1, forward strand.
AGGAATCCTGAATCTGAAATCTTCTAGAATTTTCTGCCTTGTGATATGACATGATTGATGCTCCTTTAGATTTGTTCATCCACAATATTGATTCTGGAGTATTCAAGTCTTTGGATTGCCTTCTTATTGGGAGTAGCTTTTCTGTTCCTTGTTACACTTGATGCCAACTTTCTATTCAAAACATTGCATGTTGTGCCAGTAACCCCTTCACTTCAGTACATCCCTCATGCAGGGAATATTAATTACCTATTAGTCACAAGACAGCTGGTTGTCAAACAATTAACTTTGCTAACCCTGGAAACGGGTTATTTATGTTGCTTTGACTCCTTTTTCTCCCAGGTATGGTTAATTGGAATGTTGCCTTTAATTCCTTCATAACAACTTCTCCTTGTCCCTTACATCTCAGGAAACAGTTCAAGTCTGCAGTATCGCAATCTTCTAAACTGAGTTTTAACCTGGGATAAAAATGGGAGTTTGTCAGTCCAAATAGCAATCACAAAACCCTGGAATAATGAAAGAAAGTTTGTGGGGGAGGAGGAAACAATCAGAATTTTTTTAGGCTCATCGATTGAGGTAGGAATCACAATCCCATAGGGATAGTTGTCTGGGAGAGGTATTACAGAAGAAGAGGGTAGATTTGACTGGAGGAGAAGAATCACTGCCTCAGGATTGGGCAGAGAAGGGACAGCTACCCTGTGGGATAGAGAGAGGGAGGGCAGCAAGGGGCTATCAGCGAACAATCTGATCTCATCTCCATCTCTCTGTGCTCTGTAGGTCCAGCGATTCCGCTCTGCGCTAAAAGACAGTGGGCTGATCCTCAGCGAACCACGGAGAGTGTACCAGTCGATGCATGGGAATTTGGGACCGAAGGTGAGATGGGGCAAAGGCATCGCAACAAGTTCCTTTCGATTCCTAAATAAAGCAAAAGATTCTGTCTGACTTCAGAACTCATTCTTTTCACGGGTTGTCATAAGGGATGCGGGGTGAGGGTGCAGGCTTCACACACAGCAAGATGATCCCAGATTGCTCCATCTTCCTCCCATCAGCCAAGGTTTATTCTGAGCTCACTGATCTTATCTGCTGGGGGACTGACTGGTCTCCTTCCTATTCCTGTGTAACAGGATTGAGGAACTGAATGATCTCCTGTTCCTGTGTTACAAGACAAGGGGAGTACTCAGTGAATGATAGGACACTAGGAAACTCAGAGGAACAGGGGTCTTGCCCACAGATCCCTGAAGGTGAAGAGACAGATTAGTAGATAGCTAAGCATCCATGACCATTTCCATTTAGAAGGACAAGGGCAGCAGATACATGGAACCCCAACCCCTCAAGTTCCACTCCAAGACACTCGCCATCCTGACTTGGAAATATATTGCCATTCCTACACCGTCGCTGGTTCAAAATCGTGGAATTCCCTCCCTGAGGGGTCTACCTATATCTCATGGACTACAGCAATTCAGGAAGGCAGCTCATCACCAACTTCTCAAGAGCCACTGGGCACTGGTGATAAATGCTGGCCAGCTAGTGATGCTCATGTCCCACAAGTGACTAAAAAAATTCCATTCCACTGAGACTGTTCCAGAAAATGAGAGATTTCACCAATCGCCTCTTAATCCTGGGGATGCAAAAATCATCACAAATTTGGGATTTTAATCCCTGCAGCACCTTGGCAGTGATTTTCTTTCTGGACACCATTATGTTCCTGTTAGAGTAAAGCTGGTAAATGCGAGTACAGTGGATGAAGGCATAAAGTCGCAGAGACATACAGCACAGACTTCGGTCCAACTCGTCTATGCCAACCAGATACCCTAAATTAATCTAGTCCCATTCACCAGCACTTGGCCCATATCCCTCTAAACCCTTCTTATTCATATACCCATCCAGAGGCCTTTTAAGTGTTGTAATTGTACTAGCCTCCAACAATTTCTCAGGCAGCTCATTCCATACATGCACCACCCTCTGCGTGAAAAAACTGCCCCTTTTAAATCTTTCCCCTCTCATACTAAACCTGTGCCCTCAAGCTTTTGACTCGCCCAACCCGAGGAAAGTACCTTGTGTATTTACCCTATGCATGCCCCTCATGATTTTATAAACCTCTGTAAGGTCACCCCTCAGCCTCCAGGGAAAATAGCCCCAGTGTATTCCGCCTCTCCTTATAGCTCAAATCTTCCAATCCTGGCAACATCCTTGTAAAACTTTCCTAAACCCTTACAAATTTCACAACATCCTTCTCATAGCAGGGAGGCCAGAATTGCGCACAGTATTTTAATAATGGCCTAACAAATGTCCTGTATAGCTGCAACATGACCTCCCAAAGTCTATACTCAATGCACTATGCAATAACGGCATGTATACCAAATGCTGCCTTCATTGAGGCTCTGTTTGAACAAGTATAAGGAGGCATATGTTAGGTAAAGACAACTGGGATCAAGTGAATCCTTTGAAGAGTATTTCAAGAGAGATAGATAGGTCCATTATTAAGAGGGAAATCAGGGGACAAAAGGAGATGAGATAGCCATGGCAGATAAGGTTAACAATAATCCAGAGATTCAACACATATGTTAAGAGCAGCTAAGGAAAAAATAAGGCACCTTAAAGATGGATGAGGTTATCTTTGTGTGGAACCACAGATGATGGCAGGCATACTAAATTTTGTGCCAGTTTTTACTGTGGAGAAACATGAAGGCGAGAGAACTGAGAATAAATATTGATGTTTTGAAAACAATCCACATTACAGAAGAGGAGGTGCTGGAGATCTTAAAAACACATAAAGGTGGATAAATCTCTGGGACCTGATCAAGTGTATCCCAGGACGTTGTGGATAGACAGAGAAGAAATTGTGGGCCCCCTACCATAGATATCTATGGGGCACTAGAGGACTGCAGGTCGATTAATGTGCCTTTATTTAAAGAAAGGCTCTAAGGAGAAGCCAGGGAACTATAGACCAGTGAATCTGTCATCGGTGCCACATGGAGTTATAGAGTCATAGAGATGTACAGCACAGAAACAGACCCTTCTGTCCAACTCATCCATGCTGACCAGATATCCTAAACTAATCTAGTTCTATTTGCCAGCACTTGGCCCAGATCCATCTAAATGCCTCCTGTTCCTGTGCTCATCCTGTGCCTTTTAATGTTGTAATTGTACCAGCTTCCACCACTTCCTCTGGCAGCATATTCCATACATGCACCACCCTCTATGTGGAAAAGTTGCCTCTTAGGTCCCTTTTAAATATCTCCCCTCTCACCCTCAACCTATGCCCTCTAATTCTGGAGCTCCCCCATCTCAGGGAAAAGACCTTGTCTATTTGTCCTATCCATGCCCCTGCATGATTTTATAAACCTCTATAAGGTCCCCCCTCAGCCTCAGATACTCCAATGAAAATTGCCCCACCCATTCAGCCTTTCCCTTTTGCTCAAACTCTCTAACCCTAGCAAAATCCTTGTAAGTCTTTTCAGAACCCTTTCAAGTTTCACAACATCCATCTTATAGCAGGAAGAGCAAAATTGCACACCGTATCCCAAAAGTGGCCTAACCAAGGTCCTGTACAGCCGCAACATGATCTCCCAACTCCTTTACTCAATGCTCTGACCAAACACCACCTTCACTATCCTATCTACCTGCGACTCCACTTTCAAAGAACTATGAACCTTCACTCCAAGGTCTGTTTGTTTAGCAGCACTCCCCAGGACCTTAGTGTTAAGTATACAAGTCCTGCCCTGATTTGCCTTTCCTAAATGCTGCACTTCACATTTATCTAAATTAAACTCCATCTGCCACTCCTAAGCCCATTGGCCCATCTGGTCAAGATCCTGTTGTAATCTGAGGTAACCTTCTTCGCTGTCCACTACACCTCCAATTCTGTGGTCATCTTCAAACTGACTAACGACACTTCACATCCATATTATTTATATAAATGACACAAAGCAATGAAAACAGCACCGATCCTTGTGGCACACTGCTGGTCACAGGCCCCCAATCTGAAGGCAATCATGCGTCAGCACACTATCTTCTACCTTCGAGCCAGTTGTTGAAGAGATTATAAAATATCATATTTATAAAAATAAAATTATAAAATACATTGCATTTGGAGAGGTAAAGACAGATTAAGGATAATCAGTATGGTTTTGTGATTGGGAAATTGTGTCCCATCAATTTGATTGAGGTTTTTGAGGACGTAATTAAAAGGATTAATAAAGGTAGAGCATTAGATGTTGTTGACATAGACTTTAGTAAAACCTTTGATAATGTTCTACATGGTAGACTAATTAGTATAGTTAGATCACATGGGATACAATTGGATACAAAATTAGCTTGACAATAGAAAACAGAGGAAGATTGTAGAGTTGTTTTTAGACTCGAGGCCGGTAACCAGTGGTGTTCAGCAAGTTTCGGTGCTGGGTCCACTGCTGTTCATCAAAACGATTTGGATCAGAGGTTGTTGACTTGCTTGTTGGAAAGTTTGTTTGCAGACTTTTCAACACCGTATTAGGTAACATAATCAGTCCATCTCCCGTGAAGCGTTGGTGTTCTGTCCTGGTTGTTATTTATGTCTCCCGGTTTGCTGAGGTGGGTGGTTTCATATCTGGTTTTGTTTCTTAGTTGTTGGTGTTTGGGGTATAATTCGACATGTTTGTTCATGGAGTTCTAGGTTGGGTGCCAGGCCTCCAGGGATTCCCATGCATGTCTTTAGCTTGTCCGTGGATAGGTACGTGTGTCCCAGTCAAATTGGTCTCCTTCTTTGTCCATGTGTATGGACACAAGTGATAGTTGATCATATATCTTGGTGGCTAGTTGGTGTTCATGTATCCTGATGGCTAGTTTTTTTCCAGTGTGCCTTTTGTGGCAATCTTTCCATGGTATTTTGTATATAATGTTGATTCTGTTAGTTGCAGGTATGGGATCCTTTATGCTCATCAGTAGCTGTTGTAGCGTAATTGCTGATTTGTGGGCTACCATAATACCTAGGGGTCAGAGTAGTCTGGTGTTTGTTTCAGAAATGTCCTTGACGTATGGCAAAGAAATGCACAGAAATTCCTGAAGGTCTGGCACTCAACCTGGCATTCCATTAACAAGCATTTCGAGTCAGATCCCATATTCCAACCACTAAGAAACATTACCAGAAATGTTACCACCTACCTCAGCAAACACACAAATATCAAGTGGGAAGAACACAGAAAATGGGTGGCACAGTGGTTAGCACTGCTGCCTCACAGCGCCAGCAGACCTGGGTTCGATTCCCGTCTCAGGTGACTCTCTGTGTGGAGTTTGCACATTCTCCCCGTGTCTGCGTGGGTTTCCTCCGGATGCTCCAGTTTCCTCCCGCAATCCAAAAATGTGCAGGTTAGGTGAATTGGCCATGCTAAATTGCCCGTAGTGTTAGGTGAAGGGGTAAATGTAGGGGAATGGGTCTGGGTGGGTTGTGCTTCGGTGGGTCGGTGTGGACTTGTTGGGCCAAATAGCTTGTTTCCACCCTGTAGGTAATGTAATGTTATGACATAGCTCTGGAGTAGTGAGGACTTAAACTTGGGTTTTCTGCCTTTGAGGTAGGACACTCACACTGCACCACAAGTGGCCCCTCATTGACTCTACTCCAGAAGCTAGGAGGTATAAGATTTATATTCCTTTACAGGGAGTGTAAATGTTACTGACTAGGCCCATAGGGTAGTTATGAGTCAGCTACATTGCAGTGGGTCTTTAGTGACTTGTAGGCCAGGCTAGATAAGGATGACTATGAAATAAACCTGATGAAGGAGCAGTGCTCCGAAAGCTAGTGCTTCCAGTTAAACCTGTTGGACTATAACCTGGTGTTGTGTGATTTTTAACTTTATACACCCCAGTCCAACACTGGCATTTCCAAATCATTACTAAATAAACATTAGTGAACCAGACGTATTTGATTTATATGACAATCAGCATTATTTACATGATTGATTTTGGACTTGCTTTTTATTCCAGATTTTTACTGAATTTATATTATGCCATCTACCATGGTGGGATTTGAACCCATGTCCCCAAAGCATTAATGTAGGGTTCGAGAGTATTGATGTGGTGAGAATATCAATATACCATCATTTCCTCACATCTCCATATTGAACAATACTGCCCGCACTGCTGTTGTGAAACAACATGCTCAAGAATAGAAATGCCGGATTCTGGGACATTACTTTTAATCTGTGATTCAATATCTTATTATAAGGCTTTTTATTTTAATTTTTAGTATGTAGATTTCTTATTTTTGATAGAATCCTTCAGATATTTGTGTGTGAGTAAGTACTTGCCTCTTAAATCCACAAACTCTTTCCCACATCTACAAGGTGTAAGTCAACACAGTGATGGAATACTTCACTTAGGTCAGATGAATCCTCCTCCAACAAGAATCAGAAAGCTGGATGTCATACCAGGCAAAAAGCTGCAGCTTCAAACTTAAAGCAGCAGAAAGCAAGTTTATAAGACAAATCAGCACAAATTTGTTCAAGAAATGAAATATCAGGCTCTCATTAGTGTTAGGAGCTCTGTTGTATTTGAAGAGACGTGGGACAGAAATACACTATGGTCAGTGTGATATTCACACAAAGGGAAATACACATGAGACTGTGTGTGTGTGTGTGTGTGTGTGTGTGTGTGTTTTGTGCAAGTGCCCAGCAAAGGGAAATGCAGGCAACAATGGTGTGTGATGGTTCAAAGTGTTAACAATTCGGAGACATTCCCAAGCATAAATCACAGGAACAAACGCACATGACTACAGCTAACAACAAATGCATTCATTAGTCTCTATATTCTTCAGCATGTTTAGTGCTTTCATAATCTCATGTTTAGAGTGATTTGGATACACACACCCTCCCACAGACACTCATAACCCGCCCCCCCCCCCCCCACCCACCACATGCACACATACACATATAAGTTTGTGGGGTGAAGTTGTACTTGCAGAATTACATTTTACTTTTCTCAAACACTGCGTGAATCCATGTAAGATTCTGTAAATATGTTTTTTAGATTAGAATCAGTTTGACCATTGTGGCACAGACAGCCTCACAGGGAGTTAACACCTTCAAGACCTTATCTGGGCCGACATGACACCAGTTGTTAAAGTGCACTTGAGAATGTAACTTTTTAAAAAAGGTTTTGCAATTTACATATGAAATAAGTGAAACTAACATGGTCATTCTAACAGATGACAGACTTAACAAACGTCTGGGTCTTTTTCAATATATAATTTCAGTTACATCACACTAAACTTTTGCTATAAACTGTGTCTTACAACCTTATTCTCCACAACCTAGTGCTTCTAAATAAACCTGTTGGACTATAACCTCATGTTGTGTGATTTTTAACTCCTATTTAGAGGTCACAGAAGTGATTTTATTTAATGCTCAAATCTGTAACAAGTACATAGACTTTAATTTCCATCATATATTCTCCTGTTGATACCAGAAACGCAGAATGTTTGTGACTTGTTGATGAACCAATCACCAATGTAGAACAGTAGCATTCTCACTATCAGTTTGTGCATTTTCACTTGTGTAATGACCCCACTAGTCTGAGCGGAGAATTCTCTGAGACACAGATAGTGGGTACTTGGCTCGATCAGATGGTGGGACCTGCTCCAGTTGAATAAGTCCTGTATTATTTATCTTTGCCATAAATGGATTCAAGGTATAGTCATTGCACTGATACTGAGTGGGAATCTGGGATACTTTACACCCAAACCCAGGAACACTGAGCATAAATGTCTGTGTCCGTCGGCAGGCCAGACTGAGCCGGGATAATAGTCTAGTGTTAACTCAACTGAGGCATCATCTCCGGCTGCACCCCCTGTTGCACCATCATTCTCCCTAGTATTCAGGACTGAATATCGATTTGTTATGAACCAGACCAAACCCCCTCAAAATATATCAAAGAGATAGCCTCGACCCGAATTTCTACCTTATTTGAAGGCAAGTATAAGGTACTGCATTCCAGATGTGATTCAATTGGTCCACATAGGGCTTTAAGCAAAACATGTTTATTGTTATAATACAGTTAAATAAAATGATACAAAAGAAGAATTGGCATAACTCTATTGTAAAACCTGATAAAATAATATGTTTAATTACTAATCATCGACTATTCCAATACAGCAGCATCTCATAAACACACCCTAGGCGAGGGCAAATTCAATGCAACAGATTTTTCTCATGGAATATCTCCCTTCCAGACCAGGAGAAAGGAACACCAAAACAATCTAGCAGCAGAGACAGACCTTGGGCTTTTTGCTGTAGCGTAGAGGGAGCTGTATCTACACCAGCTTCACTAGGCAACTCTAAACGCCAACTGAACAAGTCTGCACAGGAACAGGCCCTTCGGCCTACCAACACATTTTGCCCTTCCATACTAAAACTGCCTTCACTTAAGGATCAGTATCCTACAATTCCCTTCTTATTCATGTATTCATCCAGGTGCTTCTTGAATGCTGCTAATGTGTCTGTTTCCACCACCTCCTCTGGCAGTGTGTTCCGGGCACTCACTACCCTTTGTGTGAACAATTTGCCTCGCATATCTGTTTTAAATTCCTCCCTCATCCCATATCTTGAACCTGTGTCCGCTAGAAATTGACTCCTTCACCCTGTGAAAAAGCCTCACACTTTGCACTCTATTCATGCCATTCACAATCTTATAAACTTCAGTCAGGTTGCCTCTCAACCTCCTGCATTCTAGTCTATCCAACCTTTCTTCATAGTTAAAATGCCCCATACCAAGCAATATCCTGTAAAACTTTTCTGTACTCTTTCCAAAGCATCCACATCCTTCTGGTAGTATGGTGCCCAGAACTGTACGCAAAATTTCCAATGCAACCTATCTAAAGTTCTATAAAGCTGCAGCATAACTTTCCTGTCCTTATATTCAGTGCCCCTTCCAATGAAGGCAAGCATGCCATAGGCCTTTATTACTATCTTATCCAGCTGCATTGTCATCTTTAGTGATCTGTCGACCTGCACACGGAAATGCATGTGCATATCAATACTCCTAAGGGTTCTGCCATTCACTATATAAATTCATCTTAAAGTCACAGTACCATCACAAGTTGTAAATGAGATGTGCTTGGAGATCTCCTCCTCTACTTGCCTTGTCTTGGTTGACAGGCTGAAGTTGTGTTCTTGTGAATAGAGGACACTGAAGTGTAAATAATTATTCAGGTCTGGCTGCAGTCTATAGGAAAGACCTATTCTGTTATCAGAGAGGTTGATAATCAGGGACAATAATGTACAAAATTAGAGGACAGGCACAGATGATTCTTTACGAATTAGAATTAGAATCCTGACAGTATGGAAACAGGCCCTTTGTCCCAATAAGTCTACCACTGACCCTCTGAATAGTATCCCAGTCAAACCCATTCCCCATCACTCTATTGCACCTAACCTACACTTCAACCTACATAGTGTTCAACTATGGGCAATTTAGCATGGCCAATTCACCTGGTCTGCATATCTTTGGGTTGTGGGCAGAAACCCACACAGACACAGGGAGGACATGCAAACTCCACACAGACAGTCGCCTGAGCCTAGAATTGAATCTGGGTCCCTGGTGCTGTGAGGAAGCAGTGCGAGCCATTGAGCCACCATGCCACCAGGGTGTGTTATACTCAGAGGGCAGTGAGTGTTAGGAACACTATTTGAAAGTGTGGTATTAAACCTCAGATACACACCTGAGAGATCACAACCTACAGACCAAGAGCTGGAAAGTGAGACAGGGGCTCCACCCCTTTTCCAATCTGCACTGATGCTTTGGGCCAAATGGCTTCCTTCTGTGCTGTAAATGTTCTCTATTTCTGTATTCTTCTCCTCGCTGGAGAGCCTGAGCCCTAGATTTGTAGCTGGGCACCTGCCGTTCAACCATGTCCTACTTAATGTGTCACCAGATACTGGGTCAGTTCCCAGGACTGAAACTGGAGTCTTGGTCCAGACCATATCCTGTAGATCTTTTTGTACATTATCCTTGCATACCTGATCATTCCTTGATATCTGTAACATGGCTCAGTCATGCAGATGGATTTACATTTCATATCAATGTTAGTTTTGGTTCACCAGTGACACTTCTTTCTGAAACAGAGGACTGTGTATTATAAATCCTGTTAGGTTCCAACAAATACATGGCAAGGGAGAAGATTTAGAACAAAGAACAAAAGAGAAGGAAAGCACAGGACCAGGCTTTTCAGCTCTCCAAGCCTGCGCCAATCATCATGCCCTAACTCAGCTAACAAACAAACCTACTACCCTTATTCTGTCTATATCCCTCTATTCCCTCCCTATTCATGTGACCATCCAGATGCTTTTTAAATGTTGCCAATGACCCTGCTTCCACCACCTCTTCTGGCTCCTACCACTCTCGGCGTGAAAGGCTTCCCTCGCACATCTTCCTTAAACATTTCCCCCTCTCACCTTGAAACTTCAACCCGAGGAAAAGCCTCTACTTATGCCTCTCATAATTTTGTAGACCTTGATCAGATCTCTTCTTCGCCACCGTCCTTCCAGTGCAAACAATCCTAGTCTTTTTAACCTTTTGTCATAGCCAATGCCCTTGAGACCAGGCAACATCCTGTGAATCTTCTCTGCACTCCTTCCAAAGCTTCCACATCCTTCTGGTAGAGTGACTGTAAAAAATGCACACAATACTCCAAATCTGGAATATATAAAACAAGGGTTTTATATAGCTGCAACATGATTTGCCAGTTCTTGTACTTGACGCCTTGTTAATTTAACCTTTACCTCTTCACGATACACCATCACTATGGAACTTTGTGTGCTTTTCCTCCCAACCTAAAAGTGAATAATGTCTAAGATTGTTCTGTTGAATCATCTTGTGAACAATCAAAACTGCATTATATACGTAAGCTTTACCCATCCTCAATTCAAATCCCCACAAGCTTCTACACAAATCTGTTTAATCTTTCTTGTCAAATGTTTTAAACAAGTCAGACAACATCTTGTCAACTGGCAATATTTAATTAACACACGAACATAATGAGCATGGATAGCACAGTGGCTCAGTAGTGAGCACTGCTGCCTCACAGCACCAGGAACCTGGGTTCGATTCTTGCTTCCGGTGACTATCTGCATGGACTTTGCACATGCTCCCCATGTCTAAGTAGGTTTCCTCCCACAGTCCAAAGATGTGCAGGCTGGGTGGATTGGCCATGTTAAATTGTCCACGGTGACCAAGGATGCATCGGCTTGGTGGATTAGCCATGGAAAATATGGCATTACAGGGATGGGTGAGATTCTGTTCAGAAGGTTGGTGTGGAATCCATAGGCCGAATGGCCTGCTTCCATGCTGTAGGGTTTCTATGAAATTGTAATAAATTACATATTGAGTATATCAACAATTAATTTTAAAAGTTAAAGTTGCTGGATAACTGTGATTTCAACAACACAATTAATTGTAAAGAAAATAACACAATGAGTGAGAAAAAACCGATGGCTCAGTTATTCTGATGGCATCAGAAATCATTCATTATATTACAAATTACATCCTGTTCAGAAACATTTCTAGGTGCATGTCACTGCACAATACCACAGGAGTACAGCAAACATGAGATCTATTCACTGGTCCCTGCTTCCTCAGGTTTGCATCCTCAGGTCGATCTGTTTCAAAATTAAGTCTGCTAAGTACAAGATGTTAATTTTCACAATGATGCCAGTCTGGTTCCCTTGCTAATGCAAGAACCATAGGCAGAGGAATCATAAAGTCATTCAACAAGGGAACAGACCCTTCAGCCCAACTAGTTCATGCTAACCATGTTTCTAAACTAAACTGGTCCCACATTCCATATGCTTGGCCCATATCCCTCGAAACATTCATTATTCATGTACTTACCCAAATGTCTTTTACATGTTGTAACTGTCCCGCATATACCACTTCCTCTGGAAGTTCATTCCACAAATGAAACAATCTAAAAAAAGACATGAGAGGCAACTTTTTTAAAAAAAACTCTTTCTCCTCTCAGCTTAAAAGCGTGCCTCTCATGTCTTTGAAATTCCCACCCTAGGGAAAAGGCACCCAATCTATACCGCTCATGATTTTATAGACCTCTTCGTAAGGTCACCCCTCAATCCAGTCGAAAAAGTCGCAGCCTATCCATATAACTCAAACCCTCCATTCCAGCGACAACCTGGTGCATCTTTTCTGTATCGTCCCAAGTTTAATAATATTCTTCCTATTACAAGGGAACCAGAAATGGACACAGTACTCCAGAAGATGCCTCACCAACATCCTGTATAACCTTAACATGACATCCCAACTCCTATACTCAAAGGAGCAATGAAGGCAAGCGTGCTAAACAGGGTGCTTAACCACCTTGTCTCTATGGGACGCAAACTTCAAAACGTTATGTGCTTGAATCCCTAGGTCTCTCTGTTCTACAAGATTACCTAAGACCCTACTTTTAATTGTGTAATTCCTGACCATGTTTGTTTTACCAAAATGCATTTATCCAAATTAAACTGTCTGCCAGTCCACAGTGCATTGACCCATTTGATCAAGATTTCTTTGTAGCCTTGGATAACCTTTCTCAGTGTCCACTGTCACGTGCAAACGTACTAATCATGCCTTCTATATTCTCATCACAATCATTTATTTAAATGACAAACAAAAGTGAACCCAGTACCGATTCCTGTGAAACACTGCTGGTAACTGGCCTCCAGTCCGAAAAAACAACTCTCCACTATCACCCTCGGTCTCCTGTTGTTAAGCCAATTTTGTATCCGTTTGGCAAATTCACCCTGAATCCCATATGATCCAACTTTACTAATTAGTCTACCATGCGGATCCTTGTCAAAAGCTTTATTAAAGTCAAAGTAAACAATGTCTACCACACTGTCCCTCATTAATCTTCTTGATTATTTTCTGAAAAATCTCAATCAAGTTTATGAGACATGATTTCCCTTGCATAACACCAAGTCATTAAACAGTGCCAATGCTCCTTCTTACCAAGGAGCAGCACGCCCATTCGGCACATGCCCCATTTCTTCTTTCGGTCTGCTGATCCATCCTGGCTACATAAATCTCAGAAACCTGCCAACAAGGCTGCTCTCTCTCGATCTCTGAGTAACTCCGGGTATTTGCTGGTGGGCCCTTTCTGATGGTGGGTCCACCTACAGATCCTGTCTCCAATCCGGTTCCCTTCCTGGAAGGAACATCAAGCATGAGCATGAACCCCGGAATATCGAGTGCAACTATCAGCATGCCACTGCAGCCAGACTCAGCATCACCCTGGCTCCTTCCCAGAAATAACCAGCAGGATTTCAATCTGGAGTGCAGCTGCTTAAAGGGAAGGGGCAGGAAATAAGGCAACAACATTCACATGGTGAGAGCAGCTTATAAAGTGAAATGCTCATACTGTCACACACAACCTAGGTCTGGTTCCTGTTGCAACACTGAGCCTCTCTTTCTAGATGGACTGAACAGATTCTCCTGCAGTCTGAAACAGATTAAAATAATAAACTGAGTGAACAAGAGTAAAATACAGGAAAACTGGAGTTATTATGCTAATACTTCATAGCATTGACCATAACCTTGACTTAATCCAATTTTATTTATTACGTAAACTAACCCAAAACTTTTCAGATCTGTTGCATACTCCTCAGACCATTATCAGCTGACAGCTTGTGGGGACAGATTTGTCTGTGACAGTATATGATGCCAGGTTCAGAACTATTAGTGACCAGTATGTGCTGAAATTGGAGGCAAGATTATCAATACTAGAATCTGAGAGACTGACACCCCATCGTCTGGGGTTCAGAGAGAAAAATATCAGGAGTCAGAGTTTTTAAAAAAAGTGTTTATTGATGACAGTATTATGCATAATAATAATGATATACAGCATTTTTAAAACACCACTTCACAGATGACCCCAGTTTCTGTATTTTACAAGCCATGTTCCTCAGAACTGCAGACCCCAGTTTCATTCCTGAATCCGCCAGTACATTATTCATCGGGTTCAGATTCATCAGCGATTGGTTAGTTCCGAGGGCAGAGGTGAAGTCCTTGACACAGAAAACTGAGAGCCTGACAGCTTTCAGCCTGGGAATCAGAGCGAGAAGTAACAGGAATCAGAGGAAACCCCTGGTGTTTGTCAAAAAAGTGATTGCAGGAACTATTAAAAATGCACAGTGCTTAATATTAACGCCACTGATGACATAAATAATGTGCAGTTGTAATAATAACCTTATTACTGACACGAAAACTGTAATGTTTATTAAAAACACCTACCGATTCCACTTATGATTAATGTAGTCATTTCGAACAACAATTATTATAAACATTTTCAGAAAGTCTGATATTCAAGTGTCTGTATTTTACAATCCTGATTCTTCATAACTACAAACAATTGCTTCAATCCTGAATCTCCCAGTTTATTCTTACCTAGGTTCAAATCCATTGGTGACTCACTTTAACAGTGAGCAGAGGTGTGATCCTCAACATAAGGATCTTTGATAGCACTATGATCAAGGGTAAGCAATGGCCTAGTGGCCATTTGACTATTGACTATTAATCCCAGAAACCCAGAATAATGTTCTGGGCACCTGGGTTTGAATACTGCATCAACACATGGGGAATTTGAATTCAATTTTTTTTAAAATGATGACCATGAAACCATTGTCAATTGTTGGAAAAACCCATCTGGTTCAGTAATGTCCTTCAGGGAAGGAAATTCACCATCCTTGCCTGGTCTGGCCTACATGTGACTCCAGACCCACAGCCATGTGGTTGACTCTCAACTGCCCCCTGAAATGTCACAGACTGATGCTTTCAGAGTGCAGTTGAGAGTCTAGCAATCCACTTAGTTGTATCAATCACTAGAAAGTCACAACAAAGAAATGAAACTGGATGGACCACCTCGCATCAACCTTGGAACAGGAAAAGAAATGGCAAAAACACAAGCAGTCCTGTTGACGACGCAAAGTCCTCCTTACCAAGATCTGGGGGCTAGTGCCAAAATTGGAAGAGCTGTCTCAAAGCTTAACATAGTCATTCTTACAGAATCATACATTACAGATAATACCCCAGACACCACCAGCAGGACAGACCCAGCAGCAGTGGCGACACAGGAGGATACAATCGGGAGGAGTTGCCCTGGGAGTCCTTGACATCGACTCCAAACCCCATGATGTCTCTTGGCTTCAGGTTAAACATGGGCAAGCAAACCTCTTACTGGTTACCATGTCCCGCCCTCCTTCGGCAGATAAACCAGTACTGCTCCATGATGAACAACAAATGGAGGAAGCACTGAGGGTGGCAAGAATGCAAAATGTACTCTGGGTGGGGGATTTCAATGTCCACCACCAAGAGGGGCTTGGCAGCAGCATTACCGATCAAACTGGTTGGGTCCTAAAGGATATGACTGCTAGATTGGGTCTGCAGCAGGTGGTGAAAGAACCAACAAGAGGGAAAAAAATCCTTACTAATCTGCCAGCTGCAGAAGCATCTGTCCATGACAGTATAGGTACAAGTGCCCACTGTCCTTGTGGAGACTAAATCCCGCCTTCACATTGAGAATAACCTCGATCGTGTTGCTTGGCACGATCACCATGCTAAATGGGACAAACTTCGAACCAATTCAGCAGCTCAAGACTGGGCATCCATGAGGTGCTATGGGCCATCAACAGCAGCAGAATTGTACACCAGCTCAATCTATAACCTCATGGCCTGGTATATCCTCCACTCAACTATTACCATCAAGCCAGGGGATCAACCATGGTTCAACAGAGAGTGCAGGAGGGCATGCCAGCAGCAGCATCAGCCATACCTAAAAATGACGTGTCGACCTAGTGAAAATACCAACAGGACTACTTGTGTGCCAAACGGCATAAACAGCAAGTGATAGAGCTAAGTGATCCCACGACCAACGAATTAGATCTAAGCTCTGCAGTTCTTCCACATCCAGTTGTGAATGGTGGTGAACAATTAAACAACTCACTAGAGGAGGAGGCTCAACAAACATGCCCATCCTCAATGATGGAGGAGCCTAGCACATCAGGGCAAAAGATAAGGCTGATGATTCGCAACAACCTTCCAGTGGTCCCCAGCATCACAGATACCAGTCTCCAGCGAATTTGATTCACTCCATGTGATATCAAGAAACAGGTGGAGGCACTGGATACTGCAAAGGCAATGGGCCCTGATAACATTCCAGCAACAGTGCTGAGGACCTGTGCTCCAGAACTTGCCACTCCCTTAGCCAAGCTCTTCCAGTACAGTTACAACACTGGCATCTACCCTACAATGTGGAAACTTGCTTAGGTCTGTCTGTACACAAAACGCAGGACAAATCCAACACGGCCAATTACTGCCCAGTCAGTCTACTCTCCATCATCAGTAAAGTGATGGAAGGGGTCATCAACAGTACTATCAAGCAGCATCTGCTCAGTGATTCCCAGTTTGGGTTCCACCAGGGTCACTCAGCTCCTAATCTCATTACATCCTTGGTTCGAACATGGACAAAAGAGCTGAATTCCAGAGAGAATGTGAGAGTGACAGCCCTTGACATCAAGGCCACATTTGACCGAGTATGACATCAAGGAGCCCTGGCAAAACTGTAATCAATGGGTATCGGGGGCAACACTCCAGTGGTTAGAGTCATACTTGGAACAAAGGAAGAAGGTTGTGGTTGTGGAGGGTCAGTCATCTCAGCTCCAGGACATCTCTGCAGGAGTGCCTCGGGGTAATGTCCTAGGTCCAACAATCTTCAGCTGCTTCATGAATGACATTCCCTCTGTCAGAATGTCAGAAGTGGGGATGTTCACCAATGATTGAACAGTGTTCAGCACCATTTGTGACTTCTCAGATACCGAAGCAGTCCGTGCTCAAATGCAACAAGATCTGGACAATTTCCAGGCTTGAGCCAACAAGTGGCAAGTAGCATTCGCGCCACACAAATGCCAGACAATGACCATCACCCCTCGACATTCAACGGTATTAGCATCACCGAATTGCCACCTTGGGTTACCATTGACCAGAAACTCAATTGGACTCACCACATAAACACAGTGGCTACAAAAGCATGTCAGAGACTAGAGGTAATGTGGCGGGTGACTCACCTCCTGACACCCCAAAGTCTGACCATCATCTACAAGACACAAGTCAGGAGTGTGATGAAATATTCCCCACTTGCCTGGATGGATGCAGCTCCAACAACACTCAAGAAGTTTAACACCACCCATGACAAAGCAACCCACTTCATTGTCACCGCATTACAAACATTTGATCCCTCCACGACTGATGCTCAGTAGCAGCAATGTGTACTATCTACAAGGTGCACTGCAGAAATTCATCAAAGATCCTTAGCATTTTCCAAACCTATGACAACTTCCACCTAAAAGGACAAGGGCAGCAGATACTTGGGAACACCACCACAAGTTCCCCTCCAAGCCACTCACCACCTGGATTTGGAAATATACTGCAGTTGCTTTACAGTTGTTACATCAAAATCCTGGAATTCCCTCCCTACTGGCATTGTGGGTTAACCCACTGCAAATGGACTGCAGCGGTTCAAGAAGGCAGCTCACCACCACCTTCTCAAGGGCAAATAGGGATGGGCTATCAATGCAGGCCAGCATCGATGCCCAAGTCCAACAAATGAATAAAAAAAAGCTCTCTCCTTGAAAATCCTGGGGTGGAGTCCATCTGGTCCATGTGATTTTTCCACCATCAGACATTTAAGTTTTTCTAGCACTTTCTCCTTGGTGATAGCCATGATATTCAGCTCTGCTCCCCAACTCCCTTGAATCTTTGGGATGTTACTCGTGTCTTTAACCGACTCCCTTGTCAGATCCACACCTCCCCCAGCAGCACACACCCTTCCCACCAGCACCTTCCCCCGCCACCACAAGAAGTGCAAAACCTGCGCCCACACCTCCCACCTCACCTCCATCTTCGGCCCCAAAGGATCCTTCCACATCTAAAAGAAATTTACCTGTACTTCCATAAATGTCACATACTGTATCTGTTGCACCTGATGTGGTGTCCTCTACATCAGGGAGACAGGACACCAACTTGCAGATCGCTTCAGAGGACACCTCTGAGATACCTGCACCAACCAACCCCACCGCCCCATGGCTGAACATTTTAACTCCCCCTCCCACTCCATCAAGGACATGCAGGTCCTGGGCTGCCTCCATCACCAAATCCTAATCTCCCATTGCCTGGAGGAAGAATGCCTTATCTTCTGCCTTGGGATCCTGCAACCACATGGAATTAATGTGGATTTCACCAGTTTCCACATTCCCCCTCCCCCCACTTTATCCCAGTCCCAAGCCTCCAACTTGGCACCGCCCTCTTGACCTGTCCATTGCCTTTCCCATCTGTCTGCTCCATTCCTCTCTCCGACCTATCACCTACTATCCACCTTCATCTACCTAGCACATTCTCAGCTACCTTTCCCCCAGCCCCAATGCCTCCCTGCCCATTTATCTCTCATCACCCCCAGCCCACAATCCTCATTCCTGATGAAGGACTTAAACCCGAAATGTCAATTCTCCTGTTCCTTGGATGCTGCCTGACCTGTGCTTTTACAGCTCCACACTCTCGACTTTGATCTCCAGCGTCTGCCGTCCTCACTTTCTCAGAGTCTTCCACCGTGAAGACTTATGCAAAGTACTAGTTCAATTCCTCCACCATTTCTTTGTTCCCCATTACTATTATTTCAGCATTACTTTCCAGTGGCCCAATATCCACTTGTGCCTCTTTTGCTCTTTAAATTTCTCTCAAGTAATTCTTGCAATCTTCTTTTTATATTAGCTCACTCTCATATATAATCTTCTCCCTCCTTCATTTTTAGTTGTCCTCTGTTGATCTATGTAAGCTTTCCAATTCCGTGGCTTCCCACTGCCCTTCGCCACATTATATGCTTTTGTTTTGCTTTTATGCTGTCCCTAACTTCTCTTGTCAGCCATAGTTACCCCATCCTCCCTTTAGAATGCTTCTTTTTCCGAGGGATGAATTTTTGCTGTGTCTCCTGAATTACTCCAGAAACTCCTGCCATTTCTGTTCCAATGCTTCCTGCTAGGCTCCTCTCCAATTCTGGCCAGCTCCTCCCTCATGCCTCCGTAGTTACCTTTATTCAACCATAACACCATTACATCTGATTCCAGCTTCTCCCTCTCAAATAGCGGAGTAAATTTTATCATATTGTGATCACAACCTTCTAAGGATTTCTTCATCTGAAGCTTCCTTATCAAATCTGCCTCATTGCACAACACTAAATCTAGAATTGCCTGTTCCCTATTGGAATCCATCACAAACTGCTCCAAAAAGCCATCTCGTAGACATTCCACAAATTCCTTTTCTTGCAATTCATTACCATCCTGTTTTTCCCAGTCCAACTGCATGTTGAAACTCCCCCATGATCATTGTAACCTTGCCTTTCTTACACGCCTTTTCTGTCTCCTGGTGTATCTTGTGCCCCATATCCTGACTACTGTTTGGAGGCCTGTACATAATTCCCATTTTGTTTTACCTTTTGTGGTTCCTCAACTCTACCCACACAGATTCTCCATCATCTGACCTTCCACTGTTTCTTGCTATTGTAATGGTGTTGCCCCTTTAACAAGGTTATTGTACTCCTTTTTTTTGAGAGGGCTCATAAAGGCAGAGATGCCAATATGTCTGAATTGGCTATTTTAATAATGGCTAACAGATACTGCTGACGTCAACAATCAGAGAAGGCCTTCAGGTTTTTTTAAAAACAGTTGTATAATGAAAGGGGAGTGGCCAATTCTCCCAGCTCAGTTTTTTTTTGTTTGGTTTACTTTGAAGCTGCTAGTTAGAGAAAGCTGCTGGGGATAAAGATTTCCGGATTCAACAGAGCTTTCTTGGCGGACTGTCTCTCTCTCTCTCTCTGACATCTCTTCTGTAAGAACCTGTGTTTGATTTTACCTTTTTTGCCAAAGGGATGTTTATGGGGATGTTGCAAAGAATTGGAACAGCATTAAGTTGCAATAGAGTCGCTTTGGTTTTCAGATAGATTAAGTTATTCTCTATTCTGTTCTCTTGCTCATGTTTCATTTGGTAGTCTGAAAATAAATTCTTTTTTTTAAACTATGTGGTTTGACCAGCTGTATCACTTCTGGAATATCCATCTTACACCTGCTTAAAACAAGCAAAGTTAGGGTCTATGCTACTTTCCTGATATGTTTTGAGGGGCTTTGGTCTGGTCCATAACGCTATTGATTTAAATTCATTTCTCACTCATAAGGCAACCCCATCCCTTCTGCCGACCTGCCTCTCTTTTCATAGGATGTATATCCTTGGAATTTAAGCTCCCAGTCCTGATCCTCTTATAGTCATGTGTCTGTAGTGCCCACCATATCATACCTGCCAATTCTGATCTGCTCCACAATTTCATTTACCTTATTTCATATACTGCGTGCATTCAAATACAACAACTTCAGCCCTGTATTTTCCATGACTAGTCTCAATGTCATTCCTTTATCCGATGAGCTTGAGATTAGATTCTCAATTCTTTCCAAACACTCTGTCCTATTTTATCTTCTGGAGGCTTGAATAAACTCTCCAGAGTTCTCCTTTCATAGAATCATAAATCCATACAATGGGGAAAAAGGCCCTTCAGCCCAACAAGTCTATACCAATCCTCCAAAGAATAACCCACCCAGAAACATTCCCCTACCCTATTATCCTATGTTTACCCCTGACTAACGCACCTCACCTACAAATCCCTGAACAGTATGGGCAACTTAGCATGGCCAATTCACCTGACCTGCACATTTTTGGTAGGAAACCGGAGCACCTGGAGGAAACCCACGCAGACATGCGGAGAATGTGCAAACTCCACACAGATAGTCACCCGAGGCTGGAATCGATCCCGGATGCCTGGCACTGTGAGCCAGCACCAAGCCACCACACTCTTTCATTTTTTTTCATACTTTTCCATGCAGTTGAATCCAACACCACAGATATTAACCTGCTGTTTTGTTTCCAATTAGCCATTATACTTCTTGGAGTTTAACCTCCCCCTCCTCCCGCCCCCCACTCACTTTCTAGTTTAATATCCTGTTGACCGTCCTATTTACCCTTTTCTTTAGGTGACTCCTGAAACGTCGACTCACCTGCTTCTCTAATGCTACTTAACCTGCTGTGCTTTTCCCAGCTCCCACTTTTTTGACTGTGACTTTCCAGCATTGGCAGTCCTCATGATCTCCAAGATACTACATATTAAACATATGAAGAGTTCAACAGAGTGACATTCATTGTCAGTGATAGAAAAATTTATTCTACTGATTGCCTGACTTTTATTTTCAGTTCTTCTAATATCTGGGATTGCAAAACTGGTATCATCAGGGCGGAAGTTTGATTCATTTTGTTTCTCACTCCACATATTTAGATTGGAAGAATAGAGGCATAAACTATTTTTTAAATGGGAGAAAGTTTAAAAGTCTGAAGTGCAAAGGGACTTGAGAGTACTAGTTCAGGATTCACATTAGGTAAACTTGCAATTGAGTCAGTAGTTAGGAAGGCAAACACAATGTTTATAGAATCATCAAATCCCTACAGTGTGGAAACAGGCCATTCGGCCCAACAATTCCACACCAACTAAAGAGTATCCCACCCAAACCCATTCCCCTATCCTAATTACTTTATGTTTCCCCTGACTAATGCACCTAACCTACACACCCCTAAACACTGTGGGCAATTTAGCATGGCCAACTTACCTAACCTGTGGGAGAAAACCCACGCAGACACGGGGAGAATGTGCAAACTCCACACAGACACTTGTCTAAAGCTGGAATCTATCCCATGTCCCTGGCGCTGTGAGGCAGCAGTGCTAACCACTGAGCCACCTTGCCATCTATGTTGCCATTTATTTCGGGGGGACCCTAATATAAAAGCAGGAATGCACTTCTGAGGTATTATAAGATTCTGGTCAGGCCACATTTAGAATATTGTGAGCAATTTTGGGCCCCACAGCTGGATGATCCCAGGAATACAAATTTTAACATATACAGAATGTTTGACGTCTCTGGATCTATACTCTATGATTTAAGAAGGATGAGGAGGAATGTAATTGGATTTTACAGAATACTAAACAGCCTGGACAGAATGAATGTTGGGAAAATGTTTCCATTGGCAGGAGTGACTATAACTCGTGGGCACAGTTTTAGAGTGAAAGAAGACCCTTTAGAATGGAGATGCCGAAACACTTCTTCAGTCGGAGAATGGTGAATCTATAGAATACATTGCCACAGAAGGCTGTGGAGGCCAGGTCACTGAATATATTTAAGACAGAGATAGATTGCAATGAGGATCAAAGGTTACAGAGAGACAGTGGCAAAATGGAATTGAGAAACTTATGAGCCATGATTGAATGGCGGAAGCAGACTCAATGGGCCAAATGGCCTAATGTTTGCTCCTATGTCATATGGTCTTATGGCTTGAGGACACGGACATGCTGAGAGGTTTACTCTCCTGAGCTGGAACTTCCACAGAACTGGCAATTGCAGGCAGGATGGAGGTGGAGGTGCTGTATGTTCTCTCAGGGGGATTTTGTTCAATGTGGATGTCAACTGGCATCATCCTGTCTTGTTGTGAGGAAGGGGCACTTGGAGTGAGGGCAATGCTCATCATCTCCTCCTCTTCATTGCCACAGATGAAGATCAACATCTGAATTTTAATTTAGTTCATTCTCCAATTGTTCTTATTTTAATTGTGCTCCACATTTCCTTCACTGCCACAAATATATTTTCTTTGACTATTCTCTCATCATGTTATTTCCTTAACATGGCAAATTCGTCGATTTTTCTTTTCCCCCTCCCATTCAGAGAACTCACTATATATTTCACATCGTTACATTTCGCTTTGATTTGATGAAATATAGCTGAAGCGATGACATACAGGCCTGCATGCAATTCCAGGAGGTTCTGCTGGAGCTGGGTCTCCATGGCACCTGTGAAGCTGCCAGACATATGCATGCTGAGACTGATTCCTCCCACCTTCCAGATAGATAATCGAATATTTCTAACAACTATTTGGGTAGCATGGTGGCTCAGTGGTTAGCACTGGTTCAAGTAATAGGGTAGGGGAATGGGTTTGGGTGGGTTACTCTTCGGAGGGTCGGGGTGGACTTGTTGGGCCAAATGGCCTGTTTCCACACTGAAGGGATTCTATGTCTATGTACAAATCTGCCTCCAGCTCCTGGATCTACCCATAGATTTGCTCAAAGTAATTAATCGTCAATCCCACCCTGGAGTCATCTAGTGCTTAAGGTAAAGCAGAAGCCTAGTCACCAGCAGTCCTGAGTGCCAGAGAACTGGGATGCTTTTCCCCCGAAACTGCTGCAAAGACATGCCAGAAATGTGCTCACCAGATGTTGTTCCCAAATCAAATCTCTGAAGTGAATTAAACAAGGTGACAGGCTCTGGGCTGGTGGAGGGTGAGAAAGTGTTGCAAACACAATAGTGCTCCCTTTTGAGTGTTCAGTAACTTCATCCTCAGTCGGGGGGGGGGGGGTGAAAACTGATGGGCTGAGGATGCGGACTCGGTGGTGAATTTGTATGCAGGGTGAAAGAGACAAGAAACAGTTGGGTCATTTTCAGAGAGGAAAGCAGTGATTAGTTGCATATGGCAGATATCAGTTTTTGAGGCTCAGCTATTCACAAGAGTTATGATTGATATGGATGAGGGAATCAAATGTAGTAATGCCATTGTTGCTGACAACACAAAACTAGGTGAGATGGTGAGGAGGATGTAAGAAAAATAACTGAGTTTAAAATGTTGAGTGAGTGGGCAAATTCATGGTCAATGCAGTACAAGGTGGTTAACTACAAAGCTGTCCACTTCGGAAGGTAACAAAGAATACTAGAGTATTATTCAAATTGTGATAGATTGGGAAATGTTGATGTACGAAGAGATTTGGCTACCCTTGGGCAGTGGTCAATGAAAGAAGAATACAGCAGCACTTAGGAGATCAAATTGTCCAACATTGCAAGATGATTTGAATAGAAGGACAAGGCAGTTTTACTGCAGCTGCACAGTGCCTTGGTGAGATCACACCTGGACTATTGCAGACGGTTTTGATCTGCTTAGAGGGAGTATGGTGAAGATTCAGCAGACTGATTCTTAGCATGACACCCTATGTGGAGAGATTGGGCCAACTGGGTATATATTCACTTGGCTTTAGAAAACTGAGACAGCATCTCTTTGAAACATATAAAATTCTGATACAGCTGGTCAGATGTGACTCAGGCTGGATGATGTTTGCCCAGACATGGGGATATGGGGTTAACTATTTTGAACTGTGATTAGGAAGCTGATGAGTCACCAAATATTCTAAAGAAGAAATAGGTCGTGTCCAAGAGGCTTAAGGGTGTCAATGGGTATGGGAAGAGCATGGGAGCATGACATTGAGGCAAATAATCACTCATGATCATGTTGAAAGGTGGAGCAGGCTTGATGGTCTGAATGGCCCACTCCTGCTCCTATTTCCTATGTTTCAATGTTCCCCAACTTTTAGTAAAATTCAGCCCCAAGAGTGGGAATCACAATTTTTAATAAATATGGAATTGGCAGCATGATTTCATGAAGCAGTGCCTTTGGGGAAAATTAGGGCAAGAATGGTGGTGAAAAAGTTCATTTTTAAAAACAAAGCAGGACACAGTTACGCAAAATAATTTCAATCAAATCAAGGTTCAAATTTTGTGTCACAAATATTCAAAACAATAATTAGTTTGGGAATGAAACTAATTTTGTCTTCAGCCCATCATCCAGAATCAACGTTCCCTCTAAGCTGAGCACGTGTAGATGCTCTGAAGTTTCATTCAAGGGCAATTAGTATCGGTGCTATGATCGCAGCATTGACTTTCGATTCTGGAAGCTGTTGCATCTCAAAGGCCCATACAGCCAGAAAGAAATTTAGAGGGAATGATGTCCATAATCTCAAGGTGCATTGAAAAGATAAAAGCGAATTTGAAAAAGAGAAGTAGAACTTACTGTTAGAAGCACCAATTATTAAGGATAAAGGAACTCCCTTGTTACTAATTGCCATAAGGATGTTCCTAATTAGTTGGACTGAAGGGTCTGTTTCCATGTTGTACATCTCTATGACTACAACTGTCACCTCCAAAGTAGTGAACACGCTAGTCATTTAGATAGCTGAAATGATTGTTGAAGGTTTTCGCTGTATCTTATCAAAAATGGTTAAAAATCAATCATATCAGGTTACAGAGGGCTTTACTCAGCAAGACTAGTGGGTTTTTGTGTGAAATTGTCCCAAACACACCTGAAATAAAACAAAGGAGGCTGGAAATCTGAAGCAAATTCAGAAACTTCTGGATAAACTCAGGCGGCAACTGTTGTCAGAAAGCAGAGTTAACACCTTGGGCAAGTGACCCTTCTTCAGCATTTCAAACTGGAAAGAAATACAAAAGGAACCAACCTTAGTGTCATTGTCAAATTTAATAATCCGTCCTTCCATGCCCTCATCCAGGTCATTTATAAAAATGACAATCAGCAATGAACCCAAAACAAATCCTTGCAGAATACCACTAGTAACTGAACTCCGGGTGAAAATTTCGCATCAACTAGCTAGCTAGTTTCAGCGAGCAAAATTCTGATCCAAACCGCTAAATCACCAAAATCCCATGTCTATCTTCTGCAATAGCCTACCGTGGGAAACCTTATCAAATGCCTAGCTGAAATCCATATACACCACATCAACTGCTTTACCCTCAGAAACTTGTTTGGTCATCTTCTCAAACAACTCAATAAGGTTTGTGAGGCATGACTTGCCCTTCACAAAACCATATCCCTAATCAAGATGTGGAGGAACTGGTGTTGAACTGGGGTGGACAAAGTTAGAAATCACACAACACCAGGTTATAGTCCAACAGGTTTATTTGGAACATTAGTTTTCACAGAGCCGCCCCTTCATCAGGCAGCTGTGAAGCAGGACCATTAAACACAGAATTTATAGCAAAAGATTACAGCGTCATGCAACTGAAATGATATACTAAACAAACTTTGATTGTTGTGAAGTCTTTCATCTTTTAGAATGGGTTGCAGGTTTCAGTTCATTAATATGTAAATTAAGTCACATTCTCGAGATATCTGAAGGTTTAATTAGAAAAAGATGACATCTCAACTCAGAGAATGCATTAAAGCTGTGAGGTTAGAGTTTATCTGTTTCTCAATCTTGAGTCAGATTGGTTTTATTTCCTAAGTGGAATTTACAAAACTATTAAGTGATTGAGTGCCTGCATTAGCCGCCGACAGGATGTGCATTTTTTGAGCAAAATAGAATGTATCTGTAAGTATAAATCTGTGAATTAAATTCATGAGAGAAAGAGAGAGAGACAGACAGACAGAAGTATTCCCCAATTTGGAGGGAACACTTCTGTCTGGTGATGGCTTGGTCTTGTTAATGTACCACACCTGCAGCATATGATGGACAACATCGGCCAAATCACACGAGTACCAGCCGCATACATGGTCAGTGGTGTCCCCAAGTGTAATGGTGGCACTCATGTCGACACTCTGACACCTCTTGCAGTGGTTACCATGACAGGGTTGTACAGTGTTGTGGTCAATGTAGTCCTGAAGGTTGGACAGTTTGCTGCGAACAATGATCTATTTAAGATTTGGTGGTTGTTTAAAGGTGAGAAGTGGAGGCATAGGGAAGGTCTTGATGAGGTGCTCATCCTCATTGATAATGTGTTGCAGGCTGCAAAGAACGTGGCATAGTTTCTCGGCTCCCGGGAAGTATTAGACAATGAAGGGTACCCAGTTGGGGAATAGTCAGGGACATTTGGCCTTGGACCATTCTCCAAGGCAGACTTCGGGATAGGAACAACGCAAAGTGGCCAAGCAGAGGCTAAGAGCTAACCTTGGGTTCATGTCAAACTGCAGTACATTATACACTACTACCCCACTACATTAAACACACTCTCTCTCACACACAACTCCCATGGATGTACCTTCTCACAGACTAATACCCCATCACACTCACACTTTACCGAGATTAAACACATACTCTCTCACATGCACACATTTAAGTCTCTGGGGTGAATTTGTATTTGCAGAATTATATTTGCAGATACACTCTGCTTCACAACTACGTGATGAAGGAGCAGCGCTCCAAAAGCTAGTGCTTCCAAATAAACCTGATGGACTCTAACCTGGTGATTTTTAACTTTATCCCAAATCAAATTGTTCCCTGTTACGTGATTATAAATGCTGACTGTTATAATCCTTTCCAACACTTTACCCACAACTGAAGTAAGACTCACAGATCTATAATTGTCAGGGTTGTCTCTATTCCCTTTTATGAAGAAGGGTACAACATTTGCTAACCTCCAGTCTTCTGGCACTATTCCTATAGACAATAACATAAAGATCAAAGCCAATCTCCTCCTTGGCTTCCCAGAGAATAGTAGGATAAATCCTATCAGACCCGGGGGTCTTATCTATTTTCACACTTTCCAGAATTGCTAACACCTTCTCTTTATGAACCTCAATCTCGTCTAGTCTAATAGCGTACATCTCAGTATTCTCCAATTGCCAGTACCCGAGTTTCTAGTAAACTTTTCCCCCGTAGAGAAGATTTTACTTGTCACTTCTACCAAATGCAACTGATACAGCAAACATGACACACCGTTCCTCCATCATCCCAGCTCCCCTGCACTCTTTCCCCATCTCTATCATCCCAGCTCACCCGTGCACCCTTCCCCTGTCTCCATCATCCCATCTCCCTCGTGCAGTCTCACCCCCGTCTCCAATATCCCCCAGCTCCCCCATGCACCCTCTCCCCGTATTCATCATCCCAGATCCCCCGTGAACTCTCCCCACCCCATCTCCATCATCCCAGTCCCCATGAACTCTCCCCAACCCTGTCTCCATCATCCCAGTCCCCAAGAACTCTCCCCAACCCTGTCTCCATCATCCCAGTCCCCAAGAACTCTCCCCAACCCTGTCTCCACCATCCCAGTCCCCTGTGAACTCTCCCCACCCCATCATCCCAGTCCCTGTGAACTCCCCACAACCACGTCTCCATCATCCCAGTCCCCTGTGAACTCTCCCCAACCCTGTCTCCATCATCCCAGTCCCTGTGAACTCCCCACAACCACGTCTTCATCATCCCAATCCCCTGTGAACTCTCCCCACCCCATCTCCATCATCTCAGTCCCCATGAACTCTCCCCAACCCTGTCTCCATCATCCCAGTCCCTGTGAACTCCCCACAACCACGTCTCCATCATCCCAGTCCCCTGTGAACTCTCCCCACCCCATCTCCATCATCCCAGTCCCCTGTGAACTCTCCCCACCCCATCTCCATCATCCCAGTCCCTGTGAACTCCCCACAGCCACGTCTCCATCATCCCAGTCCCCTGTGAACTCTCCCCAACCCTGTCTCCATCATCCCAGTCCCTGTGAACTCCCCACAACCACGTCTTCATCATCCCAGTCCCCTGTGAACTCTCCCCACCCCATCTCCATCATCTCAGTCCCCATGAACTCTCCCCAACCCTGTCTCCATCATCCCAGTCCCCTGTGAACTCCCCACAACCCCATCTCCATCATCCCAGTCCCCTGTGAACTCTCCCCACCCCATCTCCATCATCCCAGTCCCCTGTGAACTCTCCCCACCCCATCTCCATCATCCCAGTCCCCTGTGAACTCTCCCCACCCCATCTCCATCATCTCAGTCCCCATGAACTCTCCCCAACCCTGTCTCCATCATCCCAGTCCCCCATCTCCATCATCCCAATTCCCGTGAACTCTCCCTGACGTCTTCTCCATCATCCCTATTCCTGTGCTCTCTTGATGAATAGGTGGCACGGTGGTCAGCACTGCTGCCTCACTGCGCCAGGGACCACGGTTCGATTCCAGCCTCGGGTGACCGTCTGTGTGGAGTTTGCACATTCTCCCTGTGTCTTGTGTGGGTTTCCTTTGGGTGCTATGGTTTCCTCCCACAGTCCAAAGATGTGCAGGTCAGGTGAATTAGCCATGCTAAATTGCGCATCGTGTTAGGTGCATCAGTCAGAGGGAAATAGGTCTAGGAGGGTTACTCTGTGGAGGGTCGGTGTGGGCTTGTTGGGCTAAAGGGCCTGTTTCCACACTGTTGGGGATCTAATCTAATCTAATCAAACTCCGGTGGTGACAGATCGCCACTGGTGCGCATGCTGCCGGTAGTATTACGTGCATTTCCTGAAGGGCTCCAGCCCGAAACGTCGCCTCTCCCGCTCCGCGTGATGGGTTTCGCCACGTTGATGACGGTCGCGTGAGCGGGACGGCATTTCCTATTGGCCGGAGCGGTGCGATGATGGACGGGCGGGCCAATCAAAACGGTGGGAGGGAGCTAGGTCCCGCCCTGTCGGAGTCCCGCGCGCCCTGACAGGTGTTCGATGTGTGACCGTTAAACGGTCGGGCGCGCGGGATAGAACATGTGGCGGGACCGATGGCCAGAGGGGGCTTTTAATCGTGAAGCTGCAGTCAGGGTGCGAGTAACAGTGTCACTATTTATTATCCAACTGTTAGTGTGCGGTGGTGCTGGGGAGGGAGTGACATCAGACCGGGGACGATGGAAAAGAATGGTTCGTTTTCTACTGAGTGCCTTGGTATTTATTGGGAGCCCAGGCCATCTTCCTGGGGGATTTGGCGAGTCAAATACTGTTTCAAACAAGTGATGGGCTAGTACTGAAAATAACATATGCTGGGGACTATAGTGAGTCAGGTAGCGTTCATGGTGGGAGAACCAGCTAGTGTTTGGAGTCCAGATGAAGCACGGGGGGGGGGGGGGTCAGCATTTATGCTGTGGTTGGGTTGGGGGTTGCGATGGGGTGGGGTTGTAGCGTGGTGGGGCAGAAAGGATGGTGATCGTTCAAGAATAAGTGTTTGGAAATGCGAGAATGGCAGAACAATGTTGTGTCTAGCTGCCGGACTGGAAAGAGCAGACGGTCCCACTGCGGTGGTGGAGGGTGGAGAGAGAGGACATGGTGACAGAGAATGGAGAAGTTAACAAGTAAAGCTACAAGAAAGGGGAAGGAGTGGGAGTTGGTTCACAGTTTGAAGGGGTTGAACTCTAAAGTCCAGAAAGCTATGAAGTGCCTAGTCTGAGGATACCACAGTGTAAAGATGTGCAGGTGAGGTGAATTGGCCATGCTAAATTGCCTGTAGTGTTAGGTGAAGGGGTAAACGTAGGGGAATGGGTCTGGGTGGGTTGCTCTTCGGAGGGTCAGTGTGGACTTATTGGGCTGAAGGTTCTGTTTCCACACTGTAAGTAATCTAATCTAATCTACTCTAATCAAACATGTGGTTCCTAGAGTTTGTGCTGTGATTCACTGGAGCTCTGCCAGCATGACCAGGACAGACATGTGGGCATATGAGAACAATGACTATGGGAAGCTGAAAATGTGTTGCTGGAAAAGCGCAGCAGGTCAGGCAGCATCCAAGAAGCAGGAGAATTGACGTTTCGGGCATGAGCCCTTCATCAGGAATGGAATCTGCAGCATCTCCAGCATCTGCTGTCCTCACTTTCTCCTAAATGACTATAGGAAGGTCAGGGTTGTGCTTGTGCCAATCCTTTCGGTTTGTATGCAGAGTTTATACTTCCGAAAATCTGACTTAAGCCATCTATACCTGTAAATATTAATGGTAACTGTTAAAATTGCAAGTAAAATTCTGAATTTGATGAAAAAGATAATATTCATACTCCTTGTACTGAAATTTTTTGGAAAGGCAAGTAATTCATTAAACTCCAGTTAGCTGTAACATGAGCTTCTGATTTGTACTGGAAACAGGTCCTCACAATCATGATCACTCAAATATCACCCAAAAGTCTACCCCAAAGTATCGCACAGCTTGAATGAAGATTGAAATTATATATTTATTAACAAAACAAAATTCTCTCTACTGTACCTCTCGTAGAAAGCGACTCTGTGTTGGCAGTACATGCGCAGAATGATGCATGCAAACTGATCCCCACTGGGATCCCGCTATTGCGAACAGAAGTCAGCATTCTCAAAAATACCATTTCCTAATTCTTCAATGACATTACAGCCAAATCGTGCAGTCAAAACACTTGTTATCCCAGAAATCTGTAATTCCAAGATGGGTGGCTTGGAGAGAAAGTTGCATGTGGTGATATTCCCATGTATTTGTTGCCCTTGTCATTCCAGATGGTCAAGATCATAAGTTTAAAAGGGGTTACCTATTGTTGCAGTGCATCTTGTAGATGGAACACACATTTGCCACAATGCATCAATGGTGGGAGAAATGAATGTTGAAGGTGTTTGATGTGTGCCCATCTAGCAGATGCTTATCTTGGATAATGTCGAGCTTCTTAAATGTTGTTGGAGCTTCATTCATTCCATCAAACTTCTCACTTCTGCCTTACAGATGGTGGATGAGCTTTGAGCCGTCACGAGGCAAGTTCCTTCCCACAGATTTTCGTGGCTCTGACTTGCTCTTGTAGTCACAGTATTTATATGGCTGGTCCTGTTAATATTCACTCCCATCTTTGGTATGGGCCTGGAAGCCATGATCTTCAGAACAAGAGTGCAACTGAGCTTGTCTGTGATAAACTGGGTATGTAAAATTATGCAATAACCCCACGTATCAGTGTTGCATACTATTTCCTTACACAGGATCGCTGTTCGATCCTCTTGTTTCACTTGGCTCTTGGCGAAAGGGTAATCAATCTCTACTCGTACAAATACTGTTATTAATGCATTACCATTCCCATGTCTGTAGTGATCACATTACAGTTGGACGTACTTTCAGCTTCCTATATCAGCATTCCTCAGCCTAGTTCAACTCAACACCACAAATCATTTTTCAGAGTTCCAATTTATTCCAAATCCTCACAACTGTCATTATATCAAAATTTCACGCATCTTCAGTTATTAACACCAAACTGCATTTACCAAACAGCAATGTAGAAAATATTCCTAACATTCTTCAAAGTAAATTGTGTTTGTAATGCTTCTGTGTGAAGAAATATTATCAGTAGTGAATGAAAACTTGTTCAATAACAGATTTTAAGAAGTGTCATAGAGGCAGAGTTTGAGAGAGTATATTTCAGATTAGATTACTTACAGTATGGAAACAGGCCCTTCGGCCCAACAAGTCCACACTGACCCACCGAAGCGCAACCCACCCAGACCCATTCCCCTACATTTACCCCTTCACCTAACACTACGGGCAATTTAACATGGCCAATTCAACTAACCTGCACATTTTTTTGGATTGTGGGAGCAAACCGGAGCAAAACCACGCAGAATGTGCAAACTCCACACAGAGTTGCCAGAGGTGGGAATTGAACCCAGGTCTCTGGCACTGTGAGGCAGTAGTGCTAGCCACTGTGCCACTGTGCCGCCCATTTAGGTCCGAGGCTCTTAAAGGCAGTGCTATATGCAGTAAACTGATTAATATTGAATTCAGAGATATCAAACACATACAAAAATGTTTCAGCAGCAGATGAGCTGAAGCAGAAACGAGATGAACAATGTCGTGGAAGAAGAATAGCATACGGGGTTACAGAGCAAATGGGAGGTCAGAATTTTAATTCAAGATCAAACATGACAAGCCAATCAATTTCATTAAATAAAAGTAATTCAAATTCTAGAAAAATCAATAAAGTGGAAATTACTGTAGCTTCAAATATATTTCATTACAATTTCTAGCATTCTAATCATTCTTTCCTGCCTCAAATCTTTTGCATTTAAATTTAGATGGCTTAAGTCAGATTTTCAGAAGTATAAACCCTGCATATAAACCGACATTTTCCTAGCTCCCATCAGTTCTGAGGAAGAGTCACCAGACCTGAAACATTAACTCTGATTTCTCTTCACAGATGCTGCCAGACCTGTTGAGCTTTTTCAGCGACTTCTATTTTTGTTTTCAGTAGTAGCAAAGCTCATTTCTAACAATGTGACTATATATTTTATTGATCTACTTCTGTAGATGTTCTGCTGCTTAATATCCTCTACACAGATCCTGACAATATGTTCAATCAATCCATGCTGTCGTGTCTTAGTGCAGAAAATCTTTCATCAGAATATCAGCATCATTGCTGAATTTTAAAAAAAGCCTGTCTGAATGTTCAAGGTTAATCATCACCTTAATTGAATTAAGCGCACATAATCTTTGTTTTATTGTTAGGTTGTTTTCAGTTGTTTTTTCTAAGCGACTTCCTGCATTATCAGAAACAGAATCTGTCAAGTCTCAGTACGAGAGACTGATTCACGGAAGGAAGGAAATGTGGTTGTGGCGGGAGATACTGTTACTCAGGACAGGCAAGGGAGATTTCGAGTAATAGTCATAGAGATGTACAGCACAGAAACACACCCTTTGGTCCAACCTGTCTATGCCAACCAGATATCCAAACCTAATCTAGTCCCATTTGCCAACACTTGACCCATATCCCTCTAAACCCATCCAAATGCCTTTTAAATATTGCAATTGAACCAGCCTCCACCACTTCTTCTGACAGCTCATTCCATACATGTAGTTGCCTCTGCGCTGAAGAAGTTGCCCCTTTTAAATTTCCCCCCCCCTCACTGTAATCCTATGCCCTCTAGTTCTGGACTTCCCTTACCCCAGGGAAAAGACTTTATCTATTTATCCATGCCCCTCACCCCAGGGAAAACAGCCCCAGCCTATTCAGCCTCTCCCTATAGCTTGAATCCTCCATCCCTGATAACATCCTTGTAAATCTTTTCTGAACCCTTTCGAGTGTCACAACATCCTTCCAAAAGGAAGGAGACCAGAATTGCACGCAATATTCCAATAGTGGCCTAACCAACATCCTATACAGCCATAACATGACCTCCCAACTCCTGTACTTCATACTCTGACCAATAAAGGAAAGTGTACTAAATGCCACATTCACTATTCTATCTACCTGTGACTCTACTTTCAAGGAGCTATGAATCTGCACTCCAAAGTTTCTTTGTTCAACAACACTCCCTAGGACTTTACCATTATGTGTATAAGTCCTGCTAAGATTTGCTTTTCCCAAACTGCAGTACTTGTGGAGCCAGACAAGTTTACACTGTTGTGGAAAGCAGGATCAGGGTCAGGCCAAGAACAAGCGTAAAAAGGAAACACACAAGGCTAAGGCAAATAAGGATAGATGAAAGGATTGAGCGAGACATGTAATACAAGTGAGCAAGGAAGGTAGAACTGAGAGCATTAAAAAAAATGAACATTTAAGGGAGACTGTGGATGGAGAGAGGTGGTAGTGAAGGGGCACATGTGGGGAGATGATATGTATGGTGTAAGGAAAGAGGGAGAAAATGGGCAATCATGTTTGGTGAGACCAAGTGAGGGACATTGTGGCTGGGGAGGGTAGGCCTACACAAAGAGAACCAGACAGATTGCAGGTTAAAAACAAGGACTGCAGATGCTGGAAACCAGAGTCTAGATTAGAGTGGTGCTGGAAAAGCACAGCGGGTCAGGCAGCATCTGAGGAGCAGGAAAATCGACGTTTTGGGCAAAAGCCCTTCACCAGGAATAGAGTCAGGGTGCCTGCAGATTGGAGAGATAAATGAGAGCGGGTTGGGGGGTGGGGAAAAAGTAGCATAGAGTACAACAGGTGAATGGGGGTGGGGTGGAGGTGATAAGTCAGAGAGGAGGGTGGGGGAACGTAGCAAAGGGTGGGGATGAAGGCAGTAGGTCAGAAAGGAGGGTGGAGTGGATCAGTGGAAAGGACGACAGGAAGGTAGGACAGGTCATGGGGACAGAGCTGAGCTGGAAGGTTGGAGCTGAGGTGAGGTGGGGTAAGGGAAAATGAGGAAACCGGTGAAATCCACATTGATGCCATGGGGTTGAAGTGTTCCGAGGTGGAAGATGAGGCGTTCTTCCTCCAGGCGTTGGATGGTGAGGGAGTGGTGGTGGAGGAGGCCCAGGACCTGCATGTCCGCGGCAGAGTGGGAGGGGGAGTTGAAATGTTGTGCCACAGAGCGGTGGGGTTGATTGGTGCGGGTGTCCCAGAGATGTTCCTGAAAGCGCTCTGCGAGGAGGCTTCCAGCCTCTCCAATGTAGAGGAGACCGCATCGGGAGCAATGGATACAATAAACGATATTGGTGGATGTGCAGGTAAAACTTTGGATGTGGAAGGCTCCTTTGGGGCTTGGATGGAGGTGAGGGAGGAGGTGTGGGCGCAGGTTTTGCATTTCCTGCGGTGGCAGGGGAGGGTGCCAGGAAGGGAGGGTGGGTTGTTTGGGGGGCGTGGACCTGACCAGGTAGTCATGGACGGAACGGTCTTTGTGGAAAGCGGAAATGGGTGGGGAGGGAAATATATCTCTGGTGGTGGGGTCCATTTGGAGGTGGTGGAAATGTAGTCAGACAGATTGAAGGCAGGTGAATGCGATGAAGCAGACAGTAGAGAAGCAGAAAACCAGAAGAGTGGAGACAGACAGGTAGGCAGACATGGAAAACAGCCAGAAGGATAGAGGAAGAAAACATGAGATGGTGAAGAGATTGCTGAGAAGAGGAAAACACTGGGAATAAACTAGAGGTGTAGACTGGAGAAGAAAGCAGATGGTGGCAATGAATGGGAAGACCGTTTTGTGTGAGGTACATTTGAGTCATAGGGTACTGAACAAAGATGGTTTGAGGACACATTTGATAGAAGCATCAGAAATGTTAATTCCCCTAAGAATATTGTGTGTTTCAAGAAGTGTTCAAATAGTGCCTTCCCTGTCACTTGCTGAACTTGGTTTAATAATTCTAAATCTTGCATTTCCATCCAGGAGATAAACTGGCAGATGTTGGAGGGCATTGCAGCAAAGCAGAGGCCAGTATAAAACTACCGGAGCTCAAGGATTGCAGCTAGTTGACAGAAAGTTGTCGGAGAGCGTTGCAGCAGAGCAGAGGCAAGCAAAGAAAACTGGAGTGAAGTCACAGGGAGGCTGTGACCTGATTGGCTGGTAGGAAATCTGCACTAAATTATGAAAAAGAACTCTGCATAGAAGAATGAATAAATGTAACTAATTCACTATAAAATAAATATTTAAATTAATAAAGTAATTAACTAAGTAGAAATGGCTGGACAGATGATGTATTCCAGCTGTATGATACGGGAGCTGGCTGATCCCATTGCAAACAGTGGTGAACACATCCATTGTGGTTCTGTTTGCAGAGTTAGGAATTTGTGTTGCAGACGTTTTGTACCCTGTCTAGGTGACACCCTCAGTGCTTGGGTGCCTCCTGTGAAGCGCTTCACAGGAGGCACCCAAGCACTGAGGATGTCACCTAGACAGAGGACGAAATGTTTGCAACACAGATTCCCAGCTCGGTGAACAGAACCACAACAACGAGCACCCAAGCTACAAATCTTCTCACAAACTTTGAACACATCTGCAGCAAGTGTTGATTGCTTGAGGAACTGCAGCTCAGATATGAGCTGGAATCTGAGCTTCAAACACTGCAGCACATGTGGGAGGGAGAGAAGTACCTGGACACTGTATTTCAGGAGGCAGTCACACCTGGTAAATTAAGTACTTCACATTTGGCCAGTGGCCAGGGACATCAGGGTGTGATTGCAAGCAAGGCAGGTGCCATGTAGTAGGATTCTGCAGTCAGGAACAGAGGATCCTCCGCTCTTGAACTTGTCCAACAGGTACAAGGTGCTTGCTCCCTATGAGAATGTTGGGAGGATGAGTCAACTGAGCATTGTACCGTGGAACAGGAGGCCATTCATGAGGGAGGAGCAAAAAGACAAGTGGTAGTTGTAGGGGATTTTATAATTAGGGGAATAGATATAATCCTTTGCAAGTAGGATCGATAGTCTTGCATGGTGTGATGCCTGCAAGTGGGCGGCATGGTGGCACAGTGGTTAGCACTGCTGCCTCACGGCGCCAGAGACCCGGGTTCAATTCTCGACTCGGGCGACTGACTGTGTGGAGTTTGCACATTCTCCCCATTCTACGTGGGTTTCCTCCGGGTCCTCCGGTTTCCTCCCACAGTCCAAAGATGTGCAGGCCAGGTGAATTGGCCATGCTAAATTGACCGTAATGTTAGATAAAGGGATAAATGTAGGGGAATGTGTGGGTTGCGCTTCGGTGGGTCGGTGTGGACTTGTTGGCCCGAAGGGCCTGTTTCCATACTGTAAGTAATCTAATCTGCCTGGTGCTAGGGATATATCTGACCGGCTTGAAAGGATATTGGAGGGGGGGGGAGAGGATCTAGTTTGTTCCGGCATGGGCAAGACTAGGGAAGACAACCTGCTCAGGGATTACCAGGAGTGAGTAACCCAATTAAAGAACAAGTTAGCAAGGGTCCCAGAGGACTGGAAAATAGCTAACATGACATCCCTGCTTAAAAAAGGAATAATACAAAAGATGGAAAATTACAGACTGTTTAGCCAAACCTTACTCGTGGGTAAGATTTTGAAGTCCATTGTGAAGGATGAGATTTCTGCGTACTTAGAAGTGTGTCATAAAATAACACAAAGTCAACATGATTTCATTAAAGGGAGGTCATGCCTAACAAATCTGCTAGAATTCCTTGAAGTAACAAGCAAGTTAGATCAAAGAGAGCCAATGGATGTTATTTACCTGGACTTCAAGAAGGCCTTTGACAAGGTGGCATGCAAGAGACTGCTGAGTATGATAAGGGCCCATGGTGTTGGAGGCAAGTCCTAAAATTGGTAGAAGCTTGGCTGTCTAGCCGAAAACAGAGTGGGGATAAAAGGGTGTTTCTCAGGATGGTAGCCAGTGTGTTGACAAAGATGAAGGAACTGCGGGTATTCTGGCTAAATTTGCAGACATTACAAAGATAGGTAGTGGGATAAGTAGTATTGAGGAGACGGGGAGGCTGCAGAAGGATTTGAACAGGTTGGGGCAGTGGGCAATGAAGTTGCAGATGGAGTACAATGTGGGAAAGTATGCGGTCATGCACATTGGGAGGAAGTATAAAGGATGGACTATTTTCTAAATGGGGGGGAAAAATTCATAAGTCTGAAGTGCAGAGACTTCGGAGATCTAGCCCAGGATTCTGTCAAGGTAAACTTGCAGGTTGATTCATTAGTTAGAAAGACAAATGCGATGTTGGCATTTCTTTTGAAGACTTGAATATAAGATCGGGGGTGTACTTCTGAGGCTCTATAAGTCTCTGGTCAGACCACATTTGGAGTATTGTGTGCAGTTTTGGGCCCCATATCTCAGAAAAGGTGCACTGGCTCTGGAGAATGAAGAGTGAGGTTGAGAAACTTATCAGCTAAATGGCCTGATTTCTCCTCCTATGTCTTTTGGTTTTATAAATACCTCTCTTCAATAGTTTTCTGTAATCCTTCTTCATTTAAATAACATTCAGCTCCTCTATTCTTCTTGCCAAAGTGCATAACCTCACATTTCCCCATATTATATTCCACCTGGTATATTTCACTGCTGACATTGTGTCATCATTACCACTTGCTATCCCAACTATTTTTGTGTCATCTCCAACTTGGCTATGTTCACTTTCCTCTTCCAAGTAATATGTATTCTAAATAATTGTGGCCCTAACATTGAGCTGCTAGTTACAGGTTTCCATCCTGAAAATACCCATTTATCCCAACTCTCTCGTTGCCTTATTTAGTCAATCCTGTATGCGTGCTAATATACTACCTCCAAAACCATGAGCTCTTATTAAGTTGCCTAATATATGGCACCTGATCAAACATTTTCTGAAAATATAACTGTGATACCTCAATGCCACATTTTCAGCATGTCACTGCTTACGTGACAAGTATATTGCATTTGCTTCAACTGAGTAGACCTGGCTGGCCAGCCTTTGTTGCTCATCCTTAGTTGCCCATCCTTAGTTGCCCGTGCGAAGGTGGTGGTGAACTGTTTTCTTGAACAGATGCAATCCACCTGCTGTGGGTTGACCCACAATGCCACTTGGGGGGGGGGGGGGGGGGGGATTTCCAGGATTTTGACCCAGCAACAGTGAAGAAATGGCAATATATGTCCAAGTCATGATGGTGAGTGGTTTGAAGGAGATTTTGCAGGTGTTCTTTCCATATATCTGCCCTTGTCCTTGACAGAAGTAGTTGTGGTTTTGGAAGATGCTATCTGAAGATGTTTGGTGAATTTCTTGTAGATTGTACACACTGCCGCTACTGAGTGTTGATGGTGGAGGGAGTGGATGCTCGTGGATATGGTGCAGTCAAGAGGGCTGCTTTGTCCTGGATGGTGTCAAGCTCCTTAAGGTGTTAAGGCTGTACTCATTCAGGTAAATGGGGAGTATTCCATTGTATTCCTAATTTGTGCATTGTAAATAGTGGACATGCTTTGAGGAGTCAGGAGGTGAGCTAGTTGCTGCAGTATTCCTAGCTTCTGACCTGCTTTTGTAGCCACTGCACTTACGTGGTAAGTCAAATTTGAGTTTTTTTTATCCATGATTCATAATCCCCAGAATGTTGATAGTGGAGGATTCAGTGAAGGTAGCACCATTGAATGCCAAAAGGTATTAGGTAGATTGTCTCTTATTCATGATGGTCATAGCCTGGCCATTTGTGTAGTGTGATTGTTACTTGCCGCTTGTCACCCCAAACCTGGATATTGTCCAGATCCTGAGTATTCGCAAATGGTGCTGAGCATTGTGCAATCTTTGGCAAACATCCCCAATTCTGACCTTCTGATGGAGAGCAGGTCATTGGTGAAGCAGCTGAAGGTGTTTGGGCTGGGGACACTACCCTGAAGAACTCTTCCAGTAATTTTCTGCAGCTGAGATGATTTAACCTCCAGCGATCACAGCCTATGTGCCAGTTATGACTCAACCACTGGAGAGTTTGCCCCCTGATACCCATTGATTCCAGTTTTGCTGGGGCTCCTTGATGTCACATTCGGTCGACTGTAACCTTGATGACAAGGGCTGTCACTCTACCTCACCACTGGAATTCAGCTCTTTTGTCCATGTCTGGACCAAAACTTTAATGAGGTCAGGAGCTGAGTGGCCCTGGCAGAATGCAAACTGGGCGTCACTGAGCAGGTTGTTGCTGAGGAGGGAGATCGGATGCCAGTTCCTCAGGGAACAAAGGTCCCCTTTCTTCAGCAGCAGGACGTTGACCGGCCTGTGCCAAGAAAGGGACAGGTCTCGGGCATTAAAACCCTCCCCCAGGGCCTGCACAGAACGCCCTGAAGAACTCCACATCGACCCATCCAGCCTTGGGGACTTGCCCATCGAGAACCAATTGAGAGTGCCGGTCAGCTCCTCAAAAGTGACGGCAGAGTTGAGTCCTCTGGGCTGAGTTGAGGCAAGTCCTCCCACAGAACTCTGTGAACATCCTTGCTGGACAGATCTGTAGAGAACAGAGCTGTGCAATAGGAGTAAATTTGGGCCCTGATACCCTCCAGATCCGAGGTGAGGGACCTGTCATCAGCCATCAGCACGAGGAGTTGCTGACAGGTTCCATGCCTTTTTCCAGCGAGTAGAAGGGGAGCTGCTTTACGGGTTCTGGTGGGGCAGGATCTGTGACCTTGTGACCTGACGCGCTGCAGCCTTCTCTTTGTACAGCCCCTGCAGGGCTGTGTCCATGTCGGGCTGACCGAGACGTGATTGAACATCTCCTTCTCAAACTCCTTGATCCTGGATTTCCACCTCTTTGTCAATTCTTCTCACGTACTCCTGACAGAAAACATGGATGTGAGCCTTACCCATGTCCCACCATAGACTCTGGGGCAGGAAGCCTCCCTGCTTCCTTTTAGAGCTGGTCCAGACCAACTAAACAAGAACCGGAACTGCTTGTCCTCCAGCAGCAGTTGTTAAAGAGCCAGTATGCAGACCCGAGCCCTGCGCCAAATGGAAGGAGTTCAGCCCATGCCAGATGATGGTCCGTGCACAGCACCTGCTGCATGGAGGCCGCCGGAAAGCAGGAGGAGTACACCCACGAAACGTACAGGTGGTTGATTCTGGACGCTCCAGCTCCAGACCTCAAAGGTGAAGGCACTGGAGTCACGATGCAGTTTCTGCCAGACGTCCACCAGGTTGAAGGACTTGACCAAGTCCCCCAACCTCCACCTTGACGCCAAACCAGACTGGGCACTACCGTGCTCCCTGTCCTCGAGGGTGTAGTTAAAATCCAGCCCAAGGACAATGCACTGCCTTTGTTGATGGAGGTGAGATGAGCGGACACTTCTCCGTAGTAGCATGTTTGCCTCGGTCCGAACATGGGAGAAGAGAAGCTCACAAAGTGAAGCACAGCCCTCCCCAGCCACACTGTCAGGTGAAGCAAACGGCCTGGCACAGTCTCCCTGACCTCCAGGATCACTGACTGGAAAAAGTGGGGCCAACAAGATAGCCACCCGTCCAGATCTGCAGGCGAGGTGACTCATGTAGACGCCCCCCCCCCCCCCCCCCCCCTCCAGGAGCCAGTTGGCTTTGTCTCTCTGCATAGTGTGGGTTTCTTGCAGGAAATATACTGCTTATTTCCCATCCAGAAAGGCAGGGAGGGTCTGGAGTCTGTGCTGTGATTCCCTGCTGTCGTTGATTTTTGAGGCTGGCTGTGATAGTCTTTGTCAGCAGTAGTGTGTAGACAGCAAAACACCTAAAACGAAACATACATACTCTTACTGGGAGGACAAGGGATGGGTGCCAAAATCCCTCTCCCTCACGAGGGGTGCACTGGGGAAGTTTCTGACCCACTTTTGCTCGTTTGCATCCAGACAGGGCTGACCAGAATACTTGTTCAAAGGAGTTCGAGCGTTCAAGCACCAGCTAGACTCTCTATTTTGGTGACTGCGAGCTTCCTCAATGAGGTCCCAAAGTTCCCCACGGGATGACTGGGAGCTCGGTGGCAGGCATTGGGGAATCAAAAACCTCGCTGGAGATGGATTCCCCACCAAGCCAGAACCCACCTCTGCATGAAAAGGTTTTCCCTTAGGTTCCTTTTAAATTGTCCCCCTCTTACCCAAAACCTGGTTCCTTTATTTCTGGACTCCCCCATTCCAGAGAAAAGACCTTGTCTATTCTATCCATGTCCCTCATGATTTTATAACCTCTAAGGTCACCCCTCAATCTCTGATGTTCCAGGGAAAGCAGCCCCAGCCTATTCAGCCTGTCCCTATAGCTCAAACTGTCCAGTCCTGGCAACATCCTTGTAAATCTTTTCTGAACCCTTGCAAGATTCACAATATCCTTCCATTCGGAACGAGACCAGAATTGCACACAGTCCTTTAAAGCTGCAAGATCACCTCCCAACTCCTATACCCAGTGCTCTGACCAAAAAAGGAAAGCATACCAAATGCTGCCTTCGCTATCCGATCTACCTGCGGTTCCACTTTCAAGGAACTATGAACTGTGATTGTTCAGTAACACTCCCAAGGACCTTACCATTAAGTGTATTAGTCCTGTTCTGATTTTCTTTTCCAAAATGCAGCACCTCACATTTATCTAACTTAAACTCCATCTGACACTCCACTGCCCATTACCCCATCTCATCAAAATCCCATTATATTCTGAGGTAATATTCTTCGCTGTCCACTACACCTTCAATTTTGGTGTCATATACCTCATATGTTCACATCCAAATCATTTTTATATAAATTACAAAAAACAGTGGACCCAGCACTGATCCTTGAGGCACACCACTGGTCACAGGCCTCCAGTCTGAAAAACAACCCTCCACTACCACCTTGTATCTTCTAACTTCAAACCAGTTCTCTATCCAAATGGCTAGGTCTTCCTGTACTCCAGGAGATCTAACCTTGCTAACCAGTCTGCCGTGAGGAATCTTGTTGAACGTCTTACTGAAGTCCATATAGATGATGTCTAATGCTCTTCCCTCATCAATCCTCTTCATTAAGTCTTCAAAAAACTCAATCAAGTTTGTGAGACGTGATTTCCCGTGCATAAAGCCATGCTGACTACCCTAGTCAGTCCTTACCTTTTCAAATACATGTAAATCGTGTCCCTCAGGATTCCTTCCAACAACTTGTGCACCACTGATGTCAGGCTCACTGGTCTATAGTTCCCTGGCTTTTTCTTACCACCGTTCTTAAATAGTGGCACCATGTTAGCCAGCCTCCAGTCTTCTGGCACCTCAGCTGTGATCATCAATGATACAAATATCTCAGCAAGATGCCCAGCGATCACTTCCCAAGCTCCCTGCAGAGTTCTAGGATATACCTGATTAGGTCCTGGGGATTTAGAAAAGAATGGCCCTTCAGCTTATTATGTCTGTAATTCAATTTTCCAGCATTTGACCCATGTGCTTTTGCATTGCAAGTGCACATCTAATTTTTTAAAAATGTGATGTGGAGATTTTGGAGTTGGATTGGATGGACAAGGTCAAATCTCAAACGGCACAGCAGGAACTCCCTCAGTGCACCCCTTCCAGGAATGCCTCCAGGTTGGGTCATTGGGCGGTGGACGCTCAGAGCCCTGGTCCTCTTCCGACACCGGGACACCCAGATGCTCGGGAGAAAAGGTCCTTCTCCCACGCCAAAGCATCTGGTAAAACAGTCTAGGAGGGAGGAGTGAGGATAACACCTTCCTCCCCTTCACTGCTCGATGACCCAGCAGAGTTATAAAGATTACAGCCTGCACCCCCATGGCCAGTGGAATGGTGGCAGCAAGGGAATCTGCTGCAATCCCCCAGGGTTCTGAGTAAGTCAGGCTGCAGTACTGGAGAGGCAGGAGGCACCACCGGTTCACCCCTGGGGAGGGACAGCATTTTACGCACGACACAGGGAAATCCTCCCTCTGCAGGGCAGCACCTCTTCCCCGAGGAAACAGTGGCTGCAGTAAAGGCTCTCCCTTCACTGCCCGCCCTGTGGTAATGGGGCCTGAGGCTCCTCTGCAACTTCTCCTGGAAAATGGTTGGCTGGGGAAAACAGGTGCATGGTAAGGATGGGGAAATCGAGATGTGACACAGCTCCTGTAGGGTGGAGGTCAGCAGCAGCAGATTCTGAGGTCAGAGCTGGGGCCTGGTTCGGGCTCAGGGACCCCAGGGCCTGCTGTCATAGGGTGAGGGTCAGACATGGAGGTCCAGGGATTGACACATTAGGGCAGGCTTTGCACACGGAAACAGAGAGCTGGGGGCTAGGGTTCCCACGCCAGGACGATGCTGGTGCAGCTGCAGGGGCTTTGTTACGCTGGGGTGGGGTAGGATGAGGGTCCGAGGGGGAATGGTGTTCCGTCAGTGGGAGTGGGATCATTGTGGTGTCTACCCTCTGGTCGGACAGTCACCTTCCATTTCTCCCACCGCCCCCCCCCCTCCCCCGCCACTGCTGCCAGAGGCTGAGGCACCAGCAGCTCCTGGCTTAGACCCCGCTGATGGGGCCTTAGTTGCTGTCTTAGGGGGAGAGGAAGTAGGATGGTAGTGCCACCTATGACTGTCGGTGTAGGCTGGGCAGCCTTCTGGGTGGAGCAATTCTTCCTCATGTGCTGTGAGGTGGGGCGCAAGTGGCACCGCGTGCTGTCTGCAGTCCAGAAAAAGCGGTAGGCCACATTGAGGAAGGTAAAGGAACCCTCGATGATCTTCTCCCGGGCCAAGCAAATGGATGCCTGGTGCTGGAAGAAGTGCACCAGTATGAGGACGGTGTCCTTCAGACCGAGCAGGAGCGACAGTGCATCTGATCACATTTCCCCTAGAGTTTGGAGATGGGGAAGGAGAGTTCATTGTGAATAAAGTGGGATGTTGGAGATCATGACCTGCTAGAAAGTAATCTCCAATGGGTTGATGGGAAGAAATGTCCCGCCCACAGTAAGCCCCTTCTGCACGGTCAGGTGGACTGCCTGCTCAGTCTGAATGAAAAATATGGCCTTCCTGTATATCGTGGAGATTTTG
The DNA here is from genome assembly GCF_047496795.1 of Chiloscyllium punctatum. Lineage (NCBI taxonomy): Eukaryota > Metazoa > Chordata > Chondrichthyes > Orectolobiformes > Hemiscylliidae > Chiloscyllium > Chiloscyllium punctatum. Next base: position 20,167,147 of record NC_092753.1, read on the forward strand.
GAATCTCTCATGGCCGACCATACTAGCCATGTCCTCACTGCAAGCCTTGATGGTCATACTTGGATGGTGATCTGCCTTCACACCCGGGTGCTTGGTTAGGGGCATGAAGGGGGTGGGGTTGTAGCCAGGGCTGGAACAGCCACGCCCAAGGCAGGGGCTACACTGGCATAAGTACAGCTGGGGCCTGCCATTTTGGTGCTCACCATGGTGTGCTGCTGGTTGGCCCCAGAAGATCTCCTCCCTCACGGGCCTCATGCAACAGTAGCGATCCTGGCACTGGAAGGCCCTGGCAGCAGCAGCAATCACCCCATTTGCTGATGGGGCCCAGGCAGCAGCAGCAGAGGTAGATCCAGGCAGCAGCAACAGTCCCCAGGTGCAAAGCCCTGTGCCTCTGTGTGCGAAAGTAGCATTCTGCTCATAGAATGCATACTTATTGAGCTAAGAAGTGAAGAGTTGCTTGAGAAAAGTCACCAGGGCTCTTGAAAGGACACCCTTCATGAAACCTGCTGGATTTGTGAACTTAATCATCTCACCTTTTGTCTATGACAAGTTTGGGTAACATACATATAAAACCTGTTTCCGTAAGCTGATTAGTACAAGCACTAGCGGCACAGTTTTAAGATTTGAGCTTGAGATGCTGGGGGGCAATGTGGGGAGGAATTTTTTTTAAAAGAGTAAATGCAAATGACCTGGAATTGTTGCTCACTAGAGTGGAAGCAAAGATCATCAATGATTTCAAAAGGAAGTTGAATTGGTACTTGAAGAAAGTAAACTGCACGGCTTGGGGTTCGGGTGATGTATGGGAGTGATTTGCTTGCACTGCAGACAGCTAGTATGAACTATATGGATTTGGTTGCTGCCTTCTATGCTATAAATTACCCTATGATCCAGTAAATGTCTCTGAATGAATCTTGTGTTTATATAAGAGTAAAGGAACTTGATTCAAAAGGTCATCCACTCAGGGAAGACCTTTGTACTATCCTTGGATTTGCAGAAAGCATTTGACAAAATACCAATGAAAGACTATTGTGCAAGATAAAAGCGCACGGTGAAAGGGCTAATATATTAATAGAAGATTGACTTGCTAGCAGAAAACCAAGTATGAATGAATGCATCGATCTGATTGGCAGGATTGATGAGTAGAACTCTGCATGTGTCTGTGCTTTGGCCTCAGTATTTTACGATGACTTTGAGGGGGAGCAAAGACAAGTTCGCTCTATATACACATGACATCAAGTTAGAAAAGCATGTTGTGTAGTGGATATAAGGTGGTTGGTTGCATGTCAATGCAGGCAGGTTTATTCAGAAATAATGAATCTGCACAGCAAAATGTGAATGACTGCTATCCTTTATTATGAGAGAACACAAACATCAAAGTAAGGTTTTTATGCTTCAGTTATATAGAGCATGAGTGAGATTGTACCTCAAATAGTGTGCAAGTTGGTGACCTGACTCAAAGAATGATGTAAATGCATTGCAGGCAGATTAGAGGAAGTTTTCTGAAATGATACCTGGAACGATTGGCTTGTGCTATGAGGAAAGGTTGAACAGACTAGGTTTGTTTGCATTGGAGTTTAAAAGGGCAAGAGGTGGCTTGCTTGAAGTGCGGACAATCCTGGAATTAGTAAGGATAATTCCCACGTGGGTGAATCCAGAAGAAACCCTTTTAAAAGTGGGAGGTACGGTAGGTCATTAGTTAACACTGCAGCCTCATAACCCCTGGGTTCGATTCCACCCTCCGAGAAATGACTGTGTGTGTGGAGTTTGCAGTTCTCACTGTGTCTGCATGGGTTTCCTCCGATTTCCTCCCAAAGTCCAAAGATGTGCAGGTTAGGTGGATTGGCCATGCTAAATGCGGGGTTGCAGGGATAGGGTTGGGGGTGGTTCTAGGTGGGATGTTCTTTGCAGGGTTGGTGTACACTCGGTAGGCCAATTGGTCTGACTCCACACTGTATGGATGCTAAGATTCTATGGATCACCCTTTAAAGCCAGGAGAGACTTTGTGTAACTTTGGAACACACTCTGCCTCAAAAGATGAATATATTTAAGGCAGAGATAGGTGGATTCTCATTAAGCAAGGAAACCAGACATTACTCAGGGTAGTTAGAAATGTGGAAGTCAAAACAGATTAGCAGTGATCTTGAATGGGGAGCTAGCAGAAGTGGCTGAATAAAGTACTTCTGCTCCTATTTCTATATCAGCAAGTGGTTTCTTGGATCTTGTTTAGAATTGGGTTGTGGAGAGCAGCAGGACTCACTGGATTATACTGGACAGTTGTTTATACCACATTCAAAGTGGAGATAAACACTTAGGAAATGCCCAATTCCAGAACTAACAGCTTTTGGACTGATGGAAGAGCACAAACTGATATTATGTTTAACAAGGAAATGTTGTCCTTCCCATATGAATAATTACACGAAATCTTATTGGATACTGCAGAATATCAGAATTTGGGATCTCCTGTCAACACCATGGCGCAAGGTTCAAACAAAGAAAAAGATTCAGCATCCTCAAAAAGAACAAAAATGGACGCAGGTAGGTTCACATGACACTCAGAAATATTGTTTCTGACTTAAAAAGGATCCCAGAATCGATTATTTTAAAAAAAAGGGAAAAGAACAGCTCAGTAGAAAGAGGAAAGTGAGTAAGTTTCAGTTAGAAGGATGCCCTCACGACTAGAACTGTGCAATAGATACTTGGTACTAGGGAGTGGCTCGAGTCTTGCCGATTAACAATGTGACACCAGGAAGCAGGAGAGCACTCCCAATGGAGGTGGCAAGGTTGAGAGGCAGTTGAGGAATAGGAATAGAAAAGTGACAGCGGTGGAAGATTACATTGTCAGGAAAATAGACAGACCCTTCCACAACCGTGGGCATGACCATAATATCAAGAACTGATGTTTATAGAAAAATATTGTAACTTTATTGTCAGTCTTAAAGGTGAAGTTCAGGATTGTGATTTCTGGATTATTTTCCACGAAACCACTTGAAGGAAATACGAGGTAAATCAATGATTCATTTCAGGGCTGGAGCAGGTGGGAAGTGTTCACATTCTTAGGGTTTTAGCATAGAAAAAAAGAAGATGGGGACAAGAGGAGGCCATTTGGCCCTTCAAGCCTTCTCGTCCATTCATCACAATCATGGCTAATGTTCAACTCAAGGACCTAATCCTGCTTTCTCCCGATTTTGCCTTTGATCCCATTTGTCCTAAGTGCTATATCTCGTCACCTCTTGAGTACAATTAATATTTTGGCATCCAATTCCTGTGGTAATGAATTCCACAGGCCCTCCACACTCTTTGGGTGAAGAACTATCTCCTCATCGCCATCCAAAATGGTCCATCCTGATCCTCCGACTGTGACCCTTGGTTCTGGACACATCCATCATCAGGAGCATCCTCCCTGTCTTGCCCTGTTAGAATTTAATAAATCTCTGAGATCCTCTTGCCTCATTCATCTGAACTCCAGCAAAAACAGTTATAATCGAATAAACTTCTCCTCCATATGTCAGTCCCACCATCCACTGATTCAACCTGGTAAAGCTTTGCAGCACTCCTTGGAGAGCAAGAGCAAGAGACCAAAACTGCATATTGGGCGGCACGGTGGCAGAGACCCAGGTTTAATTCCCGCCTCAGGCTACTGACCGTGTGGAGTTTGCACATTCTCCCTCTGCCTGCGTGGGTTTCCTCCAGGTGCTCCGGTTTCCTCCCACAGTCCAAAAATGTGCAGGTTAGGTGAATTGGCCATGCTAAATTGCCCGTAGTGTTAGGTGAAGGGGTAAATGTAAAGGGAATGGATCGGTGTGGACTTGTTGGGCCGAAGGGCCCGTTTCCACACTGTAAGTAATCTAATCTCATATTCTAGTAGTGGCCTCAACAAAGTATTCCATAACTGCAATAACACATTGTCTGCTCTTGTGCTCAAAATCTCTCTCACTGAAGGCGAACATACCATTTCTTCTTTACCACCTTTTGCATCTGCATGCTCACCTTTCAGCAACTGGTGCACAAGGACATCCAGATCCAGATCCTGCTACACACTCCCCTCTCCCAATTGATAGCCTTCCAGGTAGTAATCTCCCTGCTTGTTTTACTTCCAAAGTGAATAACTTCACATTTATCCAAATTATACTATATCTGCCATTGATTTACCCACTCACTCAACCTGTCCACATCCCTCCTGAAGGATTTCTGCATCCTCATCACAGTTCACCCCCCACCCCAACTTGGTGTCATGTGGAAACATTGAGATGTCACATTTTGTTCCCTCCTGTGTCTCAAACTTGATGGAGTTTTTTGAAGAAGTAACAAACAGGATTGATGAGGGCAGAGCGGTAGATCTGATCCAAATGGACTTCAGTAAGGAGTTTGACAAGGTTCCCTATGGGAGACTGGTTAGCAAGGAGAGATCTCATGGAATACAGGGAGAACTAGCCAGTTGGATATAGAACTGGCTCAAAGGTAGAAAACAGAGGGTGGTGGCGGAGGGTTGTTTTTCAAACTGGAGACCTGTGACCAGTGGAGTGCCACAAGGATCGGTGCTGGGTTCTCTACTTTTTGTTATTTTATATAAATGATTTTGATATGAACATAGGAGGTAGAGTTAGTAAGTTTGCAGATGACACCAAAATTGGAGGTGTAGTGGACAGTGAAGAAGGTTACGTCTCATTACAACAGGATCTTGATCAGATGGGCCAATGGGCTGAGAAGTGGCAGATGGAGTTTAATTTAGATAAACGTGAGGTACTGCATTTTGGGAAAGCAAATCTTAGCAGGACTTGTACACTTAATGGTAAGGTCCTAGGGAGTGTTGCTGAACAAAGACCTTGGATTGCAGGTTCATAGTTCCTTGAAAGTGGAGTTGCAGGTAGATAGGATAGTGAAGAAGGTGTTTGGTATGCTTTCCTTTATTAGTCTGAGTACTGAATACAGGAGTTGGGAGGTCATGTTGTGGCTGTACAGGACATTGGTTAGGCCACTATTGGAATATTGCGTGCAATTCTGGTCTCCTTCCTATCGGAAAGATGTAGTGAAACTTGAAAGGGTTCAGAAAAGATTTACAAGGATGTTGCCATGGTTAGAGGATCTGAGCTATAGGGGGAGGCTGAACAGGCTGGAGCTGTTTTCCCTGGAGGGTCGGAGGCTAAGGGTGACTTTATAGAGGTTTACAAAATTGAGGGGCATGGATAGGATAAATAGACAAAGTCTTTTCCCTGGATTGGGGACGTCCAGAACTAGAGGGCATAGGTTTAGGGTGAGAGAGGAAAGATATAAAAGGGACCTAAGGGGCAACTTTTTCTCGTAGAAGTGGTGTGTGTATGGAATGAGCTGCCAGAGGAAGTGATGGAGGCTGGTACAATTGCAACATTTAAGAGGCATTTGGATGGGTATATGAATAGGAAGGGTTTGGAGGAATATGGGCTGGGTGCTGGCAGATGGGACTCTATTGGGTTGGGGTAACTGGTCGGCATGGATAGGGTGGACAGTGCTGTATATCTTTATGACTCTATGAATAGCTGTGGCACCCCACTAGCTACTGTCTGCCAACTGGAAAAGGACCCATTAATTCCTACTCTTTGCTTCCTCCCTGTCAAACAGTTTTCTGTTCCCCTCAATGCACTTCTCCCTATCCCATGCATTTTAATCTTGCATAATAGTTTCTTCTGCTGGACTTTGTCAAACGCTTCCTGAAAGTCCAAATATAGCATGTCGATTGGTTCCCCCTTGTCAACTCTACTAGTTACATCTTCATAGAATTTCAACAGATTTGTGAAGCATGATTTCCCCTTCATAAATCCTTGTTCCTTCTGCCTGATGCTGCCACTGCTTTCTAGCTGCTCTACTACAAAGTCCTTGATAATGGATTCGAGAATTTTCCTCATTACTGATGTTAGGCTTACTGGTCTCTAATTCCCTGGTTTCTGTTTACCTGCCTTTTTGAATATTGGCGTGACATTAGCTCCCCTCCAATCTGCAGGGGCTGTACCAGAGATTATAGAATCCTTGAAGATGACTACCAATGCAACCACTATTTCTCGCGCCACTTCCTTGAGTACTCTGGGATATAGATTTTCAGGCCATGGGGATTTATTCACCTTCAATTTCCGAGCACCACTTCTCTATTAATATTAGAGATCACGGAATAAAATCTGGCTTGATGGATGGCATATTTAACTTTGGAAGATGATTCAATATGGTGATTAATGACAGAACATATACATGAGATTGCAAAAGTTCTTCTTTAGTAGAACACTGTATATGAGACAATGAAACAAAATGTCGATACAAGACTGTTTTGCCGCTTGTGTTAACACATCTTTCTAAATTAAGTTTCAACCTTTTTACAGACAGTTAATCCTGGGGAAATATCATTTCTGAAATATCTCAACACTTTAGTTTCTTAGTTAAGAGACACTACCCAATTCTGTTCCTTGGACTGCTGAGACAATTTTTATTTCAGAACCTGTTGATATGAACATTTCTGTTCAGTTCTGAGCTCGTCTGGTAAGTTATTACTTTTCTTGTTAGTTTCTTGTTCGTCTGGTTAGTTGTTACTTTTTGCAGAATGTCAACATGATGTTTCACTGACTAAGACCAATTCTGTGAGAATGACAGATTCCACTGTATAGAAACTGAGTCTTTTGCTCTGAAGTGTAAACGAAAATAGCAGTCATGATCTTTTTTCTGTGCTTGTCATCAGTACAGCATTGTAAACATTCTATCCAGGACACTGTGTGTGTCTGACCAGCACTTAAGTGAAAGCACATGTATTCTTGGGAACTTTTGTATTTGGGTCATGTCCCAAATGATTTTAAGGTATAAGAGTAGAAATTAAACCATTCAGCCTGTTGAATCTGCTCTGCCATTCAGCCATGGCTGATAAGTTTCTCAACCCTATTCTCCTGCTTTCTCCCCATAACCCTTGATCCCCTTGATAATCAAGAACCTATCTATCTCAGTTTTAAATATACTCACTGACCTGGTCTCCATAGTTTCTGTGGCAATGGATTCCATAGATTCACCACTCTGGCTGAAGATGTTTCTCCTTACCTCTGTTCTAAAACATCTTTTCTTTACTTTTTAAGGTTGTGTTCTTGAGTGCTAGTCTTTCCTAACAATGGAAGTACCTTTTTAGCATCTACTCGGTCCAGGCCATTCAGTGTTCTATAGATTTTAATTATTTTCAATTAGATCACCCCCTCATTCTTCTTAATTCCAGGTATAAACCCAGAGTCCTCAAACATTCCTCATATGTTAAGCTTATCATTCCTGGGACCATTCTCGTGAACCTCCTCTAAGCCTGCTCCAGGGCCAGTACATCCTTCCTAAGATGTGGAGCCCAAAACGGCACAGAATGCTCCATATGTGGCCTTCCCAGAGCCTTACAGAGCCTTTTCTATTCAAGTCCTCTCAAAAGAAATGCCATCACTGCATTTGCCTTCCTAACTACTGACTTAACCTGCAAGTTTACCTTGAGAGAATCCTGGACTAGAACTCCCAACTCTCTCTGCGTTTCAGACTTGTGAATTTTCTCCTCACTTAGAAAATAGTCCATGTCTCTATTCTTCCTACCAGAGTGCATGACCTCGCACTTTCCCACATTGCATTGCATTCCATCTACTACTACTTTGCCCACTCTCGTAACCTGTCCACATCCTTCTGCAGCCTCCCCGGCTCCTCAGTGCTACCTGTCCCTCAATGTACCTTTGCATCGTCTGTAGAATGCCCCCAGTTCCTTCATCTCGATCGATAATGTATAAAGTGAAAAGTTGTAGTCCCAACACAGCCTTGTAGAACACCACTTGTCACCGGCTGCCATTCTAAAAAAGACCCTTTTAACTCCACTCTGTTTTCTGCCAGACAGTCGAGCTTCTATCCATGCTAGCAGCTTGCCCTTGATACCATGGGCACTCATCTTACTCAGTAGCCGCCTTAAGGTTGAGGTAGATAACATCTATTGGCTCTTGGTGTAACCTGCTCCTTACTTCCTCAAAGTATTCTAGAAGATTTGTCAGGCATGACCTCCCCTTGATGAAACAATGCTGACTTTGCCCTATTTTACCCTAAACTTTCAAGTATTCAGAAATCTCATCCTTCACAATGGATTCAACGATCTTGTCCACGACCGAGGTTAGATTAATTGGTCTGTAATTTTCTTTCTTTTGCATTTTCCCATCTTTAAACAGAGGTGTCATGATAGCAATTTTCCAATCCTCTGAGTCCCTCCCTGACTCGAGCAATTCCTGAAAGATCACTACTATGCCTCCATTATCTGCTCAACTGAGAACCCCTTAGTACACTGCAGTGCAGTTCATCTGCTCCAGGTAATTTATCCATCTTCAGGCCATTCAGTTTTTCTAGTACCTTCTGATTGGTAGTAGAATTCAGCTCTGCCTCCTCACTGTCTTGAATTTTTGGGATATTACTCGTGTCTTCCACCCTGAAGACTGAAATGAATTATTTGTCCATCACCTATTTCCTTGTTCCCCACTACTATCTCTCCAGTGTCGTTTTCCAGCTGCACAACATCCACTTTTGCCTCCCTTGCCTTTTATATGTCTAAATAAGTTCTGAGTCTTTCTTTATGTTACTGGCTAACTTACCCTCCTATTTAATCTTCTCCCTCCCTGTTTTTTTTTGTTGTTGCCCTCTGTTGGTCTTTTTAAACTTCCCAATTCTCTGGTTTCCTAATGCTCTTCATCACATTATATCCTTTCTCTTTTGCTTTTATGTCAGCCATTGTTACCTAATCCTCCTTGTACCATCCTCCTTTTTCCCTCAGGATGAACCTCAACTGAGTCTCCTGAATTCCTCCCAGAAACTCCTGCCATTGCTGTTCCACTATCTTTCCTGCTAGGCTTCTCTCCCAGTCAGGTAAAAGCAATGACTGCAGATGCTGAAAATCAAATACTGGATTAGTGGTGCTGGAAGAGCACAGCAGTTCGGGCAGCATCCAACGAGCAGCGAAATCAATGTTTCGGGCAAAAGCCCTTCTTCAGGAATAAAGGCAGTGAGCCTGAAGCATGGAGAGATAAGCTAGAGGAGGGTGTGGGTGGGGAGAGAGTAGCATAGAGTACAATGGGTGAGTGGGGGAGGAGATGAAGGTGATAGGTCAAGGAGGAGAGGGTGGAGTGGATAGGTGGAAAAGAAGATAGGCAGGTCGGACAAGTCAAGGAGACAGTAACTGAGCTGGAAGTTTGAAACTAGGATGAGGTGGGGGAAGGGGAAATGAGGAAGCTGTTGAAGTCCACATTGATGCCCTGGGGTTGAAGTGTTCCGAGGCGGAAGATGAGGCGTTCTTCCTCCAGGCGTCTGGTGGTGAGGGAGCGGCTGTGAAGGAGGCCCAGGACCTCCATGTCCTCGGCAGAGTGGGAGGGGGAGTTGAAATGTTGGGCCACGGGGCGGTTTGGTTGATTGGTGCGGGTGTCTCGGAGATGTTCCCTAAAGCGCTCTGCTAGGAGGCGCCCAGTCTCCCCAATGTAGAGGAGACCACATCGGGAGCAACGGATACAATAAATGATATTGGTGGATGTGCAGGTGAAACTTTGATGGATGAGGAAGGCTCCTTTAGGGCCTTGGATAGAGGTGAGGGAGGAGGTGTGGGCACAGGTTTTACAGTTCCTGCGGTGGCAGGGGAAAGTGCTAGAATGGGAGGGTGGGTCGTAGGGGGGTGTGGACCTGACCAGGTAGTCACTGAGGGAACAGTCTTTGCGGAAGGTGGAAAGGGGTGGGGAGGGAAATATATCCCTGGTTGTGGGGTCTTTTTGGAGGTGGCGGAAATGTCGGTGGATGATTTGGTTGATGTGAAGGTTTGTAGGGTGGAAGGTGAGCACCAGGGGTGTTCTGTCCTTGTGACGGTTGGAGGGGTGGGGTCTGAGGGCGGAGGTGCGGGATGTGGACGAGATGCGTTGGAGGGCATCTTTAACCACGTGGGAAGGGAAATTGCGGTCTCTAAAGAAGGAGGCCATCTGGTGTGTTCTATGGTGGAACTGGTCCTCCTGGGAGCAGATACGGCGGAGGCGGAGAAATTGGGAATACGGGATGGCATTTTTGCAAGAGATAGGGTGGGAAGAGGTGTAATCCAGGTAGCTATGGGAGTCGGTGGGTTTGACAAAAATTCTCTCCCAGTCAGTTCTACTCAGCTCCTCCCTCATGCCTCTGTAGTTGCCTATATTCAGCTGAAATACTGTTACTTCTGATTCTATCTTCTCCCGCTCAAAATACAGAGTTAATTCAAACATATTATGATCACTGCCTCCTAAGAGTTGCAACAGGTTTATTTGAAGCATTAGCTGTCAGAGCACTGCTCCTTAATCGGGTGGTTGTAGAATCTGTGTGGATAGAATGGAGGAACTGCAAAGGGGACACACTAGGTTTTGGAGTGCTGCTCCTTCATCAGATTTTTCCCAGTCTACCTGCATAGTGGAATCCCCCATGATGGTTGAAACTTTGTGTTACCTACACATCTTTCCTATTTCCTGGTGTATCTTGTGCCCCAACTCCTGACTACTGTTGGAGGCCTGTACATGACTCCTTTCCCCTTTGTGGTTCCTCAATTCTACCCGCACAGATTCTACACCATCTGACACTACTTCATTTCTTATTGTGATTTAATTTCATTTCTTACTGATAAGGCAAACCCACCCCCTCTATCTTTTCGATAGGATGTATATCCTTGAATATTCAGCTCCCAATCCTGATCCCCTTGCAGCTATGTCTCCATGTTTTACCTGTCAATTTCTATCTGTGCCATAAGGCTATTTACCCTATTCTTTTATATTGCGAGCGTTCAGATATAACACCTTCAGTCCTGTATTAACTGTCCCTATTATGACTTTCATTCATTGCGCAGCGTGCTTGAAGTTTGTGCTAACCCTTGCCATACCGTTTGCTGTATTTGTCTGTTTCGAGATTTCACTAACCTCCCCTGAGTTCTGCATTCTAACCTCATCTTTTCATTTGGGTTTTCTAATTTCCCCCATAACTGACCTTTTTTTTTCCCTCTGGTCTTTTTAAACTTCCCAATTCTCTGGTTTCCTAATGCCCTTCATCACATTATATCCTTTCTCTTTTGCTTTTATGTCAGCCATTGTTACCTCATCCTCCCTGTACCATACATGCGCACACACAATTCGGTAGGACTCTGGTCCTAGATGAAGACCGTCCCATCAGAAGGTCCCTTCTTCCCAGTACTGCTGCCAATCTCTCTTATGAATTCAAACCCCATTTTTCCCCACACCAATCTTTGAGCCGCTTAATCTTATTGATTCTGTGGTAATTATCTCATGGTTCAGGTGGTAATCCAGAGATTATTACCTTTTTGGTTCTGCTTTTGGATTTAGCCTCTAGCTGTTCATACTTCCTTAGCAGAACCTCCACCCTAGTTTTATTGATGGACCACGACCACTGGATCTTTACAGTCCCACGCCAAATTCCTCTGCAGCCCAGATAAGATATTCCAAACCCGAGCACCAAGTCAGCAACACAACCTTTGGGATTCTAAATCCTGGTGACAGAACAGTATGTATACCTCTAACTATACTATCCCCAATTGCATCAGCATTTACAAGTGCAGCAACTCTACCTTCTGGATCCCTCTACCTGCCTCACAGCAACACCCTCCTGTCCCTGACCTCAGGCTTAATTCAAGTTAACTAGTCTAAGGAATGTGACTGTCTCCTGAAACATAGCATCCAGGTAACTCTCCCCCTTCTTGATGTGTCACAATGTTGGAAGCTCAGACTCCAGTTCATTGGAGTTTTTCCAGCAACCAACATTTACTACAAGCATGGTCACTGGGAACTGCAGTAGGATCCACCAACTTCCACATCATGGAGAAACAAGACACCACCTGACCCCCACTCCTTTTATTTAATTTGTTTTTTTAATCCTTAACTGTGTTTGTATTTCTCTTTATGCAAGTTGTAACCAATAAATTAACGAAATTCAGTTTAATACCGATTCAAATTGCGCAGACTCCTTATTGGCCAATCAAATCACAGCCCTCTTGTGATTTCACTTTTCTGACCTTTTCAAATCATAATCACCAGATGGCAGTTTTCAGGAAAGTAGAAAAGCCATGGATACAGTTGGGTGGATGGGTTACTTTTAGGAAGGTTGGAGGGATAGGCAGAGTGCAGGAGTGTCATGTGGCTCTCCCTAACTCAAACAGGAATCCTGTTTGGAAATTGTAGGGGGTGATTGACTTTCGGGGGAATGTAGCACTGACAGTCAAGTTTCTGGTACAGAGATTAGCTCTACTGTAACAAAACGTATGTTAGGATCCAAGTGATCGATTCTGAAAGTGGACCCTCTAATCAGAGGTACAGACAGATGTTTCTGCAGCCAGCAATGCATTATCAGAATGGTATGTTGCCTGCCGAGTGCTGGGTCAAGAATATCTCTGAGAGGTTGCAGAATATTCTCAAAGGAGGAAAGGGACTAAAAGGAGGTTGTTGTATACATTGGAACTAATGACACAGGAAAAGAAAAAGATAAGGTTCTGAAGAGAGAATATAGAAAATTAGACAGCAGGTTTAAAAAGTAAGTCCTTGAATAATGTCTGGATTACTCATCGTGTCATGTGAGAGTAGGAACAGGAGGGTAGAGCAGAAGAATACAATAGACAATAGATGCAGGAGTAGGCCATTCTGCCCTTCAAGCCTGCACCACCATTCAATATGATCATGGTTGATCATCCTTAATCAGTGTCCTGTTCCTGCCTTATCTCCATAGCCCTTGATTCCACTATCCTTGAGAGCTCTATCCAACTCTTTCTTAAATGAATCCAAAGATTGGGCCTCCACTGCCCTCTGCGGCAGAGCATTCCACACAGCCACCACTCTCTGGGTGAAGAAGTTTCTCCTCATCTCTGTCCTAAATGGTCTACCCCGTATTTTTAAGCTGTGTCCTCTGGTTCGGCACTCACCCATCAGCGGAAAAAAGTTTCCTGCCTCCAGATTGTCCAATCCTTTAATAATCTTGTGTCTCAATCAGATCCCCTCTCAGTCTTCTAAACTCAAGGGTATATAAGCCCAGTCGCTCCAGTCTTTCAGTGTAAGGTAATCCCGCCATTTCAGGAATTGACCTTGTGAACCTACGCTGCACTCCCTCAATAGCCAAAATGTCTTTCCTTAAATTTGGCGACCAGAACTGCACACAGTACTCCAGGTGTGGTCTCACCAGGGCCCTGTCCAGCTGCAGAAGAACCTCTTTGCTTCTGTACTCAATCCCGATTGTTATGAAGGCCAGCATGCTGTACCTGCATGCTTACCTTCATTGACTGGTGTACAAGAACACCCAGATCTCTTTGTACTGCCCCTTTACCTAAATTGATTCCAATTAGGTAGTAATCTGCCTTCCTTTCCTTGCCACCAAAGTGGATAACCATACATTTATCCACATTAAACTGCATCTGCCATGCATCTGACCACTCACCTAACCTGTCCAGGTCACCCTGTAATCTCCTAACATCCTCATCACATTTCACCATGCCACCCAGCTTAGTATAATCAACAAATTTGCTAATGTTATTGCTAATACCATCTTCTATATGATTAACATATATTGTAAAAAGCTGCAGTCCCAGTACTGATCCCTGCGGTACCCCACTGGTCACTGCCTGCCAATCTGAAATGGAGCAGTTTATCGCTACTCTTTGTTTCCTATCAGCCAACCAGCTTTCAATCCAAGTTAGTACTTTGCCCCGAATACCATGCACCTTAATTTTGCTCACTAACCTCCTATGTGGGACATTATCAAAAGCTTTCTGAAAGTCCAGGTACACTACATCCACTGGATCTCCCTCGTCCATCTTCAGAGTTACATCCTCAAAAAATTCCAGGAGGTTAGTCAAGCATGATTTCCCCTTCATAAATCCATGCTGACTCTGACCTATCCTGTTACTACTATCCAGATGTGTGAGGAGCTGATGCAGGAGAGAAGGCTATCCATTTTGGGGTAAAAGTGACCTGTATAAGAAGGATGGATTGCACCTGAATTGGAAAGGTGCTAATACGATATACTGGCAGGGAGATTTGCTAGAGCCACCCAGGAAGATTTAAACTAGTAAGGCTGGGATTGGTACCAAATGAGAGAATGAGTAAAGAGATCAGTCGGAGGCTGGTGCTGTTGGGTAAAGGAGCAAGTAAAATAGTCGAGTATAGCGGACAATGAGATAGAACTGATAAATTCAACTGCATTTATTTCAATGCAAGAGGCATGACTGGTAAGGCAGATTAACAAAGGGCATGGTTGGGAACATGGGACTGGAATATCATAGCTATTACAGAGACATAGCTCAGGGATGGACAAGACTGGCGACTCAGTGTTTCAAAGTATAGATGCTACAGGAAGGGTGGGGAGGGGGGGTTGGGTGGGGTGCAAAAGAGAAAGCGGAATGGTGTTTTTACTTAGGGCTTAACATTAAGGCTGTACTTAGGAGGATATTCCATGGAGTAAATCTAAAGATTTACCCGCTGGGGCCCATGCGGGTGCCCATGACTCCTCCTATGGTTTGGAGGAAGTGGGAGGATTGGAAAGAGAAGTTGTTCAGAGTGAGGACCAGTTCAGTCAGTCGAAGGAGGGTGTCAGTGGAAGGGTACTGGTTGGTTCGGTGGGAAAGGAAGAAGCAGAGGGCTTTGAGGCCTTCGTGATGGGGGATGGAGGTGTTTAAGAACTGGATGTCCATGGTGAAGATAAGGCATTGGGGGCCAGGGAAGCG